>NC_056681.1:78122806-78722806 GCF_018350215.1 Panthera leo | reverse complement strand
CTGGAACTATTTCCACTTCCTTCAGCTTACTGAGACATTCTTTAATATGGCTGCAATATGTATAAGAGGAGGTAATACTTTAATAGGGTGAATGTTATTTGGATAAGTGGAGAGAAGAGAAGGAGAGAAGGAAAGAAAAGCTGAGTGTTGGAGAGACCAGGACAATGGAAGCAGAGGGCGTGTGGCACACAGAGCTTGCTGACTTCTTTTTTCTTCTTTTCTTTTTTCCAGGTTCATAATGTATTGTACAAATTGAATACCAGATGATGAATTGACATTAGCTTCTCTGGGCTTGGGAACTTAACAGATGAGGTACAGTTTAAAATCCATTTATGTTGCTTTCAAAGCTGGTGTTGTTTTAGACCTTAACTTGAAGTATAAGACCATCAAAGCAATGCCTCCATATGTGGCCAGTACGGAATTCATTCTACCTGTGAGAATATAAGAGTTGAAATATTTTTTGATACCAGTGAAATGTAATTGGTCATCAGTTTTTGGATCTGCTATGATGTCAATCTTGCAAAAGACACCAATCTGCCAGTTAGGTCCTTCAACATATGCAGCTACCTCGCCCAACTTCTCTTCTTTTTCTGTATTAACTGTAGCTTGATACATGATTGCTGAATAGTGCTGTATCTCCAACTTCCCTTGAGTAGAGATAATATGTGCCCACCCATTCCTAGGCAGAGACTTTCAGATGGCAAGCCTGCTTTTTTGCCTTTTCAAGGGCTAAAAAGAAGATGTCCTGTGATCCATATTCAACCCTGTTGAATGGAGAAACAAGATGGAAGGACCCTGTATGACTGTATGGAGCAGCCTGGAACTCAGACACTAAATTAAGAAATGAATTTCTGGGGAATGAATTTCTGAGCCTGGGTGACTCAGTCGGTTAAACATCTGACCCTTGCTTTTGGCTCAGGTCATGATCTCATGGTTTCTGGGTTTGAGCCCTGCATTGGGCTCTGCAGCTGGCAGTGCAGAGCCTGCTTGGGATTCTCTCTCTTTACTTCTCTCTGCCCCTACCCTGCTCCTGCTGTCTCTCTCAAAATAAATAAATAAACTTAAAAAAAAGAAAGAAATGAGTCTCTGTCTTTTCTGAGCCATTTGTGTCTCTTTGTTATAGCAGCTATCATAACATTAACTAATACGAATACATACTAAAAAACAGAGAAATAAGGTTAAAATCTGGTAATGGAGGGATTATAATGCTGGGAGGAGTAGTTTAGTTTTATCTTGTAGACAATTGGAGAAAATTGCAAGATTTTTTTTTTTTTTTTAAGTAAACTCTATACCCAGTGTGAGGCTCAAATCACAACCCCAAGGGGTGTCTGGGTGGCTCAGTCGGTTTAGCATCCAACTTCAGCTCAGGTCATCATGTCAGAGTTCATGAGTTTGAGCCCCACGTCAGGCTCTGTGCTAACAGATCAGAGCCTGGAACCTGCTTCAGATTCTGTCTCCATCTCTCTCCACTCTTCCCCTGCTTGTGCTCCATCTCTCTCTCTCAAAAATAAACAAATATTAAAAAAAAAAAATCAAACTCACAACCTCAAGATCAAGAGTCATATGCTCCAACAACTGAGCCAGCCAGGTGCCCTGAAAATTGCAAGTTCTTAAACCAGATAGTGCTATGATGAAGGCAAGTGGTTCAAGAACTTAGACTGATTGCATGAAAGCTTCCATGAAGAGGTTATTGCTGTGAAACAAGCATGAGCCTGAAACAAGCATGAGCCTGAATGTGGAAATGAAGTAAAGATGAAGAGGAAGGAAAACAATCAAGAGACATTAGAAAAAATTATAGGCCTTGGTGACCAGCTGGTTATAGGGAATTAAGGAGAACCAAAGGGCAAAGAAAAGCCCCAACATTTTTTTAAAGTTTATTTATTTATTTTTTTGAGACTGAGAGAGAGAGCGTGCACGCACACAAGCAGGGCAGGGGCAGAGAGAGAGGGGAACAGAGGATCTGAAGCAGGTTCTGTGCTGACAGCAAAGAGCTGATGCGGGGCTTGAACTCACAAACCCCGAGATCATGACCTGAGCCAAAGGCAGATGCTTAACCAATTGAGCCACCCAGGTGCCCCCAAAAGTCCCAAATTTTTAATCTGGAAAAGTGTTGATACAGCAGAAATTGCTGGCAAGAAAATGGAATATATAGATTAACTTTAAAAAATCAGAGGTGCCTGGCTGACTCAGTTGGAAGAGTATGTGACTCTTGATCTTGGGGTTGCGAGTTCAAGCCCTATGTTGGGTATAGAGATCACTTAAATTAAAAAAATTTTTTTTAAAATTATAAGAGGCACCTGGGTGGCTTTGGATCCTTTGTCTCCCCCTCTCTCAAAAATAAATGAACATTAAAAAAAAAGTAACTAGAGGTGCCCAGGTAGCTCAGCTGTTTAAGTGTCCAACTCTTGATCTTGGCTCAGGTCATGATCTCAAGGTTCGTTCATGCATAGCCTGCTTGGGATCCTCTGTCCCCCTCCCTGCCCCTCCCCTGATCTCTCTCTCTCTCTCTCTCTCTCTCTCTCTCTCTCAAAAATAAATAAACTTAAAAATATATGTAAATAGCTTGGAGTATGTCAGCAGACCCAGATCCTGCCATCATCAATTTCACCTATTGTCCTTCCTATCCAACATGAGTCCATGTACCACCATTTCTAAAGTAAACTTTATGGGAAAGGGACAGTCCCTAAAGTAAAGACTGTAGCTCTGAGAAACCTGCCCACTCACCTATTTTCATTTAAGGAACTGAAACATAATGTTTGTGAACACCCAGAGAAATGAAATCTTAGTTCATGAAAACTCAAAAAAAGTCATACAACACTCATTTTAAAAATGCCTCTCTTTAATCTCTGTTTATATTGTTTAGGACCTATAGTATTATATATGCTAGTTTTGTGTGCATAGCACTGCTTGGAAGTATAACACAGTGTTCTAATTTGGTTTCTGTAACAGTAGTAATATCTGATGTTTCACAAACGAGATCCAATAATTACTTGCACAGATTTGGAATTAGCATTTTTCAGAACTGGTAATAAAGCCATCATCACCTTCAAGTCGTATGATGTTTCTGATATGTCTCAACAGAGGATAGTTAAATTTTAGATTCTTTAAAAATTTTTTTTTTTTATTTTTTTAGAGAGAGTACAGGAGTAGGGGAAAGGGGCAGAGGGAGAACCTCAAGCAGCCTCCACATTCAGCATGGAGCCCGACGTGGGGCTCAATCCCATCACTCTGGGATCATGGCTTAAGCCGAAATCAAGAGTCAGACTCTCAACCGACTGAGCCACCCAGGCGCCCGAGGATAGTTAAATTTTAAGGTTGGAAGGAACTTTATAGATCATTTAGTTTAGACCCTCATTTTACACGTGAAGAAATTGCACAGAAAATTTAAGTAGTTTGTCCATCTTCATGCAGCTAATTAGTTGCTGAGTTGAGACTTGAAACTAGACCTCCAAACTCTTAGTTTGGGTCTTTTCCCCATTGTCATGTCACATTTTCAATTGTGATTTAAAACATAAAGCAATATGGGGTGCCTGGATGTCTCAGTCAGTTGTGTCTGGTTTCAGCTCAGGTCATGATCTCACGGTTTATGGGTTCGAGCCCCACATCAGACTCTGCGCTCAGAGCCTGGAGCCTGCTTTGGATTGTCTCCCTTTCTCTCTGCCCCTCCCCCACTCACATTCTGTCTGTCTCTCAAAAATAAATAAACATTAATAACATTTTTTTAAACATAAAGCAATATAAAAATATTTGCTAGCTAACTAGCCACCATAATCCCACGAATAAAAATGCTAACTAACATATGGAGTGCTTAGCATTCACAAGGCTTTGTATCTTCTAAGACCCTCATGCTTTTTTTCCCAAGAGTTATCAATTCACCATCTCTGTGAGAAAGTAAAAATAAGTCCTTTAACATGTTTTATTAAAGGCATTGACTGTGTCTTTTTCAACGTTTGTTCCCTCTAATGTTTAGGACATTACCCAGAGTATTGTATATGCTCAGTAAATATCTAAAGAAATATAAATTCTTATACACTGAATCACTTCAGTATTGATATGACTGACAATATATCACCACTGGACATTAAAAACTATTAAAAAGAAAAAGAGGCACAAGATTCAGCTCTCTGATTCCAAAGAGATAGGTAAGTAACTATGCCTATAGAGAGGCATAGTGGTGATTATAGTAAGACAAATACAAAATCATGGATTAATATAGTAAAAGCAAGCGAGTCAACCAGTCAACAAGTTTTAAAATAATATTCAAAGTCCTTAATTTTTGTTAAAATTTTTATTTTAAAATTATAGCATCAAAAATATACACATACATTTTAAAGAAGTATTGGAGAAAAGAAAAATGACTTGTAATTCTACCTCACTAATACAAATGTCACCAGTGTACATGTATGAGTATGTGTCTATGTGTTCTCTTCCAGAGCATTTTAATGTTTATTTATTTTTGAGAGACAGAGAGAGAGAGAGAGAGAGAGAGAGAGCGTGAGCCAGGGAGGGGCCGAGAGAGAGGGAGATACAGAAACCCAAGCAGTTTCCAGGCCTGGATGCTTAACCAACTGAGCCACCCAGGTGCCCCCAGAGCATTTTATATGCAAACCTTGATATATTTCTTCTGCTATTACTTGATTATGGTAAAGAATTGAAGTAGAGAAAATGATACTCAATGAAAATAACCTTACTCCCACCCCTGTGCAAAAAATATCCAAGAGTAATGGTTTGGAGTATATCTTTACATAACTTTTTTTTAAAGTGACTTCTTTTTTTTTTTTAAAGTTTATATATTTATTTTGATAGAGAGAGAGAGGGAGAGAAAGTGCAAGCACGCACACACGAGCAGGAGAGGGGCAGAGAGAGAGGGAGAGAATCCCAAGCAGACTCCTTGCTGTCAGCTCAGAGCCCAATGTGGGCTCAATCCCATGAACTACGAGATCATGACCTGAGCTGAAATCAAGAGTTGGATGCTCAACCGACTGAGCCACCCAGGTATCCCATCCTTACATAACTCTTTTGTTTATTTATATAGCTACAATCATGAATACTATACATAAATAAAATATGGTAGCCTGTTTTTTGTTTCTACTGAATATTATACTATTCATATTTTCCTGTGTTGTTACATACTTTTTATACTAAGCTGTATAAGAAAGGAAGTTAGTTAGAGAAGGAATGTCCTAGGAAACTAGAAATACTGCCAAGGTTTGTAGGTCTTAATGAGTTAAAAAACAGATTTTGTGTGACCATGGAGTGGGAAAGTTGGAAAAATAGGAAATTATGATCTGGAAGTTGTACTTTCTAAGTTATAGCATAAAAAAGGCTTGCTCTATTTGTTATCTAACAACTGAGATTGAAGACAAGCATAATTTTCATCTAATAATCTAATTGTTCTAAATATTTCATCTAATATTTATAGCAAACAATCAAAAACTCTAATGAAGTTCAAAATGTATTTAACCTAATTTTGGATATTCCAGGTGGAACTTTTTCATTTTTATGGATAACATATACACATTTATCTATGTTTAGTTATTATTAGGGGCACCTGAGTGGCTCAGTCAGTTGAGTCTCCAACTTTAGCTCATGTCATGATCTCAGGGCTCATGAGTTCGAACCCCACGTTGGGCTTACTGCTGTCAGCACAGAGCCTGCTTTGGATCCTCTGTCCCCCTCTCTCTGCTCCTCCTCTGCTCACGCTCTCTCTCTCAATAGTAAATAAGCATTTTAAAAAAAGTGATAGATCAGTATCATAAATCATAAAATTATACTTTAATACTACTGAGTGTGTTTTGAATGCCTTTTTTGCCTTAAACTTTATATGATTTTGGTTGTATCATTTCTCTAAGTGGTTCTTTTTGGGGTCTGTGTATATGAATGAAAATTAAACTTAATAAATGTTGAATTAATCAATGATTAAGTACTTACTACATGCCAAACACTGTGCTAGGCCCTTGGAATGCAGAGGAAAAACTCTGTCTCAGCATCAAAGACCTTACAGCTAATTAGAGTTGAAATAGGAGGGACAGAATACAATAGAGCATGGAGTCTTGTCTCCTACTTTGATGAACCCAGAAGACCTCCCCTCCTATCCAGTGCTATATCATACTTTGTCACCTAGGCCTCAATAGGACTGTTTGTGCCCAAAGTATCACAGAATCTACCACGAATACAATTCCTTTATCTTTCAGCTCTAACCGCCTCCTCCACTGTGACTCCAAATTGTCATCAGACTGATTATAGTGACAAATGCCATCACGTCTCCTCTACTGTCCTGGCTGTCCCAGGACAACCTCCTTTTACCAGAACACTTTCCTATTTCTGCAGCTACAAAACAAATTTCACTATATAAATGAACTCATGTTGGAGGAAGTGGAGAGTGAAAATGGCATCTAACTTCATTTTTAGCAATTGAGCTCTAATGAGAACACCCTGATAATTCATGAGAGAAAGCTCACCCTCTCTCAACAATGTGGAAGAGGGATTGGGGGAAGTGCAAGACCAGAGGCAGGTGACTGTTAGTTGTAATAGTTGTAATAATGATGGGGTGAGAAGATTAGTGCTTGATTTGAGGCAGTGGCTTGGGGGAAGGGATGTTTGGGAGATGTAGGTAAAGAGCATTGCCAGTTTTCTGCTTTGAGCAACTCTTCATTGTGGAGCCATTCAATGACCTAAGAACTCCAGGGAAGGGGAATCTCTCTCTTTGTACTACAGTAAATCCAAACATTAAAAGCCCCTCCATCCATCATTCGTTCTCCTCTTCTCCCTTGATTTTGTTTGGGTAATCTACCCTGCTATAAATGCCAACTTCGTCTTTAACTCAATCTTGATAATCCCATTCTTGAGCCAGAGAATGGGTTAGGAATTGGCAAATGATTCAATTCTGACTGATACAAGAGGGGGAATTTGCTGGGGAGATTCTGGAATACATTTTTTCATTAATGAAAAGAGGTACCCAGGAATTCACTGGACTTTGCTGTGTCTGTATGTGACAAGTAAACTATAGGAGCCATTTTAAGACCATGAATTAAAAATAAAAGCAAAATGCTAAAGATGTTAGAGCAGAAAGATTTAGAAGGGATCTGATTTTTTTGATGACATGGTTAGTTACTGAGTTGGAATCATCTCACCTCAGATTCCTTGTTTTTGTTTTTGTTTTTTGAGAGACAGAGAGAGAGAGAGCTCAGGAGAGAGGCAGAGAGTGAGGGAGAGAGAGAATCTTAATCAGGCTCCACACCCAGCATGGAGTCCAACTCAGGACTTGATCTCAAAACCATAAGGTTCAGGACCTGAGCTGAAATCGAGTCCAACACTTAACCTACTGAGCCACCCAGGTGCCCCTCAGACTCTTTGTATTATAAAATATGAGATAACAAATATTCCCTTATGGTTTAAGTCAGTTGAGTTGAGATTCCTACTTATAGCCCAGAATGATTTAAGAAATATAGAACCGTCCCTAAAAGAGAATTCTAGCTAGGTTTGTAATCACTTGGGAATAAGATCTTTGGGGCTAGATCCTCAATAATCCAACCAATGGCCAAGAGCAGTTCACTACTGGGAAGGTGAACCAACTCTTTGAGGCCTGAGATCTTGGAAAATGGACTCCATTCAAATATGTATCTCTTTAAAGTGGGCATTTAATTCTATCAATATTAAGACACAGTACTTTTATTTTCACTTCCTGTATTATACTTACAGTTACTGTATGCATACTGTTGCTTAAGACCACTGGCAGATTCAGAAATAGAACAGATTGCCGGGGCCAGAATGAAGTTTACAACTTTGACAAAACCCTTTGACAAAGAGTACAGGAAATAAAAATCAACCAAACAGGAAGTAAGCAGAGTAGAACAGAACAGCCGGAAATATTTGAACCTGGCACAAAATTTAATCTATGTGCAGGACACATAAGTACCAAGCAAAAATTTAAAGCTGAAATCTTTAATTTGTGGACAGTTTGAGGGATCATGAAAGAGGGAAGAAAACACAGGAAGTAAAAGGAAGAGAGAAATAATATGTCTCAGCAGAGTAATTATTACATAAACCAAAGAATGTCTTCTGCATAAAGAATGGCAGTTTATAACATTTCCACAAATTCCTTGACTCTTCTCCCATGAAGAGGTGGGTTCTGTGGTCCCTCTTTTTGAATGTGGGCCACGAACCTTAATGATTGGTTGACCAGTAAATTATGGCAGAAGTACATTATGTGACTTTCCAGGCTAGGTCATAACAAGTGGAGCAAATTCTACCAGGTTCGTTGGACAGCCATGAGCCACTGTGTAAGAAGCCTAATCACCCTGAGGTCACCATGCTGAGAGGAAGCACAAGCTAACCCATGCAGACAGACCATGTGAAGAGCCCTCCTGACATGGTGAAAGAGAGATGCCCAGGCGTCCTACACTCTCCCAATGCCCACTCTTCCAGCTCCTGCAACTATACAAGAAATCCTAGGGGCAGAACCACCCAGTGGAGCTCTTCCTGAATTCCTAACCCTCAGAAACCTTGTGAGTTAATAAAATGATTATTGTTTTAAGCCAGTGAGCTTTGGGGTGGCTTGTAATGCAGCAATAGATAACCAGAACAATAGATGAGTTGATTTCAATGCTATGGCTCTTTATTAAGTAAGGAGAGAACCCAAGGGCCCATTAGAAGTCATTAGAGCTAATTACCATGACAAGCCAGGTGAAGTGGTGCTTTCCTGTCAAAAGGACCTGTTACCAATAATAAAAGCAAATAATTAGTGAGACCAAGTTATAGTTTTAAAAAATAATGACTCTGAAAGAATTTTGTTTTAATTCATATGAAATGTTTAAAGATTATGCCATATCTCTCAAAGGTAATTTGTATAAGTAATTTTCTTTTCACCACTTTTTATTCCTACTTCAGAGATTCAAATTCCAGTGGTTCCTCTGTATCTGCAGTTATCTGTGGAGGATATGTCCTTAGACCCCCCAATGGAGGCCTGAAACCATGGGTAGTCCTGAATCATATATACACTATGTTCTTTCCTATACATGCATACATATGATAAAATTTAATTTATATAATGGGCACAGTAAGAGTCTAACAAAAATAAAGAATAATGTAATAGAACAAGTACAATATACTGTAATAAAAGTTATGTGAATGTGGTCTCTCAAAACAGCTTAAGTGTGTACTCAACCTTCTTGTGATGACGTGAGATGATAAAATGTCTATGTGATGAGATGAAGTGAAAATTTTGAGGCGTTGTGACTTAGCATTAGGCTACTATTTTTCCTTCTGACCATAGGTCAGAGGGAGGATTATCTGCTTACAGACCAAGGTTGAGCGTGGGTAACTGAAACCATGGCAGACAAAACTGCAGATAGCGAGGGAGGGGGGAGAACTACTGTACCAGCAAACTAGGGCAGATAGTTGGGCTGATTCCTAACCTGTCAACTCAGCAACTCAAAAAGCTACAAGCTAGGAGGTTTAGTATCCCTATCCACTGTGTTCGTTTCCTGACCTTAGGACGTTTAGTCACAGAACATTTCTGAAAGGGAAAGCCCGGGACATTTTTAGTCTATATAGGACATGTAGCCAGTGGGGCCATATCTGTGGGCTATATTTCAGGATAGGAAAGATTTATGTCAGAGAAGTCAAAGCCTCCTACGGCTCACACTTCTGGTATTAGTTCTTGTTTTAAAGTACCGAAAAAAAAATGAAATAAAAATTAAGATCAGCCAAAGCAAACGTAGAAAAGTAACATGGAACAGAGATATAATGAAACAGGGTGCTGTCGGAAAAAACCACCAGACGCCGAATAGAAGGGAGGCAAGATTTTATTCACAGCCAGGCCAAACATGATCTCCTAATCTTAAGGAGGAAAGTGCAGAGAACGGCCCCGAACAAAGGCAGCAGTGAGCTTATATGGATTTTAGCAAGTCAGCATACGTCATTATTTGGTTAACCAATTACAATTTACAACATTTCATGGTAGCCAATTATATTGTGACACACAGATGTTAGTTTTGGCAGGAACCTATCAATTTAAAGGTCTTTGTCCTAAGAGGGTTTAAAATGACCAATCATAGTTAGACTTCTGAGATTCTGTAGGGCCCCGAGTACGTGACTTTTTACCTGTTGGTCTTGCCTAGGCCAGATCTTGGCAGAGGGGGTGGGGGAGCGTTTTGCATCCTAATTTATCTATTTAGCAAGCAGGTGAGGTCACAGAAGCGAGATAGGGCCATTAGTAATTTCTGATAAAACTAATAGAGAACTACATAAGCCTTTTATCTCAACTATTCATGAAAGGTGAGTTTAAGCCGAACTTATATACAATTATATATACAATTAGCGTTCTGATATAAGTTGACCTATTACATATAAAATGACCAGAATAGGCAAATCTATAGTGACTGAAAGTTGACTAGGTGTTCCCTAGGGTTGGAGGCAGAAGGCTAGGGGGACCTGGGGACTGACTGATTGTGGTGATGATTACAAACTCTGAATATACGAAAAGACTTTGCATTGTTATTTTATTTTATTTTATTTTATTTTATTTTATTTTATTTTATATTTTTATTTTAGAGAGAGAGCATGCAGGGGAGAGGGGCAGAGGGAGAGAGAGGGAGAGAGAGAGAATCTCAAGCAGGCTCCACGTTCAGTGCAGAGCCTGATGCAGGGCTCGATCCCACGAGCCTGGGATCATGACCTGAGCCCAAATCAAGAACTGGATGCTCAACTGACTGAGTCACCCAGGTGCCCTGCATTGTATACTTTAAATGGGTGAATTATATCTCAACGAAGCTATTATATATTAAAAAAATAACATGAGAAAAAAGCTTATGTAAAATTAAAACATTAAAATCAATCCTCTTGATCACAACTAAAATGTTTTTACTGATGCTTAGAAATCCCCTTGGCTAAATGAGAAGATAATGCTGAGATTCTTCTAGGGCAGGGTTTAGCACACTTTTATTCTTTTTCAAACTTTAGCAAACTTTTATTCTTTTTCAAACTTTTTCTGTAAAAGGCCAGACAGAAATTATTTCAGGCTTTCTTTGCAGGCCAAGAGGCAAAATGGTGGATAGTATGTAGCTACTCATATAATGAAAGAGAAAACAGATTTCTGCACATTTTAAAATGATGAAATTAAAAATATAATAATTGAGCAGAATTTTTGTGTCATATAGGTCTATTAATGAAAATAATTCTTTTTTGGAGATAACATTTCATTTAACTGAGGTTCAAAGTTAATATTCTCTATCATCAAATTGATAACAAATGTTCCGAGAAAAAAAGTTCTTAGTTCTTGGGCCATATAAAAACAGGCAGTGAGCTGGATTTGGCCCATAGGCCATATTTTTGACAATTCCTGCTTTAGAGACCTATATTTCTAAAGTCTGGCTTATTAGTTTCCTAGGGCTTCTGTAACAGAGTACCACAAACTGGGTAGCTTAAAACAACACAAATTTATTATCTCACAGTTCTGGAGGCCAGAAATCTGAAATCAATATTGCAGGGCCATGCTCCCTCCAAAGGCTCTGGGGGAGAATACTTCCTTATCTCTTCCAGCATCTGGTAGCCCTAGGTGTTCCTTGGGCAATATCACTCTAATCCCTGCCTCTGTCTTCATGTGGCCATCTTCCCTCTGTATCTGTCTGTATTTCTTCTCCTGTTCTTATAGGGACACCAGTCATACACTAATTCAGTGTGACCTTATTTAACTAGATACCTTTGCAACGACCCTATTTTCAAATAAGATCACATTCACTGGTATTGGGGGTTAGGACTTGGACATATCTTTTTGGGGGGAACACAATTTAACCCACAACAGCAGAGGACTTGACAGAGAGCTCTGGAGGATCCTAGGGTCAAAGGTCTTCCTTGCATTTGTAAAACTGGAGCATGTAGCACTACCCTTCTTGATGACCACAGCTCCAAACACTTGGACACTATTTTTTTGTTGTTTTAAGGCTCCTAGATACTAGTTTAGTGCTTTCATTAAAACATATGTCACTTGATGGACACCTAGGTGGCTGTGTTAAGTGTCTAACTCTTGATTTCAGCTCAGGTCATGATCTCACAGTGGCAGGGTCTAGCCCCACATAGAGCTCTCTGCTGAGCATGGAGCCTGCTCAAGATTCTCTCTCTCTCTCTCTCTCAAAAGAAAAAAAAGGAAAGAAAAGAAAAGAAAAAAATGTCACTTGGGATGACTGGCTGGCTCAGTCAGTGAAGCATGTGACTCCTGATTTCTAGGTCATGAGTTTGAGTCCCATGCTGGACCTAGAGCTTACTTAAAAAAATAAAGACAAAAAAAAAAAAAAAGTCACTTACTATTAGCCAAAGGACTAGAATTCATTCTATACTAGAATGAATGTTTCTTAGCTATTTTGAACTTCCTGGAAGCTTCACGATACATCTGAGACTAGAAAGTGGGAAAATTTTTGTCTCTTTAGTGTGTTTATACCTTAAAACCTTTAAAAAAAGGTATTATTATGGTCCAGTCAAGAGTTAATGGTGTCTTATACCAAGGTTGTAGCAAATGGAAAGAGGATCTTCAGTATTTGAAAGTTTGTGCATTTAAGGGTGAAGAAGGTGTCAAGAATGACTTCCTGGTTTCTAGCAACTGGGAAGAGAGGAGAATGAAATAAGGAACATTGGAAGTTTGGGGTAGAAAGATGTAGGTCTTGAGTTTGTCATGGATATGTTTGTTCTGAGCAGCTTGCTAAACAATACAGTTTTCTATATGGAGCTGAAACTGGAGATATAATTTGAGAGTGGTTGTTGGGATTTAAGGGGACCCATGAATAATGCTCCCTATCTTATGAGTTCAGAGCAACAGACAAAATCCCAGCTTTTTAATTGGTTAAATTGTATTGTACAATACAGCTTTGATCAGTAGACAAAACAAGGCTTTACAATTTTTTTTTCTTTTACATTTCTTTATTTAGAGACAGAGCACAAGTGGGGGAAGAGCAGAGAGAGAATGAGACACAGAATCCAAAGCAGGCTCCAGGCCCCAAGCTTTCAGCACAGAGCCCAATGTGGGGCTCGAACCCACAAACAGTGAGATCATGACCTGAGCCGAAGTAGGATGCCCAACCGACTGAGCCACCCAGGAGCCCCAAAACTGGGCTTTTTAATATCCTCCCCCTGAATTTAACCTATTGGCCTCCAACAGCAAACCTCCATATTGCAGAAACAGAGCCTGGCCTAATAAGATTGTGTCATGTGAGAAAAAGGACTGTGTTCCTGCTGCAGGGGCGACAGATCTATACAGAAAGAGAGAAAGAGAGAAGAGGAGAGACACCCAAGCTGTGCATGAGTCACTCCTCCTGGGGGAAGGACTGAGTATTTCAGCAGGAAACAAATGGTATACTCAAAGAGGTAATTGAGGGGAATATAGCAAAGAGATTATTAACTGAGGCGTGGGCAAGATTAATGGAACCAACAAGGGATGTAGAAACATCCAGGAACTACGTACAGGGAAATTCTAGTGGGGATCAGGGAAGGGAGCTCTTACCAGAACTCAACAAGAGCTCTAGCTAAGGAAGAGATGCCGTCCAACAGGAATGTGGCTGAGGAAAGGAGCCAGTGCCAAAACTGGCTCTGACTGCCCCAGGGTGAGGTTAGGCTGTGGGGGAAGATAAATATCCTGCCTACTTGCTCTTCCCACCATCTGAACTCCGTCCCATTGACCCACAGGAAACTAGTGGACTATAATGACCGGGGAATGCAATGTGTAGCAGTCAGCCTGCCCAGGCACAGAGGGCAGAAAAGGGTGGGGAATAGGCAATCAGAAAATAACCAGCATGGGGGCTCCTGGGTGGCTCAGTTGGTTAAGCATCTGAGTTCGGCTCAGGTCGTGATCTCATGGGTCATTGAGTTTGAGCCCCGCATCGGGGTCCGGGCTCTCTGGGATTCTCTCTCTCTCCTGCTCTCTCTTTCTCTGCCTGCCTTAAAATAAATAAGTAAACTTAAAAACATAACCAGCATGTTGTTAGTAAGGGCTAGAGAGAGGGCAAGAGGTGTCACTGTACAGTTCAGTCCTGGCAGTGAACTTCCCTGAGGTGAGGATTAGAAACCTGTTGTTCTGCTCCCACCTTTAGGAGGCTAACCTCAATACGTGCACCCTACCACCCACTGCTCCTTTGGGTTCCTCCTTCAACCATTGCTGGGTAATTTAGCCTTTACTCCAAGAAGGCTCTGAAATGGAAGCAGAATAGTTCTTTAAATGCCCACTGCACCTAGCGTGAAAAGAAAAGGATTATCCTCATTTTTCACCTAGGGTGAAAAGAAAATTCCTATCTCATATTTGTTCAGCTGTTTTGTCCAACAGGTTTACCAGAAGATATGCAATGGGATCAAATGACAATATAAATATATGACAATGTGATGTTTGACAGTGATGCAATACCAATGAAATGGAAATGTCCCAAATAACCTTTTTCCATTACATTGTTTCAGTAATACTAAGATGTGAAACATTTTTTTTTCACATTTTAACCTCTCTAAAATTGGGAGTCATATTATAGTCTCATCCACCAGGCAGCTGTTATGATGGTGGTGCCATCACCTGCCATATGCATCAAACCTGGCAGAATGGATATCAGCAACTTAGAAGAAAACCCAGCAGATAGAGCAGAGCATTGTTATAAAATGCTCCATCACCAGTGCTCTTGATGGCACAGAGAGTGACACCATCAGATATTACATGGGCCACTCTGATTTTAAAAGTGGCTCAGCCATAGAGACAGAAGGTAAATTAGTGGTTGCAGAGGTAGGAGTGTGGGGAGAGTGGACTGGAGAATGACTGCTTATGGGCACAGGGTTTCCTTTTGGGGTGATAGAAATGTTCTGGCATAGGTAATGGTGACAGTGGACAACTTTGGAGTATACAAAAGACCATTCAATTGTATACTTTATAACGGTGAATTTTGTGGTATGTGAATGATATCTCAATTTTTTTAAAAAGTGACTCAACATATTGGGGGAAGCTAGGTAATGGATATAATACTTTTGTGCTATGTTTGCAAGTTATTCTGCATCCAAAGTTATTTCACAATAAAAAGCTTGAAGGGGCACCTGGGTGGCTCATTCGGTTAAGTGTCTGACTTCAGATCAGGTCATGATCTCACTGCTTGTGAGTTTGAGCCCCGCGTTGGGCTCTGTGCTGCCAGCTCAGAGCCTGGAGCCTGCCTGGATTCTGTGTTTCCCTCTCTCTGCTCCTCCCCTGCTTGCACTCTGTCTCTCTCTCTCTCAAAAATAAATAAACATTAAAAAAATTTTAGGGGCGCCTGGGTGGCGCAGTCGGTTAAGCGTCCGACTTCAGCCAGGTCACGATCTCGCGGTCCGTGAGTTCGAGCCCCGCGTCAGGCTCTGGGCTGATGGCTCGGAGCCTGGAGCCTGTTTCTGATTCTGTGTCTCCCTCTCTCTCTGCCCCTCCCCTGTTCATGCTCTGTCTCTCTCTGTCCCAAAAATAAATAAAAAAAACATTGAAAAAAAAAATTTAAAAAAAAAAAATAAAAAAAAAAATAAAAAAAAAAAATTTTAAAGCTTGAAAAAATTTGGAGGGGGGAATACTGTATAAAATGGAGGTCTTATTTAAAAAATCTGTATGCCTGGGTGTCTGGGTGCCTGGGTGGCTCAGTCAGTTAAGCATATGACTCTTGATTTAGGCTCAGGTTATGATCCCAGGGTCATGGGATTGAGCTCCATGTTAAGCCACACATGGGCAGCTCAGAGCCTGCTTGAGATTCTCTCCCTCTCTCTTAGCCGCTCCCCTGCACTCATTTGCAAGTGTGTGTTCTCTCTCTCTTTCTCTCTTTCAAAATAAATAAACTTTAAAAAGAAATTTAAAATTTTTTTAAATGAAAAAAATCTGTATGCAGAGTATGTTATAGACTTGTGTGAACCCTTAAGAAAAAAGTGAAAAGATATTCAATAAAAGCTCTTTTCCAACTCTGAAAACAAACATGATTCAGAATATTTGGATTCTGAATATAAAGAGCTTCTAAGAATACTTTAAGTTATTTTGCTCATATTTTCCTTTTTATGTATGCACAAGAACAACATATGGTAAAAATCTATGTCTAAGTCAGTCTAAAAGAGCTTGTTAAGTAAGTATAAAATCAACATTTTAAGTGACAAGTGTTGTGTTAAAGTTTAAATTGGCAGTTTCTCCCCCTTTCTTGGTGGTATTTCGATGTTATGAAATATAGTATTCTGTTCCCAAAGAGGAATAAAAGCTCCCAAACCAAATCTCCTTGCTCTTGTAAGATAAAGAGCAGATATGGAAGTACACAGCTATCTGGTACACAGACTCGTTCTGGTCAGCCTCAGCCCAGGGGCTTCACTCAGTGCCTGAGAAGTGAGGGGTCCCTCCATGGCTGCATCCAAAGTCTCTTATATATTCCACTTTTGGAGTCCAAAGGGTTACAGGACATAGAAGGCTACCCCAGCACCAGCCCCACCCACACGTGAGAAACTTAGAAAACCTGAGCAAATCTGCTCGGCCCTGTAGCATTTAGACCAGCTGTATCAGCCCTGATTCTGGGTTGTGAGCTGTAGAACTGACTCTGCCTGATGTAAGTAGAGAAGGAATTGATTGACAGTTCTTTGGAAAGGCGGGGAAATTGCAGGGAAGACTGGAAAACCTGGCTTTGAGTAGTGTGACCTGTGAAGTGTCCCCGTGAAGGCACTGTTGATGGGAACAGAGCTTTGCACCCACTTTCATGGGGAGTTCTCTGCCAGGCCCACATCTGTACGTCACTGACTTTGGATTCAAAGTTCTGGGCCTTGGTCACATGGCCGCACCCTTGCCATGTGGCTGTAGGGAAGCTGGGAAATTGTGTAAATGGCATTTTCTGCTTCTACAAAAGGAGATAGACTCTGCCTCCCATCAAGACTCTTAGGGAGGGGGGAGAGGTCAGCAGATGATGGGCAGCCAAAATCATGATGAATATCTACTTCAATCAAAATAAAGTTCTTTTTTTTAAGTTTATTTATTTATTTTGAGAGAGAGAGAGAAAGCATGAGTAGGGGAAGAACAGAGAGAGGGAAAGAGAGAGAGAATCCCAAGCAGGCTCTGCACTGTCAGTATAGAGCCTGATGTGGGGCCGAAATCATGAACTTCAGGGCCGTGTCCAGGGCTGAAGTCGGATGCTTAACCGACCGAGCCACCCAGGTGCCCCAAAATCAAGTTCTTAGAATCTCAGAACAGACACATAGTACTGGCACCAGCTGAAAGCCCTGACAGAGTATAGCAATATCTGAGGGAAGAAAGGAAAACTGAGAAAACATGAAAGAGTGAAATAAAATCTTGCCGATATCAGGCTTATCTTGCATGCGTCTCAGTCTATATGGGAGTTTTCTGTAGTTCTTGACCTGTGGACTTCTTAGTGTTGGGAGAAGTCTTTCATCAAGAGGTTAATTATGGCCTGGGTTTACCATATCATATCTAGAAATTGTAACCTTTTCACCCCCTTGAAAAATTTAGTAATTTTTAATGATGCTCCGAAATTTGCTAGAAGCTCCTTTCTTCCCCATTCTGTATATTTTAAAATCCCTAATTTCTATTTCCCCTTGTCTCTGTCAAACCAAGGACACAGCCACATTTCTTCTTATGAGCAATCATTGCAATGGTATACTGATAAGCAGGCTCTCTGGAGGGAAGAAAAAAGAAAGAGATCCTGATTTATAGCATTTGCCAATTTCCTCGGTGTAAGTACTCCTACCATGGAAGATTTCAAGCTACCAAAGCTGTGCCTTGCAAAATCCCTGAATATTTATCAGCTTTCCTGAACCCCTAAAAGCCACTGCCTCTTTCCTGGAATGTCTCTACTACCTGCCTCCTGAAGCAGTTTTCCTACTTATTTAATCTGGACAATCATTCATAGTGGATTTCTCAACCAAAGCTGCTGTTGAATATATGTTCCATGAGGGCAGAGGTCTTTGTTCAAGCTGTCTTCCCAGAACCTAGGACATACCTGGCACATGGAGGGTCTCAGCACATATTTGTGGTGATGGTTCTGAGGATCTTCTCTGAGGCTGGTGAGGACAACCCCCTCCACCATGTGCTAGTCCACAGAGCATTGCCTTTCTCTCAGGTATTAAAGCTGTGTCAAAGGCAGCAGAGACTGTCCTGTCTTTTTCTGCGAAGTGCGACACATCTCTCATTTATCCATCTGCCTCTGTCATTCCACTTCTCTTTTTAGGAAGACTCAGCCATGTTTTTAACATTTTAACTTGCTTCTTAAGTTGATCATTGCCTTCCTTATCATGTCAGCCAAGCACTGTATTGATTAGTGTTTTCCTCTTTCTTTCCCTTTGCTTTTGAATCAAGACATTTGTTTTCCTGATACATTCCTTAGATTCTGTCTTGTGGGGTCCACCACAGTGAACAATTTGAAGTTATGAAGTTTTGAGCCTGCCAGAAACATGGCTGATGATACTGGTCTTGTCCTCCTTTATTTATTCTTCGTGGGTAGGTGTTCTTTCATGGCTGTCGATACTAGCCTAGACGGGTATCTAACCTAGGCTGGGACTCTATCTACCACTGCCCTGGCTGGTTTGCGTGCAGTTCATTTCATCTTCCTGTGCCTTTCCTGAAAGCCCTCCTCCAGAAGTTCCCGGGTATGTTCCCTCAAGGCACATGCCACGTCTGAATCGTCTCCTATAATAATTGAGCCACTGGAAAGCTCACTGGTAATGCTAGAAGCATTCTGGGCCCATCTTCCCAGACCTCTCCCCTCAAATGTGGCCACTGTTGCATGACTACCTATCATAACTGTGGCAATCTTTAAAAGGTGATTCCCCAATTAAACTTATTGTTGACTCCTTATCTGACCTTTTAAGAGGGCACTTCTCAAGAGCTTCCTGGAACTGTACTCCCTGGTTAGGGGTGGCAGGGTCTAGATTATTCCAGTCTGTTCTCTGAAATTTTACCTCCTTCTATTAGAAGTTTTTGGATCCTATTTAGTCAACCTTTCTGGTCTAGTAATAACCTAAACAAAAAGGTTTCTAACACCTTCCTTGAGAGTTGTTAGGTCCAGGCATATCTTATTTCACCTTTCTTTCTTTTTTTTTCTTTTAAGGTTTATTTTATTTTTGAGAGAGAGAGAGAGAGGAGAGAGCATGCATACAAGTGGGGGAGGGGCAGAAAGAGGGAGACAGAGGATCAGAAGCAGGCTCTGTGCTGACAGCAGAGAACCTGACATAGGGCTCAGGCCCACAAACCTAGAGATCATGGCCTGAGCCAAAATCGGATGCTCTACTGACAGAGCCACCCAGGTGCCCCTTATTTCACCTTTCATATTGGACTAGCCTGACCTCCATGATCAAAACGTGTCTCTTAAGGAAATCCTTCTCTCTACATGGCAGTGGTGGTAAGGCCCAGCGCTGGATGATCAGAATAGACACTGCCTGCAAACAAGCCAGGCATGTCTCTGGCTGAACTTCAGTCTTCCCCTGCTGACCACCCCCTCCATTATCATCCTGGCTCCTTTATTTATCTTTCTTTCTCCAACTGCTCTGATTCTGGCTTCAAGATCAAAATTTTGTTAAAGAAAAAATTATTCATACCTAATGTTAGAGACTGAATGGTAAGGCAGACTTTATTTAAGTGTAGGGACCACTGCAACGGGGTTTTGCAGTAGGGGAGAGAGATTGGGCTCTATTCAGAATATAGCTTAGGCAAGTGGGAATTTATAGCCAAGGCGCAGGGAGGGGGGTGGTCAGTGGATGGGAAATTACTAAGAGGAAACATCAGGAACAAGGGGGTTCTGGCTGAACCCAGCTCATAGGATTTTTGCTGAAGGCAGGCCAGGGTGACCAGATATCACCTGTGGGCCGAGGAGGATGAGGAACCTGATCAGATATTGAGGTTGGGGTGGGGGTGGTCTGGCTAAACTCACTTAGCAGGATTCTGGTTACAATTGGACAATGTAGAGATGAACATGGAAGCCCGGAAATCAGGGCCCAGTTGAGAAAAGAGTTCAGAGGAGACTTACTAGAGTTTGGTTAATGAAAGGATCTTTGTTAGTTTCTAAACCAATCCAGCTCCTCCTTGATTCCTACAGATAGCATGTTCCTGGCACAGGCCTTTTATTATTCTTTCTGAGACTAAAAAATAATATTTTTATTAATGCCCCAAAAGATGGCCTGCTACCCATCAAATAAGGCCCTTATTTGAATCTCTGATGAAAGCCATGGCCAGGCTTAGGTAACAAATCTAGAGGACTTTGATCCACGTGGTGGGGTTTGAGGGTGATTCTAGAAGTCTGTAGGTAAGCCATAAGGAACCAGGAGGTTAAATCTACCACAGTTCGCTCTTTGGCCCTAAAACTGGGTTCAGTTCAACACACTAAGAGGAAGAGAATTTGAGGTAGTTGACTTAATGCACCTAAAGCTAGAACGACATAACTAGTACATTCTAACCCTGTGTTCTCAAGTCGTTCTCAGACCAGCCGCATCAGCACCACCTGAGAACTTGTTAGAAATGCTAATTCAAAGGCCTTGACCCAGACCTACTGGGGGCGGGAGCCCAGGAAACTACTTAAACAAGCTCACTAAGATGAGTCAAGAACCACAGTTCTCTCCCAAGTGGCACTTAGCTCCATTTACAGGAAGTTGCATGTGAAACAGCTTCCTTTAGGCTGTTCCTGCCTGAGAAATATGTTAGGAGCAGCAAGAAATTTTCCCAACCACTAATGCCTAAAGAATTTTTTCCACTGGAGCTCTGTATATTTGAAGTGACAGAGAGATTCATCTAATCCCCATGTTGGGTGCACCTGCTTAGGTTTGTAAGTTGCAAAAGCTTGCCCGGCCTGTGTGCACCGAGGTTGCAAAGGCCTGGGTTTGCCATAGCTCTGTGACACCAGTCTCATTAAACTGCTGTGTCTTCAAGCAATCAAGGGCCAAGAAGCCCTGTGCTTACGAAGTACTGACACCTCCTATCCCAGCCACACCCAAAGCACCTAACTCTCTGAGTATATCTTATGTCTCCAAAGCCCCATCTTTGTGCCTGTTCCTCAAGCTTTCCTGGTTTGTGGGCCATATATGGGGCTTGGCGGTGAGGAGGAAACAAATCTAATCCCCTTCATCTGAGTTCAGAACCAACTGAGAAATAGGATCAGACAACCACTAGGGATCAATAGAAGGCTTTTATTGCTGATAAAGTCGAACTGGAAAATGTAGCTAGGAATCTGCAGCCATCTCTGGGCTTCCTCATATCTTCACCTTGAGTTGAACCTCCCCACCCCAGTTGCTAGCCTTCTGGTCTGCTGGGGAGATTGCCAGACCCAATCGTGTTGTCACTAGAGTTAGTGCAGCCTTTCCCCACCCTTCCCAATCAGCTCTATTACTTGGTCTTTGGAGGAGAGTGGTAAGTTGTGGGTTGACAGCCAGGACAGGTGTTCCAATACCGTTCCCTCCTGGGGTGAATGGGACGATGAAGGAATAAGGTTTTCCCTGGCTGTTGAAATAATATTTGAGGTCACTGGCACAAAGGAAAGAGCCTAGAATGGGAAGAGGGGATGGTCAGGACTGAGGCTTGAGGAAGGCTCACTTTTAAACATGGTTTCAAGGAGGAAGCCCCAGACAGAGGAGGAGGACCAAGAGCATGTGGTGCCACAGGGGCCAGGGGAAGATCATTTTAAGGAGCGAGTGATCAGCAGGGTCAAACTTTCCTGAGAGGGCCTATAAAATGAGAACAAAAACTGTCCCCTAGATTTAGCCATATGGTGACCTTATTGAAGGGTGGGAAGGGGAACCAAGCTTTGGGGTAGTCTTTGGAGGGTGTTGAGGGGGAGGCTTTTTCAAGAGGGACAAAGCTTGTTTGAAAGCTGATGGGAAATGACAGCCTTCTGAGCTTGTGGTTGGGGCAAATAGCTGGTACCCCGTTCTCTAGGCCAGGTACCTTGGGTGGAGTGTTCCATCTGTCTACATGGAGTACCTTTTCCTAATTCACACGAAGATGCAGTGTGAGCTAACAGTAGCCCTGGATGGGAGGATGCTGGTACACAAGAGATGGCATAAAGGATAGTAGGTCACATAGTCACCTGCATAGCTAGGACTAGATGCTGAAGGCTTCTGGCTCCAAGTGCACAGACAGCTCCCAATCCCCCAGGGCAGAAACAAGAAAGTCTCTTCTTCACTTCAAGAGTTTGCCTGTATTTATGCGCCTGGATGGCTCAGTAAGTTAAGCATCTGACTTTGGCTTAGGTCATCATCTCACTGCTCGCAAGTTCAAGTCCTGCATCAGGCTCTGTGCTGACAGCTCAGAGCGTGGAGCCTGCTTCAGATACTGTGTCTGCCCCTCCCATGCTCATTCTCTGTGTCTCTCTGTCTCTCAGTAATCAATAAGTGTTTTAAAAATTACCAAAAAAAAAAGAGTTTGCCTGTATTTTTGGCAATCCTTGATTGTTTTAGCACAAGTTGACCAAGTATTTATTTATTTATTTATCTGGGGGGAGGGATGCAATTTTTTTTTCATTTGACCTTTTTTTTTTTTCATTTGACCATTTTTTTTTTTTTTTTTTTCATTTAAATCCTGATCTGGTAAGAATGATCCGGATCCAATGGTCCTAACCCTCCCTTAGTGACAACCCCTTAGTCCCCGAGAGATCCACACTTTAGATTAATGGTGAGGGGCCTACAAAGGTAACAGACCAGCCTCTGCTTCTCAGGATTGGAGAGTGCTCCCTGGACCAGTTGGTGGTCTCTCCCTACCTTCTACCCCTAGTCTCAGAGCCCATATTCTTTAAGAGCTGGTCTTTAGATGTAATTTTTATAACCATGGACTTAACCCCTTTTTATAATATCTTACTTTTTCAATTAAATTCTTTCTAACTTTGACATAACAGAAATATTACCATCAGAGACTTCTTAATGATAAGCTTCCTTCTGCTAGTTCCACATTCTTCTAGTCTCCTAAACCATTTATCATATGCCCACATATCTGGAAAATAAAAATAAGTACACTTGGGAGAGAGAATTTGGCAATTTTGCTAAGATCTCATGGGTCTCTTAGTATTTGTTTTCCTTCTTAACATGTGTTTCCTGTAATATAAATAAAATTCCATAAATAAAAATATATTACTACAAAGGTATGTTTAGTTTACTTAAAATTTAAATCTCTTTTTGAAGGAAAAGAATTAGGATTGATGCTAAAAGTTTATTATTTTTTAATTTTTTAATTAAAAAAATGTTTTAAGTTTATTTATTTTCAGAGAGACAGAGACAGTGTGAGTGGGGAAGGTGTAGAGAGGGTCAGAGAGAGAGAATCCCTAGCAGACTCCAAGCGCCAAACTCACAAACCATGAGATCATGACCTGAGCTGAAATCAAGAGTCAGATGCTTAACTGACTGAGCCATCCAGGCACCCTAAAAGTTTATTTTAAATTGGCCTCTGGATAATTTAAATATGTAAGTCATTTCTCTCTCTCTGTCTCTCTGTCTCTGTCTGTCTCTCTCTCTCTCACACACACACACACACAGCAATCCTATTAAACGGCCAGATTTTATTTTATTTATTTTCTTTTATTTTTTTTAACGTTTATTTATTTTTGAGACAGAGAGAGACAGAGCATGAATGGGGGCGGGGCAGAGAGAGAGGGAGACACAGAATCGGAAGCAGGCTCCAGGCTCTGAGCCATCAGCCCAGAGCCCCACGCGGGGCTCGAATTCACGGACTGCGAGATCGTGACCTGAGCTGAAGTCGGACGCTTAACCGACTGAGCCATCCAGGTGCCCCTAAACAGCCAGATTTTAAAAGTCTAACTTTGTATACTGTAATTGGGAGTCAATTAGACAACAATTTTAAGTTAATGAAAATCTACCCATACATATTTTTGGTGTTCAAAGGTAAGTGGAATGACAATAGAAAGAATAGGAAATGTTTAAATGGAAGAGATAACTGGAATATGCAAGATAAAAATGATCAAAATTACTGTGCATGAGTGGGAGTTGGACTAAACGGGTAAGGGGCATTAAGGAATCTATTCCTAAAATCATTGTTGCATCATATGCTAACTAACTTGGATATAAATTAAAAAAATAAATACATTATTAATAAAATTTAAAAAAGTTACTGTGCATGGAGTAGCCAGAAACTTAAAAATGGACTGTTTCCCAAGAATAAGTAAGTACAGAAACATTGCTCTATCTACTGTATAAAATATACCAAGCTCTTTTTTAGCAGATAAAATATTACATTGGATGTAATAGACTTCAAAACAGCATGAGAACAATAAAACTGCCTGGACTTATTTGCAGATGAAGATAATTCTAATGAGATTTTGGCCTCTCCTTTGGGATCCAAGGTGGAGTCTTTGCAAATCCATTCCAGGGTCAACAGGGTCTTGTGGCAGTTTTAATGTGGTTCTATTCTTCTGAGGTCTAGGAGGTTGCTGACTAGGTCTAGGGACACGGAAGATACATGATCACTTCAAAGAGACATAATGGGTCCATGCAGAGGAATGATCTCTTGGTTCAGGCATGGCTGGACACAAGGCTTTTGCACCCAAAGATAAAGAGAGAGGAACCAGGATGGCCCCCTCTACATACAAAATACTTGTTAATATAGTAGAATGTTTGCCAGTGGGGATGAGAGGCGTGGAGTAGGGAATGGAGAGGAAATGCAAGAAATACATAAATAAAACAAGATTGGCTCTTTACCACCCAATGATATAGTAATGATGATGATAACATGTAATGAGCTGGGGAGTATGAATAGTAGTTCAATTAAAAAAATACATTATACTTAACATAGATAAAGTACGCCCAAGGTTACTTATAAAATCGTTTTGTTTTGAGTGTCTTTTCACTTTCCACTCACCTGCTTTCCCATTCCTTTTCTCCTGACTTTCCTTTACCCCTCTTTTGGGCTGGTCGCCTGGCTGTCCAGGGGCCCCTCAATGTGTGCAGCTCTGCAGGAAGCATCTCATGCTGGGCACATGAGATGTGCTCTCTTCTCCCTCCCTCATACTTCTCTGTCTTTTCCTTCACTCCCCAGAACTGGGAAACGTAACCCTTAGACCCAAACAAGAGGGGCCCTGCACTGAACCCTGTGCTTTAGAGGGCTGCTCCTGCCCTGCCTTTCCCCATGGGGTTAGGAATCCTTAGGGCTGAAGGCACATGCTCTTTTCCTATCCCAGAGCCTATGCTCTCCTTCTAGAGCACATTCTGGGAACCTGAGGCCCCGAAGAGCCCCAGGTCTCTTTCAGGCCTTTTCCAAATATGGGTCCTCTTGAGAAAAGACTGTGCCCAGCTGTCTGGGGAGGTGAACAGGACTCAGAGGTGCACACTGGGATGTCCACATGCATGTGCAGGAGGCCCTTGTGGTGTGGGATGGAGCCAGGATGGGAGAAGGGAAGCCGTGCACCTGGGGCCTGGGGGCTGGCCCTTTGTATGCCACCAGTTCTGGTGGGGAGGTCTAAAGAATCTGAGAATTTTAAGTTTGAACCCAGCCTTCCAGGTTGGTGTCAGGGTGGGGAAAATGGAACATATTTCATCAGTTTGTTGGCTTGGTTTATAACTTTTAAATATTTAAACACATATTTATAGGCTTCCATTTGCATTCTTGCGCTGGTAAGTGTGAGCAACTATCTTAGATTGGACTGTCTGCCTTCCACAGGGCATCTGGGGCTTTGATAGGCAACGCCTAGTGACACAACATAAAGGAAGAGCAGTCCTAATTAGAGCAGGGCAAATGCTATGGCAGGTGAGTAGAGCAACAGGCTTCAGTGCTTCTCAAATCATGCCAGGTGAGTGGCTGCCTATCTGCCTTTGCTAGCTGGTCCTATGGAGAACTGCGGTTGGCCGTTCCTTTATCATGGAGGTGTGTGAGTACGAAAAGTGAACTGCCCCCTCTTTATCAAGCACTGGGGCAGTCAGCATCCCTTCCCAACCTCTCCCCCCTCTACTGGGAGAAATGGTATTTATAGTGGCTATAAGTAGTTTTTATTCTTTCTTAATACATACCATTGTATGATGGAAATTTTAAATGGGAGGGCTCTGACATAACCTGAAAGAAGCGCCATTAGTGATGCAACCAGCCAGAAGGATTTTTTGGTTAGGAGGAGTGATGAACCTGGGAGGGGCCAGAGAGCAGAGCAGCAGGCGGGAAACCTGCTTCAGGACCTGGTTGAATTGAAGCAGAAAGACCCAGGGCAAGTCTGGTTTCTGTGGCTCCTGCATTCCCTGGAGCTCTGGGCCCTTCCTTTGTCTTCCTCTCCTTTCCTCCCTTTTCCTCACCCCTTCCCAGGCTCCTACTCCCTGTTCTTTTCTGTGTTCTCATTAAAGCATCTTAAATATTGGAAATGAGTTACTGGGGGCAGATATGGCTAGTCTTTGTTAAATAGAACTTTCAGAAATAAAGGGGAAAACCAAAACCATTTCCCCTTCAAATAAGTTATATTTCTTTCTGAGTGGCCAAAGAACTCTTGAGGATTTCCCCCAGGATCTCTTTTACCAAGGATGTGTTTATTTGTTTTTCATTTGTGAGTAGAGACTAATTCATTCATTAAACCAAAATTTGCTGAGCTTGTGTTATAAGTAAGCATTGCTGCAGTTGCTGGAGATATTGGGGTGAACTGAAATGGCAAACGCCCTGCCTTTGTGCCCTGTACGTTCTTTTGGGAAACACAACTGGTAAACGAGTAATAACAACAACAACAATGTGTGTGTCTTGTGTTTGGTGGTGAGAAGTGCTAGGGAGAAAATAAAGAAGGGTACAGTGTAAAATGGGGTGGTTAGGGAAGGCCTCCCTGAGAAGGTGACATTTAAATAAAGACATGAAGGAGATGGAGAGGAGAAAATACCTGGGTTGGAAGCATTCTCGGCACAGGTAGAACCTTGTTGGAAAGATTCAAATGACAAAGCCCAGAAGCAGGAGCATGCCTGGCAAGTTTAGGGATCAACATGCAGGCCAAGAGTGACTGACTCAGGAACAGGATGAGTACAAGAAAGAGTAGAAGGTGAGGTCAGAAAAGCGTGGGTGTGTGGGTGGAGGATCACGGAGGGCTCTTGTTAGCATGTTGATTTACTCAGAACAAGATGGGAAGCGACAATACGATGTAAGCCAAGGAGTGACATGGTCTGATTTGCATATTAGCTGGATCACTCTGGCTGTTGAGAGTAGCCTGTGAAGGACATGGTGAAACCAGTCAGGAAGCTATTGAAATAATCCAAGGAAGAGAAGAAAGTCTCTTAGACCAAGTAATATTAGAAATGGTGAGGAGTGGTGAGATTCTGGACATATTTTGAAAATAGAATCAAAAGATTTGCTAATGGATTGGTTGTGGGGTGTGAGGAAAAGAAAGGAGTTAAATAGAACATCAAGGTCTTTTGCTTGAGCAACTAAAAAGGGAGTCTGTGAACTGACAGGGAAGACTTACGGGGTTCAGGATGGGAAAAAGATCAGAAGTTCAGTGGTGGGACTTACATGTTAGATCCCTTTAGACATCCAAAAGGAGAACCCAAGCAGGCAGTCAGATCTATGAGTTTGGAATTCAGGAGAGTGGTCAGGGCTAGAAAGAAACTTTTGGGAGTCATCAATGAATACATGGTATTTAAAACTAAGAGATGATGAGATTTTTTGAGGAAATGACAGTAGATGGAAAAGAGAAGTGTAAAGACATGAACCCTGGAACAGTCTAGTGTTTATGACGGGGATGGGAAGGAAGAAGCAGAAAAGACAAAAGGACTAGCCAATGAGATAGGAGGAGAGGAGGGGGAGTATAGTGCCTGGAAGTCCTGGAAGCCAGTTAAGGACGTATCCAGGAGGAGGGAGTGCTCCACTGTACCCATTGTTGCTGACAGAGTAAGTAAGATGAGGACTAAGAAGCTTCCAAAGTCCATGTCGTTGGTGACTTTGAAAAAGAGTAGTGTCAGTGGAGTGGTGAGGGTGAAAGTCTAGTTGGAAAGGTTCAAGAACAAATGAAGAGGAAGAACTGCAGTGAGTGAGTACAAACGATGCCCTGAAGGCCGTAAGTTGTAAAGGGAAGAGAGAAATGGGGCTCCAGCTAGAGAAGGAAGTAGGGTTGAGAGAGATTTTTAAAAATAGGGGAGATAACCACATTTGTACATTGTTGGGAAAGATCCAGTAAAGAAGGAAAAAGGGGGGGCACATGGGTGGCCCAGTCAGTTAAGCGTCTGACTTCTTCTCAGGTCATGATCTCACAGCTTGTGAGTTTGAGCCCGGCGTCCAGCTCTGTGCTGACAGCTCAGAGCCTGGAGCCTGTTTCGGATTCTGTATCTCCCTCTCTCCCTCTGCCCCTCCCCCACTCACACTCTGTCTGTCTGTCTGTCTGTCTCTCTTTCTCTCAAAAAATAAACATTAAAAAAAAAAAAGAGGGAAAAGGGAAGATTCAGGGTTAGTGGACTCTCACTGGTAATGTTAAGAGTATCTACATTGTATTGAGTGCTTATATGTATTAGGTTCTTATGTATGCTCTTCATTCCTTAAAACACGAGATGTACATATATTATCATTTTCACTTTACCAATGAGGAAATTGAGACTCAGAGATTGAGTCCCTTGTCCAAGGTTGCCCAGTAAGGACAGAGAAGAGCTGAGTCAGAGGGAAGCTCAGACCATATTGTTCCTGAGGGGACTGACCACTCTTCTGGTCATGGAGCTTCCCAGGCAATGAAGGGCCCATTTACTGTTTTACATTCCTGCCTGAAGGAAGAGTGTGTGTGCTTCTCACAATCATGACTAGAGACTTCTGCTTTTTCTTCTTTCTTTTTTTTTTTTTTAATGTTTTTTTTTTAAATTTATTTTTGAGAGAGAGAGAGAAGGAGGGGCAGAAAGAGAGGGGAGAGAGAATCTCAAGCAGACTCTGCACTGTCAGTACAGAGCCTGATATGGGGCTTGAACTCATGAACCATGAGATCATGACCTGAGCCGAAATCAAGAGTGGGATGCTTAACTGACTGAGCCACCCAAGTGCCCTTGCTTTCTCTTCTTTCTTAAAGTCTGGGACAGGAGATTACAGAGAAGTTGCCTTGGCATCTGGTTTGGCCCAAACCTCTATATATTGGACATCTAATGAATAATGTTGTGTTGTGTGTTGGAACACACAAAGGGATAGAAATCAAGAGTCCTGGGTTTTAGTCTGACTGTCACTATGTGGCTGTTTCATTTCTGGCAAGTCAATGACCTTGACTCTTAGTGTCTTCATTAGCCAAATGGGAATAAAACTAGGTGTCCTGTCTGCTTCTTGGGTGGTTGCGAAAACATCACCCTTTATCCTCCCGTTCTCTAGCACTCCAGCAGTATGTGAGACCTTATGCCATTTCCAAAGTATTTGACATATAATGGCACCAGTGGTTCTTAACCTGATGCATAGCAGAACCTTCCAGGGAATTTTTACAAATACTGCTCTCCTGCTAGGATGTGGAGCAAGTAAAATTCACAAACATGTTAAGTGGAGTATAATTGGTACAACCACTTGGGAAAGCCGTTTGTAGTCTGTTGAAGTTGAACCAACATCTCCCTGTGATCTGCAATTCTACTTCTAGGTTTATACCCAAGAGAAATGTTTGCACATGTGCACCAAGACACCCATACAAAAATATCTGCAGCAATAGTATTTGCAATTGCTCAAAGCACAAACAACTCAAATGCCCATCAGTAGAATAGATTAACAAGTTGTGGTATATCCATATAATGGTATCCTGAACAGTATTGAAAATTTGCAAACTGTAGTTACAAATAGTATTAATCTCACAAATAGAGCATTCAGTGAAAGGATACTGACATAAAAGATTTTCCTCAAAATATGAGATATCATAAAGTAATGAAAATCAGGAAAATTGTAAATCTCTATGGTGTTAGAAGCCAGGACCTTTAGAGAAGGGGAAATGGGTAGATGATAGGGAGGACGCAAGAAGGGCTTCTGGGTTGCTAGTAATGTCCGTGTGTGTGTGTGTACCTCAGTGATGGTTATACAAATAAAAAAAATACATATACATTGGATAATTCACTGAGTTACATACTTATGATCTGTGTACTTTTTTGTCTACATATTTTACTTTGATTAAGAAACAAAACTGCTGCTGGTTCCCATTTCAGACCAATTAAATAGAATCCCTGGCATGGACATTTTCAGGAGTGCATCCAGAGCTGAGAAAACCGCCCTCCCTCCTCGTTGGTGCCCTTCTCTCCAGGAGTGAAGACTGGCGGCTTGGTGCCTGGGGGCTGGCTGGGTGTGCCTCAGAGTGGTGGGGAGGATGGGGCTGTCTGGTGGAGAGACAATTGGGGGACCCTGTGTACAGATGGCCAGCAAGACTGGCCCTGGGGGACACTCTGAGGGTGAGGGTGAGGCTCCTCACCTGGGGCAGTGACTGAAAACTACCACTAGGGACACCAGCCTTCAGGGACTGCCTGTGGCCATCCTTGCTTAAGAAGTGATTCCTGAGTTTAATTTCAAGTTCACTCTTTGAAATAAATCAGAACAGTTTCTGCTGATTTTCATTGTTTTTGTTTGCCTGGCCCTTTGTGGGGATTTTGACTCTTTATTTGTACTTTTGTGTTTTACTGTAGTGACCTAGTTGTTGTTTTAATGCTTTTCTGGCTTTCTTTTGTTTTTATGTTATTTATTTGCTTTAAAGTTTATTTTGTTAAGTAATGTCTACACCCAACATGGGGCTCGAACTCGTGACCCTGAGATCAAGAGTCACATGCTCTTTCGACTGAGACAGCCAGGTGCCCCCTGTCTTCTTTTTAATATAGAATCTTTTAGCCCACAGGTGATACAGCCACATCCAAAGGCTGTACCGTCATATGCCAGGATGTCTGGGCTGCTTTTCTAACTCTTGTCCCACATGTGAGGGATAAGCAAATTCTAAGTGCACTCGACTCTTAATCTTTGCTGTTCTTGACTTTACTCAATAGAGAAAAGAGTTATAAACATTGAAAACCTTTAGTATCTCTTGACGATTATTCTGAGTATATAAAAGGAAACATTTATGGGCCAAACTCTGTAGCTTGATAGAGATCCTACACTTTATGCATTTCTTCAGAGGCTTTACCAAAATAATACTTCTACAGTTCAACCTTAAATAGCATTTTAACAAGGCTATAATAGCCTTTTAAACCTTTATTTAAATAGCTGGATATAGCTTTTTTAGAACTGTTTAATTATAAGATATTTAATTCATTATCAAAAGAAATAAACTTTGTTATAGCTCTAAACTCAAGGCAAATTGTATTTTATTGAAGATTTTATTTTATTGTTTATTTTCAAGAGAGAGAGTATGAGTGGGGGAGGGGCAGAGAGAGATGGGGACAGAGGATCCCAAGTGGGCTCTGCACTGACAGCAGGAAGCCCAATGTGGGGCTTGAACTCATGAACTGTGAAATCATGACCTGAGCTGAAGTCAGATGCTAAACCACTAAGCTACCCAGGTGCCCCACAAGATTTTATTTTTAAGTAACCTCTACACCCAACATGGGGCTTAAAAACTCACAACCTCAAAATCAAGAGTCACATACTCTACCAACTGAGCCAGTCAGGTACCCCAAAGCAAATTTTATTGTATAGATTTAAAAAAAAATGTTTATTTATTTTTGAGAGTACAAGTGGGGAAGGGGCAGGGAGAGGGAGACAGAGGATCCGAAGCTAGCTCTGCACTGACACTAGCAAGCCTGATGTGGCGCTGAAACTTACAAACTGTGAGATAATGACCTAAACCAAAGTTGGATGCTCAACCAACTGAGCCACCCAGGTGCCCCTATTGTATAGATTTTTATATAAGGGACACTGAGTGTATATTTATCTTTCTAGATCTAATAATGTTCCTCATATAATTGTTATTATTTCTTGGAAAATTTGTGTATATACATATTTAGGGTGTAGGGAAAAAAGGTTGTTGTTTATTTTGTCTATCTTCATTTTTCCTTTTGCTCCAGTAAAAAAAAAAAAAAAAAAGGCTGAGAAAAAAATAGAAAATCTGAAATACAAGCATCCCTTTCTATGTAGTAGTTAAGGTCTTAACAGCAAACCAGCTAAACTTCTAGAATCTGGAGAATCAGCATTGCCTGAGAACGTGTTAGAAATTGAATTCTCGGGCCGCTCCAGACTTGCTGAATTAGAAACTCCACACATGGGCCCAGCAACCTGCCTTCACAAACCTTCCAGGTGATGCTGGTCTGTCCGGAAATTGGATGACTTCTGCTCTAAAGAAGAGCATGAAACCAGTGTGGCCAGTTAGGCAAGCCCCTAAGTGACCCACTCTGGGAATAGGTGATTTCTTTGATAAATTTGGTGTTTGCTCTCGTCCTTGGCCCACTCATCTTTCCCGAAATCACAGCTACACCAATAGTTCTCAACCCTGGCTGGAAAGCCTTTAAAACTGCGTCTCCCCAGATGGGTCCTGGGCATCCAGGTGCTTCTGGTGTGCGCCAGGGCTGATAAACTCTGTTCTATATTCAGGTACTTTTGTGGTTGAGACAGATGATTGTTAACACCTGCCCCCAAATTCTTCTGGTTGTTTCCTGCAAGCCCTGTGAAGCAGAACTCAGGCCTCCAGCGTCTGCTTGTCCAGATCTAAAGATGTTTCCTGAGAGCCGGTTTGGCCTTGCGTTGCAGGTACCTCTGCAGACCACAGCAACGCACAGAAGATGCGACACTACCTCCTGGCACGCACACAGGGCCGCCGGCCCTTCCACTGCACCTCAGATGCCAACTCTGCTGCCCGTACCGGATGCTGACTGAGATGATGTGAGTTAAACCCTTTGGTGCACAGAGAAAATGTCAACAAATGCCAGCTATCCTTACCTCATTATCTGAAACGTGCGGACCCCTTTTCATTTTAAGCTCACAAAATACCTACTTGGAAGGCCCATCTTGGTTGTTTTATCTTGAATTGTCTACCCCCCCCAACTTTCCTGCAAAGCCCAGGAGGGACCACTGAACACTCATGGGGGATGTTCTAAGCCAGTGGTCCTTAAAATGCGGTGGCTGGGGAGAGATGTGTCAGCAGCATGAGTGTCACCCGGGAACATGTTAGAAATGCAAACTCCTATCACCACAAGACTTAATAAAAAAGAGGGCAGGAGGAAACTTTTGGAGGTAATGGATATGTTTACGGCATAGATTGTGGCGACGGGTCCACGAATGTATACTTCTCTCCAAACTCATCAAATTGTATATGTAAAATTCGACAGCTTTTTGTCTGTCAATCACACCTCCATAAAGTGGTGGGGGTGTTTTTGTTTTTTGTTTGTTTTTTTAAGAAATGCAAACTGTTGGGCTCCACCTCAGAACTTCTGTGTCAGAAACTCAGGAGATAGGACCCAGACATCTGTGCGTTCTGGTTCACGCTCACATCTGAGAACTGCTGCTCTGTGCCAGTGTTTCACAGGCTTATGAGAAATGCAGACCCTCAGGCCCCAACTTAGGCCAACTGAATTAGAATCCCATGTCCCTGCGATCACATTGGAGTTTGAAAAGCACAGCTCTAAGCTCTTTCCCTCTATCTGGTCAGAATTAGAACACAGGACATGTGCATTCTTGGATCGCAGCTTCTCAGCACCCCCCACAGAAGTGCCATCACAAGACAGTAATTTAAGTGTGAGAAACACATGTGTGAAAGATCTTTCTGTATCTGTGGAAAACAATTTATGTTGCCATTACCACCCTCCCACCTCCCATCTCCTGCTCCCGTATCCTGCCGCCGGATAAAGATTCACCCTGTCAATTTTCTTAGCGTTTAGAGCAAGTGTATTGTCTGTTTTTTGTTTTTGTTTTTGTTTTTACATGGGAGTTGAAGTTATGAAACTCATTATACCTAAGTTGCCAGGAGACTCTGATTTTACCTCAATTCTGAGAACTAGTTTGTCTGGGTTCTCTCATATAGCTCTCCTTTCTCCAAGTGATCTTTGTGTTTTTAAGTCTTGGGTTAACAATTCTGTTGTGACTGCGTTTTTTATTATAAGTAGCTTCAAATACTGTGTGAGAAGATAAGAGTTGATAAGAAATAAGTGTGTGATTGATGCCTGGGAGTCTCTCGGCTTATAGAAAGCATGGTGATTTCAGGGGCTCAGTTCAAATCCCTCCTTCTCTGTGAAGATTTCCTGGCAGCTCTCCACCATAGCTGTAATTAACATGCCTCAGATAACATTATTTGTCATTTATTATTATAACATATATCCAGTATTTCCCAGGATTTTGTGAGTTAATGTTTGTAGAGTGCTTGAACTGTATAGGAGCATACTCAAATTATAGTTGACCCTTGAAAAACAGGTTTTAACAGTGAAGTTCTGCTTATACATCAGTGGATTTTTTTTTTTTTACAGTACTGTGTGTTTTCTCTTCACCATGATTTTCTCAATAGCATTTTCTTTTTTTAAAATGTTTATTATTTTTGAGAGAGACAGAGAGCAAGCGAGCAAGGGAGGGGGGCCCAGAGAGAGGGAGACACAGAAGCCGAAGCAGGTTCCAGGCTCCAAGCTGTCAGCACAGAGCCCAACACAGGGCTCACATTCATGAACTGCAAGATCATGACCTGAGCCAAAGTCAGACACTTAACTAACTGAGCCACCCAGGTGCCCCTTCTTTTCTTTTTTATTTCTTTTTTTTTTTTTTAGAGTTTATTTATTTTGAGAGAGAGAGAGTGGGGGAGGGGCAGAGAGAGAGGGAGACGAAGAATCCAAGCAGGCTCCACACTGTCAGCACAGAGCCTGATCCTGGGCTTGAACTCACCAACCATGAGGTCACAACCTGAGTTGAGATCAAGAGTTGGATGCTTAACTGAGTCACCTAGGTGCCCTTCAATATCATTTTCTTTTCTCTGGCTTGCTTTATTATAAGAATACAATATATAATACATATACAAAATATGTGTCGTTTATATTATTGGTGAGGCTTCTGGTCAACAGGCTATCAGTAGTTGAGTTTTGGGGGGAGTCAAAAATTATATGCAGATTTTCAGTTGTGCGGGAGTCAGTGCCCCTACCCTCCACATTATTCAAAGGCCAACTGTATTACTAATACCATTACTGTTATTGTTGTTATTGTTTATATATACTTATGTGTCATTCCTATTAGATCTCTTTGAGATGAGGAGAGGGCTTTATTTGCTGTTGGATTGATTCCCAAATAAGCCTGGGTTTATGTTGTGCTCACAGGAGGTTCTTACACAGAACATTAAGGAGAGTAAATAAGTGCTTTGGAAAGAAAAATATGATTTATTGCCATAATTGGAGCATCAGGTCTCAGTCCTATCCAGAGAGGAAAGCTGCTGTGCCCACAAGAGCAGCACATCCCTTAGCCTCAGTCCCAGAAGGCATCAGAAAAAAAAAAAAAAAAGGAAGTGAAGGATAAATGTCACCAAAGTTGTCAGTGAAACTCAATTCAGAAGAAACTCTGACCAAAACCAAAATGGAACCAACTGAAAATGTTAATGGTCATTTTTAGTAAGTCACAAGAATTTGAAGAAAGGCTATTTTAATAAGTAGAACAATTTCATTTTCCATGCAGCCTAGGAAATAAAATCTAGATGGTTCCTTTTATACAATCTCTGGTCAACTCTGTACCTCTTTTGCAGAAAGCAGTACGGTTTCAGCTTAAATACCTTATTGGGGGGGGGGGGGGAGCAAAAGGGATAATGTCTTACGTATCTGTTTACAAGAGAACAACACACTGGATGTCCTAAGTGAGGTAACCCGACATATAGTATTCTGGGAATAAAAGTTCAGGCAAGAGAAGAAAATTGAGGAAAGACTCAGGTTTGCATGATGTATAAAAGAGGGTTCGTGGTGAAAGTGATGAAGCCTGAGATACGGGGCTCCACCCTAATGTACAGACTCTTCCAGAGCCCCAAGAGGGACCCTGGCAATTTTGTGTTTGTAATTTTGCATTAGTGTTCATAAATGGGTTACCCAAATTATGTAAGTTTCAGGCCCTCTCAATCTGCTCCTGATGAAATGCCTGCCTCTCGTTCTGTTGCTCTTGCCTTCCGGATGGACTATTTTGCAGTCATGTAGTCCCCCCTTGCCAAGAAGGTGATGCTGTGATGATTGAGTAGGGGATGTGATGATGAGGAAGAAGGGCCCAGGAGAACTGCCGGGAGGGGAGAAACCACCACAAAGGAGTTTAAAGTGATGAAATGCAGAGGCTAGGATGGCTTCCTTCAAGGACTGTCCTTTCCTTCTAGGGTGGGGATTCTCAACCACTGGTGATTCCCCCTGTTGCATCCACACGACTCCTGAAATAGAATGCTACGGGCACCAGTGACAGTCACAACAAAGTTTATTGCAATGAGAGGTAAGGCAAACCGATTGATCGGGACTGACACTCTTGACCAGAGTGCAGTCTTGAATAGCCAGGGTACAGAGTTTTTATAGCCGACCACATCGTCTTATTATCACCTGGGAACAGAACAAAGGAATAGTTCCCAGGTGGAAACAGTTCAAACAGGCCCTTGCCCCAATCCAATCAAACACTAATCAGTCCCTTGATTGATAGGCTAAGGCTGTTATCTCTTAACCTATACTGTTAAAACAAAGCTGTTGTTTCTTAAAGCTACAGGTTAGCCCTACACTACAATTTAACCCTTACACCCCCTTCCCCCAAGAGACATTCGGCAGCATCTGGAGACCTGTTTGGTTGTCACAAATGGGTTGGGATGTGGAGGGCTACTACTGGCATCTAGGGCTGGACGCCAGTGATATTGCTAAATACCCTGCAGTGCACTGGACAACTCCCTATGACAAAGAAGTATCTGGCCCCAGATGTCAGTAGTTCTGATGTTGAAAAATCCTGTTCCCAGGGTATTCCTTTTACTGCAGGTCACTGACAACTCAGGTTGTCAAAATGAACAATCAGCAAACAGTATAAGGTAACTTCTCAAAGGCATTTTTGCAGTTTGGTCTTCCCCATAAACCATCTTCGGGAGGTATCTGGCTCTTCTTTCCTAACTTCCACTCCTACCCACCACCTGTCTCCCACATACACACATGCAAAGGCTTACAGGACAATGGCTCTAATAAACACAATAGTGAAAACCTGGTGCAGGCAGCGATGTGTGAGAAACAGAGAAACAGAGTCTGCCCCTTGGTGAAGGATCTGGGTTCCAAAAGGCTTCAGCACTACAAGAGAATCCCAGGCACCGCAGGGGTGCTTTGTTGTGGCATTCCCCATCAAAAGAGCTGCTTCCCCCAAACTAAAACAATCAGCTACTTCCCTCAACAATGTGGATGTTAATGGAAATGTCCACACCTTTCTATGCTGCTGAACCCTACTAGTTCAAATCCCAGAGTTGCCAATGGACTGCCCCAAATTCCTGCCCTCTGACCTCAGCTGGTCCTCTTGACCTTCCTTCTGGTCACCTACTGTTTGTATCTCTGCCTTATTCCCATGGTGGCTCACTTCCCTCAAGGCCCCAAACCATTTTCTCCTGTTTCCCTTCTGCAGATGGCCTTGTCTCTTGCTTCCCTTCTGCAGATGGCCTTGTCTCTTGCTTTCCTGAGATGAGTAACAATCACAGCTGCTATCATTTATGCAGCAGCCACAAGCACTAGGTTGGTGCCATATATGTGTTTCATCTGCAAGGTGAGTATAGACAACCCTGCTTTGCACATGATGAAACCAGAGCTTTAAAGAGGCCTCTCACTTCTTCCAAGTCAATGCAGGTGTTTGGTCCCAGGACTGCCATCTCTAGTATGCCATCTCCCTGTACTTCTCTCTTCTTCTGAAAATGCCTCTGTCTTGATTCCTAGGTTTAGGAAGAAGAAAAGTAATTTCAACCCCAAGTTTCCCCCCACCCATCTTGATCTTGGTTTCCTCTTGTTCCCCAGTGCACTTCACTCCATTAACTATCCCCTCCCTCTCCCATGGCTCAGCTTCCCCTCCCAAGTGCCTTCTTCCCCTGTGTACACATTCCATCTGCCCTGCTTCCTTTGCTTCACTCACAGCCTGTCAAAAGGAAGAGTGTCTCTGGGGTGTCTGGGTGGCTCAGTCGGTTGAGCATCTGACTCTTGTTTTCAGATCAGGTCAGTATCTTGTAGTTTGTGGGTTTGAACCACACATTGGGTTCTGTACTGACGATGTGGAGCCTGCTTAGGATTCTCTCTCTCCCCCTCTCTCTCTCTGCTCACTCACTCACTCTGTTTCAAAAAATAAGTAAACTAAAAAAAAAAAAAAAAAAGGAGAATGTCTGTTTCACCACCTCTTATGTTCCTTCATGTACTCCTTGGCCTGTCTAGTCACTCATTTACTGGGTAAAGCCTCATTCCTTTCCCTGGCTCTGTGTTTCCTTGGGTCCCCTTTGCTTCCTGGATGGGCACTATGTTCAGCTCCTACCCTTCAGTTTCTCAGTGCCTGGAATAGCATCCTGAAAAGCAATAGTGATGGTGATGACCTCATATTGAGCACTTGACAAAAACCAGAGAAACCCTTCCAGAGGCCAGAGAGATGGCTGAAGTAGGGCTCCCAGGGAAATTCCTTTGGGCTGGAGTTCTGTTTAGCATAATGACGACACACTATTGCCGTTTTTAGAGCAGTGATTTCCAAATGGAAATACCCTACTTCACCAGAGACTGAGATCTGAAGTCACTAGCTTCATATCTAAATGTCATTCACCTCTTCACTGTAACCAAGGCTCTGAGAAGCAGAAACACATGACTACAAGCTAGGGGATTCAATTCCTGTTTTTTCTTCCTGTTTGTCCTCTGCTCAAATAAAAAAAGAAATACCTAAAAGAAACTTCTTGGTATTGTTATCCTGATAGTATATTACTACTACATATGTGGAGATAAGTTAAATGAAACAATAAATAGTTTTTGAGCCATTGGCATCAAATGCCATCAGTTTTTATAAGGCAAGGAAGTAATGTCTGGGCACTAAATCTTTATTTGATGGCAAGGATCCCTTCTCTGGGTAATTCCATTCTTATACCCTCTCCACTGAAATGTCTATAGGAATTTCCATAAATTGGTATTAGTAAGCTTTTGTCTAACATTTGATTCATTCCTTAATTCAACAAATATTTATCAAAACTGTGCTCAGTCCTTGGACAAGATAGATACAGTGCCTGTCCTCAGGAAGTGTAGTCTAATCTAACACTTACAGTTCAGTATGATGGGTGCTGGATAAGCTAAATGTAGGATGTGGCAGGAATATTTACACAGACAGTCCCCTTGGGCTTGGGGGTGGCTGGTCAGGGACAGTTTCCAGGAGAAAGTAATATCTAAGGTAAAACCTGACTGTGTTAGGTGAATTGGAGGGGTAAAGTTGGGGGAGGGGTTGTCCCAATAAAAGAGAAAGCATTCTAGAAGGCTCATATCAGGAGAGAAAGACAGAGACAGGAGAGGGTTTTAGGGAACTGAAAAGAAGTTCATTCTTATTGGAATAGAGAAGAGAAGAATGGAGAGAGATTTTCATCATCGTCATATCTTATACTTTAGGTACACAAAGTGGGTGCCATTATTATCCTCATTTTACAGATGTGGGAACTGAGGCACTGAGAAGTTAAAGTAACTTGCCCGGGGTCATCCAGCCTGTGTGTAGCAGATCCCAATGCAGACCTGTATGTGTTCCCTTAACTGACACAATATTACCTCCCATCCTGCCTTTGAGATCATTTTCCAAACTCCTTCCCAGGAATGGCTTGGAGGCCCCAAGAGAAAAGAGTAGATTGAGACAGTGATATTTAGTGGGAAGTCTGAGTGGAAATCTTTACCAAAGAAAGCCTGCCCTCCCTCACATGCTCTCCTGTGTAAATCAGATTAAAGTAAAGCTACTGCTCTTCTGAGGGGAGTTTTCATTTAAATGGGAGAGGGAGGTTCCTGGGAGGGAAGGCAACAAGTTTTGTCCTACCCTAACTGGTAGGGTGGGACAGAGGGAAACATTTTGTGGTAGTAGGTCACTCTTTGTCCCCCAGGGGAAAAAGTATATAAGGGACTACCGAGTCATAATATTGGAGGCATCTTTTTTGGCTGAGAAGGGTTGGTATGAATCACTGAACTCTTAATTTTCTATTAGGGAATGACTTAGGCTATTGAAAGTTGCACATTAGAAGGTTCCCCCCCACCGCCCCAGTACTAATGACATAAGTGAATATTGCTCAAGTTGACTCCAGAAGTGAGTTGGCTTATTCAGAGGTCGCTGAGTTTTGTCTAATTCAGTGACTGAACTAGAACAAACAACAGCTTCATATCCCCGTAAGGGGGAAGCCAAAAGGGTTTAATGCCGTAAACGTTGCGAGCAAAGACTTCAAGGTGGCAAAGTGTGTGTACAGCTCACCCAAGCATGGTATATGGTGATACAAACTCTTAAGACCAGCTGATCTCTCATGGACAGTTACCCACCAGTTAGATTAAACCTTGAGCCAGTGAGAAACCCACCATTTGTTTAGGACTAATTCTTCCTAGAATAAAAAGATTTCAGTTTGAAAAGTATTGGATACCACCCTTCCTGAATCAAATGCTCACTTTTCCAGGTTCATCATAGTTGTTTAGTTCCTTCTCAAGAGAGTTGATGGGGATGGGTAAGATTTTACCTGCTAAGACTGGCTTGAGTTAAAATGCTCATCTCTAAGCCCTCCTGTAGAGAAATGGATTCAGACTGAGTTATTTTCCTTGTTCATCTCTAGCACTGATAAAGTTGATGGTTTATGTGTGTATAATTGGACTGGATTGGAAAAGGAGCTTTGGAGAAGTTTATGGCCAGTAATAGCCAATGTGAATATAAGTATATTGGTCTAGTTAATTGAGAAGAGATGACATGTGTTTCGTATCCTTGTATATCAGTATCTAGAGAACTTTAAGTCACGTGGAAACGATATGGTTTATATCAGGTGGACCTCTCTCCTCCAACATTCCCCATCCTCCCACCCAAAAATGGGCAATATTTTTACTGGCCTTTCCCTGCTATTCAAAGCTCCTTCTTCCACTTGGCCATACCTGATCTTGTTTTTCCTCTCAGGCTTTGTGGATAGAGAGCTTGGTTAACAACTTCTGCTTGTTGAATTTTTATATAGATAATTAGGTGATTCATCATCTTGAAAATTCAGGAATGTCATTTACATAATGATTAACACTTTTTTTTTTCATCAGGACATAAGCTGCCCCTGCCCTTCAGATAAATGTTGTAGTCAAAAACACAACCATTAGCAACGAATTTTTATCCTTGTTTGTTTCTCTGTTGCCATTGGGTCTACTTGTCACTGTAGCTAGAAGAAATGTGATGTGGGGCTTCTGCCTTGGGATCATTGAAAGAGTGATGGAGTGAAAGAGGAGAAGGGAAGTGAATGACTAAATGAACCAACTCTTAAGCCAGTGGTTTCAAGAGTGCTTGAGCAATGATCATGCCGAGGTGGTTCTCATCCCACAAACATTTATTCATTCAAACACAAGGAGCCTTTTATGAGCCATAAAGGCACAAGGTCTGACCTTGAGAGTTCACACTTAGGATTCATCCCAAAGTGGGCCCAGCAAATGTGCTGAAAAGACCTGAGACTCATCTACCATTAGCTGCTGCTTCCTCTTTCACATTACCCAGTGGATGGTGTTACTTTCTACACTCCTCAGGCCTCAACTTGTCTACATTAATAAACTATAAAGGGAGAGACTCCCAGTGACTTCGACAAGAGAGAAGATGTATTAAAAGGCTCAGATAACAGGAAGAAAGTTCAACACAGTCACAGGAAGGGCAGGGCATCAGCTATGAGGGAACCAGGGAATCCTTTTCCCCCTCACCCTTCCTCCCCATCCTATAATTCTTCTTCTTCTCCAGCTAACTCTTTGCAAAGGACGCTTTCTTCTCTGACTCTGCAGATTGGGGTCTTCCCCATGATGGTGGGGCCACAGCCTCACATTTCCCAGTTTCCAACCTTCTCTTTCTCTGTCTCCTTGGCAGGCTCAGCCCCTGAGCTGGCTGTCCACTATTGGAGTTCCTCAGGTCTCTATCCAAGGTGCTCTTACTCCCTTTCTCAGTGATTTCATTCATGCAATCACTATCTCTACTTAGAGGATTCACTAATTAATTCTCCAACACAGACCTTTCTCCAACTTTCCAGTGTACCCAAATGCCTAGCTGGCATCTACTCTTGGGTATCCCAAGGTCATCTGAAACTTTTCTCTTATTTCTTGGTGACAGAATTTCCATGTTGTTGGAAGTGGCAATGTACCCAGCCGAAAAGACTACAGTTTCCAGCCCTTGCAGCCAGGGATGGACAGTGACGTGTATGCAGAAGTAATGAAATTGAGCTTCCTGGGAAAGTCCTTTACAAAAGGCTGACTCAGCTGGAAGTTTTGCCGTTATTGCTCTTAAGGCTTCCTCCTCCTTCTGCCTTGAAAGGGGATATGATAGCTGGTGCTACAGTGGTCATCTTGAGAGAGTGAGGAAAACCTGAAGATGAAAACGAGCACTAAAACTGGCAGAGAAAATGGTGAAAGGGGCCTGGGATGAAGAGGCCTACTTTCTATAGATCACTTTCAGGGGAGAATTGAAGACTTTCTATCTTTTTGAAGCCATTCCTTTCTCTAACTAGAACCTAACAGATATAGTGTGCTCCTTCTGCACTTCATCCTCGTTGGGCACCAGGTGCTACTTTACCCTTCTCCTTCTTGTCTTCTGTCCTTATGCTCACCATATCCTGCCACTTAGGTTCTCACAAGCCATTCCAGATGCCTAGATCTCTGCTTCAGCTTTACTGCCTCCAGAGAGCTGTCCTTGACCTGCTTCACCAGGCAGATTCCTCTCATACGTCCTCAGAGCACCACCTGCCTGTCCCTTGTAATCACTGTCCCCACTGGAATTTTACAGGCCAGCAGGAAGGACTCTCCTCTGTCCCTCCCACCAGACTGAAAGCTTTAGGGAGCCAGGGACTGTGTCCTTTCCTTTTATTACCAGTGTATCCCTAATACCTAAGTACAGTTTTTATAAGTGCTCACCCCACAAACGAAAAACGGCTAAGTGAAAGCACCGGAAAGGACTTCCTGAGGACCCCTGGTCCATACTATAATAAAAATCCCAGAGGAGAATTCTGACTGGCTTAGCTAGGGCCAAGTTTCAATCTTGGGACTGTGGCTGGGAGCAGGGTCTGTGAGAACATGGAAGTCCCTGTTCAAACTACGTGTTTGGAGTAGGGAAAGAAACAATCCCCAAAGAGAGGCGAGGAGGTAGATACATGCAACAATAGATATCTACCCCTTTAGGCCATCCTTGATGCTTATTGTGGTCTGATTTTACCTGGAGGGGAAAGTGGAGTAAGGAAGTTTCATGTTATAATTTGGCTCAGGTCTCACATGTCCTGGGGGAGGGCCTTGTCCCCAGACTCTTGTATGTAGTAAGGGGATGACCTTGATACATTTCCTAGGGCCTATTCTTCATGCACTGTCAATAGATAAGGACAATAAGAATGAAAAACTTTGGGGTGTAGCTGGATGGCTCAGTCAGTTGAGCATCCGACTCTTGATTTGGTTTTGGCTCAGGTCATGATCTCATGGTTCATGGATTCCAGCCCCACATCAGGCTCATTGCTGTCACTGCTGTGAGTGCAGAACCTGCTTCAGATCCTCTGTCGCCCTTTCTCTTTACCCCTCTCCCGGTTGCACTCTCTCAAAAACAAACATTAAAAAAAAAAAAAGAATGAAAAACTTTGTTTTATCCAATCTTATGACTTCCATTCAAGTCAACAAACACTGAAAATACAAGTTCTCCACTTAAAGCCCTTCTTCCCTTTCTGGCCCCTGCCACCCTCTCTGACCCCCTTCTTCCCCCATTCCCCGTTCCTTTTTGCCTTCATTGTGTTCCAGCCACTCTGGCCTCATTTTTCGCAATGCCTGAGCTCAGACCTGCCTCAGGGGATTCGAACTGCCATTCTGTCTGAAACTCTCTGCCCCTAGATCCTGGCAAGACTGGCTCCGGAGGAGGCTAAGCCAGCAGGGCGGCTGTGAACACTATGCGCTGTGCCCTGGCACAGATGCCAGGCTGCAATTTGAAATTCAGTCCCCATGTGCCCACCAAGCTGTATGCTCTGAGAAAAGGTGCATTTTTTGGTCCCCAAAGAACATTCTGTAGCAAATCCAAGAGTTCTTGCTGTTGCATCTGGCTAGAGGGGAGATCTTTGTTTACTTTGAACACAGCCATTCAGGCTGGTGGTGGCCCGTGGCTAGCTGGCCTCCTCCTCAGAGCTAGAAAATTACCTCCTCTACTGGATGATGACTGAGTGGCTAAGTTGATATCAGAGCTCCAAACCTTGAAACTGACTGAAGGTAAAGGCAAGAGAACACCGCAGGGTAACCCTGAAAGGTAGTTCTGGCTCTGCCCAGTGTCCGTGCTTTTTGGGTTTAGTCACTTCGTCACATCATGTCTTCATTGTCTCACAAGTATATGCTGAGTTTCTGTCATGTGCCAGGGAGGGATTAGTGGTGACCAGTCTGTATCCATTGGGAGATTAGTCTAAACGGAGAGAGATGCAAATCAAATAATCACACCTACAAGATCTACCATTAAACTGTGATGAGCCCAGGAAGGAGAGGTGGGTGGGGCTTTGGGAGCTCCTGGTAGGAGGATTTGACCTAGGCTGGGGTGGGGTGTTGGAAAGATTTCCCTGAGGAAGTGACTCAAGCTGAGAATGGGAAGGCTGAGTAGGAGGTGACCAGGCAGAGAAAGGATGGGACCTGCTGTGGGAGGTGGCCTGGTCCCTGAGGCCTGGGCCCAGCTCTGAATGCAGGTCACTATGGTGCCTGAAGCTGTTTCAAACAATGCTTTGGGGCTGGTAAGAATATGTTGTTGTTGGGGTACCTGGCTGGCTCAGTTGTGGAGCATGCAACTCTTGATCTCAGTGTTGTAAGTTCAAGCCCCATGTTGAGGATAGAGCTCACTTGAAAAAAAAAAAAAAGTTAAAAAAAAGTGTGCTGTTGTTCATCACTGGGGTAACATTTGTAGATATTCTGGAAGTCATCTCTCAGGGCTATGGGAGAGCATGGCGTGGTGGTGTGTCAGAGCAGGTCCTCTCTGCTTGTGAGCTAATGACACATGTCTCTCCCAACTCTATGTTCAGTGGCTTCACACTGGTGGTTCGGTTATGGTGGGAGCATTTTCACTAGAAAAATTGCCCAACAGATCAGGGCTTTTTCTCCTGGAGAGCTGACGTTGACCACTTACTAGCATGCCACTGAGCATGAAGGACCTCTCACAGACCTCTCGAGAAGTTACCAGTTTCACTGAGCATCACAAGTCTTCTTGAAAGGGTTGGATTTATGGCAAAGTGACATGGTGGCCTTTGGATCTGGAGAGAACTGGGAAAAGATGCTTCTGATCCACCTGAGATGGAGTGTGATTTCTGTTATTTGTGAATGTTCCCTGGAAGTTGACTTTCAAGGGCAGGGCTTCCTAAATGCTATAATTTGAGGGCGATAGAGGTGGTTGGAAGTGGCCAGTCATCACTGCTTGCTGACTCCCTCATGGTCAGAGACTCTCCCCAGATCCCGGGGACAAGTACTAAAGGCACCCAAGACCCCTTCCCACCCTTCTGAAGACCAGCACATGGTTAGTAACATAGGACAAATAGAATTATGTGTATAATTCTGATTGTCTGCTTTCTACCACCCAAGTAGTTCTGGGAAGGTTTGATTCCGATGGTGAGCCTCCTGAGACCATGGACTGTCTTAGTCATCCCCATGTTTCTCACAGTATCTGACCTGTTGCCTCTCACTAGATGCTGGCTTTCGAATGAGTGTACCCCATGAAAGAGAACCCAGAAAGCTTACACAGCTATATCTCCTCCTCACTCCAAGCCTTTGTTTCTCCATTTTTTTGGTTTGCCTTTTTGGCAGCTTCTATGTATCCTGCTAAAGTCAGCTCAGGGGAACTCTGAGAGGACTTCCCTAGTTCCCAGAGATGGGGGGGGGGGGGGCGTGCCTGCAACTATGCAGGGTATCCTCAGTACCTGTCCTCCCAGGTCGTTCTACCTGCCCCATCTAATGTGAGTGTCCACATCTCATTCATCCCTTTAACCCCCATCCTTGGCACAGTGTTTGGCATTAAATAGATGCCCAATAAATATTTATTTTTTATTTTATTATTATTATTATTATTATTATTATTTTTAATGTTTATTTTCAAGACAGAGAGTGTGAGTGGGGGAGGTGGACAGAGGATCCGAAGCGGGCTCCACGCTGACAGCAGCGAGCTGGATGCAGGGCTCAAACTCGCAAACTGTGAGATCACGACCTGAGCCAAAGTTGGACGTTCAACCGACTGAGCCACCCAGGTGCCCCCCACCCCCCACCCCAATAAATATTTAATGTGTGAATACGGGGCTGAAGCTAGTGCACACAGGAACTTAAATTTCAGGAAAGATTGGAGAAAGCTACTCTTAAAAAGCTCCATCTGCATGCTTCTAAATGGTGGCAACTACACCACCCCAAAGTATGCCACTTTGGTGTAAAAATTATTTTGAGCTGAAGACAATTGAGAAGAAACAGATTCAAGAAAAGTTCTCTGCTCTCCCCCATTTGTCTAAAAGCCGGAAAAAGTTTGTGAATGTGTCCACCTCCCCCCTTTACCAGAAAGGAGGGACGTTAATCACTAAAGACAACTGTAGGCTTGTATCAGCCCGAGGTGGTCCCCAGAGAAGGGCCTACATCACAAACCTTAGTACTAGCTCTTATCTTCCGTTAGTTTCCCTCCTCTGTTTCCCTTCCCACAGTTTGCTGCCCTAGGAACTCAAAATTCTCTTCCTTTTCCCGTCAATTGTCTAAAAGTTTCTTTCTCTTTCTTGTAAAGATGCTATATAAACTAAGTTTTAACCACCCCTGTGCTTCATACGCTCATCACTTGGTACCCCTGCACACAGGCACTGCATTTGTTAGTAAACTTCTACACTTCTGTTTCTTTTTCTCTTGTTACTTTGTCTTTTGTCAGTCTAACTTGCAGGGCTCCAGGCAGAAAATTGGAAACGGCAGAGAGCGAAAGATTTTTTTTTCCTCCCCTACATATGGTCCCTACATTTTTTTTCTTTTCTTTTCTTTTTTAAGTTTATTTATTTATTTTGAGACAGAGAACAAGCTGGGGAGTGGCAGAGAGAAAGGGAGACAGAGGATCTGAAGCAGGCTCTGAGCTGACAGCAGAGAGCCCGACGTGGGGCTCAGACTCATGAGCCATGAGATCACGATCTCAGTCAAAGTCGGATGCTTAACGACTGAGCCATCCAGGCGCCCCACCCCCCTTTTTAAAATCTCTTTTAAGCCTTACAACAACCACAGAAAGGAAACCCTATTATTCCCATTTTACAGAGCAGGACCTGGAGATCAGAGTTGTTAAGTAATTCACCCAAGGTCACACAGCTCACAACAGGAGGAGCTAGGATCTGTGCCTTCCACCACCCAGTAATGTAGGATGGGCTCAAACCAGAGTACTCAATCGCAGCAGTTCAAAAACCGTTTAGTATAAGTGTTCGTATCTTTGCTTTTTTTCCTTGCTTCCAACATCACAGCCTTCATTCCTAGGGGCCGGTTTGTACAGAGATTCAATTTAAACTTATAGGACACTGGGGTCTATTTCTGTTGTACTCCTCACAGGTTTTCAGGGAACATTTTGCAACGTTTGTTAAATTCACTTCAAGTTGTTTAGGTTTACAGAATGGGAACATGTGCGGGGAAGCTAATGGAGCCAGTAGAGATCTTCTGTGGAAACTCTTGACCACTGTGTCTTAGAGCACTGTTCCAGGACAACCTGTACCAGAATTACCTGGGGGGCTGGGTAAGATTCTGTTTCTCAGCCCTGCCCCATAGGCTAGGTCTCTGGGAGGGACTCTGAAATCTGTATCTTTTTTATTTAAAAAAAAATTTTTTTAATGTTTATTTTTGAGAGTGAGACAGAGAGACCAGAGCACGTGTGGGGGAGGGGCAGAGAGAGAGGGAGACTCAGAATCCAAAGCAGGTTCCAGGCTCTGAGTTGTCAGCACAGCGCCTGACGCAGGGCTTGAACCACAAGATTGTGACCTGAGCTGAAGTCAGAGGCTTAACCAACTGAGCCACTCCGGAAATCTGTATCTTAATCAAGCACCCCTAGTTGAATTTTTCTTAAAGAGCTTTCAAGGACTTGTTTAAAATTTTAAGGTATAATTTACTTAGAGTTCAGGGCACAAATATTAAATGTATAGCTAGAATTTTTATGCAAGTACTCACATTTGAACCTGTATGTACCTGTGCAACAATTCAGATCAAGGTAGATCTTGAGGCTTCCCAGCAGCACGTGCTTTTCAGACCATTACCCGTGGGCTAGTTTTGCCTTTCTTGAACCTCACAGATACGGACTCAAATGATATGTACTCTTCTGTGTCTGTTTTCCTTTCACTCACAGTATGTTTTTGCAATTTATTTGTGTTGTCATATGTGGCAATAGTTCCTTTTTATTGCTGGTAGTATTCCATTGTGTAAACATATGATTCTTTTATCAAAGATCACTTAAATTGTTTCCAGTTTTCGGCTTTTATCAATAAAGCTGTTATGAATGTTCTTGAACTGGTCTTTTGGTGGACAAAGGCACTCAGTTTCTCTTGGGTCATTATCACCTGGGAGGGAAATCGCTTTAGGCTTTAGGTTCCACTGTGAGAGATAGATGGGAGTTTATATTCAACCATGAACATGACATGCAGTGTCGGGGCAGGATGTCAACAGTCACCACCCAAAGGAAGAGAATGCCAGGGTGGGGGACTGATTCTATCTGTATGTATATGATGTATTCTCAATAGGTAGTATTGCTCCCAAGGAGGTGAAAATCGTTCCTTGAGGGGACGGGAGTGTAGGGACAAAAAACTTAGGGACACAAACCATTGTAATATCTGAGAAATACTGATACATAATAATGCCATGGGAAGAAGGGTGATTAGGGAAAAAAATACCTGTCAAGGCTCCTTAGGGAGTGATAATGAAAACAGCTTGAGCAACATTGGTCTAGCTCAATCTAGACAGTCTCCGATTTCCAAAATCTGGAACCTCAGAGGATCCCTTTGCTTTTTGGTCAAGGAGGATAAGTCGAGAATAAGCAATGCTACTCAGAGATGCCCAAGGAAGAACGCAGCTGAGCACCTGTGTGTGTACTGGGAGGGGCTGGGGCTTGTAGGTATAAGGACACAGTCCCATTCTGAAAGGACAAGTAAGTAACCAGAGTCCGTAGAGCTCTTGCTGTAGTCAGCACAGGGGCTAACTGGCCCCTGAGAGCAAAAGTTTCTTTGATTAGCACCTTTTGTTGAGGGAGGAAGTGATAAATGTCTCCATCAGCCCTGCTGGGTGTAATGTACGATCAGATCTTGCCTGGAGGAAGCTCAGGAACCACAATACAGCCACCACACTCAGGGCTTCCTCAGCGCCCATTGTTCTCCTTTAACTCATGCGTGATGTTTCCACCCCAGCAGGCCTTCCCTTGTGAGCAAATGGAAAGAAAGTAAAAAATCTGGAAAGAATGAATGCATCATACAGAAAGCAGACACCACAAATCAAGCCAAGGGGAGATGCGAGTGGCCCCTTGGACATCAGGGGGGAAGAAGGGGGGCTCTGAGAGCAGCCCCTGTGGTTCTTCTTAACCTGTGTTGTCTATAACCAGGTTCGCTTGCTCCTGAGGTGTATGTGGTCAGCTGTGAGAAGGGCAATGGGGCGGTGTAACCCGCAGAGCCCCAGGCACTGCCTTTAGTCCTGAAGTACACACACCAGCTGTGTAGTATACTGGCTAAACCCACTTATGATCTGTATGGCCCTCGTCAGTTTCACACCCTTTCTTAGGTCTTCTGAGCTACAGTGTCCTCATATGCAGAATGGGGGGTGATAATGTACCTACCTCCTAGTGTTGTTATGAGGATGAAACTAGTGAATATATGTGAAGTGCTCAGAAACAACGCTTGGCACACTGTCTCTCCAATGTGAGCATTGACCTTTACTATTACGTCGATAATCGATACCTGCCCTCAAGTTGCTCCCACACTAGGGAGGGTTGCACCCTCTAATTTCTTTCTTTAAAAAAAAAAGATTATATGGGGTGTCTGGGTGGCTCAGTCAGTTAAGCGTCTGACTTCAGCTCAGGTCATGATCTCACGGTTTGTGGTTTTGAACCCCACATTGGGCTCTGTGCTGACAGCTCAGAGCCTGGAGCCTGCTTTGGACTCTGTGTCTCCCTCTCTCTCTCTGCCCCTCCCCTGCTTGCTTGCTCTTTATCTCTCTCTCTCTCTCTCTCAAAAATAAATAAACACTTAAAAAAATTTTTTTAAAGATTTTATTTTTAAGTAATCTCTACACTCAAAGTGGGGCTCAGACTCAACCCCGAGATCAAGAGCTGTATATGCTACTGACTGAGCCAGCCAGGTGCCCCTCTAATTTCTTATTCTACTAAAAGACTGACAGGCAAGTATGATTTTAATCATTTTTGCTTATTCCTCTCTAGACTTCAGGCAGGGATATTGCTGCCCCCTTGGGGTTGTCACTTCTTGACTGACTGATTTCCCCCTTCCCACTTCTCTCCCACTCAGCAGCCATGCTCCACAAGGGGGAGGTGGAGATAACCACGGGCCTTGTGGTGGGGGCGGGGTATGTAGCCAAGAGGAAATTTTGATTGAGCCTGATGACTTATGAGTCATTGTACACTTGGCTCCGCAGAGTGAGGTCACAGCACAGACAGCCCAAGCTCAGCTGTGCTTGACCAAGATGGGGCTGTTTCTCACGTGAGGGACACTTCAGAGCGGTGGAGCTGATCGTGGGCTATGCACACCACCTTCTTTTCCTTTCCATGTTATTTTTGTTAAAAGGGCTATGATGAGAGCCAGGTTCATGCAGATACAGGTGGGACTGGTTCATCTGGTTGTTGGTGTGGATTTCAGAGGCCCAGCTTACTTGTTCGGTGTCCAATTTCCCAAAGATCCTTCAGCCTTTCTAAAAAGCCATCAGATGATTTGTTCAGAGCATCACAGGTTGAGCTCCCCAGGAGGCAGGCCCTGTGAGATTTGTGTGCACAACAAAGCTTATTGGGGAGTGTTCTCAAGATGGATGCCTTCGGGGGGAGGGAAGGAAACAGGATGGACACAGCAAAAAGTTGAACTTTGATGCTGTCACAACAAAGGCTTCAGCCAGTACCACAAGGAGCTCAGAAGCTAGGATGGTCCTTTATTTCTTTTATTATTAGTTTTTCCTTATGTGTTTGGTTTATTTCACTTAACAAAAGGCTTTCAAGTTTCATCCATGTTGCAGCATGCATCAAAAATTCATACCTTTTTAAGGCTGAATAACATTCCGTTGTATGTATATGCCATATTTAAAAAAAGATTCTTTTGTTCAAGTATAATTAACATGCAGTGTTGTATTGATTTCAGATGTACAATGTAAATGATTCAACAATTCTATACATTACTCAGTGCTCATCATGATTAAGTGTGTTCTTTAATCCTCTCATTTCACCCATCCTTCCACACACCTCCCCTTAGTTCTCTGTATTTCAGAGTCTGGTTCTTGTTTGTCTCTTGTTTGCTTTTGTTTCTTATATTCTACATATGAATGAAATCATGGTATTTGTCTGACTTATTTCACTTAGCATAATACCCTCTAGGTCCATGCATGTTGTCACAAATGGCAAGATCTCACTCTTTTTTATGGCTGAGTAATATTCCATTACACACACACACACACACCCATACACACCCATACACACCCATACACACCCATACACACCCATACACCCTGCCTCTTCTTTATCTGTTCATCTATGGATGGACACTTGGCCTGCTTCAATATCTTGGCTATTATAAATAATGCTGCAATAAACATAAGGGTGTATATATCTTTTCAGGTTAGTGTTTTAGTTTACTTTGGATAAATACCCCATAGTGGAATTATTGGATCATATAGGACGGCCTTTTAAAACCGGAGCTCAGGGTAGGCTTTCTGCCCCTGCATTGACCATTGAGTACAGGCTGTGCTGAAAAGGGGAAGTGGTCTTGGGTAGGGCAGTCTCTTTAGGCCAGGGCAAGCCCTAAAGATGCAACTGTGAGTTGCAGCTGGGGTAATGCATGCCCTGTCCTGAGGGGAGAGCTGGGCAATGTACCTCAGCATCCACCACCCTGAGCGTGGGCGGTAGATCTTGGCCTTTTACCATCTGTTCAAATCCTCCCTGTTCTCTAAGATCTGCAGAGCATAATGTTTAAGGGTATAGATTTTTAAAAATATTTATTTTTGAGAGAGAGAGAATGAGAGAGAGTGAGAGCAAGGGAGGGGCAGAGAGAGAGGGAGACATAGAATCTGAAGCAGGCTCCAGGCTCTGAGCTGTCAGCACAGAGCACAACTCACTAACCATGGGGGGGCTCAAACTCACTAACCATGAGATCATGACCTGAACTGATGATGGACGCTCAACTGACTGAGCCACCCAGGCACCACCAAGGGTATGGATTTTGGAGTCTGATAGGCTCCTGTTGGAAAACTATTGTTGCCATTCATTTGACAATATTTATAGAGTATATTTCACATGCTTCTCAAGGCACTGAGGGTACAAAAGTGATGATATCTCTGCCTCTGGAACTTATAATCCATGGGTGTCGGAGGGGGCACAATTTAAAATATATATATATAACAAATATCAAATATATAATATATATAATTATGATATATACTGTGATATAATGATTAGTGACATGGACAAAAGTAGAGCGGGGAGTGGTTCAGGAACGGTGGGAGGGTTGTTTTGTGCGTAAGTCAGGGAAGGCTTCCCTGAGAAGGTGGCATTTTGACCAGAGACCTGAAGAGGGGAAGGTGTGGCTGTGCAGTGTGGCTTTCAGGCACAAGAGCTGCAGGGCAAGGGCCCTGGGAAGGGAGTATGCTGGGGGTGTTCAGGTGTGGGAAGGGGGGGAGAGGTAGGAGGTGCCTGGGGAAGGGGGACAGAAGTAGGTGATAAAATCAGACAGGTTTATAGGAAATCTCTGCAGTAGGCAAATCTGTGGAGACAGAAAACAAGTTGCCTAGGCCAGGGAGAGGGGAGGCTGAGGAGTGCCAGCTGCAAGAGGCAGGATTTCTCTTTGAAATGACGAAAGTGCTCCAAAATTCTCTGAGAGGGTGGCTGCACAGCTCTAAGGATATGTTGAAAGCCACACAACCACACACATTAAGTAAACTGTATACATGTGAATTACACCTGAAGAAGCTATTTGAACAATCTGAGCAGCGACTGACAGGAGCCTGAATCATGTAGGGCCCATGGGCCCTCGTGTGGACTTGTGTTTTTACTCAGATGGGCACACTGCTGGAAGGTGTTAAGCAGAAGGGTGAACTGGTTGGATTTACATTTGGCAAGATCCTCTCTGCTACTGTGTGGAGAACAGGCTGTAGGGCGCAGGTGTGGAAGCAGGGAGATGGTAAGAAGCTTGCAATAATCCAGGTGGGCGGTGCTGGGGGCTCCCAGCAGGTGCTGAAGTGGGAGTGGGCGGTCAAATTTAGACAGCCTTTGGTGGTGGAGCTGACAGGTGCTGATAGGATGGCTGGGTATGGGTGTGTGAAAGCGAGGAGTCGGCTTTAGTCCTAGCTGGTAGAGGGAAGCTGCCATTTACCAGGATGAAGACAGCGGATTAAGAAGTCTGTTAGAGATGCAGTATAGGCAGTTGGGAATTGTTTCCAGTATGGGAATGGCTTGGGCTGGAGATGAAATCTGGGGGTCATCAGCATAATCATGGAACTTAGCCTTGAGACTGGATGAGAGCCTAGCGAGGTGTGAAAACACCCATCATGGACAAGTATCTGAACCTCTGAGCCTTAGTTTCCCAAACGGTGGAAGGTCTACTCTTGCACCGTTGTCGGGAGTGTTGGCAGAAGCACAGTGGATAAAGTGCTCACTGCCTCTCTGATCTCAGAGTTCCTCAGGCAGACCTATTACAGCTTGGTGTCTTCAGCTTTATTATTTAACTACTTTACATGGTTCAGGACTGAGCACTGACCGTGAGTCAGCCACTCTGCCAAGAACATCAGCCACTTAAAGATCCCGGGTCACACTTTCTACCCTCCAAGGATGTGCCTTTCAATGGAGAAAACCAAAAACCCCATCAACCTAATGATAACGTGTGACAAGCTGTAGGGCTGTAACAGGTGCAACACTAGGCTGGGGAGATGTTAATTCAGACTGGAGATTTGGGGGAGGATCTCACTAAGGAAGCAGGACGTGAGCTGGAGCTTGAGAGTTGAAAAGGAATATGTTGGGGGAAAATGAAAGGAATACATTGGAAGGGGGCAGATGGGAATGGAATGGAGGGCTGTCCGGGCAGACATGGCAAGAACAGAACCATAGGATTCCTTTTCGGGGGGAGCATGGCATTCAGGGAGATGGGTTAGAGGGAGCTCAGAGTGGCTTGGGTTGGATGGGGAGAGTTGGCAGAGGGCATTCCATTTTAAGAACCCCACCCATGCATACACCCTGAGTCATCTGGTCACCTTAGAACTGCTTCCCCTCTGAACCCAGACCTGGGGCCTTTTGGTTTTCTCGCTCTTTAACTTACGACGTCAGCTCATCAGCTTTACAGAGACTGCCATTTTCTGCCCATCTAACCATGACCTTCCAACCACCTCTTGTTCCCCTCCTGTGGTTCCTTCACTGTAGCCCATGTCTGGCTAGCATCTTCCTAAGTTGCCTCTTTGGCTTTCTACTCCATCATCTTATAAACTCCCAATCCTGGTCATTGCAACAACCTCTTCTATTTCAGGGTGTGGGGGTAGCTGGACGACAGCTCCTTACCTGCATATTGCAGTAGCCTCAACACTGTTGTCACCAATCTCAGCTGGGTTTTTAAGAGTAGTGGTCCATTCTTTCATGCATCCTTGTCCAACTAAATTTCCCATCTTCCACTGTGGCCATGCCAAACTTCTGTCCCCCTTTTCAACTTGTTCTTGGCACAGAAAATGGAAGGCCTTTGGGCACATGCTCCCTAAAATGTTTGTCTGCCCTGCACACCAGCTTATCTACTTCTTACTAGTTACCTATTGCTGCATTCAAAACTTCGTGGCTTAAAGTAACACTTATTATCTTACAGTATGTGGACTCTGGCTGTGGTTTAGTTGGGTGCCTCTCCTTTAAGGTTTCTCATAAGATTGCAATCAAGTGATTGGCTGGGGCTGCAGTCGCCTCAAGGCTTGACTGGCCTGAAGGATGCTCTTCTGAGGGCACCCATGTGGGCCTTTACATAAGGCTGCCTTCCAATCTGGCAGCTGATGTCTCCCCGGAGAAATGATCTAAGGGAGAGTAAGACAAGAGAGCCCAAGATAGAAGCCACAGTCTTTTCATAACCTGATATTTGAAGTGGCATATCATCACTGCTACAGCATTCTGTTTGTTAGAAGTGAGTCAACAAGCCCGACCCCCATTTAAGGGGAGGGGATTACCCAAGGGCATGAGCACCAGGAGGTAGAAATCAGTGGGAAACTGTCTACCGCTACTTCTCCACTCCTTTCCACTTCTTCTGTGCCGGGGCTAGTTCTTAACACGTGCAAATGTTCCTGTTCTCCCCATCTAGCTCTATAAAGTATCTACCATTGTTCCGTTGGCTCCTTCCCCTCAACCGTAGGCATGTTTGGAAATCTCCTGAGTTAAAAATAAGCCTTTCTTCCATCTTGATCTATGACCCCTGCTCTCTCCCTCTTCCCCCTGCTGCTCTTCTTGAGAATGCGACCTTTATTCCCTGCATTCACTTCCACAACCACAGCTCTGCTCTAAGGTCACCCCAAATGCCAGATCACAGGGTTACCTTTTCACTCCTTTCCTCAATTGACCTCTGCAATATTTCACGCTGTTAACTCTCCTCTTTAGTGTCTCTTGCCTTGCCGACTGCATTTTTTTCAGCCCCTTCTTTCTTCACTTACCGCCAAGTCTGAGATTGTCTGGGCTTTGCCCACATGCCTTGGCTTCACTCCCGAATTCCCATGCTGAGCACTCCCAGACCCTCTGTGTCCTGATGACTGCTGTTGGAGCTGTGAATGTTAGTCGTCCAATGCTGAGGTGAAGGAAACACACTTCTTGGTTTTGTTTAAATTAGCTTCAGGCTGCCCAGAGCCCCCACTCTACTGAGCTGGCAGGAAATTGATCTCTGATTGTGGAATGCCTGCCCCTCCACCCAGGGGTTATGTCACTATCGCCCTTCCAAGCAAAGTCATTGCTCTTTGGTTCTGCCTGATCACTGCTGAGGTGTTCCCTTGTCCGGCCACACAGGCCCTTCAGGTCCAGTGCCCTTGCTACTTGGAACAGAGGAGTCTTTTTCAAGGGAAGTTCTCCTGGGCTTGGGGTCCAGCCTTCCTAATGACACTGATCGGCTGCCCTCTCTGAGGACTTGACAAGGACAGCGTCTAGGCCCCAGCCCCCGGGGACCTGATATTTCCCCTCTTCTCAGTTCCAGGGGCCAATCTCTTCTCTCTCCTTGTAAGGCTCTCACAGCCCCCACCCCAGGACACCAAGCACAGACAACCAGTGATTGCTTTTTCACCCTGAGAAGGCGTGTCAGGAAAGGGACTCCTGCATGCCCGACCACCTGCTTGGAACACGGGGATAGAAAAGCACAGTGGACAAAACATACATTAGTGTTGTTGGGAGTTTGGCAGTGGCTTCAATGAATAACACTTTCTCCCTCACGAGTTTGTAGGAGATAGAGGGAGATCAAAACTTTAACTTTATTATGGATAAAGCTGATTGGAGACCATGGCTTTGGGTTTTCTCTGAGCAGTTCACTCTACAGACCAACCTGCTACAGTCCCTGGGGAGCCATCTGCACACGGCCCAACACATGAGGAGGGGCTGAGTGTGTGGGGCCAGGCTGTGCATGCGCATTCCTTCCCCAGGCACAGTGTGGGGGATCAGATAATCTTCTTCCTCCCTGTTTCTCTAGTGGGAGAACCCCTTTCATGAGGCTCATTGCCCTCTAACAAATAAATATCTCTGAAGACAACCCTGCTGCGCTGTGACATCTGGACATCCAGACAAGGCCTCCCTCCTGGGCTCCGGGCCAGTATTTCCCACTGTCTACTCTCCTGGTCTGCTGTACCCTACCAAGACCCATCTCCCTGCCTCTGCCCCTCCCATCCCTGGGTAGCGAGACTCTGCCTACATTTCCAGCTTCTTCCTATACCTGTTCCCCAAAATGCATCTAATACTCCTTTCACACACCCCTACAACAACATCTAATATCCAGAATCTTCATCCTTGAAACATGAGGTTTTCTCTTTCTACCTCCGCCCACCTCCCCCAGCTGTCTGTCTGCCTGGACAACCCCTAACTGCCCTACAGCATTCAACCCTGAGGTTATTCTTCCCTAACACCATCTGTGCCTCCCACAGTGCAGCTAACCAGGATGTCAGCCAGCTTCCCTGCTAGTCTGTGGGGTCCTTCAGTGTGGGGACGAGTTTATTCTGTGTGTCCTGGGTGCCTGATTTAATGCCTAGTGAATGGTAGGGGCTCTATAAACATTTAGAAATGAGCGGCATCCTGGCTACTGTCTTCCACTGGCCCCGCCAGATTAGTCCTGCCAAACCCATGTCTTCCCGCCTTCCCCCGTCCCCGTCCCCTTCACCTGGTGACCTTGTTGCAGCTAATTGGCTCAAAGCTCACAGGGAATTTAGTGGTGCTTTCCCTCTGGTGTGCTCAGCTGGAGGCAGGCAAAGCGGGTGTCTTGTCTCCGCAGTGAGTGGGCCTTGCTAGAGGAGCGGCTGCTTTGTGCAACCTCAGGGCCTCCTGCAAATCAGACTCACTCGCCTTCACTCACTTCCTGTGCTCAGGGAGATTAGATACGGCCTAATCAACGTCGCTTGTTTCTTCTTTTCTTAATATTTGAAACTACCAAGCACCAGTTGCCATCCTAGTGGGTGGCTTTCAGAAATCCCCTCTCTTCTGGTGTTTGACTCCTTGTGAGTTTCAAGAAACTGATCTATTTGGAAAGAACCTGCACTTAGAAGTTCTCTGAATTGCTGAGAAGCCTTGGCAGGAAGTGACTTGGGATTTGGGTTAGGCGTCTTGCTCCTGGGCGAGGTGGGAGTAATGAGGGTTAGGGGCATCGGAGTATGGGTGTGGCTTTAGAGCATTCCTGTGGCCGGTTTTCCAGATGGAGTCTGATCTGGCGTCAGGGGAAGGCTGTTCAAGCTGTAGAGCGTGTGTTGCACATTCGTGGTGTACCTGCTGTGCTGGGCAGTCTGAGTCCTGGCCTGGCAGTGACGGCCTTGACAGGCTCTCCCGTGTGTAAGTAGACTGTAAGAACAAGCTGGTGAAACTCCATCAGCGTTAAAGGAGTCTTACACACTTCCTCCAAATAAAACGGCTGTTCTGACAAGTGTGTTTGGAGCCAGGCTTGGTGATGGGTCAAGGAGCACTTACCTTGGCATCATTGCATGGGGAGCTGGACATGTTACTTTAGTCTGGCTGGGGAGACCAACAGCGGCTCTCCTCCTGGGTTTTCCTGATGTGTTTTTAGGAGAAGGCGATGCCCATTGTGGGTCAAGTGCTCCGGATAGCTCCTGGTGTGTTATTTTGTGTAACCCTTGTAATGCCTCAGAGTTATTTACTGAACTCCACTGTGGGCTGGGAGCTTCTGGATTGTCTCTCTTAATCCATTTAGCAACTCTTTGAGGTAGGTTCTATTATACTCACCATTCTCGCAAAGAGAAAAACAGGCCCAGAGAAATTAAGTAATTTTCACAGCTCCCCACAGTTAGTCCATCAGTAAGAGCTGGATGGAATCTGAGTCTAGGCGATGTGACTGCAGGGTCTCTTAACCACTTCCCTATACTTCCTCTCCTGTGAGATAGGTGTTGATGGTCCCACTTTACAGATGAGTAACTGGAGCCCCAGGAGTTTAAGCAACTGGCGCAACGTCCCACAAGCAGTAGGAGGTGCAGCTGAGATCTGTCTGTTCCAAAGCTTACAACATTCTCTTACTGCGTGCTGGTTAGAAAGTCAAAAAGTCCCAGAAATCTTCCTTTAAAAAAAAATTTTTTTTTTTAATCCTCCTCTTTCTTCTTCCCCATTCCTGATTTCTGCTCCCTAGAGGCAATGATTTTCAAGACATTTCTGTTATTTCTAAATAATATGCTTACACTCTGCTACACGTTTTGGGTTTAGATATTTCTACTTATCTACACTAAAGATGAGGATTTCACTGTCTTCTGCCTTCTCCTCCCTCCCTCATCCCACTTCTCACTGTACTTACAATTTGGGACTAGTTCATTATTCTCTACTTATATTATTATGACTATGTGAATCTTCACAGCTGAGCCGTGTGATACACTCTAGTTATATTTCCCTTTTTTAAAATGTTTATTTTTGAAAGGGAGGGGGCAAAGGGCAGAGAGAGAGCGGGGACAGAGGATCCAAAGCAGGCTCTGGGCCGACAGCAGAGAGCCGACTTGGGGCTTGAACCTACGAACCGCGAGATCATGACCTGAACCAAAGTCAGATGCTTAACCAACTGAGCCACCCATGCGCTCCTAGTTACATTTCCTTTTCATTTAGCTTTTTCATTTCCCCGAAATTAATGCATCACTTAAGAGTTTACTTGATTGCTCTCAAACTCTGAGATAAATGTTAATATCCTCTCATTGTGATTAAGCCTATCAGATGAACCTTCATTTTCACTTTGCTTTTCTTGGTGATAGCTCTCCTGGATTCATTTTCTTCCTGCTCCAGTCTAGATTGATGGCTAAGGAATGCTACATGGATGTTATTCTGGGAGATCCTGTCTGTCTGTCCATCCTAATTGTAGAACCTTGCCAATCTGTTGGAATAATTTCACGTCGCGGCTTCCTTATGATGGTCATTTTTTTTTTTTTTTAGCCTTCTGGATTTTATTATTGCCTATTTTTTTAAATTTTGGGAGTAGAATTTAGTGATTCATCACTTATATATAACACCTAGTGCTCATCCCAACAAGTGCCCTCCTTAATGCCCATCACCCACTTAGCCCTTCCCCCCACCCAACACCCCTCCAGCAACCCTGTTTTTTTTCTGTATTTAAGAGTCTCTTATGGTTTGCCTGCCTGTTTTTATCATATTTTTCCTTCTCCTCTATGTTCATCTGTTGTGTTTCTTAAATTCCACGAGTGAAATCATATATTTGTCTTTCTCTGACTGATTTATTTCACTTAGCATAATCCACTCTATTTCCATCCATGTTGTTGCAAACGGCAAGATTTCATTCTTTTTTTTTTAATAATTTTTTTTAATATTTATTTTTGATAGAGAGACAGAGTGTGAGTGGGGGAGGAGCAGAGAGAGAGGGAGACACAGAATCCAAAGCAGTCTCCAGGCTCTGAGCTGTGAGCACAGAGCCTGATGCTGGGCTTGAACCCACGAACCGTGAGATCATGACCTGAGCCAAAGTTGGACGCTTAACCGACTGAGCCACCAAGGTGCTCCAAGATTTCATCCTTTTTGATCACCAAGTAATATTCCATTGTAATATTCCACATCTTCTTTTTTTTTTTATTTTTTTTATTTTTTTATTTTTATTTTTTCACATCTTCTTTATCCATTTGTCAGTTGATGGACATTTGGACTCTCCACAATTTGGCTATTGTCGATAGCACTGCTATAAACATTGGGAGCATGTGCCCCTTTGAATCAGCATTTTTGTATCCTTTGGATAAATACCTAGTAGTGCAATTGCTGGGTCGTAGGGTAGTTCTATTTTTAATTTTTTGAGGAACCTCCATACTGTTTTCCAGATTGGCTGTACCGGTTTGCATTCCTACCAGCAGTACAAAAGGGTTTCCCTTTCTCCACATCATCACCAACATTTCTTGTTTCTTCTTGTGGTTACTTTTAGCCATTCTGACAGGTGTGAGGTGGTATCTCATTGTGGTTTTGATTTGTATTTCCCTGATGATGAGTGATGCTGAGTATATTTTCATGTGTCTGGTAGCCATCTGGATGTCTTCTTTGGAAATGTGTCTGTTCATGTCTTCTGCCCATTTTTTAATTGGGCTATTTTTTGGGGGGAGGTGTTGAATTTGATAAGTTCTTTCTATATTTTGGATACTAACCCTTCTGAAGGTTGCCTTTTAATTTTGTCGATTATTTCCTTCACTGTGCAGAAGCTTTTTATCTTGATGAAGCCCCAATAGCTCATTTTTGCTTTTGTTTCCCTTGCCTCTGGAGAAATGTCAAGTTAAGAAGTTGCTGTGGCCGAGGTCAAAGAGGTTATTGCCTGTCTTCTCCTGCAGGATTTTGTTGGTTTCCTGTCTCACATTTAGGTCTTTCATCCATTTTGAGTTTATTTTTGTTTATGGTGTAAGAAAGTGGTCCAGGTTCATTCTTCTGCATGTTGCTGTCCAGTTCTCCCAGCACCATTTGTTAAAGAGACTGTCTTTTTTCTTTTATTTTCTAAAGTTTATTTATTTTAGAGACAGAGTGCAAGCAGGGGAGGGGCAGAGAGAGGAGGACAGAGGATCCGAAGTGGGCTCTGTGCTGACAGCAGAGAGTTGACGTGGGGCTCGAACTCATGAACCATGAGATCATGACCTGAGCCAGTCAGATGCTTACCCGACTGAGCCACCCGGGTACTCTGAGACTGTCTTTTCCATTGGGTATTCTTTCCTGCTTTGTCAAAGATTAGTTGGCCATACATTTGTGGGTCCATTTCTGGATTTTTTATTCTGTTCCATTGATCTATGTGTCTGTTTTTGTGTCAGTACCATACTGTCTTGATGATTATAGCTTTGTAATACAGCTTGAAGTCCAGAATTGTGATGCCTCCAGCTTTGGTTTTCTTTTTCAACATTACTTTGGCTATTCAGGGTCTTCTCTGTTCCCTGTGAGGCTTGAAGGGCAAGTGTTTCAGATGGGAGAAAACAAAGCAGGGTGGGGGTTGAGTGTCATACTTACACAGATGTAAGTGGCAGAGCTGGGCTGGAACTGGGCTGACCTGACTTAGCCACGGGCTCCCTGCAGGAAGCCACAGTGCCCCCTGCAGCCTGGCACAGATGATCATTGTTGCTGCTGGCCAGGCTACCTCAAAAGTTCCAGACTCCACGGAAGAGTGCAAGGAGGCAGAGATTTGCCCCACACCTCCATCTACTTTCCTAAGTGGGAGATACAGTTGAACACTAGGCTTTGAATCATATTTCCTGAGAATGCCAAGAAATAGTCATGCAATTTGGAGCCAATTGCATAATCTCTCTAAGCCTCAATTTCCTTATCTGTAAAATAATTAACAGTGCTACCTCATAGCATCATTATAAAGATTAAGCACTACAATGTTTTAAAAGGCGTATCCTAAATGCTTAGTAAATGTTAAACACTCATAATGATGGTCTAGAATTTCTCAGGAGATAGTAATACTTTTACTGTTTAATCCCAATTCTCTTGTATCCTTAGGTTCCTGGACCACATTGGGATATTATATGACGGCTGTGTACAATAAAAATTTTTTTTCCCGCCAAAGAGGTACTTTTACTGAAGTATAGTCTGACACACAATGTTACATTAGTTTCAGGTGTACAACATAGTAATTCGACAAGTCTGGATATGTTATGCTGTGCTTACCGCAAGTATGGTTGCCATCCGTCATCACACAATGTCATCACAGTTTCATCAACTATATTCCCTATGTTATACCTCTCATCTCTGTGACTTATTCATCCCATAACTGGAAGCCTGGGCCTCCCTCTCCCCTTCACCCAGTTTTGCCCATCTCCTTACCCCTTCTTCTCTGACTACCAGTTCTCTGTATTGATGGGTCTGTTTCTGCTTTTTTGTTTGCTTTTTAGAGTCCACATATAAGTGAAATCATATGGTATTTGGCTCTCTCTGGCTTATTTAACATAATACCCTCTAGATCCATCCATGTTGTCATGAATGGCAAGATTTCATTATTTTTTATGGCCGAGTAATATTCCAGTGTGTGCATACATATACCACATCTTCTTTGTCCATTGATGGACACTTGGGTAGCTTTCACAGTTGCTTATTGTAAATTATGCTACAGTGAACAAAAAAATGATATTCTTTTGAACTAGTGTTTTCATTTTCTTTGCATTAATGTCCAGTAGTGGAATTACTAGATCATATGGTAGTTCTATTTTGAGTTTTTGAGGACTCTCCAAACTGCTGTTCTCTTGGCTGCACCAGTTTGCATCCCCACCAACAGTGCATGAGGGTTCCTTTTCCTCCACATCCTTGTCAACACTTGCTATTTCTTGTGATTTTTATTTTAGCCATCCTGACAGGAGTGAGGTGATGCCTCATGGTAGCTTTGATTTGCATTTCCCTGTTGAGCATCTTGTCACGTGACTATTTGCAATCCATGTCTTCTTTGGAAGACATACATGCCCATTTTTCAATTAAGTTATTTGGGGTTTTTTGATGTTGAGTTGGAGAAGTTCTTTATATACTTTGGATACTAACTTCTTATCAGATACATCATTTGCAAATATCTTCTCCCATCTTGTAGGTTACCTTTTTGTTTTGTTTCCTTTGCTATGTAAAAACTTTTTAGTTTGGTGTAGTCCCAATAGTTTATTTTTGTGTTTCTTGCCTGAGGAGACATATCTGAAAAATATTAAGGATGATGTCCAAGAGATTACTGCTTATGTTTTCTTTGAGATTTATGGTTTTAGGTCTCACATTTAGGCCTTTAATCCATTTTGAGTTTGTGTATAGTGTAAGAAAGTGGTGCAGTTTTTCTTTCTTTCTTCTTCTTCTTTTTTTTTTTTTGGCATGCAGCTGTCATTTCCCCAGCACCATGTAATAATCAAAGTGAGTAATTTCTGCACCTTACTGGAGTGACACTTGGTTAGTAAGGCATGCTTGTTCTTCTTCAGTTTATCCCAGCCCACCCTCCAGCTTTTGGAGAGAGAACTTCAACATTAGCACTTAAAAATAACCTGTATCACACCAAGGAAACCATTTTTGGGGGGGGAGTGGTGAGATTTAATTATGTATGTGTACATACATAATTTGCATATAAATTATATATATACAGACACATTGGTGTATGTACACATGCTAGCTTGCAATATAAAATGTACTTCTTAGCGTTAACGGTTGAAAAGGTTTGTAAAACAAGGATTTTCACTGGCTTTTGTTTGCCTCTGTGATTGAGATCCTTCATCAGGTCTCCTAGATAATCTTAATCAAATAAGAAACAAACACAAATCAAAAAACCAGCCAACCAAACAGGACTCCTCTTCAGCATCTTCTGGGCACCCACTACATATAGATTCTTGGCTAAAGGTTACTAGTCTCAAACCTACAATCTCTTTAGGAGAAACAACTGAACATTTCACAAGTTAGAATAATTGAAATGTTAAAAGGTGTATGTTAGGAAGGTAGGGTGATTCACGCTGGCCATTCGGTTATCAGAAGGCTTTATGCAGCCATTAGGCCTGAAAGGCCAGCAACTGGGCACTGGTAAGGAAGGGTTTAGAAGTATGTCATTTTGGGGACCAAGAAGTAAAAGTTTGGCTAGATCATGTGGTTTGAAAGATAGGTTTTAGAATATGTGCTTTAACAGCAATAAATTCAATTCTATTTTGCCTTAATACCTTAAGGCACTGGGATCCATACAGTACCTGCCAATTTTCTTGAGAACATTTCAGCATAGTGTGATAATCGTGTTAAAAGTTATATCCTAGGAGCAGCAAGTTGTTCCATAAATTCACTCCAGGGATGGTCAGCTGGCAGTCCAATCAGCAAGACATTAGAAATCCCAAGTAACTGTTTAGAAGCCCTACTGTTGTCACCCATAGATCAATAAATACAGGAGGCTTTGCTAATTAGCTTAATGTCAAATGTATTTCCATTGGTGCCATGAATGGCTAACTAATAATCTTGATGTAGACACAGGTTATTTGTGAATTCAGTACTAGTATTCAAGATATGTGGCTTGGCTAAAAACAAGTTACTGTTAAAGTAACAAGAATGTAATCAACTCTGTAACTTGTACTTCTGTAAACAGTACCCAAGGCCTGATTGTGAAATGCACCTCTGTCCAGCCATTAGTAGAGAATTCTGGTCGCCTTCTATTGACCACAAGTGACAGATTTTGCCCCCAGTTCTTGAGGCAGATGCCACCATGTGCTACTGCTTGCTGATGTTTAACGTTTGTGAGACAAATTGAGTATGAGCTTTGCTTTCATATTAAGCAGATACTGGATACGATAATCTGCTAGAAAGAGTCTTGGTGATAAATGACCCAAATTGGCTGCTGGTTTGAAAAATAACTAAGATATTTTGACTTGCTCCCAAATAATATCAATCATCAACACCTATTTAGCAAAGCAAGTTTATTTGATTACTTATTCCAGACAAGTGAGGCTTGTGTGTACAACTAAGAAATAAGACAATCCAAATAAAAGGCAGGAAATATTAGTATGAACTACACAAACAGCTATCTAGAAAGGAACGGCAGCTGCATTCATTTTACATAATACTGTGGAATGATGTAGCACCATTTACCTCAAAGATATCTTAAGTTCTTTATAAGGTAATTATGTGACTCTTTGCTGAAATGCAGCAATGGCTTAAAAATTGTAGCAAACCCGATGATAATCTTATGTTCAACTACAGATATAAAATGGTATCAGTAAAATTCAGAAAAAATAGGGAATCTGGTGAGGATCTTACCTTGTACAATTCTTTAAAAAAAACCCAAAGGAAATAGTTACCATTATTGAGACCTGTTTTCTTCCATTGTCTGCACTATTTACCATATCATTATGACCTAAATTCTAAGCTTTGGAAGATTTGATGGTTATTTAAGAACACATTATTTTTTAAAACTAAAGTTCTCTCTTTATCTTTCTGTTCAGACTGTTCTGCTCTGAACCACAAACCTGAAGGAACAAGAGAGAACGTTAATGCTGCTGAAACCAAAGGATTAGGATCCTCACTGATTAATTCTATTGTTTACTATTTCTAAAGATCATTCTGAGCTATTCTGCTCTGATCAATCTTAGGTTGAAAGTTATTAAAGTTTGACCCTGTTAATGAATGTAAACATGAGGACATTTATAAATTCAATAGTAAGCATTCTTCTAAATACTGATTCATCTAAATACTGGTTCATCTGAAATATATAAAGAAATTTGGAGAAATTTGGTATTCCAGAATCCTCCAACAGCCCACTTTACTAGTTAAGAGCCATACTACAGTTTCAGAAATCTACAACAGAGAAAGCTTATGGGAAAAAACCTCAAAGAGTCTGGGATAATTCAATGTTGCAAAGCTGTGGTTCCTAAGAATGCCCCATCATCCCTTTTTTTTTTTAAGGGTCATGAACCACTTTGAGAAGCTGATCAAATTTATGAATTCCCCCGCCCCCGCCAGAAAAAAACAAAACAAAAACGCATATAAACAAATTTCTTATATACATTTGCAAAGGATTCCCAAAGGCCCATGATCCCCGAGTTAGGAATTCCTATTTCAAAGCTGAGGAACACAAAATAAGTTTAGCCCATTTCCACACTGTTCATCTGTACTTTATTGCTACTGTAGTAAAGTAAGCATTTTAATAAGGTTACTTGTCGCTTTAAGACAGTTATTGTAAGCACCAATAGTCTTTTAAAATTCATTTTGCCCCAATTTTACAAGGTTTTAAGCCATGTACCCTCTCAAATGAATTAAGTCCCTGTGATTTAAGCTAGCAGACAAGTATTTTCCTTTGATACATACTATTCTTCAGAGCCAGTCCTGAACACTGAGATTAAGATTTCATACCCTTGGGAAAATGAACATGTGTCTACATACTGGAGGTTATTAACTTTATAAAATATATTTCTGGGTAAGTTTCAAACTTGAAGACCCATTTATTTAGTGCCTCTGAACATAACATACAATCCCAATACAAACCTTCCCCTTTTACTTACTTGGAACCAGTACAATGGAGCTTTCCTACTACGCTCACAAAATGTACTGAACATTCTATCTACTGTTTAGGATAGAAAACACTTCATTTCTGACCAAACCCACCATCTCAAAAGCATCTCTTCAACTCCCAAGTTATCAAACAGGTTGAAGAATGTGATCTTTGAGGTGTCTAACATTCAACCGATTTGGCTGTGTCTCAATCCCATGCTGAACAGACGAGAAATGACTATACTGTGGTATAAGGGTTAGGCCTGTTGCTTTCTTATTGAAGAAAAACTCTACTAGTCATTCTAAAGAATGTTTATATAGGAAGGCAAACAGAATTCTTAGAGACTTGAATACTGATAAAAGAAGGGGAAAATAGCTAGATATTAAACACAGAAATGCAAACATAGCACATACAGAAAATTTAATCAAATCTTCCTAACTGAAGAATTTTTAAATTATTTAGTCCTTTCATAATCTTTTACTTCTGCTCAAAGAGTTTTTATAGGACAAATTTAAAAATACTTGAATAAAGGAAAGGGTTGGCTAAAAGAAGAGCTTTCCAAGTGAGCTACAACTTGGTTACAGGATTTCACTTTTGCCTTTTACTATGTAAAAAGAGAGTAACAGAACAACAACTATTTTTTCCTTGCTCTTCTAAGTTGTCCCTTGTAAGAGATTAAATACTAGAATTTCCATTTCAGTAACCGAGGGATCACGGAACAGGAGTGGGAGAAGGATACTGCTCTCTATCAGGATTCCAAGCATTTCAACTCTGTGGTAAGGGGCTTGTGAGAGAAAATGGACTATTATTCCACGGGCTAAACGGGTCCCATGAGTCCTATAAAATATACAACCAAGTATTTTCCCTGCTCCATTCAAATGTACCATTTGTGTTTTTCCTACCAGAACCTACTAAATTGCTGAGTGAAAGCTGAAGAAAGTAATAAATACCAGCATTCCTGGCTGTGCAATCTATACATTTTCATTTTAAGAGTAATTCAAGCATAATCCACATTTAAAAAAATTAAAGAGAGACAGTAAAGGTTTTAAAGTTTTCTCTTTGAAAAGATGGTATCTTACAGTACATACAAAAATACTCTGAAAATACATACGACTTCATTTACAAAACACTGAATCAACATATTACAAGAAGAATTACATGGTTATGGATTTTAATAAACTGAGCATGCGTTCATGAAACTTAAAAAATATTAAGAAATGCATTGAAAAAAGCAGTGTAAAAAAAGACAACTCATATCGTTAAATAAAAATTACAAAGGTCCTGAGCCAATTAATGGTTGGTAACAATGTCGTCCAAAAAATGCCTTAGGTTTCAGTAAAATCCACTGCTTATTTCTGCATGCCTAGTCCATGAAGAAACTATTTGAAGTTGTGGGGTAAGTAATGGTCAAGAATTATCATGCCGAGTTAATTTTACACCTCAAGAATACAAGTCTGCCATATTTAAAGGTATCTCGTTGATGCTGGAATGAGTTGCTCCTTGGTAAAAAACACCAGTCAACTAACAAGAATGGCATGAGCTAGGATATGTAACAATTTCACCATTCATATACTGACTTTCAGTATCTTGGTTACATTTTGATTCTTAATAAAGATGCATTTCGAAGGCCTCCATGGGAGGCAAAATATAGAGAATTTATGGTGCCCAACTCTTATGTAATCACTGGACTAATCCTCCCTGGTAACTATGCAACATTTGGACAGAAAGGCACAAAAAAATAAAAATTTAAATATTCCATGTGCCATTCTGGAAAAAAATAATTTAAATCAACAGAATAGACAATAAGTACATCTACACAAATGAGGAAAGCAGAAAAGATACCTCACATTCACTTATCTCAGGTTTCACAAAGTGGCTTCAAGGCTAAAGTAAATGTGTTAACATTTGGAAAATTACAATTTTTTTGTTTTCAACTTTTTCAGTTCTATACAATGATTATAACATAAGACTTAAAAAAAAAAAAAAAAAAGTTCTGGCCTCGTTTTATCCATGTCCAAAGAGCCGAGAACTGGTTCCCACAACAGAGAAACAAGCATCGAAAGTTAAGGCAGTAAAACCTCCAACGCAAAGCCATAACATTGCAGATGACAATCTGATAGCAGATGATCCTCACAGAAGTGTACGTAGCAAATCAATGAGAGAATGCTACGGCATCTGCAGGTCAAAGTGTGAGAGTTCAAAACCACTTCAAGCTTGTTAGTCCGATGACTGTAACTTTCACCTTATTATATGTGTGACAGCCACTTCTATTTTAAAAAGAGTGGCTGCTCTATGCCACTAAATGATTGCATATTCACTTAAGTAAGGAGGCACTGCTTTTACCGATTAAGGGTCAGTCGAATGGAATTTTTGATGACTCGAATGTTATTTGCTGGAACCGGAGATGATGAATCCGGTAGTTCTTTACTGGGTAGTCTCTATTAGAAAGGAATAGAAATAAAGAAGGAAAAGCAAACATATATTATAAAGCCTCAACTAGTAAATCAGTCACAAAACTGAGTTTTCCTTCAAATTCCTTAAGCTCTTAAACACTCACATATGTGTTGAATACTTTCTTCCAATGTTCATAGTCATTTCCTTGGTTTGGGGACTTTTTTTATGCAGTCAGAGGTGAAAAGCAGAGGCACAGGGAAAGGGTGCAAGTGGGAGGAGTGTATGTATAGGAAAAAGGGCTTTGTTAAATCACTCGCCACTTCTGGATTGAGAAATGCACAAAGTCAGGCAATGGTAAAGAGAAGTACGAAAAGCAGGGTCACTAAGCAGGAAAGTGGTGGTGGTGGGTGAAAAAAGAGTGTGCTACAGAAGAAAACAGGATCTGTCATATATTCGTGGAGAACAACACTGTAAATCCAACTTGTGAGAGGAGTTTTCAGGAAAATGGACTTTGTAGTCAGACCAGGTAACGTTAACTTCAGTGATAGTGAAACTCAGGTACATCTATATAAAGTCTTCTGAGGATACTAAAGATGATTATATCATGAAGGTAAATCCTGAGAAATTGAGAAAGAGACCTCTTACAGATAGCTGTGTGATGGAAACAGTACGCGAGAGTTAATTCTCTCATGTCACTAACTTGGCCAAACCTACATACCCACAGCCATTCAAAAAACATGAAAAATTTCAGACATACAAAAAAAGTAGAGAATACGACAATGAAGACTTTTTAATGCCACAATTAACACTCAGACATTATTAAACATTTGCCACATTTGTTTGGTTTATATCCTTACCCTCTATACTTGAAATATTTTCAACCTAGACCCAGCCTGTCATTTCATGGTCTTGTACCTTAATAACCATACCAGATTTTTTTCTTCCATTATCACATATAATCATATACTCATATTTTTTGTAATGTACTCTTTATGTTAAAAGGAATTTGTATGAATTCTACAGCTAATATAAAGTATGATACTATTTGCTTCAAAAGCCAGTAAAGGGGTGCCTGGGTGGCTCAGTCGGTTTAGCATCTGATTCTTGACTTCGGCTCAGGTCATGATCTCACGGTTTGGAAGATGGAGCACTGCATTGGGATTCTCTCTCTCCCTCTCTCTGTCCCTCCCCCACTTGCACTCTCCCAAAATAAATAAACTTTAACAAATAAAATTAAGTGGCTATTACATTGTGAGGAGCCTGGTTGATTGTGATAAGTACTTTTCGATGGGGGTGAAAATAAGCCATTTTGTTGACTGTAAATGCTCAGAAAAGGACTTCTCTGATCTACACAAGGCTGAGTTTTCAGCACCTACTTATTAGCCTTCCATGCTTAATAATACTGTATTATTAGTTTCAATGGCGATTCTTTGAAAAATAAATTTTGAAATTAAGATTTAGGGGTTCTTTAGCTCATGTTTTAAAGGTACTATGTATTCCATTACATTAGGTTCTTCCAAAATATTAATAAGTATCAAGCCTAAGTTTTGACAGTAAGCAATGGTATACATCAAAAGATGTATCAAGCGTTGGTAAGAAATTACTGTGCTTGAAAAAAGAACAAAGGTTGAACGTAATGTGAATGAATAGCTAAGCTTAAATAACTTCCTCTTTTCCTGACTTTGGAAGTACATATATTTAAGACCAGACCTTGCTTGCGTTTCTACCCCAACTCCAAACTATACTGCTCATCTTTGAGGACAGGGACAAAATCTTATTACCCTTTTCTTTCACCCAGTGCATGGCTCTTAAGCTTTTCGTACCTGTAGATTACCTACGAGTAAGACTTTACCTTTTTGCGTGATGTATCAATAGTTGGAATAGGCATACATTCTCCTCCAATGGCATCCTAAAAATAGAATTATATACAAATGAAAACTTTCCTTCCTATGTATGCTTATGTCTACACAAAATAAAACATAACCCAAACTTCACGGACCTATCTAATATGATCCATTTTCAAATATACAGTCCTTTTCCTGATCTATGGCTCTTTGAAAGTAATATTTTGAAGCACACTGTTAACGTATTTACCATTGCTTTTCTTTTTCTGTCTTCAGGAGCACGTGATTCCTTAAATGTTGATTCAAGTCGAATAAACTGGAATATAAATACTAAGATGAATTGCTATTATCACCTACAAAACCCATACAATCTATATAAACTGAGAGGCTAATGATAAGGCTACTGTCAAAACTACTGCAACTTAAATTAGACTAAATTTAGCTGCCACCTTTAACTTCAACTTGAGTGACCTTTTCGGTTAAATCAATTCAGATGATAATAGTTTTACCACCACCTACTGGAGGCAGAAAACATCAACATTATAACACAATAAATATGACTGGTTACCAATAGTAACTTCTGTGTAAGTCAAAGAGAAACTCAGACCAATTACTCAAGTTTTCAGATCTAGTTTTAGTAATCTGAATTTAGGATAACAATCAGTATTATTCCTTTAGGGTTTGGGTAAATATTCTTTTTAAACAAATCCTAACAGAACACTAAGACAGCTATGGAGAGTTGTGAATTTCTTTAGTCTAGTTTAACTTAAAAAAAAGGACTACCACTAAGGTTGTAACTTTACCTTTTCTATTTCTTTCAACCTCTTAGAAGACCCATCTACGGATGGGGAATGGGACCTCTTATGTGCAACATTCTTAGTTATGTTTGACATTCCATTAAGATGTGGCTGTCCCTGGGCAGGGTTGTGGGGTGCTGGGATTCTAGGAATGACATTTCGTCCTACTACAGTAGGAATGGTGCACACAGCTGGGGGCGATACGGCTTTTACTGCAGAATCAACTTCTGAAAAGGAAAAAAGAAAAATTCTAGCAATTAAATATATACATAGTAGAATGGTTATTAACAGAAGTGCAGATACATACTTGCACCAATGACTGGGATAGACAGTCCTTGAGCTTGTGGCACACTCAGTGGCTTTTCCGCAATTACAGCAGCAGGCTCAGTATTATTCCTATTAAAAGTGTTGAATTATCATTAAATACTTTGTGTGACTTATTTAAAACACTCATATTCTAACATTCAGGATGACTTCTTTCAAGTACTCCTACTTTAATGTTCCATTGGAGGAAGAGAAAAGAGGAAAAAAGGCAGAGGACTGAGTGAAAAATGAGAAAAAACTGAAAAGACCTGGGCATTTCTGTGTACTTTTAAAGTCCTACATATTCATGAGCCGATACCACGTCCCACAGGATTACAACGCATTGTCAAGTATTTCTAGTCAGAAAATGACTAGTAACTGCTAAGGTATTTTAACAGTTAAGATACTTAGCTAAGGACAGAAAAGTTTACATCATCCTCAAACTGAAGAGTGAAAGGAAAATTCTGAAGTGCAGACCTTTCTGTTTCTCCTGAAGGAAGAACGTCAGGCTTGGAAGGTTTGTTTGCAGACACTGGGGAATTAAAAGGAGTTCCATTATCAGTGTCTCTGGAGCTATCCAAACAATTGCTATCCAGAGATGATCTTTTGGATTGAGGTCCACCTGAACTTCGACTGACATCAGAAAGACTTTGCTGAAAGAGGGAAAAGCAGTTAGGATTTCAAAAAGCAAATGAGAATAATTACTGGTTTCAATTCTGAAGTACATAAAATGAATCTTTTGTGATGAATGAAGGGGAGATTTTAGTTCTAGACTGAAATGTACTTTTCTTTCCTTTTTTTCTTAATAGGTTTGGGAGCTGTCAGAATGCCAATCTGATCCCAGGAACATCTGTCTGAGGGGAACCATACTGGAGAGTTAACATTACAAACTCACCTTTTTCTTCTTTTGAAGAATCTCTGCGGGAAGGTAGTGATGAAGTTGCTTTTTTTTAACATGAGTTGCTTCAATTTTCATCCCTTCCTTTAGCATGTTTATATTGTTTGCCTGTCTGTACACTGTAACAATGTTAGTATGTTAAATGGGCAACTTCTTCCTCAACCAGGAAGTCTGTTTTCTTTTCCCAAAATGCATATATTTGATATGTCCCCATAATCTCACAAACATACATACCCACTCTGCTTACAGAACAAGTATTTTTAAAACATTTTCATTTCACAATCCTATTTAAGTACCAACTAGTTTTCCCATGTCCAACTTCTAAGACTTTCCAATAATCAAATCTCATTAAAATGCATGAAAAAAGTTTTTTCCAAATCCTGTTTACTGTTATTTTCCCAAAAGACAATCTCTTCTCATAATTACTCACCCAAGTCTAAGCTAATCCTTATACTAAAGATCCAAGATGCAATACAAGTTGTCATCCACCATGATGTTTCTTTTACTACACTAATCATAGAATATTGGACTGTCAGGAACTATCCAGAAGTACATCCTTATTGTACAGGTGGGGAAATGAGGCTCAAAAGCCCTGAATACTTGCTGATGGTGGAATACACACAGCCCTAGAGTCCCTTTCTAGCACTTTTCACATCTTGTAACAAAGTCAGTTTTATTAACACGAATTATTTAATGTACGTTTAACTGTGAATACCAAATTAGATCATAAGCTTACTGAAGACACAGAGGAGAGGCTTCTTTTGCATAGTTAACTACTGTGAAATGTGGTACATTATCTCCTCGCTTGGGGTCTCAGAATCTCTATCTGGAGAAGAACATTCTATAAATCTACAACAAACAGAGCTTCCCAATCTCCTGCTTTTGGAAAAATGAGCCCAAATTAGAATGGAAAAATGTATATCCATGTTTTCATTCCAGATTGCTTATAAAAGCATCACCAGGAGTGCTTGTTCAACTTGCAGATTCTCTGGCTCCACTCCCAGAGTGTGGGATTCGGTAGTGCCGACGTGATGTACAGGAATCTGCATTTTCATGATAAATGTGAAAGCTAGTTTAGAAGAATTTAGAAAACTCAGATAAGCCAAGCCAAAAATATTAATAGTATGAATGTACACTATTCCAGATTAATACAACTCCAAATTTATAAAAGATACGTTAAGATATTCCAGAGAGCTGTTATTAGGGAGCTAGATGTAAAAGACACTCTTTCTCTGATTCTGAAACCTAATCAAGACTATCAAGTGCACATATCTGCGCACACTGAAAATAAAAATAACCTGTATAGTTTCTTTAGTCTTCTTTTTGTTCTGAAATAGATAATGCCATCACTTGGCACAAAACTCAAGCAGTTCAAAGAAGTCTCCTCACACTATCCCCTAGACACACCTGGTTCCTTGACCTAAAAAGCAACCAGTTCTACCACCTTCTTTTTTTTAAAACTATATATCCTTCCAAAGATATTCTAGGTACTTACAAGCAAATGTGTTTATTTATTTACAGAAATTGTAGCATACTATACATACTGTTTTGCAACTTTAGCCCTACTTAATGTCTTGGAAATTATTTCACTATGCCTTTTTAAAATAGGAGCATAGGTTTTCATAATATGGATGTACACATTCATTTAACCAATTAACAAATCTAGCCAGCCAGATCCATGGCAGATGATACTGTTACAACCAAACTTGAGAACCATAGCTCCATGATGACAAAGTCTTACCTGTATCAGTAAACGACTGTATATCATAGGTCAGGTCTATGTTAACACTTTCTGCATTTTCAACTCTCCGAAAAATTATTCCAAGGAACCACATTGACACGTAATTGTTGCTATAAAATAAAAAAATTTAATTTCCATTTATTTATTTATTTATTATAATTTTACAGATGTCATTTGGTAATTCAAACTCAATCTCCATGGAAACATAAATACAAATTGCAATGGTTTGGCTAAGTTCTTTTTTTTGTAAGTTTATTTATTTATTTATTGAGAGAGAGAGAAAGCATGAGCAGGAGAGGCGCAGAGAGAGAGGGAGAGAATCCCAAGCAGGCTCCGCCCAAAGGCTCAAACTCATGAACTAGGAGATCATGACCAGAGTTGAAATCAAGAGTCAGATGCTTAACTGACTGAGCCACCCAGTCTCCCTGGTTTGGCTAAATTCATTTTTTTTTTTTTAAGCTTATTTATTTATTTATTTTGAGAGAGAGAAAGTGTACATACATACAAGCAGGGGAGGGGCAGAGAGGAGAGACAGAATCCCAAGCAGGCTCTGCATCATCAGCATAGAGCCCCATGTGGGGCTCAAACTCAGGAACTGTGAGATTATGACCTGAGCCGAGATCAAGAGTTGGATGCTTGGCTGTGCCACCCAGGTGGCCCCCCACCCTGGTTTGGCTAAATTCTTAAAATTGACACCAAAAAACACTGATCAGTTACCCTGTGTTGCAATAAAGAGGATTAAATGGCTTTGAAAGTAACGCATCAAATATATTCATAAAGATGCTCCAAACTTGTGATGGGAGTTTCTGCTGGGGTCTGTGGGCTACCAACATAGCATATACTAGTTTTAATGTAGGACCACTCATGTTCAAATACATAATGTATCATCATCCCCCATCAATGTTTGTTAAATGACAATGTCACAACTGATCTTAAATCATGCCTGTTGTCAAATAACATTATTTAAGAAACACAGTATTAAAAAATATTTAACTTACTCTTTATGATGTTCCTTATTTCCTGGGAATGACTGGGGATTTACATGGGCAAGAGTAATAAATTCGTTCCGTTCCAAGTTTCCAACAAGCACACGGATTTTAGATTCTACTAATCCAACCCTGAAATAGAAGAGTGGACAAAATTTTTCCATATGAAATTTGGAAACTACACCTAAGTAACCCAAAAAGGCATATGATAGCTATGATGCTTTACATGTTCAATTGAAAAAAAAAAAAAAAAAAATTCAGTCTAATATATTAGGGACTGTTTAAAATACCATTTAAGTAAATGACAAGTTACTTTGTCAATTTGTGTCCCCCCCCCCCTTAAAAGAAATGATCTACTTAATGAATTCCTAATCTAAACTACCCTGCCTGTTTAGACCATAAAATAGTCATGATCTCAGTATGAACAAAAACTGTTGATTTTTTTCACTTTCAAATCTTGTATCTAAACCGTAAGGCTAAGATATGTTTAAATCATGTGAACAAAAAAAGCTAATAACTGGCACTAAATGAAATAAAACATGCTGATTTTCATAAAATTGGTACTAGATATTACATTTAAAAAAGAATTCAGTAAAGTCAGATCAGATACTACTAAAATATAGAAAGTTTCATCAGGTATCTGCAACTTTATTTTCTATCTCATTTAACACATGTGACTGCTGTCAGCTATGTAAATTTACAATGATTTTATTAATTAGAAAAACTACAAGAACATTTTTAATTATTCAAACACTTGAAAAAGCTTATACATTGTAATTGTGTGTGCTTCAACAGCACATTTATGAAACACTGGGTTACTACTCAGTGTTGGTCAGAGAGTAAGTATTTTGGGCTTTGTGGCTATAGAGTTTCTGTTGTAACTATTCAACCCTGCCATATAGCAGGAAAGCAGTCATACACAACATATAAATGAGTGAGTGTGGCTGTATTTCAATAAAACTATTTATAAAAACATGTGGCAGACTAGGTTTGGCCCAGATCATAGTTTCCTGATTCCCAATCTAGACAAATGAAATACGTTGTTTTAGTGAAAGGATTCTTTTCAGTGCCTCTTTAATTATCAATAAAATAAGCACTAAACTTTGGAAGCAAAAGTAAGACAGTATTGTGTTTTTCTTTCCCAGAAGTCAGACCCGAGGAAAGCACAGCCATCTCTGGTGGCCTAATAGCTTCTGCCTAATAGAGTTAGGGATGTCTACACACTGGAGGCAAAGGGCATGAACTTAGATGTACTAGAAAGAAAGCACTGCTCCTTGACCAAAAATGCCTCTCTGTTGACAGAAGCTTTCATGTCCCTAATCTCCTAAATTAAAAGAATATATAAAATATCTTTTCCTTTTAGTTTTGAAGGGGAAACATGATGGCAAGGATGGAAAACTTGAGCCTAGGTATCAGAATTGTTTGAAGTGCCTCACAATTTTGCTTAAATCTGAGAAGTGGCAAAGGCAAAGAACATACATATATCCTTATCCTGTATTACCTCTAATTCTGAAACATTCATTTGATGGCATTTCTTAAACACTGATGCTCCATGGTCATGTATAACAGTCACTAATAAGATTTAATAATTTTAGTGATAAAGTATTTTATAAACCTAAAGCGTCATATAAATGTTATCACTACAAATTTAAGTACAGAACTTGAATATCACTTACCACTCTAGATGGTTTTCTTCTGTTGATGCACTGGCAGTCAATACTATATAATGTCTGTGAAGAATTTTTAGCAACAGTCATGGAAAAAAAAAAGCCAGAAACATTGTTAGGTCTGCTTTTCCATCATTATTTTTTCTTTCTTCCTCCCAATGAACATAAGAACTAATGCAGACACATAGCTTATGAAAATTAGAACACGCTCTGATTTTCACAAAATCAATTCTAGACACTATAATCAAAAATCAATTCACTAAAAACAAAAACACCACTAATACTGGGTGAGATACTACTAGAATACACAAACTCATCATTTAGGATTTCTGCTAACCTATTCTCTACCTCACTTGAAATGTAAGGGACAACAGTCACCCATCATATATTAACTTTGTAAATTTAACATTCTTCCTTAAACACACACACACAAAATGAAAAATTTCAAATACCTATACTTTTGAAAAAAATTTGGTGGCTCAAGTAGTTTGGACCAGTCTGATTTCCCTTGAAGGATTTCATCTGTGACTGCAAGACCTAAATTAAAAACGAGACAGAGACTGATTTTGAAAACTGGCTATTTTATTATCAGTTTCTGTATCAACCTACCCCCAAAATCTCTAACCTCAACAAACTCTTGAGTAAAAAAAAAAAAAAAAAAAAAAAGAATTTCTCATAACACAAAAATCAATTTCAAACAGATTGGGCTGGTTCCATTTTGGACTTAATATTATATTTTAGAAAACTAACTACTGAAAAAATACATATTTGAAAGAATTTTTAGAAATAATAGGCATAACTGAACTTTAGAATAAAACTGTTGTAAACCAAAAACTTGTGGGAATACATAAAGGGCAAAGGGCCAACAAGTTTACCTTGTTTAAATTCTTCTACCATTACTGTTCGAGTTGAGGTGGACACATTATACGTAGAATTCTGCTGTGGGTAGGCAGGGGTGATTATGGGCATGAGATGATACCTATCTGATGGATTTACCTGTGAAATTAGAAGCAGAATAATTGATCTATTCTCCTATTTCAGTTGTCCTCACTTCATTTCCCCAAAAGTCTGAAGAATATGAAATATAAATTTAATACTACAGTTCCTCAATTCTAAGAAGTACATTTTCCCTCCCCAACTACATTTATTTCTGAAGTCAGATGTGTCTGATAGTCAAAGGAAACTCTGCAGAAGTTTATTTTTCCCCTGAAAAGCTGTTAAATGGATGGTGCATCTTATAAACGATGGTCTCTTAAAACCAAGGAAACACAGTATCAGAGCTGCAAAAAGCATTAATCCAATGGTTTCTCACTCCTCTTTCTGCACCTACTCAATGGGTAATTTCCCCTAGGTAACTCAGAGGAATGAGCACTCAATCTAAAAGCAAATTAAAATGCAAGGTGAGAGTTATGCTAGCTTAGAACCATGAGTCTGCTTTAAATTGCACTGCAAAGTAAATCTTTTATATACTTCAGCACTTTTAGTAATTAATTACTTGTAAGTTTTTAGCAACAGATTACGACATTTTGGTTGATACACTCACTCATCTAGTCTTATGTGGGTGATTTTTAATGACATAACATTTGGATCAGAATTTGGAATACACGTCATCTTCACCAAAAGACACAGCAGACAGAAGGAAAGAACTATAGCTACACAGAAGGAAGATGAGCAGAAACAAGAGAAATTATCTTTAGATTGCAGTTTAGAGAATCGTCCTTTTCCTAAAAGGTTTAATTAATTTCCATAATAAGTCACATACCCGAGGATCCCAAACAGGCAAATTCAAATTGCTTTCTTCTGGTTGCTTCAGCAGGACAGGATTTGGCCATTCCCTAACATGAATAAGGCAAATTAACTGACATAGGACCTCACTTCAGGAACCATAAAAGTCGTTAGACTCTGTTTCAACTTTCATATGGCAAACATTATGGCTGGGTATTTGGTATTAAAAAAAAAAAAAAAAAAAAGTGGGCAAGGGAAGGAAGTACACAAAGGAAAAAGCTCCTTATTTTATTTATTTTTTATTATTTTATTTTAATTTTATTTTTTTAAAAGCTGCTTATTTTAAATGTATCTTCTGAAAGGGCAAAACAAATACTGTTTTGCTCATTAAGCTGTAGCTAATTTAAATCTGAATTTTCCCCTTCCTTCTATTTGCTTTTATGGATTTAACTGATAATTTAATAGCAGTTAAGAGCCGACATTAACTGAAAATACTCCTAATAAATCCATGCAGTAGCTATGATTATCACCTCCATTTTACATAGGATATGTTAACCTCTACATAGCTAGTAGTCAGCAGAGCAAAATCTATCATGACCACTCTCAAGCTAAAAGCCTACATTTACAGAAACCCTCAATGCCAGAAGAGAGCACCATCTGGTGTCTCATCATTGTCTCAAATTTGACATTTTTAAACTTTTAACTTAAAAAGAATGTAAGACAAGAGAAAACGTCTCTGCATTACTCTTAAATTGCCAAACAAATTTACATACAGGGAGAAGTTAATAAGATAGTGAAAGTATGCCCATAAATACTTACCATTTGGAAAAAACTAAAAAGAACTTATGAACTAAAGTAGAAGCTGCTGCATTTGGATATAATTGGCAAGTTCTTGCAACCAGCATTGCCCAGGAGACACCACCAAGAAATCCCAGCATGTTGGAATAAATACCACGTCCTAGAAAATTAATGTTTTGTTAACTATTGTTAGGATCTACTATCCATGACATTCAACTCTAAGGAATAGGATAACTTAGTTCCTAAGATTGTTGCTTAGTTATTGAAATAACATTACTATCAATAAGCAGACCTTCATGCTAGGCCCACAGTTCTATTAGTAAGCCATTAACTGCATCTTATCCCCCTATTTTGCCCTCCAAAAACAGACCCCTCAGTTCTCTGCCCAAGTTCTGACTGCCCAAGCAGGCTCTACTATAAAACATTGGAATTTCCCACTTTTCAATAGCTATGGTTGAGAAAAAAATGAAAACAAAGAGGAAAGATATCTGGAGGGACTACAAGTAGGAAGAATAAACATTTCATTAGTTATATTCATGGGCATTTAAAAATCAAGTGTAAAGCTGGACTAATTTTAGTATTTTGCAGACTTTGGGTACCTCTCCATAAAGTACAATACACCATTGATAGTACTCATTTTTCTTATGATTGTTTCTTGTAGCAATCTATAAAATATTACCATATTTGATCAAAACTACTAAGTCCTCAATTACATAATAGGACATTTTTTTTTTAATGTTTTTATTTTGAGAGAGAGCATGTGCACAAGCAGGGGGCGGGCAGAGAGAGAATCCCAAGCAGGCTCTGAGCTGTCAGTGCAGAAGAGCTCGACGTGGAGCTTGATCCCATGAACTGTGAGACTGTGACCTGAGCCAAAATCAAGAGTCGGATGCTTAACCAACTGAGCCACCCAGGTACCCCAACATAGTGTTACTTTATGTCCCACTAAGCAAGCAAGAGAAAAAGATACAAAAATTTCAATTTCAGATATGTTAAATGGGTAAAATATACGTCTAAGGATTGACAAAACATGTTATGTAATTTAATTTGTAAGGAAAAAAAAATTGTGATATCCCTTTCTTGCAACTTACTTTATCCTGACTATACCAGGTAACTGAGTCCAAGGATAACTCCTACTTGCCTGAGGTCTTTTTAGATATGTACTTCCAACATGGTAGCCACAAGTCATATGTACTTTTTTTTTTTTTGTAATAGCTTTATTGAAATATCATTCACATACCATAAGATTCATCCATGTAACAGATTAAAATTAATGGCTTTTAGTATATTCACAGAGTTGTGCAATCATCACCATAATTAATTCTGGAACCCTTTCACCACCCCAAAAAGAAACCTTTAGCAGTTGCTCCCCTCCTATCTGCTCCCAGTCTTCCCAGACCTAGGCAAATACTCATCTACTTTTTATCTCTCTACATTTGCCTAATGTGAACATTTTATATAAATGGAATTTACTTCAGTCCTTTTTATTGCCAAGTAATATTCCACATTATGGCTATACCTATCACCTTTAGTTTATCCATTCATCAATTCATGAACATGAGGTTGTCTCTACTTTTTGGCTATTATGAAGAATGCTATGAACATCTGTGTACAAATTTTTACATGAATATATGCTTTCACTTCTCTTAAATTTTAATTTGATTAAAAAATTCAGTTTCTCAGTTGCACATTTCAAGTGATCAATAGCCACATGGTTACTTTTGGACAGCACAGAAAACATTTCCATCATCACAAAAAATTTTATCGGCGAGTGCATTTTTAGACTATGTAAAACGTGGTGCCAGAAGTATAGCACTACTTAAATATAATTACAAATTATGAAAAATGTGCTGTGCCAGCTTAGGTTTGGGCCTTTTATGAACAATACCCTATGTATATATATAAATTAGTTCCAGGCTTTACTAGAAAAGTGTTACAAGGCAAAAACAGAAAGAAGCTGAAACTATCACTATAGGCTCTCCACTTAATAACTTTACCGAATACCTACTATAAATTACACTCTGATGGTAATGGGGAGACAAAGATGAATAAGATGGTCCTGCCCCATCGAGAGCATGAAGAACAACGAAGGTTTCACTCCTCAAGTTCTAACTCATTCTGACTGGCTGGCTAAAACCCAAGATGGGAAGTCAGGAGTTTTTAGTTTTCAATCAAGCAAGAAGGAGGTATGGTCACATATCAGATCACCATAACCACTGTACCTGAAAAAGAAACAGATTCTCCAAAATTTACTGGACCTCAATCCCTAACAGTATCAATAGGTTCAGGAATTTTCATATGTGCTTCTATCATTAGTAACTGAAAGCGGTAATTTTACAGTGTAAACTTAAAAAGATCTGGGATACTTACGTTTTGCCCATAATTTGACTGCTCTTAGGGTGAGTCTAAAAGTTTCTTTATTTGGCACTAAATGCAAAATTTCATCAGTAACTCTACATCCTGAAAAAGATAAAGCATTCATTTTTCATTATGCAACAACATCCAGTTAATTCAGATGGCTTCTAATTTCCAGACTCTCAAAGGTTAAAAATATCAAAGATAATAAAATGCGAGGGTTTATTTTCTCTATGTATTTGAAATTTAGCACTTTTATGAGAAATCACTTTGCTTTTAAAGAATTAAAAAGCACATGGGTAACGTAATTCAACATTAAAGGAAGACATGGGTCTGAGTATCTTTAGCTTTCTTCAACATTTGACTTTACTGTTAATCAAATGTCCCCAACTTACAAAACTTTTTCCTTTAAAGTAAACCTTATTTCACAAACACTGTGATTTACTGTTGGACCCTGAAGTACAACAAAAATGCAATGATTAAATAAAAGATGCTATAAGCCAGTGGTTCTCGGAAGTGCAGTCTGTGGATCCCCGGGGAATCTGTCAGGTCAACCTACTTTTTTTCCTCCAAAGTTCGTCAAACCTGTTCTTATAATAACGATAAGGCTTTGCCTCTTTTACTGCGTTAACATTTGCACTGATGGTGCAAAAGCAGTGGTGGGTAAAACTGCTGGTACCAAAGCTGTACTAGTAAACAATGTATCTTCACCACTACACATCTGCAGTTAGAAAACAGGAAAGGAACCCTGCAGTGTCTGAAAAGTTTGAAGAAAGCTGAACAACCTGCTTTTTTCAAGGAACAGTTTCACTTAGATTCTAAAACAATGAACAAACAAAGTGAGCCCCTCACTTCAAGGAAAACAAACAACAAAACTTGCTACCAACAATAAAATTGGAGCTTTCAAGTAAAACTTAAAATTTTGGACAACCAGTATCTGCTGTGAGCCTGGCAGCTTTCCAGTATTTAAAGACTTGTCTGGTGAGATTGGTGGGGACATTAATGAATGTGGTACCTTATAAGGTACCTTTTTTGGGGTACCTTATAAGGAAATGTGTGTTAACATTTAGAAGATCCAAATAACTTTGTGAACCAGTGTTTTCCAAACGACTAAGGCATGACTGTATATAAAATCATGTATGGGTAAAAGATCCATTCAAAGAACAAAACAGACCAATAGATTTTAATATAACAGAGTATAAAAAGTTAACTGATATTCAAATTAACCTTAAAAAAAGTCTTTTACTTAGAAATAAAAGGGAACTACTGATACATGTTACAAACATGGATGAACCTCACAAACATTATGCTAAGTGAAAGAAGTCAGACACAAAAGACCACATATTGTATGATCCCATTTATATGAAATGTCCAGAAAAAGCAAATTTATAGACAGAAGGTAGATTAGTGGTTGCCTAGGACTGGGGGTTGGAAAGGAGAATGACCGTAAATGTGTAAGAGGGATCTTTTGAAGATAATGAAATGTTCTAAAATTGGACTGTGGTGGACAACTCTGTGAATATAGTAAAGACTATGGAATTGTACCCCAAAAGGGACAAATTTTATGGCATATAATTATACCTTAATAGAGCTGTTGGAGAAAAAAAAAAAAGACACTGTCACTGGTCAAGTTTTGGTGTAGCATCAAAGAATATCCATAATTTTCTGAAAAAGCTATTAAAATTCTCTTCCTTTTTCCAATATTAAATATTGGAAATATTAAAGAGATTTGCAAAAATGCAAAAAATGCCATTCTCACAGAAAAGATGCATTTATATTCACTTAGAATGGGTTTATTATTTTGAAATAAACTCATACTTTAAAATTTTCTGTTTTTACTTCTAATACAGTAAATACTGACAGATATAACCCACATAAATGGAAGATCTTTGGGGTCCTCAATAATTTTTCAAAGTGCAAAGGGGTCCTGAGACCATTAAGTTTGTGCACCATTACTACAAACAACATTTCAAATAAATGTATCTTTTAAAACGCCTAAATGTGGTCAGATGATCTATATAAAGAAAATCACATCATTTTTAACTGAGTCCAATCCCTTGAAAAGTCCATTAATAGTTCTGCAAAAAGATCTCTTTGTCTAATTGTTTTCAAGCAGGTATCTGAGATTTCTTTTTAGAAGCTTACCATTTAGGCTGCGAATACACCTTATATCAAGGCTTCTCAGTCGAGAGTCGTCTCTTAGATCTAAATTATCTGATATGGTTTGTATTGCCAGTCTTGCAAAGACTAGATCAATCTTTGGAAAGATGAAAAAAAAAAAAAAAAAAAAGAGGAAAAAAGAAAAAAAAGAGAAAAATATTACTTTTTCTCCTTCTAGTCCATTCTCCCCCCTCCCAACCTTAAAAGTATAAAGTTCTAATTATTAGTTTGGGAAGGTCTACCAAAACTTCAAAAAGCCTATCTAGGCAATCTCACATGGGAAAATCACCAAAGTTCTGTGATGGTAATTAAGTTTGCAAATTAAGAGAAAGCATTTTAATTTAGCATTTATGCTGAGCATTAAAAAGAACATCGAAATCTTATGAGTGAACTTCTAGAAAAGATGGCAGATCCAACACACATTTACATTCACTCCCTATTGAAACCCCATTAAAATACCAGCATAATTTCATTTTGTTTTTTATATTATTTTGTTTTTGAAGGCATCACCCACTAGGACAAAGGTAATAAAGAGACAACAGCAAAAACGATGAAAGCAGATGGGGATGAGTGGTAACTGACTCAGCAGATTTAAGAGATAAAAAATATTATAACCAGGAAAGGAGGAGGCTGTAAATAAACACATAAATAAATAGAAAGGAACATTTAGAAAATAAAAAAGTTATTCTTAAAAATATGACAGCAGAAAGGGAGGACAATAAGAAGTTTGGAAGATGAGAAAACCCCAAAAAGCAGAACAAAAATATAGGGATGTGGAGGTCTAATACACAGAAAAAGGAGAGAAAACAAAGGTAGGAAATCCAACAGAATTCAATACAATTTCCAAGAACAGAAGGACAGGAGTTTCCAAAGTGCTTAAGAGGACTATTAGTGCCTAGCATATTTGGTTGAAAAGATATACCAAAGTATATTATTGCCATGAATTTAACAACTATGAAGCCCAGGAAAAAAAGATCACATTAAGTGTCCAAAGAGATAAAACAGGTCACAAGCAAAGGATGTGAAATCAAAATGGCATCACACTTTTCAACAAAGCATGGAAGGTAGAAGACAATGAAGCAAGGTCTTCAAAATTCTGAGACACATTATTTCCCACCTAGAGCTCTATACTCAGCCAAACTATTATTTTGGTGTGAGAACAAAATAAAGTCACTTTTAAACCTGCAAGATCTCAAAAATATGTGCTCTTTCTCAGGAAGCTAGTGGATGAGTGCCCGTAAAATGACAGGAAGTCAAAAAAGAAGAAACCTCTAGAGAGATGTGAAAGGAAATCCCGGGATGATAGTAAAGAAAGATGCCAGGATGCTAGTTGTATATCATTCATGGAGAATTGGGTGTGGATTCGAACAGCTGAGAAGAGTCAGATATCTTTTTAAGTTGATAATGACAGAACACCTGAGAAATCTAAATCTATTTGGAGATTTAGACAGCTAGCAGAGACTGAGTTTGAAATAGTGTTATGTATAAAAACCAAGCAAACAAAATGCAAAAACAATTATTGACTCCCAAGAAACACAGTGCCACAGAGCAAAGAATGGTAATCTAGTACACATTATGCTCAGTTTTGAACATCATTTATAAGATCATTATAATGTAAATATTGAATATGTTCCAACCAAAATTATAGTAATACAATTATTTTAGATTATGGGAATGCAAAGGGTGTGTATAAAAATCATGGGAGTAGGGATGGAAGCTGGTTCATTTTCCACAGTGAGAAGTCAATAGATACAGGAGAAAGAAAGGTGAGGAACTATTTAAAGACTATTTGATTCTTTAAAATATGTGTCTATGTGAGTCTGACTTAAAAAAGAAAACAAAACTGAAAAAAACCTCATGTATTAAATAGTTCAATTACAAAGTCAGAAAAATATTAAACACTTACTTCAATTCCATCAAATTCAAACTTTATAACAGGTACAAAGGCATCTTCTACAGCCTACAAGAGGACAACGATGACAACACATAAGTAATCCCTTCAAAGGTGTAATCCTTTCTTTATCCTTCCTAAAGTGCCAATGTGAATAATTTTGCTAAAAAGCAAAAATATTCTTGGGTCTCACATTCTAGAAAAATACTTCTACTCTGTGATTGTGTTATTTAAGACACACAAAATGTCAAGACCATAGTTATCAAATTTATTATCCTCCTAAAAATCTTCATCAGAAACTAGCAGGCAGAACTGCTATCATCTGGGTACTTACTATTTGTTGAGATTAAATTGAAAACTGATTATTTACAAAGGGCACTAGTACTGGAAATAAACATGACCAGAGCTCATGATTTAATCTGTTAGAAAAATACAATCAATATAATTTGATTTAGTAGAAACCGATGTCTTTCTGAGCTTTCCTTAATTCCTCAGCCTAACAAATTCTTAACCTCCTTCTCCATTCCCAGATACCCAAATAATGCAGATCCTTTCAACTCACCTTATCCTAGCACTTCAGATAGTATTAAAGCTATCTGTTTAATTTCCCCAATCCCTCCCTCCCATAAACGGTCTTATTCACTACTGTATTTGTGGGACTAAGGACAGTATCTGACAAATCACTGGTGCTGAAATTTCATTTGCTGAATGAATGGCTACATATACACAAAGTTACTATTAATCTTATACATAATAATAGCCATCGTTTGATATGCATAAACCATTTATCAGATCTTATAGTAAATGTTTATGTCAATTATCTCACTGATCCTCAGAAAAACCTTGTAACAAGTTATCAGTACATCTCCATTTTACAGCTGAGGAAACTAGGCTCAAAGAGAATAGGTAACTTAAAATCTAAAAGTTAATATGTGGTAGATTCCAGATTCAAACCCAGGTTTGTATAACTGTAAAGCCCATGTTTTCAATCATTTGTTATTTTAATAAAATGTAGCGGCTTCCTCTTTTTTAAAATTAAAAAAAATTTTTTTAATGTTTATTTATTTGAGAGAGAGTGCGCAAGTGGCAGAGGGGCATAGAGAGAGGGAGACACAGAATCCAAAGCAGGCCCCAGGCTTTGAGATGTCAATATAGAGCCCATGGCAGGGCTTGAACTCACCAACTGCGAGACCATGACCTGGGCCAAAGTCGGATGTTTAACCGACTAAGCCACCGAGGTCCCCCAGATGTAGTGACTTCTTAAATATTTTGACAACCGTAAGCCCTAGCTTTTCTTAATAAGTTCAAAATATTAAATACTAAAGGATACTTACTCTTAAGTTTCTAATGCCATCTTGATGTTTCAATTTTTCAAAAAAAGACTGAAAAAAATCAGATCTCTCCACATGTCTTGGAGCTACACAAAGTGCATCAATATCAGCTCCTGCAAATCAAAGTTATTTCTAGTCAACAAGAGTAAAGTATGCTTTTGTTAAAGTATATACAAACATGTACAGAAGAAAATATGTAAAATGAATACAGGAAAGCATTAACGATGATTAGCTGAGTAGTGAGATAATGGGTATTTTCCTCTTCTTTACTTTCAAATTATGAATAAATAAGAGCTTGTTACTGAAAGTTCTTATCAGTAGAACAAAGAAAAGCAATTACCTTTGGTGTGTACTCCAAGCCTGTAGGAGCCAAACGTGAAAATCTTACCACCAACAGTAGCCACGACAGAAGGTGGGAGGTTCTAAAATTAAATTAAATTAAATTAAATTAAACAAATGGCATTCCATTTTTCAAATTTTTTAGCATAAAAATTGCCTAAATACTAGTGATATATACTACATTTGTCAACTTAGGTAAATTGAGATTTGTGAAAGTACTTCAGAGCTCTTTTGGGCTGTAGCTTGAAGTAATCAGAGTATTTCCTGAGGGAAGATAAAACAAATTCATGCATGCACAAATCTCTATGAAAAACATTTTTTATCACTTGACCCTACTTGTCCCCTTCCAATGGCCTGTCTTTCAATGGCTCCATCACTTAGAAGTCACCAAGGAGGTCTTAAGCACCAAACTAATGCACTTTCAGTTCTTTCCAGTACCATACACTTAACTGACTCCATTTCCCCTTTAGTTATTGCGACAAATATGCTTAATTTCTTTATTCTAGCTTTGCAACCTTTCTGTAAGAAAGTGGAGCCATTCTTGACATGATCTCCTTACGACCTAATCTAACAACTTTAATAAAATCTTTTAGACTGTACCAGAATTATAAGGCTACTTTTCACCTCTCTCTAGAGCCAATTCTAACTTCCCCTTCGGTATTTTCACTCAGACATTCTGATCCACTTCAATAGCCATGCTTGAAACAAAATATTCTTCCTATGATAAACAGGTATCCTGTCTGATTTCTCTTTCTGTTCCTCATTCTCCTTACCACCTGTTACCTATAGTCATTATTCTTCTTGGCTTACCAATTTGTAGTTTATATCCCTCACATGTCACCTCCTTTCTATTCAACTACTACCCCCTTAATTCTAGGTTCTAATTTAATCCTTAATTCTAGGATTTTAAGCTACTTTCTTGCCTTTCGTCTGTATTTTCAATTTCTTTTTGTACAAAACTCACTTGCTGATGTTCTTACTGTATATTATAACTCTTCTGCTCAAAACTTACTAATGCACTCTTCTCTGACTACTGAGGTAAGGATCCCTGGATCCTTTTAAAGCCCCAACTGCCAACATGTTACACAATCTAGTCTCCTTTCCATCGCACTTGCCCATCCTTCTCTGGGTATCTCAGTACCAACTATTTTTTCAAAGTTCATTTCAAGTTCTACCTTTTTTCATGAAGCCTTCTCTGGTGATCCCCCTCTCTTCCATAACAAGCTCTTTTCCCTCTCTGCTCCTCTATTATACATTTATTGACCTTTCTTTGCTGAATATATGTCCCATCTCTTCAACTATAAATTCCTTAAAAATGAGAATTGTCTCTACTACTTCTCTTAGTTTTTATAATGCCCAGTGCAAGTTCCAAAGAATATCCTTGATTCACTTGAATGAAATTATCTGTGTAACAAGATATGTTTGTTATTCCCTGTTTAATGGATATTAATGTTTCAAGAGTACCACATGTAATTTTAGAGCAAGAAGTCAGTAAAGATATTGATGACTAATATGAACCAAAAAGGTAGAGAAGATAGGGAACTTTTAGCTTACCTTCCTACTTTCTATTTTTTACTTTTCTACTTTGAAAAGCAAGATTCTTACAGATTTTATGAGAAAATGATACACTGAATCAGGGTAAAATATTTTCATTACAGTGCTCGCTTCAGCAACACACAAATACTAAAACTGCAATGATACAGAGATTAGCAGGGCCCCTGCGCAAGGATGACACACTGATTTGTGAAGCGTTCCACATTAGAAACAAAATTTCATCACAAACCACAGTAATTAAAATGATCTAATTTGAGTTTTAGATTGTTTACAATCTAAAAATATCCGAACTATGTGTAGAATATTTAAATGAGCTTTGATCTAACTCAAATTCTTCCAATATTTTCCAAACTAAAATATGCATAGATAAAAGGAATAGTTGATACAGAAAATGAAAAATCACTCTATCCACACAACGGAAGATGTCAAAACCAATTAAAAATTTTTTTCATAATTAGATATTTTACTTACTGTGCCTAAAAAAAGCCAAATTGTGGCAGTCTTAAATTTTTATGCCTAAAAATTAAATAGTAAACCAGTGATTGCTTTATGCAGATTAAACTACTGATGTGAGTCAACATGGGAGAAAAAGCAATTTAATAAAAAGCAAACACCTTTTGACCTAGAAACAGAATTCTACTGGATTTTTCAGTTAAGTGCAAAGAAATTGTGAAGAAAATTAGGTACATCTCTCAACAAATTATTATAGCCTCTTTTGTGGATAATACCACTTGATTTATCTTGAATGCATCATAGAATGGGGATGGAAACAAAGACCTTAGTACAACCATAATAGCTGACATAAAGACCACACACAATAAATCATAAAGCTTGTTATTATGATTTTAAAATAATTCTAGTGAGTATTTGGTTTGCACATTTGTAACAATTATAGGCTGATTAGAAAGGGACAATGGATTCCTTTAACATTTATTTAATGCCTGAGTTCTGTCTTGAAGTTAGGCAGATGACCAAGACAGGTCTTTTTTCTTAAGGAGTTGATCACCTAGTAGCAGAAAAACAAAAGTGAATTTTTTTTTTGTTACTCATGACTAGCATTTCACCTGCTCAGAATTCAACTTATCTGAAAACCTCAACTACTGATAATCCTGCTGAGAGCTCAGAAACGAGTCAGATAGCTATCTGGCAGCAAAAATAAACAACATAAAGATCATTTATTTAAACTCAATGACTGAAGACTTAGCAGAGTCCCTCATGACCTTATTCAGAGTCTAAAAGAACCAATTTTGGAAATCAAAAAATTAAAAAAAAATTTTTTTATTTATTTTTGAGAGCGCATGAGTCTAAAAGAACCAATTTTAAACATGGATCATAGGTACAGAAATAAATAAAACTTACAAAAGAAAGAATTCTGACAGGTGTTTATCTAATTTCTAAAATCAGGCAGAGTAAGGGGCAGAAAGAATTTAGAGAGACACACTGACTGCTGTGAGACATTAACTTTCAACTGATTATTGTTAAGGGAGAAATGGAAAAATTATAAAAACAAACAAAAAACTTAAAATACAACAGTCTGGACCACATAGTGAAGGGGAAAATGGTATCACCCAGTTGCACACACCCTATTTCAATTTAGTATACTCAGTAAAATAATATTCAGTGATTTTCAAATGAAAATTCAATTACATTCAAAATACTCTAAGAAAGTAAGAAAATGTAACTTATTTTAGAAGAAAAATAGTTAAGCTACCGGAAGGGAAAAAAAGTTGTATAATTACAAATTAGGATTTGCAAACTCTTATGTCTCAGGGGCCAGGCAGGTATGCAAATGGAGGGAAGTATACATAAGAAACACAAAATTGATTGATAAGTGACAAGTGCTGTGTCAGAGAGACCAGGCATTGGTGGGGGCCACGAGGCACTGGAAGGCAGGAGCCCAAATCCACTGAAGCCTCTTCCTGCTTTGCCCAAAGGCAGGTCCAATGTTGCCAGACCTGGTATTTCACAAGATGTCTGAAATCTGGCTTTTAAGCCAAAATCCCTTGATATTTACACTTTGGCCCACTATATATAATTCAAGCAAGAAATCTATGTAGATCTATAGCTAGACACTAGTGAAATTCTCACTTAGAGACTCAACTATCTAGACCAATTCATTACCAAGCAGAGCAAAAAGCCTAGTTTTAATATATTTCAGATTATTCTCAATTTCTACATCTTATTAACTAGGACTAAGGACCAGGACATAATGAACTATGAATTCAATGCAGTTTAGAGTCTTACCTTACTCTCACTGACATCAGAAATCCATTCTTTTACTAAATTGTTCAATTTACCAAGAACAACCAGCCTATAATAAAAAATAACATGCTTTAGATTAAAACTAAGAAAACCCAAAACAGTATTTAAAAAAGTAGTTAAACATATAGGCAGAACCTTTGTGTTGGTGCTAGAGTAAAAGCACATTATACATGGGCTAATGCTGTCGCATCTGTTGGTACATGGCACATCTCTTTGGCATTCTTAGGTCCCTAAGAGTTCCAAAGAAATGACAAATGTGATGACAGTATTTTGGTCTTTGAGCTATTTTCAAAATTCAAAAAGCCTAATAAAAAATCAAAATTACCTTCAATAAGTCTGCAGAGGCCAACTGAATTGTCAACTTTCTTGGCCTTACTATGGAATAAAATCAATTCAACGTGGTGATAGAGGTTAGCATTGTCTCACTGACAGTCATAGGTCTTTGGATAATTAAAATGAGTAAATTAAATACTGTCTAATTTTTATGAAATAATATTACTTAATAAAAGCAATTTGATATTAAACCAGACTTTCAACCAACAGCATATCCAAATCCACATTAAAAAAAAAAAAAAAAAAAAGAGGTTGGGGAAGAGTAGAGTTTAGGCATCTCAAAGATGACATGAAAAATGGAATTCCTGAGATGTCCAAACGTGCTTCTCCCTCAGCCTTCTCCAGGTAATGGAATTCCATCCTTTGAGGTGCTAACATCCAAACCCTTGACATCATCCTTAACCTCTCTCTCTCACACACACACTCCAGTCATTAAACAACCCTACCTTTAAAATATATCCAGAACTCTACTACTTATCACTTCCACTACCATCGCCCTAGTTCAACTCACCGTCCTTTCCTCCCTGGGTTCTTGTAATAGCCTTCTAACTCGTTTCCCCATTTCTTCCCTTCATCCCTCTTCAGGCTATTCTCAATATAGCAGCCAGACTGACTGTCTTAAGGCATGAGTAAATCATGTCCATTTTCTGCTCAAAAACATAATGGCTTCCTATTTCACTCAGAGTTAAAGCCAAAACTTTTATAATGGCTTATAAGGTCCTAAGTGACCTAGCTCTCCAAGCTCCTTCCCACCTCATATTCTTTAAGACCATATTCCCCTGTTTTGGACACTTTGGTTACCTTACTATATATTCCTTAAATATACCAGGTACACTCCCACCTGAAAACTTCTGCCTAGAATGCTCTTCCCTCAAATATCTACATAGTTCCCTCCCTCTCAAATTTTTCCTCAACTGTTAATGAGGCTTTCCTGACAACTCTACTTCCAGCTTCATTTTTCTCAGCAGCACTTCTTATGTGTAACATTGTATTTATTGTACTTATTTGGCTAATTGTCTTTTCCCCTAACCACCTAAAAACAGAAGCTCTAGGAGGGCCAAAATTTCTCTCCATTTGGTCATTTTTGTATCCCTAGGCAGGATAATGGTAAGTACCTGATATATATTTGCAGAATTAATGATTAAATATTTAATGTGCTATTAAATATTTTGCATTTTTATATCACATACCTGTGGTTCAGTTCTTCTTCATCTTCAAACACTCCAAATGGTTTCATGGCATCAATCAATTTCTGTGTGTAAATATGATCAATTTCTTTTGGACATGCCAAACTAATTGGAGAAGTGATTCCATAATGCTTTTGTTGACGCTGGCTGTCCAGCATGGTGTTTCTGTTCAAGAAAAATGAAACAGCAGAAAAAATTTAAAGTATCATATCATACTGATACATGGATCTCTCAATCCACTCATTAATTTAGCTACCTTAAAAGTTTACTTAGTACTAACAGTTGGGGCAGGCACTTTTTTTTTTTTTTTTTTTTTTTAAGGGAAAAAAGGGTATTTTGTGTTTATTTTGATGAAGGGCTATTCATACTGCCTCCAGCTTTCATGGTTAGGATGTCTTTTCAAGCCAAAAGCAGCATGTGTTGGCATCAGGACAACTGTGCCAGCACCACTTAGCTCAAAGGCAAAGAGCCTGAATGGGAGCTGGGCCAGGGCCACCTCCACTACACCCTGCGGACTTAAGTCAAGTACCATCTATATTCAATCTTTGAAGAGCAGTCAGCCACTTGAAAAGAAAGCTCTGAGTGAGAACAATGCCCCCCCCCCCCAAGAAACAAACAAAACATCACATTAGAAGGTAGGTCCTTGTGACTCGCTTTTAAAAAGAAATCACAACTAGGATTTGTCCTTGAGAAACCTACATTAACATCCTTTGCTCAAATCAGAATTTATAGTCCTAACATTGACTCTGGTTAATTGTTCTCTTTATTTAGATTAGTACCTAGTCCATTGTCACACTAAATAATTATCAAATTCTTTATACTTTTATAGATACAATATAAGCTAGCCTCCAAAAGATCCTAACAGGGAATTATAGTTTTGAATAAAGTACAGCTCAATTTCTGATTTTGTATTTACACAGGCCAATAATTTCAAAATAAATTTTGGGACCACCATGGGTTGGTATAACTTTTTATTCTGCTAAGAAAGTAAAGTAAAAATAAACATACACGATAACCAAGTAACCCTACCATCTATCTTTACCATTCAACAGTAAGGACCATCAACAACAGTTAAGAATGTAATCTCAAAATATAAAAGAACAGTCTTTTAAATAATACATCAGCCCTGTAAACAACAACACACCAAAATACAGTAGTGATTGTTTTGAATTTTAACTGGTCAAAACAGTGTCTTATTCACTAAGTTCATACAGTAAGGCATGCTCCTTGGGTAAAGATTTGATTAGGGAGGGAGGGAGAAGCAAATGAAAGATACAATAGCCTATGTATCTTCTGAAATGATTAAGAGACACAAAAGGGAAACATCAGTATTAGTGACTTTAATTTCTTTCTGGTATCAATTTTCCTGTTGAACAAACAAAATTTGTTTATAAGTGTATGGTAAATGGATGGGACAGAGTATATATGATCAATTAATCTCAACAATAACTGTAAGAGGTAGGTAGTGAATAAGTGCCATCTTACAGACAGGTACCCAAGATCCAAGGGATACGAAGAGCCAGAATCTGAACTCCAAAACCCAAGATCTTTCCACCACTCCATTCTCCCTTCAACAAGTACTTCAGTTCCGATACTATGATCCTGGGTCCCACTTTCTCATCTGTATGCTGAAAAAGTTAGCTAAGAACATGCCTACCAGCACTAAAATTCTAAATCTATGATTCTGAAACTCCCTCATCTAGAGGGGGGGAAGAAAAAGCAAGCAAAGGAATTCCACATTCCCTTCAACGCATCAATTTCACTTATAAGTAAACATTCTAGAGAAATTCTAGTACAAGTGTACAAGGAAACATGTACAAGAATGTTTACTGCCACACTGTACTATTAAGAACTTAGAAACATGGGGTGCCTGGGTGGCTCAATTGGTTGGGCATCTGACTTGGACTTTGGCTCAGGTCATGATCTCACATTTTGTGAGTTTGAGCCCCACATCAGGCTCACAATCCTCTGTCTCTCTCTCTCTGCCCCTTGTCCGCTTGCGCACTCTCTCTCTCAAAAATACATTTAAAAACATTAACAAAAAAAAAAAGATTCTCTCTCAGCCCCTCTTCCCTGCTTGTGTGAGCACTCTCTCTAAATAAAGTTAAAAAAAAACTTCAAAACAACCTGAAATAGTCAAAACAGGAAAAAAAAAAAACCAAACCCTAAACTAAGGTGTATCACTACAATGGAATACAATATAGTACTTATTATGAATTCATTAGAGTTGAAAATATTAACAGGGACAAAGTTCAAAGATACTAACTATGTTGCACTTAAAGAAGATGCAGAATGACAAGTGTGACACCAGTTATACAAAGCTTAAAAACAAGTAAAACAATGCCAGTTATTATGGACATGTACATATGTTGTAAGAGCATTTTTAAAAATGCAGCAATAAACATCAAATTCAGGACTGTGGGGTACTATGGGGAGGGAGGTGAATGGAACCAGAGGAGGTAGGAGAATCCTTCAAACACATCTGTAATAGTTGATTTCTTCTAAATAAAGGTATTTATGTACACACATACACACACTCTCCACACATACAGAATGTTATGCTTTGAGAGAGATGGATGGTGACTACACAAATGATGCTTATGTTATTCTCTGCATTTTTCTGCTTAAATTACTTCCTAATAAACCAAAATGTTAGAAGCCACAACAAAATCTTGCCAAGCACGGAAACCGTTTGTGACTTATCAAAGTGTGAGCAGGAGGTCCAGACTGGTAGATATACTATGGGTAGGTGGGGGAGGCCGGGGGAGAGCGAAAAGATCATAGTCTTTATTAAAAAGAAACCCATGGGCTAGGATAGGTCATTCACTCCTGAAGACCAGGAGACAGCCGGTCGGGAGGGAGGAGGGGGAGGTAGGGGGATGGTATTTGCGCCAATGCAGACAGGAGCAGAGACAGGCTCAGACAGCGCTGGGGGCAGGAGAGTGACCGACAATTTCTCCCCACGGACACCCGCGCCTCTCCGGCTGCTCATTTGCCTGGGGGCATCCTCGCAGGCGGGACAGGCGAGAGCAGATGGGGGCTCCAAGAGTCCCCCAGTCTGTTCAGGGGTGGCCAGGTGAGCCGCCCGGTGTAGGGGAGGTGCCCTTGCCGACCGGCCAGGAGCGGGGAAGGAGACCACTCCGGCGAGCTATGGGCAGGGTGCGAGGGGCAGGGAACGGAAACGGGGTCCCGGCCGACCACCCCAAACCACCCCTCTCCGCTTCGCCCCCAACCGCCGCCCCCCATCACTTACGCAGACATCTCTTTCATCGCTTCCTGCGTCTCCCTCACCGCCGAGTATCTTTCGCTCTGGAGTCAAGTTCTTGCTCTTTCCTTCTCCTCCTGTCCACTTTCCTCCGGTTGCTTGTAGCTCGCTTGCTCACTCACTTTCTCACTTACTACGGCCGAGGCATCCAACCGAGTAGTGAAAACACCACAAAACCGGCTCTATTTATGACAATACAGCGCGGCCGACGCCAATATGGCGCCGCTTCCCAGCCTGCCCCTCGCCCGCTGCGGCCCCGCCCCCGGAGGCCTGGACCCGCCTTCGACCCCGCCCCCTCCTCCTTTGGGTCCCCGGAGGCTCGAGTGGTCCCGCCCACAGGGGGCGCCGGCTCTGGCCTCAAATGCCGGTCGGAAGGAGTGTTTTGTCCCCTCCTTTGTCCGTGGGACTGTCAATCTAGGCAAACCGCTTGGAAGGTAATTTGGACCATATTTTCCTTGTTTCACCAATGAAAGACTATAACATATTTTTTAAAAGATCACAACCTTGCCTAGCAAATACAATTTTAACTCTTCTGTTATCCTACATCTTTAATTAGTCAGAGTTCTACGTGATCAATCCACTCGTGGAGATTTTGTCGTGAGAGGGTCACACCGAGGAACGTGTGACTTTACAATTAAACCAGTGGAAAGCAAGCTTGTAAATTGGAGGCTAACCTGTTCACTTCACCTCTACCTCCCTTGATTCATGACATTCTGTCAGTTAAGTGAGAATCGCTAGCAGTTTGCAATGGAAGGATAAATCCAAGAAATAATTTAATACACTAAACCATTACAAGGAAAAGGATGTCAGGAAGCTGCTTTTTCTCGGAATGTGACTCAGAGTCCCAGGAAATAGAGGCGATTACTTATAAAATTATCCATTCATTCTTTCAAAAATATTTACTGAAAACCAAGTGCTGTTAGGTACCAGTGGCTTAATGGTGCATAAAACCGGATGTATTCTTTAACCTTATGAAATTCAGAGTTTAGTGAGGAAACAATAAAATGTAAGTGATGTTCTTCTGTCGTAGAACTAAAGCACCTACTGTGTGTCAGGCACTAGAGATATTTAACTCCTGCCCTTCACAGTCTTGTGGAGGAGGACAAACATACACAGAGATCATGGAAATACAGATAGGGATTTAGGGAGGCCTAAGAGGCCACCTAAAGTTAGGGGAGATGTTGGAAAGTGGCTTCCTAGAAGAGAGGATGCTGCCTGAATTAGCAAGGTTTGGTAGTCGGGATTGGGTACAGGTGGTGGAGAGAAGAGGCAAAACCTATTCCATGCAGCATAGAGTAGTAGGTAGTGTGGGCTTCAGTGCAAGGGAGGCCCAAATTTGAGTTCCAGTTTTGCTACATACTCAGGAAAATTAACCTTAAAAAGCCCTGTCTTCATTTGTAAAATGAAGATAGTAAGATTGTGAGAGAATTAAATGAGTACAGTATGTGTAGCCATATGGATCTCAGTCTAAAAGTTCAGACATGCAAGAAATATCACTTTATTTTCTAAAACTGAATTTTTGACCCTGAATCCCTCATTCTTCTGAGCTGGCAGACAAAGACAATCTTGGTCACCCTAGACCTTCCCTTCCCCAATTCTTGAGATGGTGCCAATGTATTAGAGGAGGTAGGACAGATTGTGCACATCTGGTCCTCGGCGCGGGTAAGTCTACTTTCCTGGCCTCATGGCACTTGGGACTGGAGAGTCTCTGATGCCTCCAGGTCTTGTCCAGGGCTCATTGTAAGGGTCTTTTTTTTTTTTTTTTAAGCTAAAACTTTCTAATTACAAAAGTAACCTATGCTTATAAAGAAAGAGTGGAAATATGTCCTTCCCTTCCATTCCCAACTCCATTTTATTCCCCAGGGAGCCTTTGTAACAGGTGGATATCTATCCTTTCAGATAGGTATGTTTTCAATATATCCCAAGCTATGTATAAATATGTACCAGAAGTTTGCTTTTGTTATTTTTAAATTTTGAGAAAAAGGGATACTGTACATGTTGTTCTGCTTCTTAATTTTTTTTAGCCTAAAAGTCATGCACATCTTTCCATGTCAGTAAATGTTATGATGTGTGCCCCTAAAGTTTCATATGTTGGAGTCCCAACTCCCAGTACCTCAGAATGTGACTGTACCTGGAGACAGGGTCTTTACAGAGAGAATTAAATTAATTTTTTTGTTTTTATTTATTGATTTATTTTAAGAGAGAGAGAGAGAATGTGTGCACGAGCTGGGGAGGGACAGAGAGAGAGGGAGAGAGAGAGAATCCCAAGCAGGCTCTGTGCTGACAGTGTGGGTCAACATGCTGACATGGGGCTCAAATTCACAGAACCATGAGATCATGGCCTAAGCCGAAATCAAGAGTTGGACACTCAACTGACTGAGCCACCCAGGCTCCCCAAGATAATTAAGTTTAAATGAAGTTATTAGTGTGGCCTCTACTCCAAGATGACAGGTGTTCTTGTAAGAAGAGGAAATTTGGACACAGCTAGGTACACAGGGAAGGCCATATGAAGGCACTAGGAGAAGACGGCCACCTATAAGCCAAGGAGAGAGGCCTCAAAAGAAACCAGCCATGCACACACCGTGTCTCAGTCTTGTGGCCTCCAGAACTGTGACAAAATACATTTCTGTTGTTTGAGCCACCCACCCAGTCAGTGGTACTTTGTCAGGAAGCTCTAGCACACCAGAACAGTAAATGTGCACCTACTTTGTCCTTTTTAACAGTAACATGGTGTTCTTTGTCATAGATAATATATATTGTCGAAATATACTTAACCATTTCCTATTGTCTCATATTTGTTTATATTATCAATATGCTATAATAAATATCTTTATAATACATCCTCTATCCTTCTGTCACTAGTTATTGAATTGATTCTTTTTTTTAAGTTTTTAAAAAAATGCTTATTTATTTTTGAGGAGGGGGGTGGACAGAAGGTCCGAAGCAGGCTCTGTGCTGATAAGCAGAGAGCCCGATGTGGGGCTCGAACTCACCAACCGTGAGATCATGACCTGAGCCAAAGTTGGATTACTTAACTGGTTGACTGAGCCACCCACGCACCCCTGGATTATTTTTTTTGCAAGTTTATTTATTTATTTTGAGAGAGACAGAGCGAGTGGGGGTGGGGGACAGAGAGAGGGAGAGAGACAGAATCTCACAAAGGATCCTTGCTGCCAGTGCAGAGTCCGACTCGGGGCTCGAACTCACAAAACTGAGAGATCGTGACCAGAGCTGAAACGAAGAGTCAGACGCTTAACCAGCTAAGCCACCCAGGTGTCCCGTGAATGGATTCTTAGTGATGAGATTACTATGTAAAAGGGTATGTATATTTTAAAATAATATTTATTTTTTTTAAATTTATTTATTTTTGAGAGACAGAGAGAGGCAGAGCATGAGCAGGGGAAGGAGAGAGAGAGAGAGACAGACAGACAGACAGACAGAATCTGAAGCAGGCTCCACACTCTGACCTCTTTGTTAGCACAGAGCCCGACACGGGGCTCAAATTCACGAACTGCAAAACCATGACCTGAACTGAAATCGGACGCTCAACTGACTGAGCCACCCAGGCACCTCTAAAATGATATTTATATATTCCAAATTGTTCTCTAAGAAGGTTATAACAATTTAACTACTACCAACAATACGTATAGAATGGTCTGTTTCCTCGAACCCTCACAAATGCTAGATATTAAAAATACTTTTTATACTTATTGTAAATATTATAAACGTACGTAAAAGTAGAGTAGTATAATAAACACCATATGCTTATCACATTGATTAAACAATTATTTTAGTATTTTGTCATGTTTCACCTATTTTTGAAGAAATTTAAAGTAAATACAGATATCATGACATTTCATTCCTAAATTTTGATATGTATATATAAATAGGAACACTTTTCTACATAACCACAATAATACCAACACACCCAAGTTCCCCCCTCTTGTCCCCCAAATGTCTTTTGCAGCAAGTTTGTTCATATAAGGATCCAGTTAAGAGCCATGATTGTGTTTGGTTGTTGGGTCTCTGAAGTGTATTTAGATTTAGAAGAGACACACCCTTTCTTATCCCTTCTCATCTCCTCCTCACCTCCCACCCCCAGCTTTTTATTTTTCCAATGACATTGATCCAGAAAGACCAGGATAGTTGTTTTCCAGAATGTACCAATATCTGGATTTTTCTGACTGGTCCCTTGTGGTGTAATTTAACAGTAAGCCCCATATTTTCTATTATTGGAAGCTAGATCTAAAGGCTTGATTAGATTCAGGCTAAACACTGCATCACACCAGGAGTCACATTATGAAGCTCTGGTTATCCTATCATTGGTGATACCAAGATACTAAGGGTTTATGTAGTGACAGTCATCTTGGAACAAACTAGTAATCTGTGGGGTGATAACTTTGGCACTAGGTGGATATCCAGCCCTCCATCAACCATTCACCTGATGGTTTCAGCATCTGTTGATCCTCTTGGCTTAATTATTTCCTTAGGGGTTGCAAATTGTGATTTCCAATTCTGTCTACATTTATAGCTGGCATTTTTATAGAAAGAAGAGCTTTTTTTCTCATTAACTAGGGCTGATAGTTATCCTGCAATATGATTCCTACTGCAAAGAAAAAAAAATTCCTTTTCCTTCCAGAGTTAAGAACTTGGTATAATGGCCCATTCAAAGAAATTCTTATTTATTTGATTGCTTATTTTATTCCTCTTTTTTTTTTTTTAGTATCACATGGATTCATTTTTCTAATGTAGTCAGCATGTTTCAATCAATTACAGTTATGGTTCTTTTGATGCTAAAATTATCCCAGCTTTGGCCAGTGGGTTCCTCCGTCAAGCTGGTTCCTCCGTCAAGCTGGTTCCTCTGCTAGTATTAAAAAAATTTTTTTAAATCAATATGATAGGTTGGAAAGTGGTATTTTTTTTGTGGTTTTAATTTACATGTCTCTGATCAGTGGTATTTCACCAGCCATTTATATTTCCTACTCTGTGGATTCATGTTTTGTCTACTTTCCTTGTGGTATAACTGTATTTACACCAATTATCAAGACTCACCCCTACAAATGAAATGTTTTCGGTGCTTACTGCCAGTCTCTTCCAGCTACAACTTCCCTATCCTTGAGTTTTTCCTTATGATCATCTCTCGCTCTAGAAGAGTCTTGAAATAGGTTATTTAGAAGGGGGTACATTTTCCTACTTCTGGCATATTTGAAAATGCCCTTTTACTAAATCATAACATTCCCTTCAAAGCTTGGTAGATGGTGCTTTATTGTTACCTGGTGAGTCTTAAACACTTGTACAATTCTTATTTTTGAAGTTTAAAAATTCTGTCCAAATAGGCCTTTGTATGACGGTCTTTTCCCTAAAATGTGTCTAGAACATAGTAAACATTAAACATTTTTTTCCTGAGTACTTTTTAAAAGATTAGGTTAAGTCCCCCCCCCCCTTTTTTTTAACTTTGAAAATTCCTTGTGTTCCGTCAATCAGCTCTTTTTTGTTTGTTTGTTCAGGTAAACAGAAATGCAACTTGGGAGAGTTTAAAATGTTCATGCAAGTAATTCAGGGGAAAAATCTTTAAAAATTATTATTTTAGCTTTTTAAACATCTACTGGGCTGTTTACTTGTCTGTAGAACAAGTAGGGCATATCTGTCTTGCTCACCAGCTCAGTCTCAGAACTTCATAAACATAAATATTTGTTGCAGGAATTAATTTCAAATATTCTCCCTTATGTCTTTCTTCATCTCATTATCTCTCCATCTTTTTGCCCCAAGTGGTAGACAATCTCCACTTTGCCTTCAACTTAATATTCTGATGTGTCTGAATGTTATACAAGTATTCTATTGGAACCTTTTCATCTCTGAACAACCTTTACTAGCTCAAAGCATTTCCTTTATCTGGCAGATTGTTGTAGCATAGGATTGTTTATACTGGTCATTTGCAGGTTATAACTAACACTTTTTAAAGTATGAATAGGGGCGCCTAAGTGGCTCATTTGGTTACATGTCCAACTCTTGGTTTTGGCTCAGGTCATGATCTCACGGTTCATGAGTTCAAGCCCTGTGTTGGGCTCTGCACTGATAACATCAAGCCTACTTAGGATTTTCCCTCTCCCTCTCTCTGCCTTCCCCCACTTGTGCTGTCCCTGTCTCTCTCAAAATAAGTAAATACACTTTAAAAAAAAATAAATAATAAAGTATGAATACAAGAGTATGGTGCTTCAGGTAGGATCATCCAAAAATGACCTTGGAAGATGACACTGGGGTTGCCCATATAGTGTGCCAGAAGGGACTAGGGTCTCTCCTTCTACCAGCAGAAACAGCTGTGCCCACACTTAGCTTCCTGGGATGGGTTTCTACCCCTTGCATAAGGGGCTGCAACTTCTTTTTTTTTTTTTTTTTATGCTTGTTTATTTTTGAGAGGGAGAGAGAGAGAAAGAGAGAGAGAGAGAGAGTGCGCAAGGGGGAGGGCAGAGAGAAACGGAGACACAGAATCTGAAGCAGGCTCCAGGCTCTGAGGCGTCAGCATAGAGCCTGATGTGGGGCTTGAGCTCATGAACTTCGAGATCATGACCTGAAATGAAGTCGGACGCTTAATGACTAACCACATAGGTGCCCCAGGGCTGAACTTCTTAAGATCACCAAGTATTGGGCAGCTGGCACCTAACTTCAGTTACCCTGGCTCTAAATAATTTCTTTGAGAAACATTCTGATGAGGCTGCTTCCTCACAAGTTTACTCTAAGAAGATCTAATCTGGGGGGACATATTCCTCCACTGGAACACACACAGCACCCAGCCATAGCACACCTGTCTCTTGGATGTTTGGAAGATCCTAGACTATGCCGTCTTCTCTTTCTGACCCCTGGCTTGTAATTTCCCCCATTAAAGACTGTTCCTTAACTCAAGCTGAAAGACCATATGGAATTCATCCTAAACCCTGTTGTTCGATAGGTAATGACCATGCAGGGACTCCCTACCTATTTGAACAACTAAAATAAAATATGTGGTTGAATCTGCTCTCAATAGATTCAGGTTCGGTGCTGCTCAGTTGATTTTGAACAAATAGGAGTTGGATGTTGTCAGAAATTGATATGTGTCCTGTTACAGACTGCGTGTTTGATGCCACTTGCCACCCTGCCCCCAAATACATAAACTGACACTCTAATCCCCAATGTGCTGGTATCTGGAGATGGAGCCTTCAGGAGATAATAGGTCGTGAGAGTGGAGTCTTCATGATGAGATTAGTGCCCTTATAAGAAGAGACAGGAAAGTTCTTGCTTCTCTCTTTTTGGTCCCTGCCATGGGAGGATACAGTGAGAAGATAGCCACCAGGAAGATGGGCTCTTACCAGACGCCGAATCTACTGGCATTTTGATCTTGGACTTTTCAGCTTCCAGAATTGTGAGAAATAAATTTCTGTGTTTTAAGCCACCCCGTCTATGGTCTTGTTGTAGCAGGCCAAACTAAGACAGGTCCCAACCAAATTTTTAATAGTAGGATAGCAGATCCAGATAAATAAAGAGGAAAAGAAGCTGGCAGCAATGACATTTCAGAAATGTAGCAATAGTTTATCATAGAACTGTGTGGGGCGGGGAGCAGAGTGGAATGGGGGAGGTAGTTCTGGTGAAGCCACACCTCTATCATTGTGGGCAGGTTCTCTAGGAAAGGGACCTTGCTTTTTAAGGTTTTATGCTTGGATGACTAATTGGGGCCCCATTGGGGCCTCAGCGCATCACTGAGGGTGTCTCAGAAGGAGGAGCACCCAAGCATTACAGTTTCTACTGGGCGCCTCAAACAGCTTTGCTTTCAGCCTTCTGCCACAGAGTGGCCTCTACCGCTCCATGTTAGGGGTGACAGAGGGCATCTTCTAGCATCTTCTGCTTATGCCCATAATTTGTTGTCTCGTTGCAGAAGAAACATTGCTTTCTGTGGTTTGACTTTGTTACCCCATTTATTCAGCACTGAGTTTTAGTAGTTCTCAGTTTTTCTAATGTGAAATCTCTATTGCTGATGCAGATATTTTGTTTGTACAGTTTATTGCTTTTTAATGTTTATTTATTTTTGGGAGGCAGAGAGAGTGGGAGAGGGGAGGAGAGAGAGGGAGACACAGAGTCCGAAGCAGGCTCCAGGCTCCGAGCTGTCGGCACAGAGCCCGATGCGGGGCTTGAACTCATGAAATGTGGGATCATGAACGGGGCCGAAGTTGGACGTTCAACCGACTGAGCCACCCAGGAGCCCCTATTGCTGTTGTTTTTTTTAAATATGAATTTGGTGCAAAGAAGGGACAAAGCAGACGCCTATTCATTTTTCTTATCTAGAATAATATATAAAGTACTGGATATGCTTTAAGCAATTCAAGAGACCATTGGTTAGATGAATTTGTCCCCAAGATCAATTCTAATTCCAAGTATCTGGATTTTCATGGTTTATGTTTGTGGGGTGAGGCCCCCTGTGTCTCTGAGTATTTCTTGCATTAAAAAACCTGCTAGCTTCATTGGAAGAGACTTTGCTCTGTGGGCTTAGATGCATCAAACCAAGCAAGGTAGCAATCAACAGCTTTCCTGGGAGGCATCTTAACTGCCTGAAGTTAGAGACCTCAACACCCCCTCCCAACTGTTTCTTCTCTACACTTTCGGAAGGGCAGAAAAAGTCTTTACACCAATTTAAAAACTTTTTCCCAGAGCTCGGAGGATTAACATATAAACTCAGTGGACAGAGCAGGTGGGTTTCCCACTTCCCTCCAAATTGAGGGCAAGATTAATTACGGTACTCACCTGTTTCTGAACCGGGCCGGTAATGGATCCTGGCTGTGCGTTCCCCGAAGCAGCTCTTAGCCACAGTTCTCTGCGGACTCCGCGGCTTTGATCAGCCCATTCCCTCTCAGCAGGCTAACACGGTAGCCACAGGACACAAGTGCTTAGTTTACAATCATGTTAATTTTGCTTTTTGTTTGTCTTTAGCAGTTGGAGATTAATGAGTAAAAAGGGTGTTTAAATTTTCAACCAGCCTTCTTTTAATCACTTGGCCGCATTGTTGCTGGCAGTTTTATTACTTTGATTTCCTGAATCAGTCAGGTGTACAGTTTCCTTGTCCAATGATGGTTAGAGCGCAGGGAAAGACAGTACTACCAGGAAGAGCTGCTGCTGCTCTGGATTCCACAAAAGACTATTGTGAAAATTCTTTATGATCTTTGTCATGATTTGTCATAGCATTTTCAATAAATCAGGGACATTTCCAAAATATTTTACAAAGGATGTTGCTATGCTCATTTTTCAGCTACGGAATCAAATTAGTCTTTATCTATTGGGATGGTGAAAATTAATAATGAATTCAGATTTTGGAGTAAATTTTTTTTTGAGAGAAGGGGGTGGGGGGGAGAGAGAGAGAGAGAGAGAGAATATCTTTTTAAAAAAAATTTTTTTAACGTTTATTTACTTTTGAGACAGAGACAGACAGAGCATGAACGGGGGAGGGTCAGAGAGAGGGAGACACAGAATCTGAAACAGGCTCCAGGCTCTGAGCTGTCAGCACAGAGCCTGACACAGGGCTCAAACTCATGGACCGCGAGATCATGACCTGAGCCAAAGTCGGCCGCTTAACCAACTGAGCCACCCAGGCGCCCCAAAGGGAGAATATCTTAAGCAGTCTCCACGCCTGTTTCGAAGCCCCATATGGGACTCAATGCACGGCTCAATACGGGGCTCGATGCAGGGCTTGATCTCCCAACCGACAGTGAAATCATGACCAACTGTGAGATCATGACCTGAGTTGAAATCAAGAGTTGGACACTTCATCAACCGAGCCACCCAGTCTCCCCTGGAGTAAATTCTTTAGATGAGGTAGTCGCTACTCCAACTCCAAATCCTCCAGTTTTCTGAACTGAGGAAAGCAGCCTCCATTCCACTGCAGGTTTTCTTCAAAGTGTGCTTCTGGTATGTATATAAACAAGCGAGGCCTTGATGATTCTGTCTCAAAGAGGCTTCATATCAAAGAAATCCCCCTCAGGTCTAATACATTGAAATGCAGATTTGTACACACAGTGCCACTGAGTATGCATTGTTCCTGGCAGTAAGGGACAAGCTTTACTTAAACATAGTGATGACTTTTCCTGCTTGTTTGCTTGCTTGCTCTCTCTCCCTCCCTTTTTCTCTTTCTCTCTCTCTCCCTCCCTTCCTCTCTCTCTTTTCAATATATTTTATTTTTAAGTAACCTCTACACCCAAAATGGGGCTCAAACTCACAACCCTGAGATCAAGGGTCACAGGCTCCACTGACTGAGCTAGCCAGACGCCCCATAGTTATGATCTTTCCAAAGTGCAAACCTGATCGTGACACTTCTTGGCTTAGTATCTTTTAATCTTCCTTTTCCTCTGGGTCATGTGCTGACAAGTTTACAGACACATCTTTCCACTGTGAGTTCCTTCTTTTTTCATGCGACCAGCTTCTAACACAGTCCTGGTCTGGAGAAGGCCCTCACTAAGAAGGTCCTTGGAATTGAGGAAAGAATTTCATCTTGTCACATTGTCATGAAAATGCACTCAGGGGTCTGTCCAGCTGTCCCAAGTACATAATAACATTCCTTGGGACCTCTGGCTGGGGTAACATTTGATACCCATTTCTTAAGCCCACTGGGTTCCCTCCAAAACTCTAGGGAAGATATCTGAGAAATGAGTCTTAAGAGTGATCTTGTGGGACCCCAGTATGTGACTGTGCATGAAGGACAATGAAGATGGGCACCATACTACTGGGGGTAGCGGTAAGAAAGGAGGTGTGGGACCTAAAATAGACAGGCCAAAGGTGGGTGATGGTAAAGATGACTGTGTAGGTTGGCTGTGGAGATGTTGCTGTGGCAGGTTGTATCTTCTAAAGATGCCTTTGCTGACATACATCTGTTCCACATGTTCTCCTTACAGTGTGACTTAACACTCCTCCACTGGGAGATGGGCCTATGTTCCTAACCCTTGAAACTGAGCGGGCTTTTGTAACTACCTGACCAATAGTATGGTAGAATGATTCTATGTGACTTCTAAGGCTAGGTCATAATAGGCAATATAGTTTCCTTCTGCTTCTGCCTCGGGACACATGCCTCTGGAACCCTGAGCTGATACAAAAAATCCTACCACCCTGAAGCTGTCTTGCCAGAGATGACAACAGAGTCAGAGGGGGATATTTGATGAGACCCCCATGTTCCAGTAGCCAGCTGTTGGAGTCCCCCCAGCCCAGGCACTAGGGATGTGAATAAGGCCTTTGAAATAACTCCAGTCCCAACCAATCTGATTTGTAACCCATAAGAGACCTTGAGCAGAGCTGGGCCTGCTGAGCTGCTCTGGAATTCTTGACACATGGACAACATGAGAGAGAAAAATTATTATTGTTCTAAGTCATTAAGTTATGGTGATTTGTTACATAACCATAGTGTCTGGAAAAGGGAGTCTGAAACAGTTACCAAAATTAAGCATAACCTAGGCATAAATTACCCTAAGTTATACTTGAGATTTTCTTTTTAACGATTTGGGGGTAACTACAATTTAGTCCTAAAAGACAAGAACCCAGAAAAGACCATAGCCAGTGGGTATGACTATGGATGACTATGTCAGGTTTATTCCAGAAATGCAAGGTTGGTTTAACATTAAAAAGTTAATAAATGTAATTAAATATATTTACAGGATAAAGGCAGAATATTCTCAGTGTAAGAAAGAAAGAAAAGGTTTTTGGTAAAATTCTACATATATTCATTACTGAAAAAAAAAATCCTAGTGTGAATGGATAGAAAGGATCTTCTGTAATATCACAAGTGGTTCTACAAAAACTCTATAACAAATGTATTAAATAGTAGAATATCAAAACCTTTCCCCCTGCAGTTGGGAACAAGACAAGGATGTTTACTATCACTATTTCTATGTAATATTATGCTAGCCAGTACAAAAGGCAAGAAACAAAATAAAATGTATAAGGCTTAGGGCAAAAAACCCCTGTCATTATATGCAACTGACATACTTGTATATATAGAAAACTCATAAATTACTGATAAATTATTAAAATGAAAATAATTTAAACAATTTTTAAATTTTATTTTAGACAGACAGAGTGAGAATGAGAGAGAGAGAGAGAGACAGAGACAGAGAGAGAGAGAGAGAATCTTGAGCAACCTCCACCCTCAGCACAGAGCCTTATGCAAGGCTTGATCCTATGACCCTGGGATGATAGCCTGAGCCAAAATCAAGAGTTGGATGCTCAACCAACTGAGCCACCCAGCTGCTCCTGGGGACAAAAAAATGTAAACCTCATGTTCTCAGTCCCATCTCATCCCTTGTAGTAAGGAGACACCATGTGACACCGTTTTGGTCAATGAGACATATGTAGAAATCTATTTAAAAACACAAATTGCTAGATATTTTACCTCTAAATATTTCATTTAAAAATGTTTATTTTATTTTTGAGAGAGAGAGAGAGAGAACGCTAATGGGGGAGGAACAGAGAGAGGGAGACAGAGGATCAGAAGTGGGCTCTGTGCTGACAGCAGAGAGCCTGATATGGGGCTCAAACTCATGAACCATGAGACCACTACCTGAGCCTAAGTTGGATGCTTAACTACTGAGACACCCAGGCACCTCTGCCTTTAAATATTTCAATTTGTTTTTAATAAAAGCAATGGTAAAATGGCTGTAATTTATTCTCAATTGTGTAAATGGAGGAAAGTATCCTGTTCATGGACAGAATATGATTCTCCTTAAATTGTTCTAAATTTTTGTGCAGCCCCAATAAAATTCCTAGCAAGCTTTCTGTTTGTTTGTTTTGGTGGGTTTTGAAAAGCTGATTTAAAAATTTATGTGAAAATTCAAAGAGGCAAAAATAGTTAAGACAATTTTTAAAAAGAAGAAGGTAGAAAGGTTTGCCATTGAGTATCAAAACTTACTGTAAATAACTGTATATACTGTAAAAAATAACTAAATAACTTACAGTTATTAAGACAGCATAATATGGTGCAAGGAAGATAAATTAGATCAACTAGACAGAATAGAGTGACTGGCAGTAGATACATACACATGGACATTTGATTTATGACAAAGATGACACTTCAGAGCAGTGGGAAAAGCCGAACTTTTCAATAACTAGTGTGAGTGCAATTGGATATCCATGCGGAAAAAATGAAACCTGACCTTTACATCATATCATATAGAATATTAAATACTACGAAATTACAGATCTAAAAATAAACTTACAAAACTAATATAGAACACAATCTTTATGATCCTTCTAAAAGTAACATAGGAAACAATTTTTATGACCACGATGAAAAATATTTCTTAAGTAGGACACAAAGAGTGTACTAGCCATGAAGAAAAAGATCGATAAGTTGGACCAAACTAATATTAATAACATCTGTTCACCAAAGATACCATTACAAAGGTGAAAAGGAAAGCCATAGGATTTATATACAAAATATATAAAGAACTCTTTCAGGGGCACCTGGCTAGCTCAGTCAGTAGAGCATGCAACTCTTGATCTCAGGGTCATGAGTTTGAGCCCCAAGTTGGGGGGGTAGAATTTATTTAAAAAATTTTAAAAAGAGAGAACTCTTTTAGATCAGTAAGGCAAATACAGACAGGCTATTTTAAAAAGGGGGTAAAGATTTGAGCAAATTTCACAAAATGACTACTCATACATGAAAAACTATTCAAACTCACTAGCAATTAATGAAATTAAAATGAAAACAATAAAATGCACTGTATGCTTTAACCAGAATAACTAAGATTACAAAAACTGACAGCATCAACTACTGGCAAGGATATGGGGCTGGTGGGAACTCTCATACATTGATGGTGGGGATGTAAATCGGTGAGCATGTTGGAAGACTCTTTGTCAGTATATCTGTTGCATACACACACACCCTAAGATCCAGCAATGTTACTCCTAAACATATACCCTGCAAGAATGTGTACACAAACATACCAAAAGACATGTACATAAATAGTATTCATATCAGCCCCAAACTGGATATAACCCAGAAGTAGAATGGATAAATAAGTTGTGGTATATTCATATGATTGAACACTATTGAAAAAAATGAATGAATCGCAACTATATTGAACCACATGGATGAATTTCCCAAATATGATGTTGGGCAAGGTATAAAAGAACACATGTGGTATGATTTTATTTTCATCCAGTTCAAAAACAGGCAAAACTAATCCTTTAACATTTTTTACTTTTTATTGAACTATAACTTAAGTAGAGAAAATGCATGAATCTTAAATGTACAGGATAATTGTTACATAAGTAAACACTTGTGATAACCATCGCCCAGATCAAGATATAGAACATTTTCAATACCGCCCTGAGCATATCCTTCACCCACATGACAGCTCCCAACGTTAATTTTTTTAATATTTATTTATTTTTGAAAGAGAGAGACAGAGAGAGAGAGAGACAGAACACAAGTAGGGGACGGGTAGAGAGAGAGGGAGACACAGAGTCCGAATCAGGCTCCAGGCTCTGAGCTGTTAGCACAGAGCCTGATATGGGGTTCGAACCCACAAACCGTGGGATCATGACCTGAGTTGAAATGAGACGCTTAACTGACTGAGCCACCCAGGCACCCTGACAACTCCCAACATTAACCACTATTCTGACCAATTTGTATCAGGAATTAGTTTTTCATGTATTACTATTTCGTGGCCTGATTGTTGGTTACATAGATGTGGTCACTTTTTATTATTTATCAATTTGTACACTTAGGATTTATGCACTTTCTGTATGTATGCTATACTTAAATAAGAATTACTAAAATTTTTTTCCCTTTTTAAAAAAATAAACGTTCATTCATTTTTGAGAAAGAGAGTGTGAGTGGGTGAGGGGCAGGGACAGAGAAGGGGTCAGAGTATCCAAAGCAGGCTCTGAGCAGCAGCAAGCCCCATGCGGGGCTCAAACTCATGAACTATGAGATCATGACCTGAGCTGAAGTCAGACTCTCAATTGACTGAGCTATCAAGGCACCTCTCCTTTTTTCTATTTTAGAGAGAAAGAGAGAGACCATGCAAGTGGGGAAGAGGGGCAAAGGGAGAGAGACAGAGAATCCCAAACAGGCTCCACACTCATTGTGGATCCCAACACAGGGCTTGATCCCACAACCTGGGGATCAGGACCTGAGCTGAAATCAAGATTCAGATGCTCAGCTGACTTAGCCACCCAGGCACCCCTCAAATATAAATTCTTAAAAATTTAACGATACTATGACCTATGGCGCCTCAAACCCTGCAGAGTGACTAGAATTTTATTCATACATGTTCTAAGCATTAGTTTCTTTTATTTCTGCTACTATAGGCATATTTCATAATTTTATGACTTATCATTTTATGAATCTATTTAAACTAAGGACTCACATTAAAATAGGAAAGGGAACCACTTAAAAATTATTGTACAGTACTATAAAAATCATTGTTTCTCTGTGAGGAGAGATGATGAATGCATGAACTGTTTTTTCTCTCCGAGTCTTCCTGGTCTTTTCTTCTAAAGAACAACCTAAAAGCACTCTGAAGAGGTTGGGGAAGGGGCTTAACAATGGGCAACCAGAAGCATCTTGTTTGGACCCAGTCCCTTTAGATTAAGGTATGGCCCCAGTTTGGTCTTCAGTATTCAAGTCTGACACTAATACTCCAAGGCAGCATCTCTTATCATGTCTAGTGGTATGGTTTGTATTGAGTTCATTAGTTTCTCATGGGGTCAACATATAATTCTGTCTGGTGCTTTCTGACAAAACTTATAGAAGGGGTGGATACCACTGCTTAAAATTGGAGTTTTAAGTAGGAATAGACTTTTCATTGTTTTTATCTCTTCCCCTTTCTCCTCATGTTACACAACTTCCCTATTAAGATATCAAGCTGTCATTACAGCTAATATTAAAAGATATTATTTTCATATGAGTTAGTTCCAATTTAGTCACCATTTCATAAAATTATCACAAAATGAATTGATGGCTTCCAAAAAATGATCACTTGTAGAAACAATTAGTTTGGGACATTGTGTCTCCGCTATTAGGCAGAATTTTATTTTTTGAAAAATTAGAAGCCGTTAACTACACTCAAATTATGACTCTCTCCTGAGGAAAGCATTTTGCAGACTAGAATTACTGGTCCCACTTCGTAGATGAGAAAGCAAGCATTGAAGAAATTTAGTGCTCTGTGTAAAATTAGAGCCAGGAATAAGGCTTAGGATTTCTGATTCTTGTTCTTGCGCCAAACCATTTGACCACAGGCAACTCTTAGAAGTTAGCTGAGAGGGAGGTAAACCATAAGAGACTCTCAAATACAGAGAACAGACTGGGGGTTGCTAGAGGGGAGGTGGGGGGGGGGATGGGCCAAATGAGTGATGGGTATTGAGGAGGGCACTTGATGGGATGAGCGCTGGGTGTTATATGTAAGTGATGAATCACTGGGTTCTACTTTTGAAATCAATACTACACTGTATGTTAACTAACTTGAATCTAAGAAAATAAATTAAAAAAAAGAAAAAGAAAGAAGTTAGCTGAGGATACGGAAATTTGTCAAGATCACCTTAATAAATGAATATGCGATAGTAAAAGAGACTCTCTAATCTATGCAATCCTTTTATATTAAATTTATGAAATAATATTTAATATACATCGTAATTAAGATGGGAAGCCTTGCATTTCAGCCTCAGCTGGTAACCCCCGTAACCTAAATTAGGAACCTGGGAGTCTTTCTTGACTCCTGCCTTTCTCATGTCCAATTAAACTTTAATTCTGTCAGTTACGTGGTTTTCCTTTTGAAATAATTTCAGGCTTGCAAGAATAGGGCAAAGAGTAGTTTTTCCTTGAACCATTGGAGCATGAATTGCTGACATGGTGGTCTAACACCTCATAACACCCCTGGAGACTCATTCAAGTTGTGTGGTGTATCCATAGTTCATTCCTTCTTATTCCCAGCTAGAATTCCATGGTACCATAGTTTACTTGTTGAAAGACATCTGGGTTGTTTCTAGATTTTGGCTATTATAAATAAAGCTGCTATAGGGGTGCCTGCGTGGTCAGTCAGTTAAGCATCCGACTTTGGCTCAGGTCATGACCTCACTGTCTGGGAGTTCGAGCCGCGCATCAGGCTCTGTGCTGACAGCTCAGAGCCTGGAACCTGCTTCGGATTCTATGTCTCCCTCTCTCTCTGCCCCTCCCTTGTTGGCACTCTGTCTCCATCTCAAAAATAAATAAACATTAAGAAATTTAAAAAATAAAGCTGCTATAACGTTTCTGTACAGGTTTTTGTGTGAACATTAGTTTTCATTTCTCTGGGATAAAAGTTCAGGGGGACAGTTGCTGAGTTGAATGGTGGTTGCATATTTAATTTTATAGGAAACTGCCAAACTATTTTCCAGAGTAGATGTATCATTTTACATCCCCACCAGCAACGTGTGAGTGGTCCAGTTTCTCCACATACTCGCCAGCATTTGGAGCTGTCACTACACTTTATTTTGGTTATTCTGATAGGTGTGTAGTGACATCTCATTGTGATTTCAGTTTGCATTTATTTAATGGCCAACGATGTTGAACATCCATTTATGCACTTATTTGCCTTCTGAATATTTTCTTTGATGAAATATCTGTTCATGTCTTGTGCTCATGTTCTGATCTATGCAATCATCTTTCATGTTAAATTTATGAAATCACATTTAATGTGTACTTTATTTTTTCAAGTTTTTAAATTTATTTGTTTTGAGAGAGAGTAGGGGAGAGGCAGAGGGAGGGAGAGAGAGAGAATCCCAAGCAGACTCCTCGCTGTCAGTGTGGAGCCCAATGGAAGACTCGATCTCATGAACCATAAAATAACGGCCTGAACCAAGTCAGACGCTTAACTGACTGAACCACCCAGGTGCCCCTGGATTGTTTACATTTTTACTGTTGAGACTTGAGTATCCTTTATATATTCCAGGTAATCATACTTTGCCAGATTAAAGGTTTGGAAACATTTTCCTCTAGTCTGTAGCTTGTTTTTTTACCCTCTTAACAGACTCTTCTATCGAGCAAACTTTTTTGTTGTGATGAGGTCCAATGTATCAATTTTTTCTTTTATTGATCATACTTTTGGTGCCAAGTCTATGAACTCTTTCCCTAGCTTGATAGCCCCGAAGCCTTCTCTCATTTTTTTCTAAAAGTTTTATAGTTTATTTATTTAAAAAAATTTTTTTTAACGTTTATTTATTTTTGAGACAGAGAGAGACAGAGCATGAACGGGGGAGGGTCAGAGAGAGGGAGACACAGAATCTGAAACAGGCTCCAGGCTCTGAGCTGTCAGCACAGAGCCCAGCGCGGGGCTCGAACTCACGGACTGCAAGATCATGACCTGAGCCGAAGTCGGCCGCTTAACCGACTGAGCCACCCAGGCGCCCCTAAAAGTTTTATAGTTTTATATTTTACATTTAAGTCTAGGGTCCATTTTCTGCTAAATTTTATAGAAGGTGTGAGGTTTAGGCAGGTTAAATTTTTTTGGGTAAGGATGTTCAATTGCTCTAGCATTATTTGTTGAAAAGGCTCTCCCTCCTCTATTGAAATGCTTTTTACAGTTTCATCAAAAATCAGTTGGTCATACGTGTGTGGATCTATTTTTGGGTTTTCTGTTCTGTTCCATTGATCTATGTGACTATCCCTCCAACAGTACCTCACTCTGTAGATCACCAGCTACATAGTAAATGGTAATATTGGATAGAGTGATTCTTCTCAGTTGATTCTTATTTTTCAAGATTGTTTGAATTGTTCTAGGGCCTGTGCCTTTCCATATACATTTTAGAATAAGTTTGTCTATGTCCATGATTTCTTATAGAAATTGAATGGATAAGTTTGGGGAGTGCTCACACTCTTGCTAGGTTGTTTCCAATGCATGAGCATGGTATGTCTCTCCATTTATTTAGGTATTTTTTCTTTCATTAGCATTTTTTAATTTTCAGCATACAGATCCTGTACACGTTTTGTAAATTTATACCTTAGTATTTCATTTTGTTTGGGGTGGTTATAAATAGCTTATGGCCTCTTTTTACATTTATTTATTTTTGAGAAACAGAGTGAGACAAAACATGAGTAGGGGAGGGGCAGAGAGAGAGGGAGACACAGAATCTGAAGCAGGCTCCAGGCTCTGAGCTGTCAGCACAGAGCCTGATGCAGGGCTCGAACCCACGAACTGTGAGATCATGACCTGAGCCGAAGTCAGATGCCCAACCGACTGAGCCACCCAGGCGCCCCAATAGTATTGTGTTTTAAGTTTCAATTTCCACATGTTCATTATTAGCATATAGGAATGCAAACAAACTTTATGTGTTGATCTTGTATCCTGTTTTATGTGTGGATGTTTTTGTTTTGTTTTGTATATTTTTTGGGATTTTCCACTTAGACAATCATGTCATCTGCAGATTGGGATTTTATTTTTTACTTTCCAGACTGCCTTTTTTGCCTTTCTTTCCTTCTTCCTTCCTTCTTTCTTTCCTTTCATCTTTATATCTCCCTTCCTTCCTCTCCTTCTCTCCCTCTCTTCCTTCCTTCCTTTGTCCCCTCCCTTCCTCCTTTCCTCCCTTTCTTCCATCCCTTTCTTTCTCTCTTTCTTTCCCTCTTTTTTCTTGCCTCCCTCTCTTCTTCCCTCCTTCCTTCCTCCCTCTTCCTTCCTTCTTTTCTTTCTTTCTTTCTTTCTTTCTTTCTTTCTTTCTTTCTTTCTTTCTTCTTCCAACTCGTTGCACTGGCTAGGACTTTTAGTATATGTTGAATGACAATAATGAGAGAACCTCCTGTTTTAGAGGGAAAGCATTCAGTATTTTACCATTAAGTATGATCTTAACTGTAGGATTTTTAGTAAATGCTCTTTTCCAGTTTGGGGAACTTCATTCTATTTCTAGTTTACTGAGAGTTTTTTTTTAAATGAGTGTTGCATTGTGTTAAATGCTTTGCTCTATCAATGGATATGATCATATGACTTTTCTTTAGTTTGTGGATATGGTGGATTGCACTGATTATTTTTAAGCATGTGGACCAGTCTTCCATACTTGGAGTAAATCCCACTTGGCTATGGTGTACAATTTTTTAATATGCTGCTAGATTAGGTTTGTTAATATTTTGTTGGGGATTTTTGTATCTAAATGAGATATTGTGGGATATTGGTTTGCAGTTTTCTATTTTTGTACTGTCTTTGGTGTTAGCCTCATAAAATAAGTTGGGATATGTTCCCTCCTCTTCTATTTTCTGGAAGAGATTATGTCCAATTAATGTTAATTCTTTAAATGTTTTATTTAATTCTCTAGTGGGACCATCTGGAATTGAAGATTTGTGTGTGGGGGGGGGAGATTTTAAATTACAAATAGAATTTTTGTAATGGCTACAGGACTACTTAAGTTGCCTATTTTTTTCTTGGTTGAGTTTTAGCAGTTTGTAGTGTTTAAGCAATTTATCCCCTTTTTTTCTGAGTTGTCAATTTTATAAATGTAAAATTGTAGTATTTCTTTGTCATCCTTTTAGTAGCTGCAGAATCTGTAGCGATATTCCCTGTTTCATTTCTAATATTGGTAATTCATTTTTTCTTCCTTTTTTTGGTCATTCTTGCCAAAAATTGATCAACTTTATTGATTTTTTTCAAAGTTCCAAAAAGTTCCAGCTTTTTGTTTCATTAATTTTCTCCATTCTTTTTCTGTTCAAATTTGTTGATGTATACTCTTATCTTTATTACTTTCTTCTGTGTGCTTTGGGTATTTTTGTTCTTATCTTCTAGTTTCTCAATTTAGGAACTTATATTATTGATTTGATTTGAAGCCTTTTCTTTTCTTTTTTTTTTTTCATGTTTCTTTATTTTTGAGAGGGGGAAGGGGCATAGAGAGAGGGGGACAGAGGATCTGAAGCAGGCTCCATACTGATAGCAGAGAACCTGATGTGGGACTCCAACTCACGAACTGTGAGATCGTGACCTGAGCTAAAGTCAGGCGCTTAACCATCTGAGCCAATCAGGTGCCCCATTATTGATTTGGTTTGAAGCCTGTTCTTTTTTCCAATACAGCTTTTAGTGTTACAATTTGTTTTCCTGATTTCAGCATTGCTTTAGCTAAATTCCACAAATTTTGATATGCTATATTTTCATTTTCATTCAATTATGTATTTTTGACTTGAGACTTCCTATTTTACCAATGCATTATTTAGAAGTGTGTTATTTAATTTCTAAATGTTTGGATGTTTTCTTGGTATTGATTTCTAGTTTTATGTCATGTGGTCAGAGAACATGCTCTCTATGACTTTAACTCTTTTAGGTTAAAGAGTGTTCTGTGGATATATGACAAAAATGTATATTCCACTGCTGTTGGGTATTGGATATTAGATTCTGTTGGTCGACTGTCTCGTTCAGTTCTTAGATATCCTTGCTGATTTCCTGCTTAAGAAGTTCTATCAATCATTGTGAATGGAGTGTTGAATTCCCCAACTATAATTGTGTGTTTGTCTATTTCTCCTTTCAGCTCTATCAGTGTCTGCTTCATGTGATTTGTGGCTCATGTATGAGCTTCATTTACTTGGTGGATTCACATTTAAGATTGCAATGTCTTCCTGGTGGATGAACACTTATCATTTACCTTTTATCATTACATAACGTCCCTTTTTGTCTCTAGTAACTTTCTTTGCTCTGATGTGTACTTATCTGGTATTAATAGAGGTACTCAGGGGTGCCTGGGTGGATCAGTTGGTTAAGTGTCTGACTTTGGCTCAGGTCATGATCTTGCTGTTCATGGGTTTGAGCTCCGTGTCAGGCTCTGTGCTGACAGCTCAGAGTCTGGATCCTGCTTCGGATTCTGTGTCTCCTTTCTTTGCTCCTCCCCGACTCGTGCTCTGTCTCTCTCTCTCTCAAAAATAAACATTAAAAATTAAAAAAAAAATAGAGCCTCAGATGTTTTTGATTAATGTTTGCATAACTTTTTTTCATCCTTTTACTTCAACTTAACTATGTCATTGTATTTTTTATAAGTTTTTAACTTATTTTGAGAGAGATAGCAGGAGCAGGGGAGGGTCAAGGAGGGAGAGAGAGAATCCCAAGCAGGCTCACTGCGGAGCCCGAAGCAGGGCTCGATCTCATGAACCATGAGATTATGACCTGAGCTGAAACCAAGAGTCGGGTGCTCAACCAACTGAGCCACCCAGGAGCCCCAGAAGCAGTTTTTCTGTAAGCAACTATCAACCTGCTGCTAAGCCTGCTTCATTGCTATTGTTTTCTGTGGAGTACATTAAGCCTTTCTTCTGTTCAAATGCTTTAAAAACATGTAGCAGCTACTGTTGCATCTTATTTCAGCATCTTTCATAATAAGTAAAAGAGCTTCTAAACCTCTTCTATGTTCATTAGCTTGCTTTTAGCTGAAAATGATGAGAGGGCCCACCATTGGATAATCCTTGGCTAGTAACCCTGTTATATTATGCTTTACTGTAATTACCTTATTGAATATAGCTAACGGATTTGACTAAAATACTGAATGTTTGTGACTCCTTAATCATTCTTTACCTTGTTTGTTTACCTAAATGCTTTTCCATTCTGTTACTGTTTCATCAGTCAGATTTACCATGCTATTAGCTTTAGGGAGATCCTAAGTTATCTCAGCCACCAAGGAAAATAGGAGAGTTGACTTAGTCATTATTCCACAGAGCCGTTAAACTTAAAAATGCCATATTTTCTCCACATGCCCAAATGTCTACACAAACACCACCAAAGGAACACATTCAATAAAAGCACTATCCTTTTTGTGCTCAGAAAATTAGATTCTGGAAAAGATTTTCCAGTACCTTGAGTTCTTGGAGAAACTTTGTACCTCGGATTTATAACTTGGGAAATCTCAAAAGATTTTTTTACTTCACCTAGGGAAAATGATAGAAGTTTGGTGAAATTGCAATATGTTTTGAGAACTTCATTTTTCTCTAAAAGTTTCCTTTTTAAAAAATGTGCTATTTATATTCCTTATTATATCTCAATTAAAGATAAGGTATCAAGGATGCTGTGGTGCTTGATATAGGAGTACAATTCTGAAGTGTCAGAGTTGACACCATGCTTTCACAGGATTAAAGAACACCCAAATAAGTGTTCTTGAAAAATATTTTTTTAGTACAGCTCACACACAATGTTACATTAGTTCCAAGTGTACACCATCATGATCCAAATTCTCTATATGTTATGCTATGCTCACCAGAAGTGTAGCTGTATGTGTCACAACACTATGATAATACCATTGACTACATTCCCTATGTTGTACCTTTTACTCCCACAACTTATTCCTTCCATAACCAAAAGTCCAAAATTTCCCACTCCCCTTCACCCATTTTGCCCATCCTCCCATCCTCTTCCCCCTCCCCTGACTAATAACCATTAGTTGTTCTCTGTATTTACAGATATGATTCCACTTTTTGTTTGTTCATTCGTTTGTTTTGTTTTTAAAATTCCACATATGAGTGAAATCATATGGTTTTTGTCTTTCTCAGTCTGACTTATTTCACTTCGCCTAATACTCTCTAGGTCCATCCATGTTATTGCAATGGCACAGTCTCATCCTTGTTTATAGCTGCATAATAATCCATTGTATGTGTATACACATCTTCCTTATCCATTCATCTATCAGTGGACGTTTAGGTTGCTTCCATATTTTGGCTATTGTAAATAATGCTGCAATAAACATAGGGATACACATATCTTTTTAAATTAGTATTTTCGTTTTCTTTGGGTAAATGCCCAGGTGTGGGATTATTGGATCATATTTGATTTATATTTTGAATTTTTTGAGGAACCTCCATTCTGCTTTATGCAGTGGCTGCACCAATTTACATTCCCACTAATAGTGCAGGAGGGTTCCTTTTTCTCCACATTCTTGCTCACACTTGTTATTTCTTGACATTTTGATTATAGCCAATTTGACAGGTGTAAGTTTTTTTTTGAAAGACTCATGGCCAAAATGGAATTAAGTAATGAAAACTTTAATACAGTTCTTACAGGTTATTTTGTATTATAAATGCAGGCTAGTAACACCAAGTGCTTCCATAAGTTATAATAGAATCTGTTTTACTCTACATTTTATTATTTTTAAAAATGTTTATTTATTTTTGAGAGAGAAAAAGAGAGAGGGAGAGAGAGAGAATGAGTGTAGGAGGGGTAGAGAGAGAGGGGGGGATAGAGAATCCTAAGCGGGCTCCATGCCATCAGTGCAGAGCCCACCATGGGGTTTGAACCCATGAACTGCTAGATCTGACCTGAGCTGAAATCAAGAGTCAAACGCTTAACCAACTGAGCCACCCAGGTGCCCTGCTATGTTATATTATTCTTAAAAATTTTATAAGCATGTTGACTCAAAAATATGTTTCATAAAGTTATTCAGCTACTTCACTCTTTCTAAATCTTCATATTAAGTGCAATCTATTTCCCTATTTAATAATTTGAAAGTTTCAAATTGACTTTGTATGCAAAATCATTAGCTTCACAGTCATCATTGATTACTGTAGTATTTTACTCTTGCAATAATAAATATGTATCTATATATGTATTTCATCTACCACATAGAATTTCCACTTACAAAACACATAAGGAAAATGTATTCAAAATTACATCTAGAAAACTCACTCATTTTGGAAAACAAACATTTTAATACTAACAGTGAAACCAAGTCACATACCTTGTTTATATAATTGTTGCTGATACACTGATTAGATAGGATGGTGATGTCTGCTTTCACAGAATCACTGATTACACATAGTTTCAGTGATGTTAGATATGATATTCAAGTGGGCACTTGGTCAGAGCCAAAGTCAATTGTCAGATTATGGGTGAATTCTGAGGTTGAACCCAAACTTCAGAGTGTACCTAATATTTATTTGTTTATTATATAATTTGTCCTATGGCACTAATATACTATGTACATTATACAACACACACATACACACACACACACACACACACACACACACACACACAATTTAAGCAGAAGATAGAATTTCTAACATTTTCTTCCTGGTGTCCAGTGAACGTTCTTGTGTACACCCTGGGATGTGTGCACCTCACTTTGGGGGACCACTGACCTATAATAAAGTTCAAGCTCCTTAACCTGGTGTAATAGATCCCTCAAGATCTGGTCACTGTTTTATCTGTCACCTTTCCATGCCTTGACCTTATCCTCTAACGACACTGAATTACTTGTAGTTCCCTGCCTCTGTGTCTTTGCCCTGTGCCTAGCATGCCGTTTTCTTTCTTTGCTTGGTTAACCCCATTCATCCTTTTGTCTCAATGCAGACATCACACTGTCCAGGAAGTTCCCTGGCACTCCGTTCTTCCTTTGAGGCTGTGTTAGGTGTTGCTCCTCTTGGCTCCCAAATTCATAGTGTGTAGTTCTATTCTTACACTTATTAATTGTGTTTTTTATTGTCAGGAGGGACCATGAACTGATTTCACTTATGTTTTTGCAATCATGGAGGATTGTGGTTGAAATAGAAATTAAGCCGAGTTGTAGATAAATAGAAAATGTTGTGTTTTCTATACACTTGAGAGGTTTTCAGGCTGAGGTTTGAAACTGCCTTCTTTACTGACCCTGGCCCTTGGCACAAGGAATCATACTTTACCCAGGGGTTAGGTTCAAAGATGAATGTGAAGCTTTATATACATATATCATTAGTTATAGTGCTAAGAAGTAGATGCACTGCTGAAAGAAGGTATTTGAGGAGAATTTAAAAAGGGAATGTTTTCATTCATTGTATTTTCTTTACTCTCACATACATTTCTGACACCAAGTATGTGGATTTTCCCCACACTGACCAATTCTCTGACACTAGCTAGGTATCCTCAATTCAATTCAATTCTAACACTAACCAGAATTAGCACAGACACCACAGTTTAAGGGATTGGTCCTACAAGAGTGCCCCCACTTCAGACGCCATTCACAGGTAATAGGTCCCCAAGTTACCCACAACTTCTGTTGGACGTGGCTACAGATTGGGAGTTCCCACAACCCCCTCCTTGGGTTTAATAAATTGTTAGAGCAGCTCACAGAATTCAGGAAAGATAGTTTACTTACTATTGCTAATTAATTAAAAATAATATTTTAAAGGATACAAAGGAACAGACAGATGAAGAAATACACAATATAGGAGCTTCAGTTCCCATGGAGTTGTCCTGTGCCACCCTCTTGGACCATGGAAGGGTTCACCAACCCAGAAGCTCTCTGAATCCCATACTTTGGGGATGTTTATGGAGGGCTTCATCAACTAGCCGTGATTTGATTATCAACTCCACATCCAGCTTCTCTCCCCTCTCCTGAGAACTGGGGGAGAGAAGGGCTGAAAGTTCCAAGCTTCTAATCATGGTCTTTCTGGTAGTCAGCCCCATCCAGAAGCCCACCAAAATTTGCCTTATTAGAACAAAAGACATTCCTATCACCCAGGGGATTCCAAGAGATTTAGGAGTTTTGTGTTAGATGCTCCTATCCCTCAGGAAATTACAAAGGTCTTAGGAGCTCTGGGACAGGAACAGCTGTCAAAAACTAATATTAGAATCAAAGATTTTCCTAGCACTCCTATTTACAAGGGTTTTAGGAGTCCTGTTCAGGCAGGAGCAAGGGGCAGAGACCAGTATATACATTTCTTACTATTTCACAGGGACTACTTACCAGGGTGTAGGTAAGCCCTGAGGGACTTTGCTGTACTTGGGACTTCACTTGCAGGTTCTGTTTCAACTGCCAGACCACAGGAGGGAGTAGTTACAGCACCCAGAGATAGAGAAAACTGTATGGACAAGGTTACCTATCAGGAGCAGAGATCTCTAAAGTGACCCTACTGGGAAATAAATACTCTGACTTTGTTCTCTTGCTCTTCCGTCTTCTGCCAGGGCCCCCTACCTTTAGCTGAACCCGACTGGAAGACAGAAGGCAAAACAGCCTGTTGATGCAGTCCTGGGCACAGAGCATGGGAGGAGGGTGATGAGAGGCCCAGGAGGGTCCCAGTTTCAAAGCACCCTTGAAAATCCCTCAAAGCACCCCCAGCCCCTCCTCCACTTAGTCTTGATGTTTCACATATGAAACCTTTATTTATTTATTTATTTATTTATTTATTTATTTATTTATTTATTTATTTAAAATCTTTAAATAAGTGACTTGGCATAAAGTGATGGTAAATGCAAAAATCTTTCCTTTATTCCCTTTCCTCTGAGAAGACTGCTCTCTCTCAGCCATTCAACCACGGCTCTTTGGGTGAAGTGGTGGGAAATTCTATAATGTAGAAAATTAGCAAAATATCAGACATCACAAATTCAAATGCTTCAGGGGGCCAGACAGGTGATGAGAATCAGATCAAATAAAACATGGATGCAGGCAGATGCAGGCAGGCAGCGGGTGATCTCTGGTTCACTCTCCTAATGATCTCTTCTTTTATCAGCCTTTAGTTACTAGTGACGAGCAAGCAGTGTTGGCTAATCATTTCTGGATGCAGAATGGGATTGATATAAAGCAGTCTCTCCTAAACCCTTCTGAAAGACCAGTCCCCTTAATAAGTGTGGGCAGAGACTGGAAGCACTTCTGGGGGCCTACTGTGTGCAAGCACTGTTCTAAGTGCATCCCCTGAATTAACTCCTTTAATCCCTTCCAGGTCCCTACAAGATAGGAGTTATGATGATCACTCCTTTACAGGTGAGGAAGCTGAGGCACAAAGATGTTAAGGAGGGACCAGGTGATCTGCTACATCTCTTCAGCAGTACCTTCTGGGTGGAACTATCTAGCTTGCAAGAGCCAAGGGGATTAATTATTAATTTCTGAATCTGATTTGAATTTAACTTGGCTTAAAAAATGACTTGAGGTATGTAGAATAGTTCACCTTTGAAATATATTACAAATTATATCATTAAGAAAAGGGTAAATCTGGAAAGTAATAGTACCTGCATATTTGGCCACAATCATGGCTGCATTGACCTCCTGGGGCAGGAAGTCATAGCAGCCCTCTCTTAACTTGTTTGGATACCTTCTTGGGGCTCTTGTACTTCAGGTGCTCCATGGGTACCCTGCACTTGAGGCACATTCCCTTGGAAGAGCTAAACAGTGGGAGAAATAGGCTTCGTGGGAGGTTCTTCATTCTTGACTACCTTAACCTGCCACCTGCAGCTCCTCTGTCTTAGATAACCTATGAATATTTGACATCAACAATGAGTATTTAATCACTTCCAAGAAGTATCAACATAAGACAAACAATTATTTGCAAACTTCTAGCACTATGCCAAATAAAAGTGTTCAGAAAGGACATCTTGCCTTGTTCCTGATCTTAGGGGGCAAACATTCATTCTTTTATCATTAAGAATAATGTTACCTATACGTTTTTTATAGATGCTCATTATAAAGTTAGGAAAATTTCCCTCTATTCTTATTTTTATCATAAATGGATATCATGAATCCAATAAGGTCACAGGATATAAAATCAACGTGCAGAAATCTGTTGCAGTACTATAAACCAATAATGAGGCAGTCGACAAAGAAGTCAAGGAATTCATCCCATTTGAAATTGCATCAAAACCCCTAAGATAACTAGGAATAAACCTAAGTAAAGAGGGAATAGTTCTGTATACTAAAAACTATAGAACATTTATTAACGAATTTGAAGAGGATGCAAAGAAATGGAAATGGAAAAAGGGAAAAGTGGAGGGTGGCATGCAGAAGAGTGAAACTGGACCACTGTCTTACACCATACACAAAAATAAATTCAAAATTGATGAAAGGCATAAATGTGAGACAGGAAACCATCAAAATCCTATAGGAGAACACAGGCAGCAACCTCTTTGACATCGGTAAACAGCTTCTTACTAGACATGTCACTGAAGGCAAGGGGAACAAAAGCAAAAATGAACTGTTGGGACACATTTCCAAAGAAGACATCCAGATGGCTAAAAGACACATGAAAAGATCTCAACATCATTCATCACCAGGGAAATACAAATTAAAACCACTATGAGATACCACCTCACATCTGTCAGAATGGCTAAAATTAACAACACAAAAAACAACAACAGGTGTTGGTGAGGATGTGGAGAAAGGGGAACCCTCTTGCACTGTTGGTGGGAATGCAAACCGGTGCAGCCACTCTGGAGAACAGTATGGAGGTTCCTCAAGAAACTGAAAATAGAATTACCCTATGAACCAGTGATTGCACTATTAGGTATTCATCCAAAGGATACAATAATACAGATTTGAAAAATACAGCACTCCATTTATAGCAGCATTATCAACAATAGCCAAACTATGGAGAGAGCCCCAATGTCCATCAACTGATGAATGGATAAAGAAAAGAAAATGTGGTGTATTTATATTATGGAATATTACTCAGCCATCAAAAAGAGTGAAATCTTGCCATTTGCAATAATGTAGATGGAGCTAGAACATGTTATGCTAAGTGAAATAACTCAGTCAGAGAAAGACAAATATATTATTTCACTCACATGTGGAATTTAGGGAACAAAACAGATGAACATACGGGAAGGAGAGAGGAAAAGAGAGAAGGAAACAAACCACTAGAGAGTCTTAATAATAGTGAACAAACTGAGGGTTGATGGAGGGAGGCGGGTGGGAGATGAGCTAGATGGGTGATGGGTATTAAGGAGGGCATTTGTGATGAGCACTGGGTGTTATATTTAAGTGATGAATCACTGAATTCTACTCCTGAAGCCAATAGTGCACTGTGTATTAACTAATTAAGATACAAAAATTATGTATACTAAAAAAATAAATGGATATTCAGTTTTGTCAAATGAAGTTTTCTACATCAATCAATCTGATCATGTAATTTTTATTGTTTAGCTTGTGGATATGGTGGATTACATTGATTGTTTAAAAAATGTTGACCCAGCTTTGCATCCTTCTAATAAGTCCCACTATGGTTATAGTATATTTTCTTACACATTCCTGGGTTGGATTTGTTAATATTTGTTAAGAATTTTTGCATGTAAGTTCATGAGAGATATTGGTCTGTAGTTTTCTTTTTTGCACTCTTTCTGTCTGGTTTTGGTTCCAGAGTAACACTAACTCCATAAAAGGAATTAGGAAATGTTCTCTTCTATTTTTTGGAAGAGATTGTGTAGAGTTGATATTAACTCTTTAATTGTTTGGTAGAATTTTCCAGTGAAACCATCTGGGCCTAGAGATTTCTTTTTTAGGAGTTTTAAAATTATGAATTCAATGCCCTTAATAGTTATAGGGCTATTCAAACAGTTTATTTCATAGACTGTTTGATAATTTGTGTTTTCCAAGGAATTTGTTCATTTCATGTAAGTTGTCACATTCAGGTGTGTAGAGGGTTTTTTTTGTTCGTTTTGTTTTTTGTTTTTTTGTTTTTGCTTTTTTTAGTGTTTCCTTATCCTTTTGATGTCTGCAGGGTCTAAGGTGATATCTCAATTCATTCTTTTCCTTTTTTTAATCAACAGCTTTACTGATGTATAATTGATATAATACAAACAAACCCTGCACGAATTTAATGTATGCATTTTGGTGAGTTTGGACATAGGCATACAATCATGAAACCGTCATCACAATCAAGGTAATAAACATATCCATCACCTCCAAAAGTTTCCTTGTGCTCTGCCTCTTTTGTTGTGGTAAGAACACTTAATATGAGATCTACCCATTTCACAATTTTTAAAGTACACAAGACAGTATTTTTAAGTGTAGGCTCTATATTATATAGCAGGTTTATAGAACTTACTCATTCCCAGCCTCTGGAAACTACCATTTGACTATCTGCTTCTGTAAGTTGACCACTTCAGAGAGCTCATATAAGTGGAATAGTACAGAATCAGCTGTCCTGTGACTGGCTGATTTCCCTGAGCATAATATCCTGTAGGTTCATCCATGTTGTTCCATATGGCAAGATTTCCTTTCCTTTTTAAAGGCTGAATTATATTTCATTGTATGTATATACCACATTTTCTTTATCCATTCATCTGTCAATGGACATATGGGTTATTTCTATATCTTGGCTATTGTGAATAGTGCTTCAGTGAACATGGGAGTGGAGAGAGGTCTTTAAGAACCTGATATCCAGAAATATATTTGTCCAAAAGAATTGAAATTAGGAAAATTGAAATACTTTGTCAGTTTACAAATTCTTTGCTCTATCCCTCCATTCTGCTGTTTAGTGTGGCGCAAGTTTGTATCTTTCCAAAGAATCAACTTTTGGGTTTTTTTCACCCTTCCTATCATTTCTTTAATTTCTTCTCTTATTCTTATGATCATCTATGTTTTTGAACCCATTCTACTCTTTTTTTTAAAAATTTTTTTAAATGTGTATTTTTGAGAGAGAGAGTGAGACAGAGTGTGAGTGGGGGAGGGCCAGAGAGAGGGAGACACAGAATCTGAAGCAGGCTCCAGGCTCTGAGCTGTCAGCACAGAGCCCGACGTGGGGCTCGAACTCATGGACAGTGAGATCATGACCTGAGCTGAAGTCGGACGCCCAACCGACTGAGCCACCCAGGCGCCCCCAGTCTACTCTTTTTTTAGAAAATGTTTATTTATTTTTGAGAGAGAGAAGGAGAGCAAGTGGGGGGAGGGACAGAGAAAGATGGGGTCAGAGAATCCAAAGAGGGCTCTGCGCTGACAGCAATGAGCCAGATGGGGGGCTCAAACTCACAAACTGTGAGATCATGACCTAAGCTGAAGTCGGATGCTCAACCGACTGAGACGCCCAGGCACACCTGGGCCATTCTGTTGCTATTTTCACCTTGTTAACTCGAATTATTTATATAATTAATTTTTAGTCTTTTTTCCTTATATAAGCACTTAAGACTACAATTTTTCCTTAAATATAACTTTTGCTATAGCCTAAAAGTTTTGTCATGTACTAAATTTTTTTTCTTTTTTTTAGGTAAAAGACTGACTCAAAGCACAAAACAGACTGATGGATTTTAATGTGATGGAGTGTGCAGAGTTCACTGAGATGGTTTCAGATTCTACATTCAGCCAACTTCTAAGAAATTATATAAGAAAGAAATATATATAAGAAATTATATATATATATACACACACACATACATATACACATACATACAATGAAATATTGCTAAGCCATCAAAAGGAATGAAATCTTGCCATTTACAGACATGGACGGAGCTAGAGAGTATTATGCCAAGGGAAATGAGTCAGACAAAGACAAATACCATATGATTTCACTCATGTGTGGAATTTAAGAAACAGAACAAATGAGCAGAGGGGAAAAACAAAAGAGAGAGACAAACTAAGAAACAGATTCTTAACTATAGAGAACAAATTGATGGTTATCAGAGGGGAAGCGGGTGGGGAGATTGGTGAAATAGGTGATGGGGATTAAGGAAAGCACTTGTCATGACGAGCACCATGTGACGTATAGAAGTGTTGAATCACTATATTGTATACCTGAAACTAAAGTAACACTGTGTTAGCTAAGTCTATGTTAAATAAATACTTAAAAAAGATAAAGAATATTATCAAAACATAGAATTAAATTTGGAAGTACAGACATTTTAAGTCTTTATTTTTTCTTTTAACTTTTTAAATGCTTTATTTATTTATTTATTTATTTATTATTTATTTATTTATGAGAGAGGGAGGGAGGGAGGGGCAGAGAGAGAGGAAGACAGAGGATCTGAAGTAGGCTCTGTGCTGACAGCAGAGAGCCCAATTCAGGGCTTGAACTCACGAGCCATGAGATCATGACCTGAGCTGAAACCAAGAGTCAGATGCTTAACCAACTGAGACACCCAGGTGCCCCTAGTTTTTCTTCTTTTAAAATTCCAGTTGAGCATCTTTTCATGTGTCTGTTAGCCATCAGGATGTCTTCTTTGGAAACATGTCTATTCATGTCTTCTGCTCATTTTTTACTGGATTTTTGATTATTTGTGTTTGGGGTGTTGACTTAGATAAGTTCCTTATGTATTTTGGATACTAACCATTTATCGGACATGTCATTGCAAATATCTTCCCCCATTCTGAAGATTGCCTTTTAGTTTTGTTGATGGTTTCCTTTGCTGTGCAGAAGTTTTTATCTTGATGAAGTCTCAATAGTTTATTTTTGCTTTTGTTTCCTTTGCCTCAGGAGACCTATCCAGTCAGAAATAGCTATGGGTGATGTCAAAGAGGTTATTGCTTATGTTGATGGTTTCCTCTCTCACATTTAGGTCTTTCATCATTTTGAATTTATTTTTGTGTATGGTGTAAGAGAGTGGTCCGGTTTCATTCTTCTGTATGTCACCCTCCAGTTTTCCCAGAAGCATTTTTTGAAGAGATTGTCATTTTTCCATTAGATATTCCTTCCTGCTTTGTTGAAGATTAGTTGACCATATAGTTGTGGGTTCATTTCTGGGTTTTCTATTCTGTTCCATTGATCTATGTGTCTGTTTTTGTGCCAGTACTATACTGTCTAAATCACTACAGTTTAGGTACTATAACTTGAAGTCCAGAACTGCAATGCCTCCAGCTTTGCTTTCCTTTTTCAAGGTTACTTTGGCTATTTGGGGTCTTTTGTGGTTCCATACAAATTTTTGTATTAGTATGGAATACAAATAGGGAGTTGTAAAATTCTGTGAAAAACTGGTGGTATTGTGATCGGGATTGCATTAAATGTGTAAATTGCTTTGGGTAGTATAGGCATTTTGATGATGTTTATTCTTCTCATCCATGAGCATGGAAATGTGTTTCAATTTCTTTCTGTCATCTTCAGTTTCCTGAATAAGTGCTTACAGTTTTCAGAGTACAAATCTTTTACATCATTGGTTAGCTTTATTCTAGGTGTCTTATGGTTTTTGGTGTAATTGTCAATGGGATCAATACCTTGATTTCTCTTTTTTCTACATTATTGGTGTATAGAAATTCAACAGACGTGGGGCGCCTGGGTGGCTCAGTTGTTTAAGCATCCAACTTTGGCTCAGGACATGAACTCGCGGTTCATGAGTTTGAGCCCTTTGTCGGGCTCTGTGCTGATAGCTCACAGCCTGGAGTCTGCTTCAGATTCCGTGCGTCCCTCTCTCTCTGCCCTTCCCCCATTCATGGTCTGTCTCTCTCTCAAAAATAAACATTAAAAATATTTTTAAAGAAGAAATGCAACAGATATCACTGATTTTGTATCCTGCAACTCTATTGATTTGTGTATCAGTTGTAAAAACTTTTTGGTAGAGTCTGGGTTTTCTTTTCTTTAAAATATTTTTTATGTGTATTTATTTATTTTTTATTTTTATTTTTAAAATATTTTTTTTGTTTATTCATTTTTGAAAGACAGAGAGAGATGGAGCACAAGCAGGAATGGGGCAGAGAAGAGAGGGGACACAGAATCTGAAGCAGGCTCCAGGTTCTGAGCTGTCAGTGTGGAGCCGGACGCAGGGCTCAAACTCATGAACCGTGAGATTATGACCTGAGCCAAGTTGGATGCTCAACAGACTGAGCCACCCAGGTGCCCCATGTTTATTTATTTTTGAGAGAGGGAGAGAGAGAGAGAGAGAGAGAGCACGCAAGGGGGAGGGGTAGAGAGAATGGGAGACAGAATCTGAAGCAGGTTCTAGGCTCCAAGCTGTCAGCACAGAGCCCAATGTGGGGCTCGAAGTCAGGAACCACAAAATCATGACCTGAGCTGAATCGGGTGCTTAACCGACTGAGCCACCCAGGTACCCCTCCTTTTTTTTTTTTTAAATGTTTATATATTTATTATGAGAGAGAGAGAGAGGGAGAGAGAGAGAGAGACAGAGAGAGAGAGAGAGAGAGAGAGAGAGAGAGAGAGATGAACAGGGAGAGAGGGAGAGAAAATCCAAAGCAGACTCCATGCCTTTTGTGGGGCTCAATCTCATGAACTGTGAGACCATGACCCAAGCCTAAATCAAGAGTGAGATGCCCAATCAACTGAGCCACCTAGGTGCTCCTGGGTTTTCTATATGTGATCTGCAGATAGTGAAAGTTTGACTTCTTCCTTGTTGATTTGGATGCCTTTTATTTCTTTTTGTTGTCTGATTGTTGAGGCTGGGTACTTTGAGTACTATGAGAGTGGACATCCCTGTCTTGTTCCTGACCATAGAGGAAAAGATCTCAGTTGTTCCCGTTGAGGATCATATTAGCTATGGGTTTTTCACGTATGGCTTTTATTATGTTGAGGTATGTTCCCTCCAACCCTACTTTGTTGAGGGTTTTTATCATGAATGGATGTTGTACTTTGTCAAACGCCCTTTCTGCATCTATTGAAAGGATCATATGGTTCTTATCCTTTCTTTTATTAATGTGGTGTATTGTGTTGATTGATTTGTGAATATTGAACCATTCTTGCAAGCCAGGAATAAATCCCACTTGATTGTGGCGAACGATTCTTTAAATGTACTGTTGGATTTGACTTGCTAGTATTTTGTTGAAAACTTTTGCTTCCAAGTTCATCAGGACATTGGCCTATAGTCCCCTTTTTTAGTGGAGTCTTTGTCTGGTTTTAGAATCAGGGTAATGCTGGCCTCACAGAGTGAATTTGGAAGTTTTCCTTCCATTTCTATCTTTTGGAACAGTTATAGGAGAATAGGTATTGACTCTTCCTTAAATGTTTGGTAGAATTCCCTTGTGAAGCCATCTGGTCCTGAACTTTTGTTTGTTGGGAGATCTTTGATTATTAATCAGTTCCTTTGCTGGTTATAAGCCTGTTCAAGTTTTCTACTTGTTCCTGCTTCAGTTTTGGTAGTTTATATGTTTCTAGGAATTTATCCATTTTGTCCAGATTGTCCGATTTGTTGGCATATAATTTTTCATAATATTCTCCTATAATTGTTTGTACTTCTGCGGTGTTGGTTGCTATTTCTTCTCTCTCATTTGTGATTTTTTATTTTGGGCCTCTTCTCTTTTCTTTTTGATAAGTCTGGCTAGGGGGCTATCAATTTTGTTAATTTTTCAAAGAACGAGTTCCTGGTTTCACTGATCTCATCTATTGTGGTTTTAGTTTCTATATCATTTATTTCCGTGCTAATCATTAGGATTTCCCTTCTTCTGCTGGCTTTAGGTTTTACCCCCCGCCCCTAGCTCCAATAGGTGTAAGGTTAGGTTGTTTATCTGAGATTTTTCTTGCTTCTTGAGGTAGACCCATATTGCTATGTACTTCCCTCTTATGACTGCTTTTGCTGCATCCCAAAGGTTTGGGACTGTCATGTTTTCATTTCTGTTTGTTTCCATGTATTTTTAAGTTTCTTCTTAGTTTTCCTGGTTGACCCATTCATTCTTTAGTAGCATGTTGTTTAACCTCCATGTATTTATGTTCTTTCCATTTTTTTCTTGTGGTTGACGTCAGTTTCATAGCATTGTGGTCAGAAAATATGCATGGTATGATCTCAGTCTTTGTGTACTTGTTGGGGCCTGATTTGTGACCTGGCATGTGATCTATTCTGGAGAATGTCCCACGTGCACTCAAAAGGAACGTGTGTTCTGCTGCTTTAGGGTGGAATGTTCTGACTATATCTGTTAAGTCCATCTGGTCCAGTGTGTCATTCAAGGCCATTGTTTCCTTGTTGATTTTCTGCTTAGATGATCTGTCCATCATTGTAAGTGGGGTGTTAAAGTCCCCTAGTAGTATTGTGTTATTCTCAACAAGTTCCTTTATGCTTGTTGTTAATTGTTGTATATATTTGGGTGCTCACAAGTTGGAGCTATAAATATTTACAATGGTAAGATTTTCTTGTTGGATAGCCCCCTTTATTGTGATCTAGTGCCCTTCCTCGTCTCCCGTTACATTCTTTGGTTTAAATACAGTTTATCTGATATAAATATTGACACTCTGGCTTTCTTTTGACATCCATTTGCATGAGAAATGCCTCTCCATGCCCTCACTTTCAAATTGTAGGTGTCTTTAGGTCTCAAACAAGTCTCTTGTAGGCAGCATATAGATGGGTCTTGTTTTTTTAAATCCATTCTGACACCCTATGTCTTTTGATTGGAGTGTTCTGTCCATTTGCATTCAGAGTAATTATTAATAGATATGTACTTAGTGCCATTTTATTTCTTGTTTTGTCCTTGTTTCTGGAGATTTTGTCTACTCCTTTCTAGTCTTTGTCACTTTTTGTCTTTCCTTTCTACTCAAAGAGTCCCCTTTAATATTTCTTGCAGGGCTGGTTTAGTGGTCATGAACTCCTTTAATTTTTGTTTATGTCAGAAACTCTTCATCTCTCCCTCTATTTGGAATGATAGTCTTGCTGGATAGAGTATTCTTGGCAGCAGATTTTTCTTGGTCAGCACATTGAATATGTCATGCCACTACCTTCTGGCTTGCCACGTTTCTTTTATTATTATTTGTTTTGTTATTTTCCATAATTCTATCTTCTGTATCACTCATTCGTTCCTCTGCTTCTTCCATCCTGTGGTCATTATATCCAGTCAGTTTCAAGTCTCATTTTCAAGTCTCATTTTTCATTTTGGCCCTAATCTTTTTAGCTGTTTTATCTCCGTGATGTCTTCTGTGCTTTTCCCAAGGGTCTCCACGGTGTTTTCCATGCTTTTCCCAAGCCCAATTAGTATACTTATGATTGTTGCTTTAAATTCTGCATCAAGCATATTACTCATATCTGCTTTGATTAGATCCTTGGCCATGACTTTTTCTTGTCTTTCTTTTGGGATGAATTCCTCCATCATGTCATTTTGTCTCAAGTTCTGTCTTCTCTGTGTTAGAAGAGCCTGTTATGTTTCCTGCTCCTGAGTTTGAAGCTCCTGATTCCTGTTTGAAGTAGAGATCATATAATATCCAGGGCCTGGCACTTCAGTAAGTGTCTCTGGTGTGTTACGTGCACTCTCCTGTTGTGTTTTTTTCTGTTCTATAACTCAGGTCAGTTGTCTGCAGAGGCTGTCCTTGCCTTCAGCAGGGAATGTATGAATATTGGGCAGAATGTGGTGAGTTTAACTAGGTGTGCTCTGGTCTGCTTGTTAGAAGAGATGTATGCTACTTCCACTAGAATTGAAGCTTTGCAGAACTCAATGGTCAGTAGACGTGGTGTGTGAGGGGCTTTGTGCTGGTCTTCTGGGGAAGGGGCCCATTGTGTTGGTTGTTAGGCACCCTTGCCCAAGAAAAGAAGTACCCACAAACCACAGGTAGGCATGAGTTTGTTTATGCAGGTTAGACAGTCAGTGTTGGGGTTGTGCAGCTTACTGAAGTCAGTTTATGCTGTGAGGGGGGAAGGGAAATGGCGTCAGCCTGCCCCTTTGTCCCTGGAGAGGGAGTCACTGCTTGCTGCAGTCAGAAAACTTCTTTATGAGTAGAAAATACTTTAGCCTCATGTGTCTTAGGTGTTTTTCAGACTGCTGTTTTCACAGTGTCTGTCTCTGGGTCGCTTGCCTGCTTGGAGAAGCACAGTGCTCTCTACACCAGCCAGGCCTGATGCCTTTTAAAACTCCATACTTTAAGGACCTGGTGTGGCAGGGATCTGCGTTGGTCCTCTGGGAAAGGGTCTCACTGAGCTGGGACTGATGCAGTTTTGACCCAGAAGGGCAGTCGTGGCAGATTGCAGGGGCATGGAGTTTGGAGCAAAACAGGCTCAACAGCCAGTGTCCCAGTTAGAGGCCCTTAGCAGGTGTCTCTGCACCTATGCTGTGGGGCGGGGGAGGGAAATGGTTTCTGCTGGTTTCCTTGTCCCCAGAAAGGCAATGCCACCTTTCACAGATGCGCTCCATAAAGTATGAACATTCACTCCCTGTGTGCCCCAGGGAATTCTCAGATCATGCAGTCTGCCCCAGGATTTCTTGTCTGCTTCTTCTCAGAAGTAAGGTAGTGCCCTCAAGTCTCTATCCCAACCAAGCCCATGGACCTCCAAAACTCCAGTCTTTGAGCCCCACTGGTTGCAAAAACTCATGAAAATTATCCCCTCTTATTTTTCCAGCCAATGACTTTGTGAAAGTGTTCTTCTTGTGCACATCCCTGTGTGTTCCTCTCTTTTCTGCCTTTCTCCACGACCAGGGCTCCCTTCCCTTTGCGGCACCCACAATCTGATCCTTTCTCCCCCGAACCACATCTCTGTACTGCCTACCTTCTTCGATGTGGCCTCTTTTTTTCCTCTAGTTGTGCAGTCCATTCTATCAGTCCTCAGGTCGATATCTCAGGTATTCAGAATGATTTGATGGGTATCTAGCTGTGTTCAGGGACTGGGTAGGCCTATGGTCCTCCTACTGTGCTGCCATCTTTGACAAGAGGACCTTTTAAATGAGTGGTACCCAGCTGTAGAATAGTCTGTTCCACTGGGTTGAGATTTCTTGATTTTATTTTTGTTTGTTTTGTTGTGTGTGTGTGTGTGTGTGTGTGTGTGTGTGTGTGTGTGTTTGTGTGTGTGTGGAGGGGGGGTTTGGTTTAAAAGAAGTTGGATGGGGCATCTGTGTGGCTCAGTCGGCTAAGTGTATGACTTTGGCTCAGGTCATGATCTCACAGTTTTTGAGTTCAAGCCCCGTGTGGGGCTCTCTGCTGACAGCTCAGAGCTTGGAGCCTGCTTCAGATTTTGTGTCTCCCTCTTTTTCTGCCTTCCCCCATTCATGCTCTCCGTCTCTCAAAAATAAATAAAACATTAAAAATAATAAAAAGTTGAATGGATATCTTTCAGGGAAGCTGGGAGGAGGGTTAGGCTGCAGGTCTTCAAAAATTCTCATGGAAAAATTATAGAATTTGAGACTATAGTATTTGGCTATGTCTCCCTCTAGTGGCTATCATTCAGAATAAATAAAAATAAATTTAAAATTTCAAACCCAAAGTCCAGGATTTGTGGCTTTAGGACTATCCTAAATTCTGTGTTATAGTCAATTCTACATGAAATTCAGATAGGCATCTGTGCCCTTATTGTTTGAATAACATTGATTATTCTTCTAAATCTGAGGTGGCTGTATCAGGAAGATGCCATTGGCTAGTAGACTTCTGTACCAGGAACATAGGGATTAGGGATGGAACAAAGACAGATTAGATTCCTACCTTCATGGGGCTTACATTCTAGAGTGGGGAAAAGACCATCAATAACTGATAAATAAGAATCTTGAAACCTCTAATTAGTGCTACGCAGGACATACACCAAATGTAGGAAATACACAGGGGCTAAGGTAGACAACCTACTTGGGACAGGGTGGTCAGGGAAGACTTCTTTGAGGAGATAGTTAAGATGAGAGGAGGCAGAAGGATACTCTGGGCAGGCCTTGTGATAGGAAACAGCTTGACCTGCTTTAGTTGCTAACAGAAGACTGGTAGAACTAGAACAAAATTAGCAAGTGGCATAGGGAACAAGTTGTGGTTGGAGGACATATCAGGGACCACAGCATGCCAGCCCTTAAGGCCATGGGAAACCTTATAAGCTGTGGGAAGTTCACTGAGGAGTACTTTCATCCTATCTTAGGCAGGCTGTATTTATTTCAAAAGTCAATTTTGTTGAAATTGTACCTAAACGAATAGAAGAAATATTTTCAAATGTGAATTTGATTTCATCTGTTGGTTCGTCAGACCATAGATTTCCTTAGCACTAAACATTCTTTCTATATGGCTTTTGATAATGAATTGAAACAGGATATTGAACTTGAAACAGCAGGTTCTTTGTTGAAAAACATTTCCACTTACCTAAGATGTTGTTCTCTTGAAGGAAGTGAACATCACATTCAAGGTACTAACTTCCACCTGAGGAGAGATTGGAGAGAGCTTTCTCTTTTTGTGAAAACAACTTCTGTATTTGAATTATTTCATTCAAAAAGACTTACCAAAATTAGCCACACCCCAAAGGAAGATAGTTCTTCTTCTACAATGCGAGAATGTGAAAAACTTAATATCACTTATATTTTGTCAAGGAGTTTCAGGGCAGAGTTAAACATCTAAAGCTCAGTATCCAGTAATCAGCCTTTTTTGATATAAATATTTTTTACTTTAGAGGAAGCACTGTGAGAAATGAGGAAGATGAATGCTAGACAAAGACGACACTGTTAAGTTTATAATAGGAAAATGTTCAGTGTGATTCTGTGGTTGGCAGAGGGCATACATACAGCTAGTGGGCCCACTGTGCTGGGCTATGTGTAGACACACTGCATGGTTGCACCAAGGAGAGTGCCTTACCTAGTTATGCATCAGTATGCTGAGCCCTAGAGAAGTGACAATCTAACAGGTTGATGGTAAAGCTCACTGCATTAGATAATGCAAGATAGGTGGATATGTTAGTCTTCCATTCAGAAAAGACAACACTAGACTCTGGTTCAAAGCAGGCAACCGTAAGAATGGTACTTGACCAAAAGGAGGAAGGGAAGAGGAAGAAAAGAGGCAAAGGTGATATGGCATAAGGAAAAGGACATCAGGGTTGTCTACTACCACCACTAGCCAAAATATCTCCCCATCTACAGGGACTGAGAGGGAAATAGTTTTACAACTGGGGATATTCAAGTTATAACAGGGGTTAAAATTTTTGTTGTTGTTGCAAATTAAGTCATATTCTAAAAAATATTGGTATAAGCATAGTTTGGAGTATCCAGATCATCTATGACATTTTTGTAAGTGAGTATTGCTACATGATTTTGACGCCCAAGTTTTCATTTTTATATATAATCATGACAGTGCTAAGTGATGACATTTAACTGTTTTGTTTATATTTATACAATTATTTTATTGATTTCTATAAAGCACATGATTAATATAGAAATAAATCTTGCATTGTGTTATTTACTCCAACCAAAACCATGCATTCTGTTGCTTAGTCAGCTCATGGCCATGTTTATCCCTGGATGCAATATGGCTCAATTGACCTACTGCAAGTAAAGCTTCTACATGTCAGAGTTTCTATGCTAAATGATGCCAAAACCCAGTCAGTCCCTCAGAAGTTTCACACCAAAAGCCTCCAGATTCAGTCACCATGCTGAGTTACAATCAGCTATGTTTATATAATAGGTCAAATTGAAAGTAAATGCTGGCTAAGGACCAGACAATTCTGGGGGGGAAATGTCTAGTTCCAAAGCTATTCTTTCCTGCCTAGAATGCTCTACACCAGTCACTTCACATGGTTTCAACTTTCTCAACTTAAATGTCACCTCCTCAAAAGGATAAAATAAGGAATAATATTTATAAAAGAAACAAAAGTAAGCAGAAATAAAAAATAGTTCTTGAAAGAGAAGTCAATAGCTGGGACAAACTCTAGGTCAGGAAGAATTGGACAATGAGTAAATTGGAAGAATGCTGAGGAACTCACCTGGCATCCAAATAAAGGAAAATATGAACAATCAGTTAAAGATGTGAAGGATACATTCTGGGTGGCATTTCTAATAGGAGTTCCAGATGTTTTTTTCCAGACATAATTTCAGACATTTCTAATAGGAGTTCCAGAAGAAAAATGAAATATTCAGTAGAGATGAGATTAAGTCCACATAGTAGGCACATTATAGTGACACTGCATCATAAAGAGAAAATCTTAAAAGCAGCCAGAGGAAAAAAGACACATTACCCACAAAGGAATGACAATTAAATAAACAGCTGGTTTCTCATCTACAATGAAGACAAAGGAGTAATATTATGAAAGTGTTGAGAAAAAGTAACCATCAACCCAGAGTTTCACATCCAGTTAAACTATATGTCAAAAAAGGGAGAGAAAAATTTGCCACAGGCTCTTATTGAAGAGACTATTAAGATTCTTCTCCATCAAGAAGAAACCTGAACTCAGAAGAAAAGCATAGCGTATGAAAACAACCAACCAACCAAAAAACAGTGAGCACGGGAACAGATCAAATACTTCTGGAAATGTATTTATGTGACTAAAAAATCCCCCCCGCAAAACAAATTTTTGCATGTTTTTATTAAAAAAAGGTAAAAACTGGGGTGCCTGTGTGGCTTATTCGGTTGAGCATCCAACTCTTGATTTCGGCACAAGTCATGATCCCAGGGTCGTGGAATTGAGCCCCGTGTTGGGCTCTGCACTGAGTGTGGAGCCTGCTTAAGATTCTCTCTCTCTCCTTCTGCCCCTTTACCTGACTCGTGTGCTCTCTCTCTAAAAAGGAAAACAATTGGGGCACCTGGGTGGCTCAGTCGGTTAAGCGGCCGACTTCGGCTCAGGTCATGATCTCACGGTCCGTGGGTTTGAGCCCCGCGTCAGGCTCTGTGCTGACGGCTCAGAGCCTGGAGCCTGTTTCAGATTCTGTGTCTCCCTCTCTCTGACCTTCCCCCATTCATGCTCTGTCTCTCTCTGTCTCAAAAATAAATAAATGTCAAAAAAAAAATTTTTTTTAAAAATTAAAAAAAAAGGAAAACAATTTTAAAAAAGATAAATACTAAAACTCTTCCTTAATAATATTATTTGTGTGTGTGTGTGTGTGTGTGTGTGTGTGTGTGTGTATTCAATGGGTAGTTAAGGATACTAAGTCCTTTAATACAGTTAACCCATCACCCAGCTTAGCAGTAATCAATATTTTGGCTATTTTGTTTTATATACTGCTAAAGTCTTTAAAAATATACAAATATTGAATTATTTTAGAGTGTATTAAAAGTTTATGGTTAAGAACATATGCTGAATATTGGGGGTGCCCAGGTGGCTCAGTCGGTTAAGCAACTGACTTCAGCTCAGGTCAGGATCTCACAGTTTGTGGGTTTGAGCCCCACATCAGGCTCTGTGCTGACGGCTCAGAGCCTGGAGCCTGTTTCGGATTCTGTGTCTTCCTCTCTCTCTGCCCCTTCCCTGCTCACACTCTGTTTGTCTCTCTCTCTCTCAAAAATAAATACACATTTTAAAAAAAGAATATATGCTGAATATTTAAGACAGCCTAAGCATATAGGTAGATATACAATCGGTAGATACTAAAATTACAGTGAATCTATGAAAATTTATCAATCCAAAAAAAGACAGGAAAGGAGCGGGGAAAGCTGGTAAAAAGGATTGCAAGTAGTAAATTAAAAAAATAAGATGGTAGAAATAAGTCTAAATATATGACTGATTACAAAGGTAAACAAAGTAAATTTATATATTGAAAGACAAGAAGCTATCCGATTTGATTATGATTTTTGCAAGAGGTATACTACAACAGAATGACATGGAAAAGTTTAGTGAAATGAAGGTAGGGGCACATGGGGGGCTCAATCAGTTAAGTGTCTGTCTCTTGATTTTGGCTCAGATCATAATCTCTCATTTTGAGAGATTGAGCCTCACATCGGGCTCCCCACTAACAGCGCAAACCCTGCCTGGGATTCTCTCCTGCCTTCTCTCTCTGCCTCTTTCTCTCTCTCTCTGTCTCTCTCTCTGTCTCTCTCTCTCTCTCTCTCTCTCTCTCTCTCTCTCTCTCTCACACACACACACACACACTAAATAAATACACTTAAAAAAAAGGAAGGAAGGTAATAAACTCAAGAAAAGCATAACCAAAAAGGAAAAGGTAATCAGAGTAAGTTATGTTGAGATTAAGAACTTGCTTTCATCAAGTGTCAGCATAAAGAGAATTTTAAAAGAAGCCACAAACTGGGAGAAGTTACTTGCACGAGTATCCAGAATATAGAAAGAAAACTTTTGAATCAATTGGAAAGAGACAAATAACCCAATAATGATAAGCAAAAGACATGTACAGGCATTTTAGAGAAGAGGAACCAAGAATAGAGAATACACATATGAAAAGATGTTCAACCTCATTAGTTACCAGGAAAGTGCAAAATAAAAAACAAAGACTCTATTTCACACTTACCATACGGCAAAAATTTTAAAGTCTGATCATTTCAAATGGAGCAACAGGACATGTATATTCTGAAGATAGAAAAAAATTTGGTACAACTTGTATGGTAAACAGTTTGGCATAACTTAGAAAAGTTTTCTCATCTGAGAAATGGGCTTAATTTTGAAATATACCCTATAGAGTTATTTTGAGGATTAACTGGCTTAATGTCTTTTGAAGAGGGTTTTTTTTTTCATACAAAGAAACTGAGACATTTAAAGGTTTAAGTAATCTGCCTGTGGACTGGCAGAAGCTATGTGCAATGCATGTAAATGACAAAGCATGAGTATCCAGAATGTGTAAATATATCTTATTGAGACAGAGGCAAATAATAAAAAAGAGAAGATTCACATAAGAAACTTAAATTGCCAATAAACATATGAAGAGATACTCAACACTTTTAATAATCAGGGAAAGATTAAATGAAACAAAAATACAATGCCAGGGAAAAATCAGAATAACGCTGGGGTACTATGTCAAAACTCCTGCTGTGGGACTATAAACCGATTCCACTGCTTTAGAAGCAGTTTGTCAATATCTAGTACAGGTGAGAATGTGCACACCTTGGGATAAGGTAATCCCTTAGACCCAGAGCAATGGTCTTCAAATGGGAGTATGCATATCCTTGTGGTTATATGAAGCTTTTGCCAGGTACCGGGGTGCTGATGGTAAAGAAAAACTTCAACTTCCATGTGTACTTTCCCTCCAGCAACTCCAGCAACTCCCGCGTGCTTCTTTCCCACCTCCTGTTTCATAATTGTTCTTTTTTCCCGTCTTCAAAAATAATCTTCAAAAATAATAGAAGGCATTGTCTTCTATTACAATGGCTGGGATCAATGTCATCAACCTACATTGCTGCAGTGGCTCAAAGGGGCTTTTCTTTCCCACTAAATCCAATGAGTTACCTCATAATGTGTATGGAATTATTTTTGAATTTTATGCATAATTTACAAAATATTTCCAAGAGCAGAGCACTAGAGTACATATATGTGCACCTGTTTACCGAAAGAAAATCATGCCTTTTATCCTACTCTTGGCTCCAAGAAACTCCATTATGTTAGTTACATCTTGCACTGCATTATTATAAATTAAGCATGAGAAACAGCACATTTACTCATATTTCAAATAATTTATTATAAATTATATTAGATCTACATAATCTTCATCTTGTCTTGATGACTTTCATTAGTTTATCATAAATAGGTGTTCAATAACTTATTTCTAATAATTTTTTTTCTGATATTCCTTAAAACGTGCATTAACACATTTATTTTAATTAAAACACTTGCATTCTTTTTAGCGCCCCCTCCTGCCTCTTGTCCTGTTGTTGTCAGCAATTTGAATTCTCTCTATATTTCAAACCACGTACAATGTTGTTAGATATAGCTAATTTTCCTATGCATTTGCTCATACACTTACCCTTTCTAGTGCACTTCATTCCTTCCTGCATGTTTGTGTATCCTTCAGGGATTATTTTCCTTTTTTAAGTGCAGGTGACTAATTTCCCCATCCCTGTTTTTCTGGAAAAGGTCTTTGTTTGGCTTTTGTCTTTGAAGAATATTTTTCTTGTGTAAAGATTTCTAGGTTGGCAGATATATCCTTTCAGTACTTATGAAGATACCTTTCTATTGCCCTCTGTCTGGTTTCCACTGTTTCTGTTGAGAGGTCAACCACCAATATTATGATCACAACTTTGCTTTTATTATTTTATTTTACTGGATTTTTTAAATGTTTGTTTATTTTTGAGAGAGAGAGTGTGAGTGGGGAGGCACAAAGAACAAAGGATCTGAAGTGGACTCTTTGCTGATAGCAGCGAGTCTGATGCGGGGCTCAAACTCATGAACGTGAGATTATGACCTGAACTGAAGTCAGACGCTCAACTGACTGAGCCACCCAGGTGCCCCTATTGTATTTTTTATTTTTTAGAATACTTTTTTTTTGTTTTTATTTTTTAATTTTTTTATTATTGCAACTTTGAAGGTAATGTTTCTTTTCTTTCTATTTGCTTTGAGCTAGGAATGATTCTCTCCTTTTCTTTAGATTTTAGCAATGTCACTCTGATGTGTTTAAGTGTATCCTTTAATATTTATGCTTTTTAAAATTTATATTTATTCTATTTGGCCTTCATAATAATAGTTCTTGAATGTATTAATTGATACTTTCTTTAGTTTTGGAAAATCCTGGGGGATGGATACCTGGGTTAAAAAGTATGTTATTTTATGTGGTTTATTATTAGTTTCAAACATTAAAAAAATGTTTTAAAAGCAAAACAACAGGTTCTGTCTCAGGTTTTCACCTACAGCTCTACTCCTTCTTATTTGCATAGAGGTTACTCTTGACTCTTGCATTGCTGGCTTGCCATTTTGATTCCCTAGTTTACTTCTTTAACAATGAGATTTTTAAGTGTTCTGCTCATGAACAAGTCTTGGAATTACCACCTAAAATTCAGAAGCTTAAAATACATCTTAAAGGCTACCACGAATGTGTAAGTAGCACAGAGAAGGGCCACTTGAAAGAAAGCAAGCCTTGCCAAAGATGCCAAAGCATTGCCAAAGACGGTATGGAAAAGGGGAGAAGAGACTGTGATGAGGATTTGTTTACAGAAGCAGCTGTAGGAGCAGAGAATGGTTACAATAATTAGACTGAGGGAAATTGCAAAAGCCTGAGAACTTCTGTGTCAATTGAGAGGCCCATTGAAATGCCCAAGAAATAGACAACACATGTCCAGGACAGAAAAACAAAACACAATGAAAACAAACAAACAAAAAATTATACAGGATTACTACAGCTAATAGACTATTCTTCCAGTTGTCCACAGTTAGAAGAATTTGCTAATCTTCTGTAAGGAATACATAGTCAAACAAGAATGCATTCATGGAAACATGAATACGAAACATGGAAATATGAAAACACATCATAATCAGCTGTGGTTAAGTAAACCAGAGTGTTATACATAGAGTCAAGACATTCTTATTTTGATTTCCACTTTGTCTCACCTATGTGGCCTTGACAAATCATATACCCTCTGGATCCTTAGTGGGTTTTTTTGTAAAATAGAGATAACAATAGTAACTCAACCCACCTCTGTCACAGGGGGCTATAATGAGAAACAGTACCATGAACTAGTGAGGAACATGGGCTCTGGAGTCAAGTGGGTCTGTGTTCAAATTTTATTTACTTATTTTTAAGAAGTTTATTTATTTTTGAGAAAGAGACAGAGCACACGAGTAGGGGAGGGGAAGAGAGAGAGAATCCTAAGCAGGCTCTGCACTGCCAGTGCAGAGACCAATGTGGATCTTGAACCCATGAACCGTGAGATCATGACCTGAGCTGAAGTCAAGAGTCGGACACTTAACCGACTGAGCCTCCCAGGTGCACCTATGTTCAAATTTTATTTTATTTTATTAAAACAATTTTTTTTTAGTTTATTTATCTTTTGAGAGAGAGTAGGAGAGAGGCAGAGAGAGAAGGAGAGAATCTTAAGCAGTCTCCACACTGTCAGCGCAGAGCCCTATGCGGGTCTCAAACTCATGAACTTGATTGAGATCATGACCTAAACCAATATCAAGAGTCAGAGGCTTAACTAACTGAGCCATCCAGGTGCCTCCCTGTGTTCAAATTTTAATTGCAAGACCTACCTGGGTATATTGGGTAAGTCTCAATGTCTTTAAGCTTTAATGCATTCATTTGTAAAATGAAGTTAATGATGGTACCCTCAGGATTTACCAGAGGATGCTGAGGTTTTTGCATAATGCCTGATATGTGATAATTAATACTTGCTATTACTATATAATTGAGGAATGAGTCAATGTGTGTAGAAATACCTTAAAGATTATAAAATTGTACAGTTATTATCTTTATGTTGTATTGATTTTTATTATATTATATTATTATATATTAATTATTATTAATATTAATTATTAATATTATTATTAATAGTTATTAATATATTAATTAATTAATATATATTAATATATTATATTAGATTACATTATTTCCAAAATTCTGATCAAAAGAACACCTCCAGGAACTGTGACCAGATGCAGTCTGGTTGATCCCATGTGTACCGAACAAACCATTCAGATGTGAGCTACATTTCATAGAGTCTACTTGATGTTGGTTACACAACTGATTGATGATCTAAACCTAATCCTATAGTACATATGGTCTTAAGAAGGACTAGTTCTCTTAAAGCATTTTAAGTGCTTTACAGTACTATAAGTCTTAGGTGTCCCCACAAATCGGATCCTTTGATGGAGGGTGTTAGAGCAAGAGACAAAGGGCATAGGAGATGCAATATCCTAGCTTTGTTCTCTTTCACTTAGGGCTGATTCTAGAGAGAAACCATACAAGTTCCCTTTTCCCCTTGCAGTCCCCTGTGACATGCAAAACCTTTTAAAAATATAGAAAGCAAATCAGACTCTATTTAAAGGAATAGAAACAAAGGGTAAATATTTCTGTATCTCTACATGCAAATACGAGAAAGATAATTTAAGGAATTTTCAAACATTTTACATGTTTATTTTTGAAACAGGTACTAGATTCACATGGTGCCACACTCAGAAGCACAAGTGGAAGTGGTGTTCCTTCCTTTCCCCTTCTGAGTTACCTTGTTTCCATCCTTCCCTGGATTCAACTACTATCCCCTATTTCTGATTTGTTCTAGATGTTCCATATGGATTTGTTATAAGGATTTACTCAGATGTACTTGCAGGAGGTCAGCTAAGCAGTCGTCTTTGTATCTGATGCTAGAGCTTGAAGTCTACAGGAAAGGCAGTTGGGGAGGGACGATAGAGATATAAAACAGGAGGCAAGCAAGCTGGAACCTGTGAACAGCAGTTGGAATCTGCGAGGATGGATTAGAACCTCTGTCAATTCTCTCTGCCCCTGACTTGGTGTGGCTGTCCTACAGAAGAAGCCAGTACCCTTCACAGAGCTGATCACACACACACACACACACACACACACACACACACACACACACACGGCCCAGAGTTGGAGAAACTGAAGGAGAATCCAAGGGAAGGTGAGGCAGTTGAGGCGCAGGCTAAAGAGAGGTGCCAACAGATAAACAACAAGGCATGTGAACTGCAAGAGTGCTCACTTTTACCTTGGAAGCATAAAAATCAAAACGCTGCTGCTTGACTTCTTTCTGCTTTCCAAATCTCCTGCAAAGATGTCTCTTGAGGCCCACCCTACCTGGAAACACACTGAGAAGGGAATTTTGGGAAATGTAGTTCAGGCTAGTCAACATAGCACAAAGGTACTATATGTAGGTACCATTTTTTAAAATTCTTACACAAATGCTACCATATTATGTATACTCCTTTGCACCTTTCTTAGAGGTCCTGCCATATCATTATATATAGATGTATGTCATTCTTTTTAATGGTAGTAGAGTATTGCATTGTGTTTGGGTTGTTCCATTTTTCTGCTACCTCAAACAATGCTGCAATGAATAACCTTGGACAGATGTCCTTTTGCCTATGTACAAGTGTGCCTGTGTGCTAAGTTCCTAGAAGTTAAGTTCTGCATTTAAAACTCTTGGGGCACCTGGGTGGTTCAGTCGGCCAAGTGTCCAACTTCGGCTCAAGTCATGATCTCATGATTCATGGGTTTGAGTCCCATGTTGGGCTCTGTGCTGACAGCTCAGAGCCTGGACCCTGCTTCAGATTCTGTGTCTCCCTCTCTCTCTGCCCCTCCCCCAATTGTGCTCTTTCTCTCTCTTAAAAAAAATAAAAAGCATTAAAATAAAATTTTTTAAAAATCTGATATATTGCCTAATTGCTCTCTATATAGAAACTATATCAATTTTTTCTATTAAGCAAAATATGACAGTGCCTGTTTTCCCATATTCTTATAACAAATCTTTTCAAATCTGTTTACCTTTGCAAATGTTATAGGTAAAAAAAATGTATTTCAGTATGGCAATGTGATTGTAATTTTTATTTTTATTATTATGAATGGGTTTGATCTCTTGGGGATATTTCTGGAAAGGGAAAGGAAAGAAAATGTTTAGAAGGGAAAGGAAAGAAAATGTTAGAAAGTTTAGAAACATTTTAGAAATTTGGATTGGATTCAATGTCCATTTAAAAAGTTATCTTTGGGGAGCCTGGGTGGCTCAGTCGGTTGAGCGTCTGACTTCGGCTCAGGTCATTATCTCATGGTTTGTGGGTTCGAGCCCTGCATTGGGCTCTCTGCTGACAGCTCAGAACCTGGAACCTGCTTCAGATTCTGTGTCTCCCTCTCTCTCTGCCCTTCCCCCACTCATGCTCTGTCTCTCAAAAATAAATAAATGTTAAAAAATTTTTTTCAAGTTGTCTTTTGTTTTATTTTTTTTAAGTTTTTAAAATGTTTATTTTTGAGAGAGAGAAAGACACAGAGCATAAGTGGGGGAGAGGCAGAGAGAGACACACACACACACACACAGAATCTGAAGCAGGCTCCAGGCCCTGAGCTATCAGCACAGAGCCGGACGTGGGGCTCAAACTCACAAACCACGAGATCATGACCTGAGCTAAAGGCAGACAGTTAACCAACTGAGCCACCTAGGTTCCCCTAAAAAGTTATCTTTTAAATACTGGCCCCTCCTCTTCCAAAACAAGTTGGATTTTAAAGAACTTCTCACTGGCAGCAGATGATATTACTGATGAGAAATAGTGTACCACTGTACTATAAGGCTCCATCATTTTAGCAGAAAGCAAAGGTAAAGTCCAACCTAGAAGTTGCTAAATCTGCTTTTTACTTAGCCTACAGCTGAAACATAATATGCATAGGATTCAATGTCTTATAAATATCTGATTTAATGTAATTCTATAACCCTATAACAATCTTGGGTTATATTAGTTTGGAATATAAGACATAGATATAGGAAACAAATTTCTCTCCTAAACTATCCCCGGATGGTCATTGAGAGCAAAATATTAACTATATCTACATTTTACGTGTTCTGTGTAGATCAAAGTTTCTAACACAAGTTTGTGAGCTAATAAAATAAAGCTGTTACTTTTGTAGATGGCTGGATTCTACCATGTTTTTTTCTTAGTTCTTTTATTGTTAAAAAAAGATTAAGCACTTTAAATAGAAAGTAATTAATTAAAAAAAATTACAGGATGGGGTGCCTGGGTGGTTCAGTCGGTAAAGCAGACAACTTTGGCTCAGGTCATGATCTCCCGGTTCGTGAATTCGAGCCCTGCATGGGCCTCGCTGCTGTCAGCTCAGAGCCTGCTTTGGATCCTCTGTCCCCCCTCCCTCTGCCCCTCCTCCACTCATGTTTTCTTTCTCAGAAATAAATAAACATTTAAAAAAATTTACAGGATGTTCTTAGGTATGGCTTGGCATGGTGTTTTATAATTCAGATGCCTGCATATGGCTTTTAGGTGTTTTACCATGTCCTAGTTGAAATTTATTTGATTTAGTAGGATTTACCAGCATCTCAGCTTTCATTCTCTGAAGTACTGTGTTTTCCTGGAGAAACTCTGATCTACTCGATGAAAACAAGACCAGCTTCCTCCTGGGAAAGCCCCTTTCAAAAATAAGTGTGTAGCCAGTCCACATCACAGGTGTTTGTAGTGACATTTCATTTGTTAAAGACATTCAAGGAATACAGTTGATAAGTCTATGTGATGTTGATACTTATTATGTCCTCTGGTAAGTGTAGAGAATATTTTACTACAGCAAGTCATCTGAGATAAGTACCTATGAGTGGAGGGCACACATTCATACTTAACCATCATATATACCTATTTGTTTTGCCTGTGAAATCAAAATTCTCTTCTACAATGGTTAAAGAGAGTCCTCATCCTAACAGTGGGCTACCTAATGTTAGAAAAGTCAAGGATTATGAAGAGTTTGAGATTTTACACTACTTTCAAGCTAACAAGTTAGTCTGCCAATTTCCTGTTGGAAAGAAGGCATGAGTTTCCTGGATCAGAAACAATGGACTGCTGTTACAGTAGGCAGTCTGATCTTCACATTCTCACCCATTCCCCTTACAAGCTCCACAGGGACAATGTGGAGGGGGCCCAAGGCAATGCTGCACATATATTAGGTTTGTACCACAGCTGAGGGACCATGAGCTTAGAAAACTACCAGTCTTATTAGTTGGTTTCTTGCAAACCTACCAAAAGTTTGCCCTGGAGAGAAACATTCTCTATTATCCCAGACAGCAAACAAATCTGACCTCTGTCCTGAAGGCAGGCACTTTCTCCCTCTTCTAATACTGTTCACTAGAGCAGGTAATTTGGAATAAAAACTGTCACAGGTCGAGCAGAAACACAAGGGACTCAAGGAGAACTGTCTGCCAACAAGAAGAAGGGGCATTTTCCTGACTCATTATCAGATCTAGGTTCCTATTTTTCCTTCTGCATTATGTTTCCTATAGTCAAGACATAGTTCTCCATCCTAAGTAGCATCTTCTGCTGGTAGGTAACTTTCATATATGTAAAGGATTGGTTGGAAATAGACACCAGATTATGAACCCAGAATGTGGAGACCTATAATAATTCTCTGCATATGTCTAAGGCCAAATTATCAGATAAAATGAGGGAGATATCCCTCAATGCCTAACTTTGCTTCTTGGGGAAGCTTCAAATACCAGAGTCTTCTTGGATGTTAAGTTACATCCAAGCAGGTGAGGCAAAGAAAGTCTCCAGCACCTAATATGGCCATGAGGACAGGAGTTTTAATGAACGTGGCAAGTTGTGGGCTTGGATACAGTGGCACTTTTTGATACCCAGTGATGAGCTTAAGAATCTCAAAGATGTTCAGACAGTTTGAAAGACTTTGAAGGAAAAAAAAAGTGATTTTTCAGGGACAGAACGATATTGTCCATAAGAAAACAAATCACATACACCAACCCCCTGAAATGGCTAACCTTTGCCTAAGGATGCAAAACAGACATTCTTGGAGTTCTTAGTAAATTCCTGAGGTGATAGGGAACGCTGATCACAGTGAATATTTAAAGAAACGATCCCTTAGGAGCTTCAGCCAATAAAATATTCTCTAAGTCAAGGAGTTCCTTCACCTTCCTGCCTCTTAATAATGAACATGCTGGTCAGAGTAGCAGCCTTCAGGCATCCTCAGTGTTCGGAAAAGACTGACCAGAGCGTGTGTATCTTTTAGGAAAGTGTTCTTTTCTCACTTCTTAAAAAATTAATTTCCCTCAGTCCTTATCAGGGAACTATAATTTTTTAAAATCCTACACTTCACTTTAGAACTACTCATTCTGCCAAAAGAGATAGAAATGATAACTCTTTCTCACCGAAGAATGGAAGGCTTATTACAGTTGTATTAAAATGAGGAAAGGAATCTTCTTTTTTTTTTGCAATAAATTGTGAGAAAATTATTGATATGATGTAAAAATATTAGAGAAAACTTTAAAAGGAGGAAAAAAGTCATTTGTAATCATATTGTCTAAATATAGCTGTTCCTCTTCATTTTTGAACATTGCCTGTTTGTCCTTATTGAAATACATGCATATTTTTGGCATTGTTGCAAGAGATGTTTACAGCAAGTACAAACTCAATTTATAAGTATATCATGCTAAATTTTTAAGGAAGGAATTTTTCTTTAAAAATCACCAAATGCTACTAATGTATCTTAAAAGCAATGCCTTGATTTATCTTACAGCTCAACTATTATCTTATTTCACTGGAGGGAATAAATACATTCATCTGACAAAAGACACTCAGACCAATTGCTTTTTGGAGTCATTCCTAGTTTTGATAGAAAGACCCTGCTAGCATCTCCTTTAACCTAGAATTCATATCAGACTATTAACATGTAAATTAAACAGATAAGGGGCTAAATACTCGCGGTTCTTGTTGCTTGAGATTGTGATCTGGTCTGTTGGAACATAATGTTTGCCCTAACAATGTTAAAGTACAAGATTTACAAAAGTGTTAATATCTGGAGAATCTATATTTGTTCATATTGTCAGACCTTAGCTGGTATCTCTCTATGGGAGCAATCAATGAAAGCTTCAAACTGTCCTACATTGCTTATTGGTTTTTAATCTGTAAGGTTAAAAAAGGGATAAGGGTAGTAATAATAGATGTAGTTGAGAAGAGCATTGGGTAAAATTTATTGGTAGTCCATCCTATCTGTTTAGGATACTTTGCAAAGACTCAAATCTGTGGCTCAGAAGGGCTGTGAAAACATTGACAATGCAAATGCATTATTGGGTGGGAAAGCTGTTATGGCAGAGATGAGTTCCCCCAAAACTCATTTTCACATTTTTCCAGTCACACAACTGGTTGACATTTCCCAGCTTCCTTTGTGGTTAAATGTGGCCATGTGACTGAGTTCTAGCCAATGGCCTGCAAGCCTATGTAATATATGCCATTTCCAGGTCCTGCAAAGAATTATCTGTAACAGATGAGCTTCCATGCTCTTTTCCCTACTGCTTGATGCAGAAGAGCATGACGACCTTAGATGCCATGAGTTTCCAAGATAGTGGAACCATAATATGGAGAGCCTGTTTGTGAGAGGCATCATCTGATTAGGAACAGCTATTTTGTACTTTAGTAAGAATTAGACTTCCATTGTGTTAGGCAAATGCAACTTTGGAGTTGTATCCAGAACAGCTGCTAATGTTACCCTAATTAATATAATTATGAAATAGGAAGTTATTTGACTTGTATAATCACATACACAGACATACATTATTTTTGTTCCTCTGTAAACAAACCATGATGATGGCAGAGACAGTACTAGCTAAAAATATTTTAAAGTAAAAGCACAGTTGGGGGCTGAGACACTACCCAGAAAGCAATTATCTGTAGGATCTAAGAAGCAGCATCAAATAATGGTTAAGTGGGAGGGATCTGGGGCCAGATTGCCTGGGTTCCAATCCTGGCTCTGCCACTTGTCATCTCTGTGACCTTGAACAGAGTATCCAATTTTTTTTTACTCCACTTTCCTCATCTCTAAAATGGAAATAATACTATGTTTGTATTTCAAACATAGGGATTGTATAAGATTTAAATGAGGTGATATATATGCAATGCTTCCAGCAGTACCTGGAAAAATAAGCTCTCAATAAATGTTAGCTTATTATAATTACCAAGTAAGAACCATGTGTCAAGCAGGGGCTCAAAATCCAGAGGAGACTAGGGGAGAGACTTCTGCGTGAGATTAAGCCACAAAGCTGCTCAGTCTTGTAGCTAACACCCCTCCTCACTGATGAGCTTCCCAACTGGGCAGATAAAATCTTGTGGCAAGACATCTCAAAATGGGAGATTACCTTAAACTTCTGTGAAGAATATTCCTCCTTCCTGCTCATCTGCCATGGGCATGTCCTGCCTCATGGAGACTCCTTTTCTCTTCATCACCAAGTAGCAGCTTGAACATCTTTCCTCCTTTTTTCTCTCAAACCCCATCTGTCCTCCAAGTCTTCAAGGTGGAGAAGCAAGACAAAATATTTAGGGAGCCACAGTCCTCTGCCTTTGTTTATTGTTGGTTTTATCTCTTGTTAGCCTTGGGTAAAAATGGGCTGCCTTATAGGTACCTTGAGTAGAAATTAAAATTTCATTTAGTCAGGAGTATATTGAATCTTTTTTTTCTTTTTCTTTTTTTTTTTAGTATATTGAATCTTTAAACAAAACACAGAACTGAGAGATCCAGACTTATAATTTGCTAATTAAAATAGATATAAGGATTTTTAATTCATATTTTTATTGTGGTAAAATATAAATAAAATTCAACACTCTAACCATTTTTAAAGTGTACAATTCAGTGGCATTAAGTACTTTCACAATGTTGTGCAACCACCACCATTATCCATCTCCAGAACTTGTTAATCATTCCCAACACAAACTCTGTGTTAAACAACAACATTAAACAACAACCCCCATTCTCCCTTGCCCCCAGCCCCTGGTAATCTCTATTCTACTTTTGTCTTTATGCACTTGCCTATTCTAGGTACCCCACATAAGTGGAATCATACAATATTTGTCCTATTGTGTATGGCTTATTTTACTTAGTATAACCTTTCCAAGATTCATCCTTGTGGTAACATGTATTAGAATGTCATTCCTTTTTATGGTTGAATAATATTCCATTGTGTGTATACACCACATTTTGTTGGTCTGCTCATCTGTTGATGGATACTTGGATTGTTTCCACTTCTTGGCTATTGTGACTAATGCTACGAACACGGGTATACAAGTATCTATTTGAGTCCATGCTTTCAATTCTCTTGGGTACATACCCAAGAGTGGAAAAACTGGCAGTTTGTGTTTTTAAATAGATTTCTACGTATGTCTCATTGACCAGAACTGTGTCACATGGTGCCTCCTTACTGCAAAGGGGATGAGATGGGACTGAGAACATGAGGTTTAAATTTTTTGTTCCCAGCCTCTGTAGTAGAAGAGGGCAAGAAAATGTGAGTTGGAAAAAAGATGGTGAGCGAATCCACTTATAGTATCTGTCACAATATACATCCGAGAAGATGAATTTAAAACTGAGATTCCATACTCCCACAGCAGGCAATACAGATAAGAATTGATTCCCTATGGTGACTATAATGTTATTGGTATTCTATAAATTTAAATTCAGTGCTGTCCTTCTTTCCTGGATCCACTTTTAAATGATTTTCTGACTTAAAGGAACTGTCTCATCTAGTTTCAGTGGGAATTTAGATAAATCTGCTTTTGATAGGTAATTACCCATGGTTTAGTTTATATAAAATAGGCTTTCCAACAGAAGGGGGGCACTCAACTGTAGATAAAGATAATTAAATGATAATTAAAATTGGGTGGTTTAGCAATAACAATATAAATGGAAAAGGAGCAAGATGGCATTTTGAAAAGGAAATCATTTCTATTAGAATGCTCAGGACTAAACACAACTAGCTCTGTTTAAAGATTACTATTCAAAGATTATTGTTCAATTACTCCTATACTTGCTATTTCACTTAACTAAAGACAGTATGGGAATAGGATCCAGCCATTGCATTTGCAGACACCAGACATTCAGAAAGGTGACTCATCCTTATCTTAGATATAATTTAAAAATTTCCCTTATTAAGGAAAACCACCACAGTGACAATCTTATCAATGGTGGATTCAAGAATGGAATAAAGGATGGGAAGAACAAAGCATTAATTAGGTATTTTGTATATGTCTGACATATACATAGCTAAAGAAAGAGAAGGATGAGGTTGTTAGGAGTCCCGAATGTTATTTCAGAGTCCCAACCTAACAGTGGGTTGAACAAGAGACTTTATTTCTGTCTTGTGAAGGTCCAAGGTAGCTTTAGTGTCTCTAGTCCATAGGATCATCCAGGGACCTTGGCTCCTTCTCCTGCTTCTTTGCCATTACAAACCTCAGGAAGGGAGCAGGGAATGGTGAAGGAATGGCACATTCCTTAGCTTTAAGAATGTGACCAGAAATCACACCCCATTGTGCCTAGGACTTGGACATATGGCCACACCTCACTGCAACAGAGTCTGAAAATACAATTTTTGTTCTGATGGCCATGCATCCAGCTAAAAGTTACAGGTACTTTAAAAAGGTAAGAGTGGACTTTGAGATACAATGAATAGTCTATGCTACAATAAAATTATTGTTATTATAGAAAATAGAATAATTAAAGCAAATTTGAAAAACTTTGGAGCCAGAGAAGATCTTGGGTTTGGGAATGGGATCCAGAATACCTTTCATTCTCTTGACAAATTAGTAATTCATTCCTCCTTATCGGGGCTTTCAAGTACATAGCCAGGACCAACTATTGCCCAGCTTTTGTCATCCTCCCGAAGACAGGCTCCCAAATAATTATATTATCATAAGAGACACACACAGGACAAGGCTCCCCTCTGTGTATATTATTGCAGACTAGATTAGTTCTATGCTACTGCCAATTACTTCCTGTGAAGAAGATGGAAGCCATATCTATCTATCTATCTATCTATCTATCTATCTATCATTCTTTTGTTCTTTCGTTCTTTCTTTGTTTATTTAATATTTATTTATTTATTTTGAGAGAGAGAGAGGGAGAGAGAGAGTGTGCGCGCACATGAATGGGAGAGGGGCAGAGAGAGAGGGAGAGAATCCCAAGCAGGTTCCACTCTGTCAGTGAGGAGCCCATCACAGGGCTCGTTCTCACAAACCATGAGATCATGAACTGAGCCAAAATCAAGTCAGATTCTTAACCAACTTGGCCCCCCAGGTGCCCCCATATTCGTCTCCTGTAAACATTATCTGTACCTACTCACCATTTGAATCTACTGCACAGAAAAGTAGCCACCAGAAAAACTAGGATATAACTGTGGTGTGAGAGGTACCATAGGGAAAGGAGTCAGTGGATCAGTTGGAGAGAAATGTTTCTACAGGGCCTCAGGGTGGCCCATGGAGAGACAGATGGACGTAAGGGAGCTAAGAGAAGGGAAGAGAAACAATTATGAGCAAAAAAAGAGCACTTTCCCTAGAGAAAGTGAGGTAGGTCTGGAGACATATGAATCTCACATATCAGAGGAATTGAGGCAGGCATACCTCTAAGGTGGCAGAGACTACTAGCCTAACTTCAAGATTACTAGCCTAGAAAGGTAGGCAGTGGAGCAATGCTGGGGAATTATAGCAAGAACAGCAGGAATGAGTGTGCCACAGCATGGAGGAAATCTATCTACATATATATGCTTCCTGATTTTTCAGCTTTATGTATTATTTATTGACTTCCTATTGTGGGAGATTAAGAATTAGTCTTTTTACCTTCTTTCTATTCCTACCATCCTTTCAATATATGCCGATGACAATTTTGGTTAAATCAATGTTTACTGTTGTTATGACTAGTACATAGTCCTAGCAGAGCCTTTTAATGAACTATGATTGTATTTCCTTCCTTGTACAATTTCTTTGGAGTTACTTCCCCATTTTCTCCTTTGCTTGGTTTTCTCTAGACTTATTACAAGTTGTTCCCAAACATACATTAAAGTGGTTAATGTATGTTTCTTTTCTTTTTCTTGGAGACGTTCTTCGCAGAGTCTTCCATCCTCATCCTCCAGTCTAAACTTTTTGCTCTCTAGGCCTGCTGCGTGGATGTCATCCTGGACTGTCTCTTTGCTGTTCTCCTGGGCATTCTCTTTACACTTCCTATGTGTGGTCTCCTGACTCTTGGGTTCCTCTCTCTTGGTTTACCTTCTTGTTTTGATGTCATACATTCTCCAATTCTAAGAATGCAAATAAGACTTTGCACTTTGGAAATAACCTTTATTTCACTCTCATGTTTGCTGTGGTTCTCCCAGTCCAGAGTCCCTATGGCTCATCGTCACTGGGCTTCTAGTCTTTTGATTGGGTGGTAGACGAGCAGTCATCAGCTTGCATGGGGGTGGAGGGTGGTGTAGGAGACAATTCTTCTCATGGTGGCTTTCACTAATTCCTACTTTCAGTCCCCTCTAGCACCCCTACATTCATAAGTGCCTGGTATCTTCAATTCCTGAAACTTCCTAAGTTGTTGTTATTGTAGTTGTTGTTGTGAATTAGACCATTTCTTGTACTTCCAGACTATAGGTACCTAACTTTCAAATTTCTTCAGGCTGCTAGGTCAGTTACCACTCATCTGTCTGCCCTCCAGATTACAAAATGTTATTAACATCTCTCATATGCTCTTATCACCTCTCTTATTCTCTGTTACATAAGTTTATGCATTTAAGCCCTTTATTCCCAAGAGGGAATCCAAGAGGGAACAGAAGTAAATGCATTCAGCCTAGAAGTCTCCATTCTCTCAACCTACTCCAATCATACTTTTATCCCCATCACGTTGCTGAAATTGTTTTTATCCAGGTCATAAACTTGCCTAATCCAGTGGTCAGTTCTCAATCTTTATCTCACTTGAATTCTCAATAGGATTTGATGCAATTAATTGCCTCTTTTTGCAGTACACCCCCCTGTTTTTCCTGCTACCTCTCAGTCTCCTTTTCTGGCTTCTCCTCTTTCTCACCTCAAAATGTTGCTGTGTCCCAGGGCTCAGTCCTCTACCCCTTCTCTCCTCTTGTCTATTTATATTCTCTTGGGTGACATGCAGTCCTGTGGGTTTAAATACCATCTATGCGCCAACATCTTCCAAATATATATCCTTAGCTCCAATCTCTGCAACACCCTGGAGCTCCATACTTGCGTAAGTCCATCTATCTGACATTTCCAATTGGAAGTCCAATTGGCATCTCAAATTGGACTTCTTCAACATAGAACTTGATTTTATCCCTCAAACTTACTCCTACCTTCATCTTCTCCATGTCAATATATTTGCCTAGATTTTGCTCAGGTTGAACATCTAGGAATCATCATCGATTATTCTATTTCCCTTATACCCACATCAATCTAACTGCAAGTTTTTTTAATGTTCACTTATATTTATTTTGAGAGCATGCGAGCGAGTGAGTGCTGAGTGGGGAAGTGGCAGAGAGAGAGAGAGAGTACAGAGCCCAGTGAAGAGCCCAATGTGGGGCTTGATCTCATGACCCGAGCCAAAATCAAGAGTCAGACGCTGAGCCATCCAGAAACCCCAATCTAACCACAAGTTATATCAATTCTATATTCAAAATATATCTTGGTCAAACACCCTGTCATCACTTTCATTTGCTGGTCCAAGTCACCCCATCTCTCATTTGGACCCTTACAATAGCCATCTATCTTCCCGGTCTTTCTGTTGTCATTCTGGCCTTTCTCCCACATCTACAGTCTATTTTCTGCATAGCAGTGTGAATGCTCTCCATAAAGAGCAAGTCAGCGATGTCACTCTCTATTCACAACCATCCAGTGGTGTCCATCACACCTTGAATGAAGCCCCCTCTTTACCAGGGCCTAGAAGGCCAACATGAACTGGCTTCCACCTCCCTCTTGACCTCACTCTCTTTGGTCTGGTCACACCAGCCATCTCTGGTAGTTCAGTACCCGGTCAGTTTCATCCCCCTTAGAAAGCCACCTGCTTCCCAGGGTCTCTGTGTCCCAGAAACAACTCTTCTCAGTGATGACCACTGATGGGCTTCCCATGGGGGAGGGAGTGGCTAAAACACCTGGTGCAGAATATCCTACCAGAAAGGAGAGAGAGTGCCTAGAAAATCAAGGTGGCATTTCTTGTATCCTGAGCGTATGGAGCAGGATACACGTATGTGTATGTGCTGATTCATGGAGCACAGTGATAAAGGCACATGTCCTTCCTAAATTTTTAAAATAATCAACATTGTACAATGTTGGTTGACAATAAGGAGACAAGACAGAGGCAGGGTGACCTGCTTATATTGTAGACCTAGGGAGTATCGAGGGACATCCTGGAGGGAGGAATGTGTGTAGGATGGGAAGGATAAGCCAGTCAAGAAATGTCCCATAAAACTGGCTTTTAAAAAAGTTTGCAAAAAACAGATCTTAGTGACTTCATCTTCTGGCTGTAGCAATTCTCTTTTTGGTTTCACACTGGGGTTGAGATTGAGTAGTGATTGATTCTAGTCAACCCTAGTCAGTACTGAATGACTTGGACCCTGGTTGAGTTCAAACAGTGAGACCAGCTGCAGGAAGGAGAAATTTCTGCCAAGCTCAGGTGTTGAGATCATTGTCTGTGCCTGAGGAATAGCCAGGATTTTTTTTTTTTTGTACACACATTATATCCCAGGCATTGTTACAGAAACTATAACAGGGGTTAAGAAGACCAAGTTGTGGCTCACATGGAACTTACACTCAGGTGGAGGTGGCCAAGTAAACAAATAAATAGATGAGTAAATCTGTTATCAGATGAGATAATAAATACAGTCATTTAATAGGTCAGTGATGGTCTAAGTGTGATCCACAGACATCTGGGGGTTTCTGAGACACAGAGGGTCTGGGAGGTCAAAACTATTTTCATGAAAATATTAAGATCTTATTCACCATTGTCGCCCTCAGTCTCTCATGAGTGCACAGAGGCATTTTCCAGAGGTTACATGACATGTGATATCTTTCTGGTATGTACTGGAATGTGTACAATATGGTAAAAACTGATACATATAACCACACATAAACAAAGGCTCTTTGGGGTCCTCAATAGTCTTTAAGAGTGTAAAGGGGTCCTGAGATTAAATAGTTTGAGAACCACTTTGATAGAGCCTGGGGGTGGTGGGAGAATTTACATATTAGGGGATCTATAAAAAGAAAAAAATCAGTGCTATCAATTGGGTGTGCCTGTGGGTACCAGGGTGGGAGCTGGTCTGCCTCCTGGGCAGTGGTTATGACTTTCACTTCAGGGAGGCACAAGCCCTGAGCTTGCAAAGAACCCAGAGACAGGGGATTCAGTCCCAGAACATTTCCCAAGCCTCTAAAGGGGCATTGTGGGCCAGTGCCACCATTCGACAAAAGGTTTCTTCCTGTTCTCTGAAGCCCAGGAAGACTCTTCTGGGGCTTTCATATCTTACTCCCAGTCTTACAAATGTAAGACTCACATTAGGAGCCTGGGAAGTTATGGTTGGGACCACTTATGAGAGCAGCTACTAGAAGCAGAGAATCCCAAGGCCTCAGTGTCCAGCCCCATTCTCCACATGCCATTGTCGAGGGCACTGAATTGTTATGACTTAGTTTATCCTTGGAGAATCTCTGGAGGCACAGGGCAAGGAGCCCAGGAACTGGATCGCTCCTTAGGAGAGCTACTGAGGCTCTGTGTGACATGATGACGTCTGCCATGCCACTCTGCAAATTGTTCCCCCGCTGGAGCTGCCTCAGCTCGACAGTCTGTCAGCTGCGTTTCCTGGGAACCCGCTAGCAATGTGAATTGGTAGGAGATCCAGGCATTGAAGCAGCAGTTCCCAAGAGTTGAGGTCCAAGTTATCTATCTATCAAATCCTATCTCTCTGCTGACATGTGGAAAAACTAGGTGACACCCACACACCTGAGGCTTCGGCAGCAGCCCAATTAAAGGTTGCAGTTTTTCTTTAGTTACTTTCTGACCCTGGAGTTTGAGAGTATGGGTACTGGGATTTGCTTCTGATCAAACCAGGTGCTTAGACCTGAATGTTCCGAGGTCTAAGCACTTGGAAATTAATGCAGGTGAATGTGCATGCGTGTGTGGTGCCGTTTTGTTGGGTCACTCTCAGTACGACCTAAGATTGATTCCTGGACAATGACTGATCGTTGAGCACTCACTTATTTCCACAGGCAGAAGCAACCTGTCCAGAAAAAAAGCCCTGAACACGCCACTGGATAAAGGTTTAAATGGGCTTTCCGCCAGTGAATGGCATTTGATAGTTGCGTGGGTGCAGCCCATGGCAGGAATCCACACAGCTCACAGGAGATCTGTGGGGCCCTGGGGTGTTGCAATGTCACTCTGTCTGGGTAAGTGACAGCCAGGATGTGGGATTTGGTGATTATTTTTGGTTTGGTTTGTTTCTAGCTCAGAAGAAAGACTATATATAACACTGAGAGAGGCATAACTTCTGGATTGTCAAGGTTGGTGCTAATAGTGAATGATATACTAATACACGTTACATGGAACCACAAGCTTACGAGAGCAATGTTCATGCACCAGAAGAAAGGGTAAATCTTCTGTTGTGCATTGGGAAAAGAAAGCTGGCAATGTAAATGCAGTCTTAATATTTTTTTTTCCCAGCATTGCATGTGTAATTAGGCATTCAGTGACTTCCTCATCTAAGGAAATTTGACTTTAATGGGAGCTACGTTGGTAACCATGGAAGGAGTCTTTTGAAAATGCGGGAGTGAGGATAGGAAGGTATTAAATGTTAAAATAGATGATTTTCTTGGCCTTGGAACAAACAAAACACAACAAACAAACCACCTCCTCCACCACCAATCCGCAAACTATGTAGATAGATGCTAGGTTCGTATTCCAAGCCTTGAAGATTAAGCTAGGAATGGAATGGCCAGATAATTTTCACCTCCTAATGTGTATGTCACATTTTGATCATATAAGGTCTCCTCCAAAAGGGCTTCGGGTTAAGAAATGCAACTTCATTGGTGTCTGGAAATTGCAAGGTTTATGATGCAGTCTCATGATGTCTTGGGAACTTAAGGCATAACATTGGGTAAATCCAAAATTCACCATTAGGAAGAGCAAGTTTCTAAAACATAGTTTAACCAAAGTTGATACCATAAAGGCACTCCCCACCCACTACACCCCTCCCCCAAACTTTCAGAGGATCCCTGGGGACAGCTGGGAGCAGTTAACAGTCTGACCAGGATGAGCGCCAGATCTAATAACACAAAACTTGTTTGCTGGCTTCCATGGAGGAAAGGGTTAAGAAATAAAGGCAGAAACTCGGGGCACCTGGGTGGCTCAGTCGGTTAAGGGTTAAGCATCCAACTTCGACTTCCCGGCTCAGGTCATGATCTCACAGTTTGTGGGTTCTCGAGTTTGAGCCCTGAGTCGGGCTCTGTGCTGACCGCTCAGAGCCTGGAGCCTGCTTCAGATTCTATGTCTCCCTCTCTCTCTGCCCCTACCCTGCTCATGCTCTGTCTCTCTCTCTCTCAAAAATAAACATTAAACAAAATTTTTTTTAAAGAAACAAAGGCAGAAAATAAGTTTAAAGATTGTAGACTGCAGACAGTCCTCAAAGGCAACAGCTTATTTCCAAAGCCCCAGATGCCCCTGTGTAGCTCACCCTGGGGGGGGGGGGGGACGATGGTGACATTCCAGAGGGTACAATCTCAGCAGCACCGAGTCACCCCCACCATATCGTCATCTTAAATGGCCAGGATCCCTACATGATCTCAATACATGGTGCTTAACAGTTTATCTATTAGGGAAAAGAATTCTTTCTAACTCAGAGTAACTAAAAAAAATGTTTTGGAAGAAAATATACTTACTGTTCCTCTTCTGGCCTTTTACAGGAAATATTTTGAGCTGTCAAAAGGGGGCATCCTTGCTTTTCCAGACAAAAGAAGTAACCATTTGAGTTTGCTTTTTAGAGAAGCCTCGGTGGGAGTGATTCTAAATAGAACAGGTGTGCTATTAAGGATACACCTGGGGGCACGGAGCCTGCGCATCTACAAACTCACTCCTCAAAGCATGGCCACTGGCCCGCAGGATCAGTTTCACGGGGGAGCCTGTTACAAGTGTGGTTTCTCGGGCCCCAGCTCAGACTTACTGGATCAGAATTTGTATTTAATAAGGTCCCAGGTGGTCAGTGAGCACCTTCAAGTTTGAGAAGCTCTGCTCAATAGCCCTATTTCTCAAACTTCTAGGGGAACAGGAGTCACTTGGGGTTCTTGTGAAAAACATTCCTGGGCTTCCAACTCTAATCTCCTGACCCAGGATTTCCAGCAGAGAAGCCTGGTAATCTGTAATTTGAAAATGTTCCAGGTGATACTGGTCATGAGTGAAGTGTGGAGACCACTACACCATACTTCTGTATTTTTGAAAGAAATACATAGTGATCTTAAAAAGAAACTGCTTTCTCCAGAATACATTTGCCTTTTGAAAAGTGCAGGGTCTTTTTTCCTTCCTACTCCTACTCTTGAAAACAGGAATGCTAAGGACGGGCAAGTGGGTAGCACAGAAGGGCCAGAACGGCTGCCTGCTACTGCTAACGAGAGAGGCCAGAGGGAGGGGCTGCGGGTGCCCCGTGAGGCTGCAGGAACGGGATTTGTCAGCAGGGGGCAGCAAAGCACGGCTGTTGCAGGGCCCTGCGGCTCAAGCGGTGGAGCCCACCAGATGGAGAAGTGGAACTGACCTTATGCTACTTGCTCCTGGGACTTTCTGGAGCTGTTGGTGGGCACGAAGGTCCGGCTGGACCGACACCATGCTGGTTAAGTCAAAGGGGTCGCAGTAGACTCCAGCCGGATCTGAATGGGAGCCAGCTAGTCTGAGTCAGTGCCATCGAATAGAAATAGAATGTGAGTCACTCAGATTATTTTAACTTTTCTAGAAGCTGCGTTTAAAAAAAAAAAAAGAAAAAGAAACAGGTGACATTAACTTTAATAATATATTTTATTTAACCCAGCATGCCCCAATATGATCGTTTCAACACATAATCGATGTAAAAATTACTGAGATAGTTTACATTCTTTTCCTGTACTCTTTGAAATCCAGTGTGCATTTTACACATGCAGCACATTTCAGTTTGAATCAGCCACATTTCAAGAGCTCAGCGACCACGTGTGGCAGTGGCTACAGTATTGGACATGGCGGGGAGGGGAGGAAGGGGACAGGAGTAGGGGGCACTGAGTAGTTGAAGAGCTAAGGGAAAAGGATAAGGCTCGGACTGAGGGGAAAGTTAAGACCCAAACCAGAGAAGAATTAAAATCAGGCCTAGGGGCAGATTCTGGTGTTTTCACACATGAACAACTATTCACCGAGGGGCAACATTTCAGTTTGTTACTGAGCACTTACTGTATACCAGGAGCGGGGCTGGAGGCTGGAGCCACATAGGTCTGACGCCGAGGACCCAGGGCAGACTCGTGGGGAGAGAGCCCATTAGAATCTTTCAGAGCCATGTGGCGTGGCTGCAGATGTCTGAGCCCACACTGGGTGGACCCTGAGACAAATCATTTTGACCCGCCCTAGAGGAGAGGCTCTGAATGACAACGAAGCCAGAGTTGGATTTTTGTTATTTTTTTTTTTCCTTCTCGTAATCATTTCCAGGTTTACTCAGAAATTGTTTGAAACACAGATTTGTTTTGTCTTGAGAAAGAAAATCTGGCTGAGGTGAAAATCCCTGAGCTGCTCTAAGGCTCCTGGAAAGGAAGACAAAGGCATCGTCCCGGAAAGGAAAGCAAGGGCATCGTCAGCTAACTGCCCCGCGGAATCCGTCTGTGGCATCCCTTTGACCTTTTCCCCGAGGTTGGACCCACCATATTCAAGGTCTCTTGTTCCCCCAGCATTGCTGTTCTAGGTTAATGCTATTTTGGGAGTGCGGTTCTTCATTTCAGCGTGAATTTCCTCATCTTTCCACACAAATTGAGTGAAATCCTTAGTGCATTTTTTTTTCTTAGATGGATGGAAGCTAAAAGAGAATGGAAGGCCTCCAGCTGTTTGAGGCTCTGTCCTCAACGACAATCAAAATTCTCCATCTTTTCTTGTTCTTGGCACTTTCTGATTGAAATAAGATTCCAGCATTTATCTGCACCTGCAATTTTGACAAGAAAGGAAAATTTAAAAGACAAGTGAAAGAATTCTCTGAGGGAAGTCAATGAGTCGACAGTAGTCAGACGCCTGCGAATCTCTTTTTGCATTCCTCCGTCAATTAAGCTGCAGTCACATATTGGAGAGCAGAACTTAAGTCTGTGAGTAGAAATGCAAAAATGTGCGTTGATCAGTAGCAGGAACCTTCCTTTGGAGCGAATATTACTTGGAGAGTAGCTGATGATCCATTTGGCATTGAAATGGAGAGGATTTTGAGTCAAAGAGGCCACTTTAAATTATAGATTTGAGTTTAGTGGAAGGTCAAACTTACCTTGCATGAATAAAATCTTCAGAGATTTTGGAATATACTCAGAAAATGCAGGCTATCCTGAGCACATAAGCATTTCCTTCAGGGGATAAAAGCAGTTTAATATTATTGCCCTCTGCATAATTATTGATCATATTAGCATAGGAGATACTGAAAAGGAAGGCAGGATAATAATCTGACGGCCACTTTGGTTCTCAGCAGCAGCCACTGTAAGTTTAGACAGGAAGTTGCCTGGAGATCTGGGAAGATTGTTCAGGGAATTTAGGAGTGGCCAGTAATTTCTCTTTGGCTCAACAGATGGCAAAAATGACCTGCCGAGAGGTGAAAAATTGTTTCGCTAATCCCATATGACATAAATCATCGCCCATCTCCAGGAATTTGGGAACTATCTGTGGGATCCTAATGTTGATTTGGTATCTGGATGTGTATGTTACCTGACTCAAAGCTTCCTGGCAGCCAAGATGAGGAGGGAAATGTAGAGTTACAAGCTCGTCATTTGGGTCAGGGAGAAATGTGCTCAGCTCTCAAAGGGAACTGGGACGTTCATAAGGAAGCATTCTAAACACTAATACTATTTGGTTCATGGCTGAAATATTATTTCCAAAAGGTACTGGTTCACCTCGAAGATTAATGATTAGGATTTAGGAAAGTGTAAATGCACTTCAAAGGTTTGTGAACCTGTTAATATGAATTAACTTCTTTCCCAACTCCTTCTCCCCCAATGCTAATCTAAAGCCTATGTTTTTTCCCCTGGCTTGCTGAGTTAATTGGATTACAGAGATAATCCCCCTCCCATAAAAAGTAATCTCTGCAGGTTTTGGAATCTACATTCTGCTACATTTTGTAGGATTATCTCTCCAAGGCAACAGATTAGAAGCGCTGGTTGGTGCAAATAAACTGAAGTTGGTGCTGTAATCTCTTCCAGTGAAGATGAGGCCCAGGGAGGCTTCCAGGTTATAGTGAATGAAAGAATGCTGGATTAGCAGTCTGAACACCCGAGTCCTGATCTGAGTCTTGTCAGTTAGTAGCGTAACGTATGGCAAGTCACTTTATTTCTCGGAGACGTGGTTTTCTGTGAAGAATGAGGAGACGGTACTGGATCAACATTTCTCAGAATGGGGTCTAAGGAAAGCTGGTGCTTTGAAATGTTACTAGGTATTCCATAAATGAAGAATTGGAGATCAAGTGCATTTGGGGAACTCTGTATACCACCCTCTCCCTCTAGAGCATCACATGTCCATTAGCACATGACATGATTCTTGAGAGTCCTGCCATAAAGAAATGCTTTTATGTGTGTATCATATATTTTACATATGTTATATATACATGTATTTTTTTCTAAAAATGTGCTTTTTATTTTTTCCTCTTTAAAACATTTTACTTCCAGGGTCGTTAACATACAGTGTTATATTAGTTTCAGGTGTACAATATAGTGATTCAGCAGTTCTGTATATCACTCAGTGCTCATCCAGATAAGTGTATTCTTCTATCTACGTGTATTTTTAAATGCAGGAGTTTTCAACTTACTTTGGCAATAATCCTTTTTTTTCTGAAGAAAACTTATTAACTCCTGGAATATGGTTAGCAAATGTTGAACTAGATTAGAATTCTCAAACTGTTTTTCTTAAGACTCTTAAAAATTTTGAAGACTCCAGGGGCGCCTGGTGGCTTAGTTGGTTAAGCGTCTGACTTCAGCTCAGGTCATGATCTCACACTTTGTGAGTTTGGGCCCCACATCAGGCTCTGTGCTGACAACTCAGAGCCTGGAGCCTGCTTCAGATTCTGTGTCCCTGTCTCTCTCTGCCCCTCCCCTGCTTACACTCTGTCTCTCTCTCTCAAAAATAAACATTAAAAAAAACTTTTGTTTTGAAGACCTCAAGGAGCTTTTATTTATCCGAGTTATTCCATTGTTATTTATCACATTAAACATAAAAGGATACATTTAAAATATTTACATATTAGTTTGGTAAAAATACAGTAATAAGCACGTTGCATGTTAATATAAGTAACATTGTTTTAAAAAGTGCCTATATTTTCAAAACCCCCGAATATTGAGAAGTGTAGCATTGCTTTAATGTCTGGTTTAGTAGAAGATATCCAGATTCTTAAATGTGTTTCTGCATTCAGTCTATCATGATATATTGTTTTGCTAAAGTATCTAAAGAAAATCCAGCTTTATAGAGATATGTAATTGTAAAAGAGAGGATAATTTTTTTTAATGTTTATTTATTTTTGAGAGAGAGACAGACAGTATGAGTGGGGAAGAGGCAGAGAGAAAGGGAGACATAGAACATGAAGCAGGCTCCAAACTCTGAGCTGTCAGCACAGAGCCTAACGCGGGGCCCGAACCCACAAACTGCGAAATCATGACCTGAGCCGAAGTCAGACGTTCATCTGACTGAGCCACCTGGGCGCCCTGAGAGGATAATTTTTTTTAACGTTTATTTTCATTTTTGAGAGAGAGAGAGACAGAGTGAGAGCACGGGAGGAGCAGAGAGAGAGGGAGATACAGAATCCAATGCACGCTCCAGGCTCTGAGTTGTCAGCACAGAGCCTGACTCGGGGCTTGAACTCGTGAACCACAAGATCATGCCCTGCACTGAAGTCGGACGCTTAATGGCCTGAGCCACCCAGGTGGCCCGGATAATTTTTTTTTCTTAATTTATTTTGAGAGAGAGAGTGCACACACTCTCCTCTATATGTGGAATATAAAAAGATATTGACGAACTTTTCAGGCTTTGTTTCACTAAAATCCATCAGTCCATCTTATACTTTGAATGGATTGTTTACTCATGCATGATTTTATAACATCATGCATTTGTCATTTGGAAAATATTGGTTTACAGAGTTAGGCAGATCTTCCAAATGTTGACACATCCCATTATACAATATCAAATATACAACACAAAATATAGCATATAAAAAATCACGTTCATTAACATCACGATGAATCTATCAGAAAAGTCTTTAAATATTGGGAAGCCATCCAGCTCACGGCAGTGGGTATAGGTTTTCCAAATTCCAAACTTTTATTTGAAAGCTCAAATTTTTTCATTGGCAACAAATGCTGTCAATGGTTTTCCTTGATTTAATGGGCTCATTTAGTTATTTTTGAAAAGTCAGCCTCATATCCATGTCTGAAGCATCATGATTTGTCAGTTATTCTTTCAAATAAACATGATGTTGCATGATAAAATTGGCTGGTTCACTTTACCACTCTGCAATCACACAAGGGTTGTTGCTCAGGATCATTGTGTAGGAATGCAGCAGATTCCTTTATGTGTTTCCTATTTCATCCCATAGCCTCTTAATTCAAGTGTTGAGATTTAATGAACTTAATAATTTTCACTGCTTCATCAAGGACGTTCTTAATTAACACTGGCTTTGATTTTTAACTTCTACCAAGTAGCAGTGAAGAATACAATGACCACTAGTACATTCGATTCATGCTAAGGCAACAGCAGTTTTATCCACTGTATTTTTATATCATTGGTGCCAATGTTATCACAGTGAAAAAGACAAATCATGTCTTACTATTACTATTATTATGAAATAATCTTTGACTTCTTAGATGCCCCTGAAAAAGTCTTGGGTCTGTGGACTTCACTTTGAGGACCAATGGACTAGATCACCTTGAAAATTCTGCTCAGCTTTAAGAATCTAAGATGAAGACAAATATAGATTCATTTACATGTCCCACCTGGTCCCTCGCTGTGTGCAGTTTTATGCATTTGTTTCAAACTTGGGGTTTAGTTTGTGACCTGGAACACAGTAAAACAAAGCCCAGTATTAAGGGCATGGACTCTGCAGCTATATTGTTTTGGTTTGAATCTTGGGTCCACTACTTCCTAACTGTGTGACCTTGGGCAAGTTACTTAACCTCTCAATGCCTTGATTTTCTTATTTCTAAAACGGGCCTAATAAAAATCTACTTCATGGGTTGTTGTGAGGATTAAATGAGCTAATTCCACATAAGTGGATCATAACAGTGCCTGACACATAGCCAGCCCTCAACAAATGTTCCCTATTATTATGATTACCGATCCATGGGTTGCCCTATATCCCTGGATGCAGAAGAGAACGGGCACCACTTCCCTGAGGCTTGCCGAGGCCCCAGGAGTGCTGGCGGTCACTCGTTTCGGCAGCGTCTCTGGATGGTCACCATCATCCTGCCTTTCTGTATCTGAGTCAGGATGAAGGTGGGAGGTTCTGTCCTTACACCCAGAAGAATCTTAACAAGATGATAACCTATTCTGTGTCATAAAAATGCCTCTTTAACATGAGTTGGCAGAACAGTCATCTCAGTTTACAAGGAACCCCCTCCAGCCTCTTCCAGTACAGAAGAGGTTGTTAAAACAAAGCCTAGAGCCTCTAGCATCTTGTGGTTTGATTCCTGGTTAGGGCTACAAGAGCCACGGATTTCTGTGGTGAACATTGGTTATTGAGTACCTAATTATGGGCTTCTTTGTGCCTGCTAAAGAAAAGTATTTAGTTTTTTTTCCATATTAAGAAATATTTGCAGAAATATTTCCCACGCTCACTTCTAATGGTCCCAAGTCTGCTGAATATGGCGATCACCTCTTCTAGTTTTGTGTTCTTCCTATCAATTCTTCTCTCTTCTGCCCACAAAACTTTAACTACCTACAGGTGACCTTGGGTGACCTTGAGACATCCTTTAGCAAGTTCATTGGTGATTGTAAGATACACCATTGATTTAATTCTAGCTTTTAGGTCTTGAGGGAAAAGACATACACACACACACACACACACACACACACACACATATATATGTATATTTTTTACAAAATTATTTCAATGCCAGAAGTATTAAAGGAAAAAAAATCTTGAGTTCTAGAACCAAGGATATACAGTGCAAGGGGAAGGAGACTGAATGCCCTAATATTTTAGACAGTATCGTTAACACATGTAGAAAAGAATGTATATCTGATAAATGCATTGTATCCAGAACATATAAAGAACTCTTAAAACTCAATAGGAAAAGGGCAAATAGCCCACTTAAAAAATGATCTAAATAGGGGCGCCTGAGTGACTCAGTCAGTTGAGCACCCGACCCTTGGTTTCAGCTCAGGTCATGAAATCATGGTTCTTGAGATTGAGCCCTGTGTCAGGCTCTGTGCTGACAGCGCAGAACCTGCTTGGGATTTCTCTCTCCCTCTCTCTCTGCCTCTCTTTGTCTCTCTCTCTCTCAAAAAATAAACAAACATTTAAAAATTAACAAATGATCTAAACACATTTTCCCAAAGAAGATGTACAAGTGGCCAATAAATGCATAAAATGTCATTCAACATCAGGGAAATACAAATCAAAATCATGAGATACAACTTCATATTTCATACTTAGCAGGATGGCTATCATCAGAAAGTTAGACAATAACAAGTGCTGGTGAGGATATGGAGAAATCAGAACTCTCACATGCAGCTGGTGGAAATATAAAATAGTGCAGCTACTTTAGAAAACAGGCTGGTAGCTCCTCAAGAAGTTAAACATAAAGTTACCATTTGACCCAGTTCTGCTTCTATCCCGTCAAGCAACCTGCACATTATTAAGTCAGCATGACACAGGGAAAGGGTAGAAATTGGGTTGGCGGACTGGAACTTTCTGGAAAGAGATAATCTGTGTAAAAAGAATAAGCTGGTATTCTGACTTATATTTCAGTCTCCTGTGAGTTTAGTTAGCTGCAGTTTCCCATGGAAAGTCTGATCATCTCTAGGTTTGTTGATCAAGTCCGTTTTCAAATACTGCACAGTTGAGAGTCTGATCCTGGGCAGTGATATATTCATGAAGACCATCCAAGTCACGAGGTCTCTTGAAAGCCCAGCAACTGACTTTCCCTGGACAACACCTATGACCTTTCTGCTCACACATCTTTCTAACTATAACCAATGTGGCATCATGATACATGTGCTGACATTGGTCTTCAGTAGCCCGAGCAAGAATTCTGCCCGTTCTGTGGACCAACCAGGCAGTTTTTAAGCAAGACCCTTAATTGCTATTGACTGACCTGACACTGTGAGTGTGGACCTGTCGTCATTTGTTTGGCTGCTTGGACTTGAACAAGTGAAAAATGCACTCAGAAATGGAGTAGTGTTTGACTCTGCTGGGAGGCCCAATGGCCTAGAACTTGTTACTGAGGCAGTTTTGTGCATATCTCTTCTCTCTGCCCTGCCTTCTTGGCTGGTGAGGGTGGGAAGCAGTAGGCTCAAGAAGGCACAAGCCCAAGCCAGCAATGAAGAGGGAGATGAATGGACTGTCCAGGAAGTGGGTTGACTTGCACTAGCAAGGACAATTTGCACTAGCAAATTGCACTAGCAAAGGCACATTTTGAGGTTGTACCATGTCTTGGGGATTTCCTTTATATGACAAATACTGACTTAGTTCCAACACCAGAGAGCACACAAGACCATCCACCTCCATCAAGGAGTTTATATTCTGAAATACAGGTAAGGTGACTGTATTAACTAATCTGCTAATGGGGACATCTAATTGCTAGCATTAAAAAATGAAGTCAGGGTGCTACCAGAAGGTTCAGAAGGTACAGGTCTGGGGAGGGTGGGAAGAATACAGATAATGATAAACTTTGTGTGCCTCAACACTGAGGATGAGCACCCAGGGCAGGCTTGAGCAACAGAATCTGGGGGTGAGATTTACATGCTGACTTGTATATGCAATCAAATACATATACATGTTGTGTATGGACTATACTTTTCTGTGTCCTTCTCCAACACCCCCAAAGACTCCATGTTTTGGGGGGGGGCATAGTAATCACTGATTTGCTGGAGGGCATAATGGGTGAGAAGAAGACAAAGGTTGACTTTTAAGGAAAGACAGGACTGGAAGCGGTGACTTTGGGCCTGTCAGAGGCTAAGAGAAAAGAGCTAGAGGGAAAGCAAATTAGCAGAACGTTTGGGGACAGAAGGTAAGAGGAAGAGGTGAAGCCCAGGGAGAGGAGAAGCTGGTCAGAGGCCAGGCGACAAGGGGAGAGTGGACCTTGCAGGGGCTCTTCGCCAGCAGGAGGCCCTGGTGCGTGACGGATGGGGTCTGTACAGCATTCTTCTGTTTGCATTTCACCAGACTCTGTTGTTGTTTACACTTTAAAATATTATGAGGTGCAGCAGAGAGAGAGGAATGGTATGAAATACAGCAGAAGTTTGACAGTAACAAATATAACTAGGTGGCAAAATGAAAACAAGGAGATAAGAATAGATTAGGATATTAAGAAAAACAAGGTATTTCTTTTTTAAAAAGAGGAAGGGAAACTAAACTCGAAAGGAATTTAAAGAAGATGAATTTTACTAAAGCGCTGGGAATTGGAAGCTGGCATAAGAAAATAATTACTGTTCACAGGGGGCAGATCTAGGTTTGGGGGGCCAGCAGCTTAAACAGTTTTACGAGGGGGTTTTCACAAGAGAAAGATGACAAAATTATGAACACAACATTTGAAAAGAGGCCTTGGAAGGGGCCTGGAGCTTAAACTTCAGGAGCTTCATGTGAATCCTCCCGTGATGTGGCTAGGACCTGCTGATCTCCCCAGCAACAATCACCTTTCCTCTGCGACACCCATCCCATATGGCCTCCAGCGCCATGTGTTCCCCTTCTTTCGCTCGCAGCCATTGTCTCCTGGGCACAGGTGAAGCTCCCTAACAGGCACGCCGGTCTTTCCATGGGCCAGCCTGGTCCCCCCACTCCCACCTTCCAATTTGCACATTACAAGTCACCACCCTCACATTACTTGTCACTCCCCCAAGGGTCCACCAATATCAAATTCTCATCTTATTCCCTCTGCCTGGAAGGTCTCCCCATTCACACTCTCTACCTTTAAAAAACACCGTCCCCTCATCCTGGGCTGGGTTATTTGCCTAGCCTCATGCTCTCCTAGCACTTGACATGCTTTTATCATAGCACTTCCCACGTGGCATCACATCAACCTATTATTGTCCGCTGCCTGTCCCAGGCCATACGCTCCAGAGGGTAATCAGGAACATGGACACTGGAACTGGCTTTTCTGCTTTAAATTCTGGTTGTGCAACCCTGAGCAAGTAGCTCAGCCTCTCTGATACTTCCTCCCTTATAAACGGGGAATAATGACTGCTTATCTCAGAGGTGTGTCGTCATTAAAGGAGATAATGCATGTAAAGTGCTTAACTGGTACATGGAAGGTAGTTGGTGGCCCTGAGCTCTGCAGTTTAGAGAGTGGAGACTACTGAACCATTCCTGGCTCCCCTGTGCCTAGCATCATGCCTGATGTTTAGGAGACGTCACTGAATTAGCCAAAATGTATACTTTGGATTAACCTGCAGATGACCAATTTAAATAACTGAGACATGAACATTACAAAATGCTTTCTCCTCCCCCCCCCCAATAAAAATAGCTACTTTTTTGATGGTAAGGACATGCAAAAATGCAAAAATACAAAAGTAAAGTAAAACTACCATATACGTGACCATAGTGTGGCCATATAATTTGTCATATAAATAGGAACACTATTTATATGGTAAATTGAATGGGAGTGAACAGATAGTCTCTTTTAATTAGACTGTTCCAGGCACACCAGAGTTTATGGACACCGTACCTATAAGCTCCACTCCCCAATGATAGCCATGGTCAGCATATCACATAGTCTTCTAGATTTTTTTCCTATATACTTATGCTGTAAATAACTAGTTCTTAGCCCGATTTTCTTCTATTTAACAGTATGTCATGAAAATGTTTCATGTCAATATATATAGATCTTTACCATTATTTTTCCATTCTATTCTATTCCATTCAGATGTGCCATAATTTATTTCACTCACCCTGCACATCAGTTATTTCTGATTTTTTAGAATTATAAAATATTTATAAAGAAATTTCCAGTTGCTTGTTACCACTCTGTGGATTGGAATTTTGCAAGAACAATATCCAAGTGGCCCATTATTTTCTCTAAGCTGCTTTTCCCTCCATGGTGGCTGTGTCTGTTACCTCCAGGGACTTAGTTACCATGTTTGGACTGGTATATGCAGACAGAAGTTACTGTATCCACCCCCTCAATTAAATGGGATTTTAAAATATAACCTTTCTAGGGGCGCCTGGGTGGCTCAGTTGGTTAAGCATCTGACTCTTGATTTTGGCTCAGGTCATGATCTCATGGTTTGTGGGATTGAACCCCATGTGGGGCTCTGTGCTGACAGTGTGGAACCTGCTTGGAATTCTCTCTCCTTCTCTCTCTGCCCCTACCGTGCTCATGCTCTCTATCTCTCTCAAAATAAATAAACTTAAAAAAATAAAATATAACCTTAGTAATAAAGCAACTAAGCACAGACAGTAACTAATATTACTGACATTTGTATTTAAGTGAGTGACACACCATTTAGTCAAGAAACCATATATGCTGATGTTTAATTAGGTACCATTCTTCTGGGCCCTTAATTTTATTGCTGCTGGAATACTGTGTTTCGTTCATTCATTCATACATTCATTCATTTAAAAACTGCTAACCATGTTTTTATGCCAGTCATGGAGAAGTCTCCTGCAATCCAAATCGCATACAGTAAAACCTCATTTGTGTGGATTCCACTGGTTCATCAAAGAACTTTTGCTATAATTATGTTTGGTGTCATTCATTCTAATACTTAGCTTTAATTGAGAATACCAGTTACTCTTTCTTCCAGTAGTATCCTGTGTGTAACTGAGGCACACTAGCCCCTGGACATAGCCGAGTGAACTTTGCAGCCCCCAAATCTGGAAACTCTATAATAGCACTTCTTGGGGAGTGCTGTATAGACGAAGACAGGAGGGAAAACAAAGCTGTGCTGAGATGTAGATGTGGGGCTATCAAACTGAATCTAGCAGGTCACAGTAGCAGGGGATACTGAGGATTTCTGTGGACTGAGTATTTAGCAATTGTTTAAAAGCAGGATAGTGAGCCAAGACTTGGAGCAGAAAAGGCAGAGAGCTCCAAGCCAAAAATAGAGAGATGTGTGAGAAGTATTTGGGGAAAAAAGACTAAAGATGAATAAGTTAAACAGAAACAGACCTGTATTAAGCCCTACCTTAAACTCAATGTGATATGAAGAAGCCTCAGGGTGAGCTCACAGTCGTAGGATTGACCCCGTTTTCTGTGTTGTGCTGACGGCACAGAGCCCAATGCGGGGTTCGCTCAGACTCACGAACCGTCAGATCATGACTTGAGCCGAAGTTGGGCGCTCAACCAACTGAGCCACCCAGGTGCCCCCAAAATACTTTTTTATTTTATTTTTTTAATTTTGGAGACAGAGAAAGAGAGAGAGTGAGTGTCCAAGAGGGCAGAGGGAAAGAGAGAAAGAATTTTAAGCAGACTCCAAGCTGAGCCTGGAGCCCAATGTGGGGCTTGATCCGGTAGCTCTAGGATCGTGACTTGAGCCAAAATCAAGAGTTGGACACTCAACTGACTGAGCCATCCAGGTGCCCTTGAACCTGTTTTCTGGCTGGATGTTGGCAGACATCGCTCTCCGTTCCTAGGGCTGCTCTCAAGTCTGAGCTACATGGCCCCTCCATAGGCAGTTCACAACATGGCCATTTGCTTTGGTTGCTTTCCTATCAGGCCAAAGGGGAGTGTCAGTTGCTGCTTCTCATCACTTTTCAGGGCCCAGCTAATCAGATCAGGTCCATCCAGAGATAATCTCCCTTTTGATTAACTCAAAGTCAGTCAACTGATTAAGGACCTTAATTACATCTGCAAAATCCCTTGTGTCATCTGAGATACCATCCTTGTTCTACTCATAGGTCTGGCCTACACTCAAGGGAAGGATGTTATGTAGGGCACGTACACCAGGGGGCAGCAATCTCAGGGGGAACCTTAGAATTCTACCTACCATGATGAGATTAACCGAAACAACTAGAAAAAGCATTTTTATCGTGGGCCTTAAAGTCACTTGGGTTCTTAAACAGGAATATGGTAAACACAATGCATGTTGATAGGGATGTTCTGGTGATAACAATTACAAACCTTTGAACAGCGTAATGAAAATCTCCAGGAACCATGTCACTGGGCCAACTCTCGGTTAAAGTAGCAGGTTGAGGGGGCAGTCAAGGACGTGGCAGGGTATAAGTGGAGACAGCATTCCAGTTCTTTCTGCTGGGGTCCAGTGAGCTCATTACCTAAGTGAACCAGTTCAGTCCTGAGGGAACATCGAGGTTAAAGACCACTGGCAATGCCCAGCCAGGGCCCCTAAGAGAAGGCCTTCAGGAAGTGAGGTCCTAGCAGAGGGTGGTCGGGATGGTGTGTGGTTTCTGGGGCTATGTAGATGTGTATGGGAGTGGGGGTGATGGGGACACGAGGAAAACGTTCAATTCAATCTTCAGTAACCAAGACGGGGGTGCCCACCTTTATCCTCCACACCCACTCTTAATGGACAGACATTAGAGATACTACATATGAAAAGGCAACTGACAGGGGACCCAGCTGACCTGTTCCCTCTTACCTGCCTGAGGTTCTTGTATGAGGTACCGTTGTGGAAGCTTTAAGTGGTCACCATCATCCACAAGATGACGTTTTCTCTCACGTATGTCAAGCTGCTAAGTTCTCTACCACCACAAACTTCAACATTGCCTCAGAGGTCAAAATGGAGGGAGAGGGGAAGGAAGGGGAGGTCGGGCTGTTTGTGTGGATTCTGAAGAGGTGCCCTGCTCAGCCAGACCCAAGCAAGGGAGAGGGGCAGGGAGGGGAGCGGGAATCCTTGTAATCATAAGAACCACTTAGAGAGATCTAGGTATAAAGACTCTGGCTTTGAGTTAAGCACACTGGAGTTCCCAGCCTCTGAAACTCCTGTCCCTGGTTCACAAAGCTGACGGACAAACTTCCATTTACAACCACGGAATGCTGTCAGCATCAGAAAAAGGTCTTGGTGGAACCAAAAAGCGGCAAAACCCTGAAACATTGGCGTCTGAAGAACTCAGAGCCCCTGCACCTGGGAACTTGCAAAGACCGGTGAGCTAGAGGAGCTGCCTGCCGTGGGTACAGCCGAATGCTGGGTGGGTGGCTGGGCTCACTGCATAGAGATGTTAGCACCCTCCTTGCTTCAGTGAGCACTGAAAGTCACTTCGTTCTTCTGCATGGGGCCTGGGCTGAAAATCAGAAGGAAGAGGGGGCCCAGTTCTATGTCTGTCCTCAAACACCCTGCTGCCTGTCAAGGGCTATTCTAAATGAGGTATGTAGGTATGGTTATCCCCAAGTTACAGATGGGGAAGCTAAGTCATGGAGAGGTCAATTGCTGAGGCCATTATGAGTAATAAGTGGCAGAAATGTGATTCGAACCGGATCGGTCTAGGGTTAGAGTCCTTGTGCTCAGGGGCCAGGCTCTTCTCTGCTGCACTGCCTTATACACAGACTAGAGCACTCACACAGTTTGGCACTTTTTTATTTCAAGGCAGGTAATACAAATGGGGTAAAAATGTCTAGTGCACAGAAGGCAGGAAAGGGGCGTGTGGGGTGCCTGGGTGGCAATGATGAGCCTGAGGAGGTATCCTTTTCTCTCTTCAGTGCATTCTACCTGCAGGATGACTGCAGCGTTACAGGAGTGCCACTCTCCACTTCAGGGCTATTGGTACTTGGAGCGCCAGATGGCTGTCCTCAGGGTTCACTGCAGCTGAGCATAAATATAAAGCCCACCATTTCTAAGGGGGGGTCCCGACGATGCCCAGGTGTGTGGTTCCAGAGCAATTTCGCCTCGAGTAAATCAGTAGGTCCATATTAGGAGACATGTGTTAATTTATTGCGGCAAGATTTTATGTCTCAGTCAGTCATTAGCAAAATTTCGTACCAGAAATTCTTTCCTCTTTAATCTTGGCGGGATTGGTATTACACATAACTCGACTATTAAGACAAGAAAATCTTGCAGATAGGGAGGTCGTTAATCTAAAGGGTTTTTGCAGTGTGAAACGCAAATGCTCGGTGACAGGTATGCTGGGATCCCCTGAAGCCTTCTTATTCTGCCATAAAGGGATCTAAGGAAAGGTTTGATTGTTTTGTTAACACAAATAAGAAGCCCTTCTGCCGCTCAGCTCTCTTTGCAGCTCCCTTTCCTTTACCATTTGTTAAGATAAACTTTCCAGCCCCGGGAGGGCTGGCTCATCAACACCGTCTTTCCCTGTTCCCAACAACAGACCTGGGATTTGGGGTCCGAATTCGCAGAAGGTGAGGGTAAAGCAAAGATGTGTGCGCTCTCTCTCTCTGGTGTCTCCTCCGTGGGCCTTTGTGACCAGCTCTTTCTCTTGGACTCCCCTCCTTCTGGGGCAGCACACCTGGATTTCCCACACACATTTCTAGGTTGATGGCACCTTTGATCGATTCCGGGAGTCGAGCTGGGTGGACACATGAATGACCCTTGCAGCAGGCCAGGGGTTAGGAGGGTCTGATTCTAACCTAGCTCTGCCACAAAGTAGTTGTGTGACCTTGAGCAATTCAATCCCTACTGCCTCAGTTTCCCCAACTGGGACTAATGATTGCTAAAGCCCTTACAGCTTTAAATATGATCCTACGACCTCTGCTCCACAACATGCAGGGGTGCTCAGTGAGGAATCTCGGAATTAGTTCACTTTACTCGGTGTGTTATGCCTTCTAATATTTGTTACAACAGCCCTAACCATGGTCTGGTAGAAAGTAAGTGTGAAAAGGGTGGACTTTGGTGTTGGGCTGCCTACCTCACAGCCTGACTCTGAGTGACCTTAGGCAAATTTTGTAACCCGTCTGGGCCTTATTTCTCTCATCTAATAATAGTACTGACCTCACCGAGAACTTGTGAGATTGAAATAAGTGAATGCTCATAAACTAAACAGAATTCTTGGTGTGCGCTAAATACTAAATGTTAGCTGAATTGTGAATTTTATTATTTTTTACAACTTGCAAAAACTAGGGGCATACATTTCTATTACAAGTATAACCAGCCAACTACTCACCCCATCCAAAAAAAAAAATTAGTCTTTATTTACAGACTTGTATAGACAACTGATGACCCCCCCCTCCCCCCAACCCCTATACTCCAAGTTCTTACAAAAGAGTATTGACCTCACTTGGGAGGATGAAGATGAGGACAGAAACTTTAAAAAAAATTTTTTTTAATGTGTATTTATTTTTTGAGAGAGAGAGAGAGAGCAGGGAAGGAACAGAGAGAGGAGACACAGAATCCGAAGTAGGCTCCAGGCTCGGAACTGTCAGCACAGAACCCGACCTGGGGCTCGAACTCACGGACTGTAAGATCATGATCTGAGCGGAAGTCAGAGGCTCAACTGACTGAGCCACCCAGGCACCCCGAGGACAGATATTTTTTAGGTTCTGCAGCAAGCCTTCCTGAGGCTGGCCCATGATCTACTCCAGTCCCACCTTTTTGGAGTTCGCAGATGCCCACTCATGTTCCCCAAGTGCCCCAACTGTGTGTAGCTTCCTGGCTAAACTACTCTCAAAACCTATAGAGCACTTGTAGAATCTTCAATGGTCTTGAGGCAGCAAGGAATCTTTGTGTCTTTCTTTCCCCCCTCACCATTTTCTCTCCCTCCTCCTTGGCTCCCCCTCCCCTATTCCCTACCATTTTCCTCCCCAGGGAGCACCTTCTCATTCCTCTCTCCATCTTCTCCTCATCCCCAAAGAGTCCTCCACGGGCTCATCCACAATGGTTTCAGCTTCGTGCCTTGCAAAGAAAATTCTGTCCCTCTGCACCTTTCAGGAAAATGATCAGCCCAAAAAGTTTAGGAAAAAAAATTCATTATCTTTAATAGATTTTGTTACCAGCCCCAGCCAGGAGGGACCCGAGTTCCCAGGAAATCTAAATTAATAAATGCCCTACCAAGAGGTGTGGAGGGGGACGGGCAGGGAGGCCAACCAAACCAAGATATAATTTCTTTGTGAGCTTTGCAAGGGTGAGAGTCTGAAACAGAAGACCAAAAGTGCCGTCTAGCTAGGAAAAAGGATTTAAAACATCGCTGAGAAGCCCGGGACTGTTTGGAATCCATTTTGAGTAAAGTGGAAATATTTGGATGAGTGAAACGGCTGCTCTCTTTTAATTGGCATCTGGTTGATCGGGGACTGCTATCTAGGACCGTGAGAGGGTTGTCAGGAAAATCAGCGTATAGAACATTTCACTAACAAATTCCTAATTTCATCTGTGCCAGCCACAAAACTTATTGTGCTCATTTTGGCTCTCGAATGAAAGAGCAACTGGCGGGTACCTCTGGGGTCTCGGAAGAAGATTTAGAGAGGTTTGTTAGTCTATTAGAAGGCGGAGGGAACCGTTCTTCCCTTCAGCTGTAAACTCGAGAGAAGTCTATTAGAAACTCTCCATGTGGGGCTCAAATCCCCTTCCCCTTTGATTCAATCACCCTGACTCATTAGGCTGGTGGAATACCACTTTAGACTGTGCACTATAAATAATTAAAGCGTACAAACATGTGCGGTCACCTGATTCAGTCCCAAGAGGAAGTGGTAATGCAGAGGACGTTTGACTTTGTGCCGAGCTCCTTGTTGATGGCCAGGATTTAAAAACTGTATCTCTAGTCCCAGCCCAGTCCTAGGAGCAACAGCCCTGCATCAAACAAGTGCCATCCTGGCATTTGCTGCCGCACCCGACAAACTCCATCGAGCGGATCCTGAAATTAGAACCTACCTCTAGGTCAGCTTTTCCTCCTGATGTGACCTTTCAGGACTATACCTTCCATCTTTAAGCCACCCAGCATGGCAGACGGTATTCTCCAAAAAGGACCAGATATTAGTTTCCTAGCGCCTCCCTAACACATTACCTCGCACAATGGAACTGAATTCTGTCACGGTTCTTTCTGGAGGGAAGAAGTCTGAAATCAAGCTGTTGGCAGGGCCATGCTCCTTCTGAAGCATGCTCCTTCTTTATATCTTCCAGCAGCTTCTTTTGGCTCCTGGCATTCCTTGGCTTGGGCCAGCATAAGCCCAGTCTCTGCCTCCGTCTTCACACGGCCTTCTTCCCTATGTGTCTGTCTCTTCTGTGTCTGTGGATCATCTCCCCTTTCTGTAAGGACAGCGGTCTTTGGATTTAGGGCCTACACTAATTTTCTGTGACTTCATCTTCCCTATTTCCAAACAAGGTCACATTCTGATGTCCTAGGTAGATACGAATTTTGGGGTGACGCCACTCAGCCCAATATAGGCCAAACAACCTTTTCTGTTCCATATCTGCTTCCAAAACCTTGTCACTTTCCCAATACGAGTTGAAGTGTCTCCTCCCTCCCCTTGAAATGGGTGGGCCTTGGTGACAGCTTCAACCAGCAGAAAATGGTAGAAGTGAGGCTGTGTGGCTTCGGAGGCTAGGCTATAAAAGACAAAGGGCCCCACCTGCCTCTCGCTCAGAATGAACCACCGTGCTGTGAAGAAGCCCAGGCACATGGAGGAGACCACCCCTCAGCCCCAGCTAAGCTGCCAGCAGCTGTAGGCATCAAGGTGCCAGGGGTGTGAGTGAGCCATCTGGGCAGAGGGTCCTCCAGCCCTCAGGCAGCCTCCCCTGCTGACCCTTCATGGAACACAGACAAAGCTTCCCAGCCGAGCCTCGCCCAACTTGCATATTTAGAAGTAGAATAAAGATTGTTGTTTTAAACCACTAAGTTTGGGGTGGTTTTGTGTGCAGCATTATGAACCTGGAACACAGAACCTTGTCACTCCTTCTCCTCGGTGTCTTCCTTTCTCCCTCTAACCAGTTAACCTGCATGTTTCTTCCTCCCTCCGGCCCTCCCTTAGCTGCGCACTTAATTTTTTTTCACTCTGGATTGCATCCTTAGTACCTTAACTGGTCTCTGGACTTTGGTCCCCACTTTCTCCATCCTACTAAGTGACCTCTTCAGCACGTTTTGGTCTTGCCACTATCCTACTCAAAATTCCATGATGGCTCTCCATTGCTTAGAGCCTTTTCCCACATTCCATAACTGAGAGATAAGAATTCTTCACTCTGGTCTCAGTTTACCTTTCCTGCTTTATCTCTTAAACCTTCTGTGTCCTTCTAGGCATTCAACAAACCAAACTATTCACTCTTCCAAACATACCTTGAGCTCACTTTTCTGCCTTGGTAACTCAGTTTACTTTTTCAACATTTAATAATGTTTTTGGGGAACCTATTCATGCCAGGCAGAGTGCAGGAAACAGGAATACTGGAACACCACCTCCCTCCCCATCTTCTCACTTCATCTGACTGAAATCCTATCCATTTTCCAAGGCTCAGCTCCAAATGTCACCTCCCCCATGAAGCCTCTCCAGTTCCCTTAGCTAAAATGATCTTTGCTTTCCTCTGAATTCTTCCTACATCTTCTTCACCAATCAAACCAAATGACTTGTAGCTCTCTGACCACACCAATCTTTCCCAAGCCTCCCAAGCCATGTGCCTGCTGCATGCTCATCCTTCACGTTTTCCCAGCTAGCTAACCCCACATACCCTCTTACCTTGACTCAGATATCATTTTCTTTTGAGAAACTTTCTGTAATCCACTTGGTTTGACTTAGATATCCCAACGTATGATTAACCTTAGGCCTGGAATGGATCCTATGTCTATGTCTGTGGCCCTGGGAAGGTAAGGACTGGATCTTTAACTCCTGTATCCCATGTACCCAGCCCACAGAGGGTGCACCTAAATATTTATTGAATGACTGAATATTGAATACTTGAGGAACTCACTAGAAAGATCTCAAAGACCTTTAAACATAGCTGGATATAGGAAAAGGATTTGGAAATGAGGTTTTGCTTAGGCATTAAGTTGTACATAGCTGAATTTCAGGTTCCTTGAGTTGAGTTTTGAGCTCAGCTCCAGGTAAAGGAACTCTATGCACACCCCTTCATTGGTCCCCAAGCATATTTTGGTAATGAAGAAACATTTTATTTATTTATTTATTTTTTGAAGAAACATTTTAACTGGAAAACATTCAATTTAGAATTTTGCAAATTGTTCTTTGTTCTCATCTCTTTGACAACATTATACATTTTTCAAACATAGGAACTGCATATTGTATTTCTTTCGGTTCTCCCACAGCCTCTATTTTGTACTGGGACCGCATAAGCACCTCAATATTTATTCAGCAGGTTTTTGTGGGGAGACATAACTAGACCCCCAAATCACTGATGGTTTCCTTTGAAAATCACTGAGCTTGTGCATACCAATCTACAAAGCTGCTTCTTTGCCTTGAATGGATAATGAGGCTCCCAGATTTCTCAGACTCTTGGAAGAAGCGAATCCTAAAGAGAATTGCATTCTGGGAGGAACCCTCCATCTCACACTATGTAGCTTGTTTTTCCTTTTGGGGATAGGATTGTGAACCCCGAGTTTCCTGGGATGTCATTATACATCCTGGGGTTTAGTCATCCAAGACTTGCCCCACCCTGCAAGTGACTCAGGGGACAATGAAGACATTACTGTGAGAGAGAGGTAGATTCTTTAAAACAAAACAAAACAAAGAGATGACCTCTCTTAAGCTCTGTTATTAAATCTGAGACTCTTGAGAGCATTTGCCAAGGGAATCCATCATTCTTTTATTTTGTATTTCCTGGGTCTCACTCAGTGTTCTGACTCCAGGAGAAGAAAATACCATGACTAGTACTTGAAATGCTGGCACCTATAGTATCTTGAGTTAATGTTACTTGCAGCTTTGTTCACGAACAATTCTGCCGTGAAATAGCTGTAAAAGAAACGAGACTACCAAGAAGTATTCCTTTGAGTGTCTCTGGCATGCAGAGAGGCGATGGGGATCTGTGTGTGTACGTGTGGGAAAGTGAGGGGGGATGATAAATAGTGTGCTACCTCTCCTTTAAGAGCACGTCCTTTTATTCCTGACACTTAAAAAGACACTGTCAAAAAGATGTTTTACTGATTTGACTTTCTGTGCAGGAGAACGTGCAACAGTTACCTAGTAAGTGGTTTTATAGGGAGTTTCACCCACACGTTATAATAAACTGAGCCCGAAGATAACATATCTTTTGTGCTTTTACAGTGCTTGGATGATAACTGTGAAAAATTATCTAGTGGAGGTGAGCAAACTGTACCTGTGGTCTTTTTCTCATGACCTCTGTATGATAAAGTTTACTATCTTGGAGCATGTGATGCATTGTCAAATAATAGGTTTGCTTGTCTGGCCAACAAGAAGTAATTGAGGAGTGTTATAGTTTTACAATCCATGTTTCAATGACTCTGCTGCTTTTGAGTTGTTAGACCTGAACAAAATGGGTCAATGTGGAAAGAATAAAGTTTTTTTCTCTCTCCCCCCGCCGCCATCTCCCACCTTCTTTATGGAGGTGTTTTGAAAGGGAGAGATGGGATAGAGGCCTTGACTGTGATAGTTCTCTGCCTTGGCATCCCTGGTTTCCACTGTAGGGCTTGAGGTGGGATGTCTTCATCCTGGTTTAATGACTGAGAGTGAATTTGGATTTCACTTACCCACAAATGTCTACTGAGCACCCTCATATTCCTTCTGTCCTTAGAGAGAAAATTAGCTAACTAGTTTATTTTGGTTTAAAGATTCTTTGGACCTTGGATCTATGTCTTTAAGGAACAATCTTCCCGTCACATTCTTCAGACTTACTGGGAGTAAATCAAAGCTTGGGTGACCTGGCTGAGCTGCGGCAGGTAACACATTAAAGAATGTTTGATTTTGCCACTCTTCATTTTCTTTGGGGCTGGGGCTCACCCAGCGTTTCACAGAGTGTGCTCCACAGAACACTGGTTCCAGGAGATGCTTTGTGAAGTGACTTTGGGAAACATAGCATACCTAATCTAAATCCTTATTTTAGTGCCTCCTGATGAAAATTACCATACAAAAGGCTTGAGGAAGTCCAATTGTAGAGAAGTACCCTAGCTCTAGCATTTCCCAAAGATGACCACAGAATCCCACCCCGCCCCCGACATCCTGGAGTTTAATCATCCAGCTAGTGTGCTGCACACTGTATTTGGGGGAATTTAAAACAAACTGAGATTTTGGTGATTTATAAATATAGCCATCATTCCTTCCAGAAAGAAACCATTGGGAGGCCAGTCATTGCTTAGCAACCTTCCCTTGCCCTACCAACATATACACATAAGTACTTGTCTTAGAATTTTTTTTTTCCAATAGGGCTATTAAGATTAAAAACTGAGGGCTTCCTCACATGTTATTTCGCTGTTATGGGGGTCAGAGAGCTTTTTAGGAAAATAACTTAAGTAAGATAAATGACTAGGATTTATGTTTGTGTTAGAATGTTGGATGGACTTATTTGTGTTTGCTGATGATGGTGGTTACTAAAGATGCAAGGAGGGTGTAAAAGACTGGTATCCAAAATATACCAAGAACTCATAACATTCAACAGTAAGAAAACAACTCAACTAAAAATTGAGCCAAAGACCTTAACAGACTCCTCACCAACAAGATATACAGATAGCAAATAAGCACATGAAAAGAGGCTCCACATCATATGTATTCAAGGAAATGCAAATTAAAACAACAATGAGATTTCACTACACATCTATCAGAATGGCCCAAATCTGGGACACCGATAACACTAAATTGCTGTTGGGGGTATGGAAAAACAGCAACTCTCATACACTGCTGGTGGGAATACAAACCAGTATAGCCACTTTGGAAGACAGTTTGGCATTTCTTACAAACTAAACATACTCTTACCACAAGATCCAGCAATTATGCTCCTTGGTTTTTACCCAAAGGAGCTGAAAACTTGTTTCCACACAAAAACTTGCACATGTATGTTGATAGCAGCTTCATTCATAATTGCCCAAACCTAGAAGCAACTCTGATGTCCTTCAGTAGATGAATGGATAAACAAACTATGGTGCATCCAAACAGTGAAATATTATTCAACACCAAAATGGAATGAGCTATCAAGCCATGAAAAGCCATGGAAGAACCTTAAATACCTGTTACTAAGTGAAAGAAGCCATACCAAAAAGACTACATATGTATGATTCTGTCTATAGAACATTCTGGAAAAACTATGAAGACAGTGAAAAGATCAGTGGTTGCCAGGGGTTTGGTTGGGGGAAGGGATGAATAGGAGAAGCACACAGGATTTTTAGGGCAGTGAAAATACTGTGTAGGACACCATAATGATGGATACCTGTCATTATACATTTGTCCAAACTCATAGAATATATGGCACCAAGAGCGAACCCTAAGGTGAACTATGGATTTAGAGTGATAATGATGTGTCAATGTAGGTTCATCAGTTGTAATGCTCTGGTGGGCAATGTTGATAAAGAGTAGAGGCTATGCATGTATCAGGGAGGGGGTATTGGGAAATCTCTCTACCTTCCCCTCAATTTTGCTGTGAACCTAAAACTGATCTTAAAAAAATAAAGTCTTAGAAAAAAATGCAAGGACGGGCCTGTTGGGTCTGGGGGAAGAATTTACTCTGAAAAACAAGTATTAAATGTGATTAGTCAAATTCAACAGTAGAGTTGTGGGGGTCCTTCTCTGGTGCCCTGGCTGCTCCTGCATGCTGCATCCTACTAGTGGCAGCCTCCCTGCAGACGGATGGCTGAGTGTCAAGTTCAAGTAGCTCTGCCACTGCTTTGGGACACCTCTAAGAGATGCTAATGGAGGGGAGGACAGCTGTTAGATAATCCAGCATATAGGAAAATACCAGGGCCCCAGGGAGTGTGATTCAGTGCCCAAGAGGTGGGCAATGATGGTGGCTTGGGTAATGGTCTGGAGGAGCATGAAGATGGGCCTTGCAGACACGCAGTGGCAGCTGTGTGACATGTGGGAAGCAGACAGGATTAAACCAGAAGTGCTGTGGGTTCTCCCCCATCCCTCCAGGGGGCTGGGAATCTTGAAAGTGGGCCGTGGTGCTATCAGAAACTAGCTCTACTATATTAGTAGAACTTAATTTTACCCAGATTAAAGGCCATGGACATCCTTCCCATTACTTAGATAATTATGTGCCTGGCCAATCAAGCCCAACTGCCTCTGACACCTTAAGGGAGTGCAGTTGGGACCTCATACAGGAACCTATAAGACAGTTGTATTAGTTACCTATTGCTGTGTAACAAATTATCCCAAATATTAATAAACGATAATAACTATCTCACTTAGTAGGTCACACACTTGGGAGCAGCTTAGCTGAGTGATTCTATCTCAGAGACTCTCATGTGGTACGAGTCAAGAAGTTGGCTGATGCTGCAGTCTTCTGAAGCCTTGATGGGCAGGAGGATCCACTTCTAAGACAGCTCCCTCACAAGGTTGTAGGCAACATCCTTAGTTCCTGGCTAGCTATTGGTAGGAGGCCTGAGCTCCTTAACATGTGACTCTCTCCATAGATCTGCCTGAACGGGGTCATAATGGCAGCTGGTTTCCCCAGAGCTAGTGATCCAAGAAGAAGAAGGCCACAGTGTCTTTTATGACTCAGCCTTGGAAGTCACACACTACCACTTCACTCTATTCTCTTGGTTAGAAGTGTGTCACTAAGTCTAGACCACACTCTAGGAGAGGGGTACTAAGCTCCACCCCTTCTGAATAAAGAAGCGTCAAAGAAATTTTAAACCACCACAATGGTGGCTCACTTGTATTTAATTCCCTCAAGAGGTTAAAAGGGTTAACAAGAGTGTCAGGAAGCATATGAGGGAAGGACTTTATTTGGAGAAAGGTGGGGAATAAATGTGCTGGCCTGCCCAGAGGTGAAATCTATTGTGAGTCATACAAACTCTTTTTTATTTATTTTGAAATCAAAAGATGGGCTCCAGACATGACTACTTGTTAAATTGGATGAAATTAAAAATAGCTTAAGCGTTTGGGAAGGGGGGGGGGAGCTGATTAGTTCTCAGGATATATTAAATGTCCTCACATGAGAAGGGAGTCAGCTATTGGGAAGGGCTGCTTTGGAAAACATATGCTGTGTCAAACTCCGCCAGCAGATGCAGAATTTGCTGCTAAAGTTAGCTCCCTGAGAACAGAGCTGGATGGGCTGCCATCACAGATGTCTCTGGAACCAGCACCCGAGACAAATATAATTCTTACCACTGGAAAGCAAGGCCTCACACAAGAGCCTTCTCGCCCTGGTGGAGGGGTTGGAGGGAGGTGCGAAGGCAGATTTACGACCCCAAATGCTGACTCTTCTGTGATTCTTCAGGATAACAGATGATTTTGAAGCCACGAGGTGTCCTAGTATTTTGCATTTCTAAATCTGAGAATCCTTCATAAGGTGAATTCACGTTACTTTAAGCGGAACCCATGCTATATAAAATTCAAGGCCTGATTGGAAAAGTTTTGATATTCGTATTTTGAGATTTTTAGTCTGAAATGTTGGGAGCAGAGGAGATAAGTGTTCCAAATGCCTAAAACAGTAGAGGAGGGAGTTAGAAAACTCCAATAATGAGAAATGATTTACATTATTTCATTAGCGCAGGAACCAAATGCTTTCCCCAAACAGGGAGGGGACCCAGTTCCATGGCTGGCAGCAGACGGATGATGTCACTTCTGAGCTTCCAATACGTTACGGAGCAGGATTTCTCCAAAGTGAGTTTCACAGAATTTAGTCTCCAGGGATGCTTCACAAAAGAAGGATTCTCTGATAAATAATGCTGGGGAATGATGCAGACACACTTCCCCTCTTGGAGGATCATGGGGCACATCAGCATTTTAATGGCTCTGAGAAGCCCTAAAATGAAGAAACCTGTTTCATTTTGTTTAGCTCTTTTGTTCCCAGACATGTAACCATGGATTTTTTTCTCCTATAAATTCAATTAATCTTCAGCTCCTCTTTCTACCTTTTTATTTATTTTTATTTTTGAGGGAGAGAGAGAGCACAAGTGGGGGAGAGGGGCAGAGGGAGAGAGAGAGAGTGAGAGAGAGAGAGAGAGAGAGAGAGAGAGAGAGAATCCCAAGCAGGCTCCACGCCCAGCATGGAGCCCACTGTGGGGCTTGATCCCACGATCCTGGGATCATGACCTGAGCTGAAATCAAGAGACAGACACTCAACCAACTGAGCCACTCAGGTGCCCTGACTCTTACTACCTTTTTAAAATATCAGCTTCACATGAGCAGGTCTTTGTTTTATTTGTGACTATAACCCAGTAGCCTAGAAAGGTTCACAAGGCACCATAAAATAATAGACCTTAAACTTCCGGATACTCTGTACCTACTCTTGTATTCACAAATTTGCATTCTTTCTCTTAGACGGGACCTCCATGATTGTTAGAAGCTTTGGGCCTCACAAAACCTGGATCTGCCCCTGCCTGGAACACCTGAGGTGCTCAATAAATACTTACAGAATACATGAATAAAGGAACTACAAAAGCAGCGTTCCTTGGAGTACACATTGGAAAACACTGTCGTGGGGACTCCAGGCAGGAGGACCCAGTGGTGAATGTTCAAATTAGATTAAGGAGGTATGAGACAGGAGTAAAATCTCACCTGGGGAAGAAAACAACTGTACAATATTAGAATTGGAGATGAAGTTCCACTAATTGATGATAAGGGCTTACCGGTGTCATACATTCTCCCCAGTCAGGATTTATCTGATACAGTGTTAGAGAGTTTCATTATGCGGGTTTAGAGGGCCAGCAAAAATCATAATGCAATACTTAGTCATTTCACTTAGCCACCGAGGTTCTTGAGAAGCCAAGGTCTGGTGCTCCTGAACAGAGACCCTCCACAGCTCCCTGGGCTGGCCATTGTTCTGCCAACCTGGAGCGGAGTCCCTCCTAGACATGGCAAATTGGATTTTGACAGTGTTGGATGATGAACAGAGTTCCATAAAACCCACGATCTGCCCTGCTCTGACCCTTCCGCTAGATTTCCCCCTTCCAATTCTGAATGGGGGTTTGACCCTTAAGTAATGAGGCAGATTTTTAATAGTTCTACCAGACCTCACATGTCCAGATGAACATTGTCTTTATTATTAATTTTTTTTTAATTTTATTTAGTTTGAGAGAGAGAGAGAGAGAGAGAGAACAAGTGGGGGAGGAACAGAGAGAGGGGGAAAGAGGGAGAATCCCAAGCAGGCTCCACACTGTCAGTGCAGAGCCTGATACAGGGCTTGAATTCATGAATGAGATCATGACCTGAGCTGAAATCAAGAGTTGGTGGATTAACCAACTGAGCCATCCAGACACCCCAAACATTGTCTTTTAAAGGTGGGACTTTAGGGAGCAGCATATAGGCTCTAATACAGCTGTTACTAATAAAATGTTGGGGCCCTCTTTTGGAATTGCAAAATTGTCAATTTGGAGGTGCATGAGATAAATCCATCCCTTTGGCCATATGTTGTTTTTGACCAAAAATGGTCTTACCCAGTTTATCTTGCAAAATGGCCCCACATATTCAGCTGACTGGATTTTAAAATCACTTTAGGGGTGCCTGGGTGGCTCAGTTGGTTAAGCGGCCGACTTCGGCTCAGGTCATGATCTCACAGTCCGTGAGTTGGAGCCCTGCGTCAGGCTCTGTGCTGACAGCTTAGGGCCTGGAGCCTGTTTCAGATTTTGTGTCTCCCTCTCTGACCCTCCCCCGTTCATGCTCTGTGTCTCTCTGTCTCAAAAATAAATAAACATTAAAAAAAAATTAGAATCACTTTAGGATTTTTATTCAAACTCGAATCCACTGTCAAAAGACAAAAATTTGCCAGTATTGGGATTGTTCCAAAATATATGCCACATGGTCTGAAAGCAACTCCCCAAGAGGAGACCAGGACAATTTGCAGCAAGGATAGCATGGAGAGCTTCTGGGAGGGCTGCCATCAAGGGCTATAGTCTTTGCTATCATTTGTCAAGTTCTAATAGAGTTTTGGAAATTATGATTCTGAATCCTGGACACTCATCAGAATCACCTGGGGAACTTTAAAAACTCTCCATGCTCAGATCCTCTCCCCTGGTTCACCTAGTTTGGTGTGGGGCCCAGGCATTGATTTAGTGTGTGTGTGTGTGTGTGTGTGTGTGTGTGTGTGTGTGTGATTTCAATATGCAGCCAGGATTAAACTCTATGTTAAAGAATCAATCTTACTAACTTTAGTCATACTTGTTCCTGTTTAATTTTTCTGTTGAGATAAAAATCTGCTGTGACTAGGCCAAGAGGCACCACTGAAGGTTAATCAGATTTGTCATTTGAATGGTCATTAGCAAAACTGGCACTGTGTGCCACAACCACTAGGGGGCAGACTCTGACACCTACTGATTAGTGTGCAAAGAAAGTAGCTTACAAGAAAAACAAGACCCAGAAAAAACTCCAGGACACAAAAGGAAGAGTGGTTTGAGTTTTTCTTCATGATCAGATCAGCCCCTCAAGTGCCTCATTTTACTAACTCTCCTAAATGCCATGATTTCTTCAAAGGTACCTATCATGGAATGCCAGTTCTAACTATGGAAAAGGGAACAGCAGAGAAAGAAAAGCTACTGACATATTTTGAGCTCTGTGGTGTGTCAGGCACCATGTTGAGTGCATTGCATCCATTATCTCATCTAATCCTACATAACCCTATGAAGCAGGATTAGCACCTCCTTTTTATAGATGAGGAAATCTATAGATAGACTGAGGCCAGAGAGGCAAAGTCACTTACACAGCATTCACAATCACAAGGTATTAACAGGAGATCAGAGTTTCCTCATTCCTAAGGCCATGATCTTTATTTACTCACACAACCTTTCTGGGAACAGATGGTGTTTAGGTGTGTGAATTTTCGTTTTTGTTTTTGTCATCACAGATCAGATGGTTTAAAGTGAGTGGTTTGGTGCTATTGTCACTCTTGTCAGAATGACTGTAAGTGATGTGTACCACAACTGCAGATGCACTATCTTCTATAGATGAGGAGAGTCAGATTTGTTGTCCAAATACCAGCTGTGAGATTTAGGGGAAAGAACTCTGGGCTGTGGAAATGGTCCACTTATTGCCTATGTGCCCAGAGAGAATAAAAGCTTTGAGGACAGGGTTCTATCTTATTTACCTATTGCTTGGCACATCATAGATGTACAAAAATATCCCAGTTGAGGAATGAATGTGTGCAAACATACATGAAAATTTTGAGATCTAAATTGCATTGTTGGATGTAAAACAGCCATATAATCTTGTGTAAGTCCTGTCTCCTCCCTGGACAACAGCTTCCTTATCAGTTAGTTGAAGTGATGGTTCTAGATGATATGTAAGATTCCTTCCAGATCCAACACTTCTAGGACTCAGCCTTTACCCCTCTCATTAGATAGACAAATACGAGGAGGGGCTCTGGGCTTCTGTTCTGGTGTCAGAGATCTACAGACAGGGAGGTGGTGGGAGAGACCCTCTGAACTTGATGTGGAGAAACCCCCTACTACTTGCTGATGGCGAGGTGGCCTGAATGTGGGAACACGAAGCGACAAGAGAGGAACTGAGAAAGCATACTCACCACTTCAAATGAACCTTTGTTGCTTTATTTTTTAAAGTAAAAAAAGAAAAAAAAAATAAAGTAAAAAAAGAGATGGTGGGGATCTACTGGTTGAATTCTTTATAAGAATTAAGTTTAAGTTTAGAATTCCACCATGATCTGAAGGAGAGGTGATTGGTTTCATTCTTTGCTTTCCATGTTAAGTCATGGTAAGGGAGACTCAATTTCTCCCATTCTTGTCTTCCCTGACTGCCATCTAGGGCCAAGCCATCCATGTGGGACTGCCAGTGAGGGTGGAGCCTAGAAAGAGGGAAGGCAGGGCATTGCTTATTACACTGGCTTTAAAGAGCTATTTCGACAAGTTCTCTACATGTTCCTCAGCCATCGGAAAGCTGGTCTCAGCAGAGTGTGCAACTTATACTGTGCCTTTATCATGCTCAAAGAATCTGTGTTAACACACACTGATCACCAATAGATACTTTTGAAAGATTGATTTAGTTCTTATGGACTTTCTGATTTGTCTCCAGACACACCAAAAATAACTTCACTTCTCATTCTGCTAATGAGCAAAATCACAAAGGCACGTGGAGCATGGCTTTGCATCATCCCAGGGAGATCCCCCCAAACCCAAGTAGAATACGATTGAGAGGATATATTGGTCATTTTTTTCACCTGTGGAGGAGGAGCTTAATAATTCAAGACCAGCCTTCTGAATTCAGCCCTTGTTTTCTGACACAACCGGTTCAACTTTCATTCATTCAAAATATAGGAGTACTAGGTAAAAGTCACTAGTTCCTGGCTATGTGTCAACATGTTCTAAGCACTTTATGACTATTAATTAATTTTTTTTTAATTTTTTTAACGTTTTATTTATTTTTGAGACAGAGAGAGACAGAGCATGAACAGGGGAGGGGCAGAGAGAGAGGGAGACACAGAATCGGAAGCAGGCTCCAGGCTCTGAGCCATCAGCCCAGAGCCTGACGCGGGGCTGGAACTCACGGACCGTGAGATCGTGACCTGAGCTGAAGTCGGACGCTTAACCGACTGAGCCACCCAGGCGCCCCTATTAATTAATTTAATTATCACAACAACTTTATGAAGTAGGTACCATTATTATCTCTATTTTATGGATAAGGAAACAGGGAAAAGAGAGGTCAAGTAACCTACACAAAGGCACACAGTAAGTGGTGGAACCACTGGCTCCAGGGTTTGTACTTTGAACCTGTATACTGTAGCCCCTCTCAAAAAACATTCAGTAATACCATTGTACAATGGACCAGGACCCTGACGGAAAGATGGCCTTCAGAGTGTCAGACCAGACAGGCTGGAGTATAGGTCAGTATCCCAAGTCTACTGGGAACTAGGGGACAAACCAAGAGTGGAAGCAGAAGACCAATCTTGTGGACGAGGCATAGGAGGTTGGAGATAGGTCATGACTCTGTGGACATGCAGGTTTTTAGAGGCTCTGTCATGAGTAAGGCATAGACTGTCCCAGCTCTTGTAGATAAAGATGGGGATAAAGCCCCTACCTCTGCTGCTAACCACCGTCTCATTGGCTCAGGCCTTGAGGAGGAGCCTGTGAGGTGAAGGTCTTGGTAAGGTCAGCCTGTCATGCTGGGAAAGGTGGGGACAGTTTTCTGCCTGTGAGAAATTAGGGTTGCCCAGAGTTCTTGGGCCTCCATGCCTTCCTGATCTTGTGGAGCCCATGTCGTTCTTACAGTTCTGGGAGATCATGAGTAGGAGGAAGAGTCGGCATCACTCCTTTCCCTGCTGCTTTGTGTGAAGGCAGAAGTTTCCAGTGAGTTAGAGTTCCTTTTAGAAGCCATTGATGTGGCTGGGCTGCTGCTTCTTCTTCTTCTTCTTCTTCTTCTTCTTCTTCTTCTTCTTCTTCTTCTTTTAAACCAAATTAGCGCTGGTTTTATTTAAATTGAAAAGGGAAAAAAACATATTTTGTAAACAAATATATTAAATATGACATACCAGACACTGTCTAGTTTGGTGACAAAATATATTTTAATGTAGTTTGAAATGTATTTATCTGGGGGCACCTGAGTGGCTCAGTTAGTTAAGCATCTGACTTCAGCTCGGTCATGATCTCACGTTTCATGATTTTGAGTCCCCCATCAGGCTCTCTGCTGTCAGCACAAAGCCTGCTTCAGATCTCTGTCCTCCTCTCTCTGCCCCTCCCCCTTTTGCTCTCTGTCTGTCTCTTTCAAAAATAAATAAACATTAAAAAAAAAAAGAAATTATTTATCTGTTATGGCTTGCAAATACACACACACTTTCTCATCTGATGTTAGAGATTCTATACATTGCATGTGAAAATAAACTTTAAAAGATTCCAGTGTAGTTAATACAGAGTGTTATATTCGTTTCAAGTGTACAATATGGTGATTCAACAGTTCCATATATTACTCAGTGCTTACCAAAATAAACGTACTCTTAATCCCCTTCACCTATTTCATCCCCCCACCCTGGGCTAGCTATTCAGTTCGTCCCTCCAGATCTTTGCCTTTATCTGTGTCCTTGGAAGGCGACCTTGGCAGATTGATCACCCTGGTTCCTTTGTGCTCTGGGTTTGCCAAGAGGAGTCACCCCCCAGCAGGCAGTCAGAAAGCCAGAGGAGAGAGTTCTGGTTCTGGTGGGGGTTGTATCCCTCTGCTAAGTCAGTTCTGCAGGGGGGGAAGGGGAGGCCCTCCTTATGCAGGAGCCCCAGTTCTCACTGGCTTTCAGCAATTCCTCCTCTGGCCCCTCGAGGTGAGGGATGGAAGCTGTTGACCTCTCTTGCATCTGGGGCCTTCACATTCCTTAGGGTTCACTTAACTTTGACTACACCTCCCTAAATAGGCCCTTCATTAAACTCTTCAGTCAAACCCTTCTGAATGGGTTCTGATTTCTTCCGGGGCCCTACCTGATATCTGGTCCTTGCCCCTTCTACCATGGTGATCTCAACTCCAGGTCTGATCCCTGATCCACTGAAGCGGCTTGGCCTGCTCTTGGCTGCTGGCGCATTCCTGGGAACACCCACCCTCTTATGCTGGAACTTCTCCCCTCTGCCCTGCCACACATTTGAATCTGTCCCCAGTCATCACCCACTTTGCTGGCTTCCTGCTCCGAAGTTTCTGTCCTGGCTCCTGACTCTAATTCCTTATGATGAATCAAATGTATCTATTAGGCTCCTGCTATGCCTGGCATACATGTTATCTCATTTAATTCTCATAATTATCAGATGCGGTTAGTATTACACTAAGAGATGAAAAAAACCAAGTTGCTTCTGCCTGACCAATATAATTTCCCCTTTTCAGCTAGTAGCACTCGGAGTTTCCTTTGGGAAACCACTCCTCCCTGCTCTCAGCCCTTGTGACTCAGATGATGCCAACCCCACCCATCTCCCTGGCCAGTTAGAGACACTGTGATTGGCTTAGACATGTGAAAATCACCTATGTTGGACGAATCAGAGTTAACTCTAGGTTTTCATTAGGATAATCAGAAAAAGGGCTCTCCTTCTGGAGTTGATAAATGGAGACTGTAAGCCCTGGTGGTGAACTTGCTGCACCTGATGGGAGAATCTAAGAGAGGAAATGAATTTGACAGAATCAAAGACTGAGATATAGCCATGTGGTTGCATGTGGTCATTCTTTTGTGTTTTTTTTTTAAGTTTATTTTTATTTATTTTTGAGAGAGAGATGGAGAATAAGCAGGGGAGGGGCAGAGGGAGAGGGAGACAGAATCCTAAGCAGGCTCTGTGCTGACAGCAGAGAGCCTGATGAGGGGCTCCCTCTCATGAACTGTGAGATCGTGACCTGAGCCAAAGTCAAGAGTCGGCCACTTAACCAACTGAGCCACCCAGGAACCCAAACGTGGTTATTCTTGAAGCTAGTCGACATCTTAAACTTCTGGATTGGGACAGGGCAGTAAATTCCATTTGCAATTTAAGTTGAGTTTCCATCATTTGTGACCATAAGTATGTAACCTTAATATCACACATCTGGTAACTGGTGGAGTGGGAGTTGAACTGAGGTTTGCCTGAAGAACTTGAGCTGAGTTATTCAAGGGTCTGAGGATACTAATGGCTGTGAAAGCTGCACATGTTCAACTTTCCTCCCCAGTGTTTTTCATTAGGACTTGAAGCAGGTTGTATGAAATGGACCGTTTCTTCCCTGGGTGCAATCTTGCTTCCAAGTCATAGAGTAATTATCATCATGTCCATTTTTAGTGACCTTACTAGGAGCTCCACAGTCTTCCTCAAAGGAACTTGAGTTCTGTGGCTAGTTGATTCTTAACATACACTTACCCTCTTTCCTTAGTAATAGAACCCTTCACATTTAGCTGTTTGCATGGTAATCCAGAATAAAAGCTGTAGTTCCTGGTGTGGCCATGTGACTAAATTCTAACAAATGGGATGCAAGCATAAGAGGTATGTGCAACTCCTAGGCACTATCCTTAAAGAGAAAAATATGCATGTTCTCCAGCACTTTATTCTTTATGTTGACTGGAATGTAGCTGATTGCTGGACCCAAGCAGCCATCTTGGACCGTCAGGTGGAAGCCATGTGTTAAGGATGATGGAGCAACAAGAAGGAAGGAGCTTGGGTTCTGGATGATTATTAAGTTGCCATGTAAACCCCCAGCTGTTCTTATTTATATGGGGAGAGATAACCTTTTCTTTCATTTATGCCACTGGTTTGGTGGCAGTATTGTTGGCATTACCGGCAGCTGAACCAAATCCTAACTAATTTAGGTTCTAAAAGGCCTAACAGGTCTTTTCTATAAATCAGATCCTGGGGAGGACAGGAGCCTTTCACAGTTTTGGAGACAGATCAGCAGATGGTCCCCGAAAAGAGTCTGGGGCCTTATGAATGTCAGTGACCAACCAGAGGTGGGCTTATGTGATGCTAAAGATTTTTAGTGGCCTATCCCAGGAAGCCTGGGAGATTTTTATATTTGTAATTTGTATTGCTTTCCTTCCATGTTACAAGCTTCAGACCCCACGAAACCTGGGATCTAGCAATGGCACAGACTGTTGTTTTTGTCTTGACTTGCAAGGGCAGGATTCAGGGACACTTCAGGTCATCTCACAGAGGAAGGTCTGACCTTATGTGTAAGACCCCCTCTTCCCTGTGTCTTACTCCCATCCATCCTGTAGGTTCCCCCTAATCTTGTCTCCTTCAGGATGCCTTCCCTGAATGTCAGAACCAGCTTGTGTCTTTTTCTCCCCGCACTAAAGGTCTTGAGGATTTGCCTCACTTCTTTTCCTGTTCTCAGCTGCATGTTGCAGAACGCGTACTGACCTTGGAATCAAAAGACCTGAACTTGAGACCTGGCTTACCTTATACCTATACCTAAGACTTTGACCAAGTAGTGGGCTCTCTGGGCCTCAGGTTTTTAATCTTTACTGAGAGGATGATAGCACTTGCTTCAACTAGTTAGCCAGAGGATTAAATTAGATAAAATATGTGTAATTTCTTGATTGATGATGAAGTGTGATAAAATCAAACATATTATGATTACTAGTATCATAATACTAATCCCCAAGGGTTGTGTTCTTCTTTTCGCTTTAATGGTATCTGATGAGCCATACAGGTACTCAATCACTTGCTATTGTATATTGTTCTCTAATTGTTTTGTGTGTCCAATTTAATTTTTCCAAGTATAGTGGCAGGTCCTAGAAGGCAAGGACAATGTTTTATAACCTCTGAGTACTTAGACTAGGGCTGGGCATGTGGAAAGCATTTTAGGTACAAAAGGGGACATAGAGGGAATCAGAGTTGCTATCCAACCAAAAGATAGTTTGTTGGTAAATGTACTGTTATCTTGGGTGTGGCTCTTTGCTATATTCTCATCAGGAGCTGATTGGACTAGGGAGGCAGATTCACATCGGAAAAGCTCACAGGAGGGGTTCCTGGGTGGCTCAGTCGGTTAAGCGACCGACTCTTGATTTCAGCTCAGGTCATGATCCCAGGGTCATGGAATCTAGACCTGCATAGGGTTCACTGGTGAGCATGGAAACTGCTTAAGATTCTCTCTGTCTGTCTCTCTCTCTCTCTCTCTCTCTGTCTCCTTCTGCCCCTCTCCCCCACTTGCACTTTCTCTCTCTCAAAAAAAAAAAATTTAAAAAGAAGTCTTATTAAAAAAATAACAAAATAGGGGCGCCTGGGTGGCTCAGTCAGTTAAGCGGCTGACTTTGACTCAGGTCATGATTTCGCGGTCCATGAGTTCGAGCCCCGCGTCGGGCTCTGTGCTGACAGCTCAGAGCCTGGAGCCTGTTTCAGTTTCTGTGTCTCCCTCTCTCAGACCCTCCCCCGTTCATGCTCTCTCTCGGTCTCAAAAATAAATAAACGTTAAAAAAATTTCTTTAAATAACAAAATAAAGAACTGCTTTTTAATCACTGAAATGCTCAAGCTTCCTGCCAAGCCCCTTCCTGGCATCTGTATGCTTGGGAGGCCAGATTTGTATTGAAAAGGTTGTTTGGTGCACCTGGAATGATGGCATGGAGAGGTGGACTGTTTGGGGGAATATTCAGTTTTGTCCACTGTGTGGCTTCAAGTCACCTCGGCCCTGCAACAGAGTCTACTTCTACAGGGAACAGAAAGTTCACTTTCACTTAGTGCCTTGAACTACCTGAACACCAATGAATAAACAGGGCCAATTTCCCACTCCAAAGACTTCTCTTTCTATGTTCCAGGATTTCTCCTAACTAGGTACAATATAATTGATTTTGTATCTGCTTATTAAATCACGATCGTATTCAATTCTGCTTCCCCAAGTGTCTTAGTCAACTTGGGCTGCTACAACAAAATATAGACTGAGTGGCTTAACAGAAATATATTTCTCATAGCTCTTGAGCCTGGGAGTTCAAAATCAAGGCACCAGTTCGGTTCCTGGTGACAGTGCTCTCCCAGGTTGCTGATAGTCTCCCTGCTGTATCCTCACACGGTAGAGAGGGAGAGAACTCTGGGGTTTCTTTCTCCTCTTATAAGGACACTATCCCACCAAGGGGGCTCCCCTCTCAGGACCTCATCTAAACCTAATTACCTCCCAAAGACTCCACCTTCTAATACCATCACACTGAGGAGTTAGGGCTTTAATATATGAATTTGGCAGCGGAGAGAGGCACAAACATTCAGTCCACAACAGCAATCGGCTGCAGTTTGAGACTCCCAAACTTCTCAATCTCTTGGCTTTCTCCCAGAGATGGATAATCATACCCAATATGTGCAACTTAAAAAAATGTTTTTAACTGTTTTAACTCTTGCAGAGAAACCTGATTTAAGCTCTTAAGGACGCCTCACTGCTGTCCCTTCTGGAATCAGGATTCCAGATGACCTGTACATGGAATAACTGAATAATATTCACAGTGTTGATCGCTGGACTCTGTCCTGTGTCTCCAGCCTTATTGGCAGGGACTGACTTGTTGATTTTTATTGCCACCTGTTTTCAGCCTACCTGAAGTGGATCATCTAAAAATTCACCCAGTCCTCAGCCATAATCCAATGCAGTTAAAAGGCACTTTTTCTCCTGCTGAGAAATTAACACCTTCTCTTTTGTCCCAACTTTCTGGGATCATTTCCAATATGTCCTGGCTGGGAGTTAATTAAATCTGTGTTGACACATACTCAATTTCAAGTGGCTTTGCACATACAGGAAACCTGTTGAGATTTTCCCTTTGGAGTCCAAACCCACTGATTCATCCCTTTATCCCAGTTTCAGGGTAAGTTTTCCACTTGCCAGGAAAAGATGGAATTTAAAGCGGGAAATTAATGGGATTTCCCCACCTTAAGAAAATCATGGTTTCCCACTTTCCTATAAAGCTTCCCAAATTTCGAGATGTGTCTTCCTCATGACGCTTGCTATTTTCTATTAAAACAACTGGATTTATGGTTACAGAAAGCTCTCAGAAGCAGGGCAGAAGCAAATAACAAGCAAGGTTGGAATCCTCAACTCCACAGCAGCTGTTTCAAGAACACAGTACTCAAAACTGGAGTCAGAAGATCTAAATGTAGGTCAAGTAATTTTAAATTCCGATTGGATATTGCATATGCACAGCCGGGAGCTTTTTTTTTTTTTTTTTTTCCCATCAAGAGTTAGAGATTTGGGTGGGTTACAGGAAAAGTTATTAGCAGCAACATCTAGAGTCTTTGGTTCATGCCAAGAGGCACATGTTAGTCTCATCTGATGCTATGTGCTTATTTTAGTGTCCAGAGTGTGGTTGGGGAACATCCAGGGAGAGCATCTTTGCACGCTGAGTTGTGGCCACTGTGCTAAAATTCCTACATATGTTGGTCCTCACATAGCTGGTCTGTCGATGCTGCTGTGTTACTTTGGGGGTGAGGTTGCAAACTAGCAGCTGTGGGCTGTATTTGGTCAGCAGGTATGTCTTATTTCACCTGCATGGTATTCATTCTTTTTAAAAAAACGAGCTAACTTTAAACGATTAGAGTGTTTCGTACAAAAATTAGTATGTGTGTTTTTCTTGAAAACTTGGGTGCTCTGGCCACACTGGCATCCCTGCTTGGTAACAATGGGCTGTTGCTGAGTGGTGCTGTCCCCTTTGAATGGGATGTGTATCTCTGGTTTGCCAATTCCCGTAGGGCTAACTTCATTCATTTACATTTTCTGCTGCATATAAGAATTTGCACTCCGCCATCAAGCAAAACGTCCCCACACAAATGTCCTGATACTCTTCAACAGTATAAGATAGATGCTCATAGCCCCTGTTGGAGTGGGAGACGCACGTTATCCTCAGTTATTTACATGTAAGTCCAAAAGGAGTGTGTCAGAACAGATGGCCTTGAGAAAATGAGTCGAGAATTATAGGATGGGTTTCTTGGTGAAGTGATAGGGAAGGAAGATTGAGGTCTGGACTAAGGGTGGGAACAAAAAGGGATGGCCCTGAGACCTGTGGAGGCTGATAACAGAAGGGAGAAGGGAGACTGACACTTTTGCAGAGAAGACTCTGAAAAAGTGTTGGGTTGTCTGGGATTATGCCAGGGAAGAGGTTATGACCATGGGATGCTGTGCATCATTATTTGAAACAGTCCCTTCTCCTCAGGAGACTGTGTATTCCCCAAGTACAGAGCCATGGGCAGAGGCCCTGTTATATTCATTTCTGTGCTATGGTGTCCACATTAGGGGCTCAGTAAATGGCCTTCAAATGGGACTGAAGTGTATGCTGGTGCATGTGTGCATGTACATGTGTGTGCATGTTGTGTGCATGCACCTGCACATATCTGAGTGCAGGAAGGGTGGACATTAACAGAGACAGAGAGGAAAAGCATCCTGGGAATATATAATACATGCCAAGAAGTATAGGCTTTGTCATCAAGATGACAAAGGTTCATTGAGAAATATTTCCCCTCCCTTCCTAAGGACAAGGAGTGGTGATGGCTAGTGGATTGCATTCTTGCCCCTAAGGCCCAGGAATCCACAGCGACAGCTCTGAGTAATGAAGGCTGGGGTGAGCGGCCTCATTTAGTGAATTGCTGGATATTCACCAGCCTTCCTCTGACATTCATTGTCTTTAAATCTGCCCCCGTTTCTCCCTCAGAATACTCTCAGCCCATTGTGTGACACGGATTGGGGAGTGAGAGGCAATGTGGCAAAGCAGTAAGAACACTGGATGTGAAATTAACAGACCTGGGTTCAAGTCTGCCCCACACTACCCCTCCCCACCACCCCTTAGCTATGTGGCCATAGGCAAGTCGCTTAATAGCTCTGCTTGGGCTTCTTTGCTGAAAGTGAGGAGAATCACACTATGTACCTCTGAGAGTTGATGTGAAGAGGAAACAGTGCCTGCCATTTGGTAGTGCTCAAAAAAATATTCCCTATCATTATTCTAAAGTTCAAAGCTGTGGAGCACCTGGGTGGCTCAGCCAGTTGAGCGTCCGACTTGGGCTTGGGTCATGATCTCACAGCTCGTGAGTTGGAGCCCCATGTCAGGCTCTGTGCTGACAGCTCAGAGCCTGGAGCCTGTGTCAGATTCTGCATCTCCCTCTCTCTCTCTCTGCCCCTCCCCCACTCACACTCTGTCTCTCTCTCTCTCTCTCTCTTTCAAAAATAAATAAACATTAAAAAAATTTTTTTAAAGTTCAAAACTGGGGTCCCTGGGTGGCTCAGTCGGTTGAACATCCGACTTCGGTTCAGATCACCGTCTCATGGTTTGTGAGTTTGAGCCCTGCGTCGGGCTCTGTGGTGACAGCTCAGAGCCTAGAGCCTGCTTCAGATTCTGTGTCTCCTCTCTCTTCCCCTCCCCCAATCACACTCAGTCTCTCTTTCTTAAAAATAAAATAAACATTAAAAAAAATTAAGTTAAAAGCTAAGTGGCTTTTCTAGTCTATGACTTTCCTCTAAGATGATTTCTTTTTCTTTAATAACCTTTTTTGAAAGTTTATTTACTTAGAAAGAGAGAAAGAGAGCATGCATAGGAGCAAGCAGGGGAGGGGCAGAGAAAGAGAGGCAGAAAGAGAACCTAAGCAGGCTCCATGACGTGCCATTAGCACAGAGCAAGATTCAGGGCTTGAACTGATGACCTGTGAGATCATGACCTGAGCTGAAATCAAAAGCTGATGCTCAACCAACTGAGCCACCTGGGCACCCCCACTCTAAGATGATTTCTTTCTTTCTTTCTTTCTTTCTTTCTTTCTTTCTTTCTTTCTTTCTTTTTTAATTTTTTTTAATGTTTATTTTTGAGACAGAGAGAGACCGAGCATGAATGGGGGAGGGTCAGAGAGAGAGGGAGACACAGAATGTGAAGCAGGCTCCAGGCTCTGAGCTGTCAGCACAGAGCCCAACGCGGGGCTCAAACTCACGGACTGTGAGATCATGACCTGAGCTGAAGTCGGACGCTAAACCGACTGAGCCACCCAGGCGCCCCTAAGATGATTTCTTAACACTGTGTTCTACACAATCAGAAGTCAACTGGCTCGGATGTTTTCCGATGAAGTGCAGAAGTTGGTTCCCCAATACTGTGATTACTTTCCATGTTTTGGGGTGTGGATATACTGTGGTGACCCATGGGGATAAAACAGAACAGACTTCTATTTGTGTGCTGTGACCCTCTTTACCTCCAAGTAAGGAGTTGGCTCTGGTCCCTGCTGTGTCACACCAACTCTCAGATCACTTACCCTTGTTAAAAAGTGCCATCTGCCTTAGTCCTCTTTGCAGAAAGCCTCCCTGACTCCCATCAGGGTGTCCCAGGGAGTTTCCTGACCACACTGCTCAAGCCTCACAGTGCTGGCTGCCCACATCACAGCAGGAGGGTTGGCTCAAAACCTCACACCAATTTTCCCCTCCTCCTTCTTTAGAAACTTGGAACTTCTCCCAAGTGTAGACAGATACCCACTTTGGATCTGAACTAGAGAAAATTCCTTATAGCCCAACATATGAAATTGAAGACTTTCATGCTTTGCCCATCTCCTCCCCTCTCCCTCCCCTTCCCCGGGCTAGAAAGGGAAGATGAGATAGAGTATTAGCCCTGTTCCTACAGCCCAGTTCCTCGGATGAGCATGTCGAGCTGGATACTGTAGCTAAACATAAATGAGCGGTTATTAATGATGGGCATAATGTTTTCTAGCAGTTAGCTGGCTGTGATTCTAGGATTTTTTTTTCCACTGTGTTTTGAAGGGTTAGGTTATTTAAACTTACCATCAAATAGAATCAAATCAAAGTGAGCTAATTTTTCTTAAACACTAATCATTTTAAGGCTATTGAACTAAATATAGAGGCAGTTCATTAAATCATTAAAACAGCCTGCAATAATGCTCACAAAGTCATTATGGAGCTATTCCCTAGCCAGAGAGGTAGTGTTGCCTTAAGCACAGTTTAATCAAATTAGATGGTGGGCTATGTCATGGGGTTTCTCCTATTGATATTCATTAAAAATACATGATTTATCACTAATCTCTGTGAGGTAGATCCCACTCTTCCAAATGAATTTTGTAAATGTCAAGGGGAAGAAAACAGAATGGCGTATTGTTATAATAATTTAAGAGTGGTGTGGTCACATTTACATTTTATATACTATGCAGTTTAGGAACAGAGAATAGCTTTAACAAGGCTAAACTTCTCTTAGTTAAAGTTAGAACAGAAAGGCTGAACCCTGAGGATTAGCCATTACATTTTAACATAGAATGGGCCCCAACATTTGAATTATCTCTTAGTAGAAGGGTAGCTTGTCCCATTGTTGAGCTAATGCTGTTCTCAGATTCTTTGGTGGAGGGAATTCCACACAAATGTGTGCTGTCCTGTTTTCAGATCCTGTCCTGATTGGGCAGCTGGGAGAAGGCGGTTTGTTTTCTGCCCCTGGGAGCCCTCCTTCTGTGCTCACACTTCATTTCCTCCAGAGTTCTCTGGCCTCCAGACCTCTCCTCGCAACCCTAGTGAAATTCGCCCAGCTCTTTCCTTCTCAGTGGACTGGAAAGGGCTGATAACAGTTTAAAAGTGCTACCCCACCCAGAGGTATTTGCATTTTAACTGGGATCAAAGCTGAAACTAAAGGGATTAAGTCCTAATAGTAGAATTTTAAGCATCAACCAGTGGGTAGAAGAGGATTTTCTGCTGCTGGAAGAACCCTCCCTCTGGCCTTGATGGGAGAGCAGGGCGGTCCACAGTGGGCAAGGTCAGACCGGAGATGGGTGGAGGGAAGTTTGGTGGTAGGTAGACTAATACTGCTTTTTCCTTTTCCACGTTGGGCCTTTTTTAAATTTTTTTTTGTTTTTTTGGTGTTTTTTTTTTTTTTTTGGTTTTTTTTTTTTTTTTTTTTTTTAGCTGGGAAATGAGCCTTCTCTGTTTCAAGAATTTCCTTCCTAAACAGGTATCTTTCTAGGAAGTACACTTTGAAATATTGATATTCTGGTTTGTCCTCTAAACATTTTTCCTCCCCAAACTGGGGACTGATATTCAAAACTCAGAGTTACAGTTTAGTTTAAAACTCTTAGTCTTGCCTTGAAAATACCCCTGAAGGAAGAAAGACACTTACAGAAGGAGCAGTAGTACCTTTTCGATATGGAAATGCGCTCGTTCTTAGCAAGACACATGAGATGTCTCCCTACACTTAAGACACTTATCAAAAGGTTTTCAGAATATGACTTACAGCCAGAATGGTCAGAATCAGCAGACAGAGGCACTCGATTTCTGGACGATAGGAAGCTTTTAGCATCTTGGCCATTTAACCTAATCTAAGAGAGAAACACAGCTTAAATGAAATCCTACTTATTTTACTCTGCTATATTGCAGAATAATGGAATGCCCACCCCTTTTCTGCACAGGAGATCTCTAACTTGACTCTTGGCTCAGTGGGAGGCTCTCAGAACCCTTTCCAATGCCAAACTCAAGATACAATAGGGTCTGGCTATTAGCCCTGGAATCTCCTGGCTGTGAAATAATGGAGATGTGAACAGAACGGTACTGAATTATTGGCAGGAACTGACTTAACGTCTCGATGTAATAAACGAGGGTCCCAGCAAAGCCTCTTGTTAAGTAGCTAAATGTCTAATTCACCTGGGATATTGTTTCAAAATTCATTTCATCTTTGGTAATTTGATGAAATGAAGCTCTGTACTGGTGCTTTCTCTCATGCAAGGCTGCATGCACCTAAGGGCAGGGCACATTTATTTTGATGATTAATACCTGCAAGTTTCGTGGCTTAATGGGAAAATGCTAGATATATTTGAAATGGTACTGCCTTCTCCCCCCTCTTCATTCATCAGGTAAACACCTTGATTACTTTCCTTCCAAGTTTGAGCTCAGTAGAACTTATGTTATCCACTGACACTCTGGAAACATTATTCTTGCATATTTGTGGTTGGAGAAGCCTGGGAGTCACATGGTGACTGATTTCAGGTGGGCAGTGTTGGGTGTGTATTGTTTAACTCACAGCTCTTTTCAAAGATGGATAACAGAAGGCTGGGAGAATAAATGGAATGTAATAGAATATTTTTCCTTCTGCTCTCATGGCACCCTTAAAATTTCACCAAGAACCACAGGGATAGCTTCGCGGCCAGTCATTTAAAGGATATTGCACTTAGGGGCACCTGGGTAGCTCAGTCGGCTAAGCATCGGACCTCGGCTCAGATCATGATCTCACGGTCCGTGGGTTCAAGACTCCGCATCAGGCTCTCTGCTGACAGCGGAACCTGGAGCCTGCTTCGGGTTCTGTGTCTCCTCTCTTTGCACCTCCCCACTCATGCTCTGTCTCAACTCTGTCTCTCAAAAATAAATAAATGTTTAAAAAAATTTTTTAAAAGGATATTGCACTAATTTTCATACGTTTATTGAAACTGTTAGAAATGAGAGGACTAAATTAGACGTCACGAATGAAGAGGGTTAGACAAGACAGGATGAACAACTTTCCAGGCTTTGGCACTGAAAGTCCTGTGTCTGGGGAAATCCCTCAGTCCTAGGCAAACCAGCATGAAAGGTGACCCTAAAAACTCTCCTGCTTTTTGTCTTCCTTAACCTCCCTTTAAACAACCTGGATGAGCTGAGTCACCTGCATTTTAAATATTATGTACCCAGACTGAGAACATCTCCTTTTCAAGCAGTCCACTCTTACCCTTAGTAAGTTGAAACATTTAAACAGAGAGCTAACCTTTTAATAAAAATTGTTGTTTACATCTGTGTCCCCTTTTATAATTGAAAAATATTTTCACAGCTGTTGTCCCAGGTAATCCTCAAAATTAAGGCTATTGCTCCACCTCAGAGAAAAGAAGACTGAGACTACAATGGTTGGTTTCCTGTCTCCACTCTCATCCTGCCTTTGGGCAATGTAGGGCAACCTCGCCCATTTTTCTTAGATTTGAAGTTTTCCTTAGCAAGTATTCACAGAGCCCGCACTCCACACCCCAGACATAGTGAGGCGGACACAGGTTTCAAACCTTGACTTCTTGCCAAGCCTTCCCCAGGTCTGATGCAGAAACTATTACCTGGCTTTAAAATCCCGCTGGAAGAGAATCCTAAAACCTTTCCATGCTAGGCTTCAGCATTTTGGTATCTTCCAATAGATTTCACCCAACAATAAAAAGTTAAGTTGTCCCGATTTTAAATGATGCCACAGTCATCTGAAAACCCAAAGACAGTGGACTGAGTCTCCTTGGCAAAGTGCTTTGGGTGTGCACATGTGCACAGGTGTATCTGTGTATACGGCTTCTAGTGACCCCTATTCACTTCTGTATCTCAGTGCACCCAAGGAGCAGTTATGGTCAGTTATGTCATTGTTAGAAAAAAAAAGTCTATCTCTTTATTGATACAGTATAGACTTTTCCAATATATCATAGTGCCATTAACCTTCATGTGGTCACCAGCCAGCCCCTCCCCACAATGTCTCTGAGCGTAAGCTCTTTGGGATGTAATTAACCTCAGACCCGCATCTGCCTCTTTTTCACACACTGAAGCTTCATCCAAGGCCCTGACCCCACACTCACTATGGGCCTTCGAGCTGCAGTTTTCTGTTAAGTTTGGTGTGTGCCAAGGTCCTGCAGGGAGAAGAGACACACACATGTTATTAGCAAGAGCATCTAACACAAGGCTATGTACAGGTGGCAGCTTAATAAGTACTCTTGGGTGACAGAATTGAGTTGTCAGGCCCTCTGTTCTCCTGGCTATTAATCCTTTTCTGTCATGGTTTAAAAGACAGGATGAGACAGCCAGAAAAATAAGAAACCAAAAGCTCTTAAATCCTGGCCTTCAATTGACCAGAAGAGAAAAGAGTATTTCAAAAAGATGAGTAAGGTTAGAGTTATTTGCATAGAATGAATGACCACGGGACTCCCAAAGCCTGGGTCTGGTCTCAGAAGGCTAGTTTTTAAACAGAAAGACAGTGAGGGGTTTCCTTTCCAAAATTTACCTCTTCCTTTTTTTCTTACACGTAATAACTAGCTTTCATGGTCAATAGCTTATATCCCTCCAGGATAGCAGGGATTTGTCTGTCTTTTTAGTGCTAATTCTTAGTGCTCAGCAGTGCCCAGCACATAGCATGCTCACTACATATTTGTTGAGCCCAACCCAGAGGGTTCCACTTCTATAAATGAGTATCATAAGCTCTGGCAGAAACGGAAGGGGGTAAAGGTAGTATCTGTTGCGTAACTGCCTCTGCAATCCTATGCTCACTAATGCTAGGTAGTAGTCTTGATTATAGACTACCGTACTCTATAGCAGATAACAAAGCTGCATTTGTATGAAGCGTGTTGAATGAAATCTTGACTGTTGGATGGTCACCTTAGCCACTGTTCACACTTCTTTAACTGCTCTAATTAAGCCTTGAAATTTCTTCCTCTACCGAACAAGTACTACAACTGCTAAACAAATATACTCTGGGGAGTGGCATACAGATCCTGTTTAGCTTTTGACCTATAATGCAAATACTTAATGACGAAAACTACATGGTATATGTTCCTAGAATGTTGAGGGGTAGAGAAAGACAGGTCGGTGAGTAACCCTAGGATCAGTCTTGATGAGGCAGGCCAAGAAATACTTAGCCAGGTGAATGCCAGCTTCCTGGACTAAGGCATGAACCCAAGCTTCCTACATAGGTCTATCAAAAATAAAGACTGTTTTTGCTTAGTGTGGGGTATGTTTATAACCTCCTGAGCTCTTTTGACTTCCAGATCAGAATCAGTGTATCACAGATGGAAGCCTGACCAGAGGCAACTGTACTTGTTCCATTGGGAGGGGCATGGGAGAGTCCCTAGGGACAATGGCTTGTCACTATCAAGTCTAAGAGATGTTTTCTATCCCTGGCCTGAGTCCTTTTGGACATGGTCTCTCGTGTTCCTGGTTTTCCTTTAGATGGAGGCAAAAGATGCAGTGAAGGGGACGTACAATGCTAAATACTCAAAAGAAAGAGTAGCTGTTAAAGGAAGATGGAAAGAGGAATTGAATTTAGCTTAAATAACAGAGGGAGGAGAACCCAACCCAGAGGGTTCCACTTCTATAAAACTGGAGATAGAAACTACAGCTGACCTGAAACAGACAAGGCATACTTGGAGCTGTCTTCAACTACAGTGTGTGTGAATGACGTTCTAAATCGCATCCTTTCTTATCACCAACATCCCCATGCAGGTTCCAGAGTCTACAACTGGGTTTGAGGCTGGGTGAGATCTGCCTACAAAGAAAGGTCACTTTTGTCTTCCAACTAATGTGACAGCAATGTTAGGAGATGTGACAATGAATTCCTTTACCCAAAGGCACAGAAGCAAAAGGGAATCATGGCACCCCTTCAGGTCTCTCTGAAGGATGGACAATTTCTTGATCATCACAAGTGATGAGCAGGTGAGACAGTGAATTTTCATGTCAGTTGGGAGAGAAGTTTCATACTAGATGTGTTTCTTGCCATTCATAGAATGAGGAAATTTACCATCATTTGAAAATCTGAACTATGTATGTTTACTCAGTGAAATCTTATGGCCTGATGAGAACAAATTTCTTTATATCCTTAATTCAAAAGGTTGGGAACAATATATCAGTGTGATGGAACTTCTTCATGGCATGTGAAAAGATCACTCTTAGGAAAAAACAGATACAGTTTTCATAATCATTAAACATCTTACTTCATAAATCTTTTTTCCTCCTAACCCTCAAAGCTGAACAAGAATAAATGCAACAAGGTCCATGATTCTTGGAACTTTGACACTAAAAACAAATGCATACATTATAGCCTTTCCATATTAAATGTTTTCTTGGTTTCTAAATACATTTGCTTGAAGATGAGAGCAAACGTGTCATCCATTGAAATAGACTCTTGTTTGCTTTACAAGATTGCTCATTGAGAGTAATTAAAATACACTAACATAGAAAATTCAACATATGAGAACTATTTTTTATTAGTGTGTCTAAAATATAGGTTTTGTCTTTTTACATAGGAAAAGTATTAGAACAACAAGAATAGTGTAGTCCCACTTGTGTAAATTGAAGCAGGTACATGTGTGTTTAAAATGAGAGGAATGGTCTACACCAAAAAAGGTATCGACAGTGGCTGCCTAGGTGCACGGGATCACGAGCGTTTCTGATTTCTTCTTTTCTTGTCTCCTCTTTCATAACGAATATGAATTGTTCTTGCAATAAAAATTAATCACAATTTAAAAAAATAAAAAAAATGATACTCAAAACAATACTCAGAGATAATACTCATAATACCCATAACAAATTAAAAAACAATGTCATAGATTTGATTTGTATGGATTTTCTCCACTTACCTCCTGACATTGAGTATCGCCAGCCGTTCCTTCTGCCTCATTTTCTGATGGTAGCAGACTGTGATGCTCAAATGCTTCTCCAGTAGATGAGGAGGAGGGTCCCTAGGAATGGGACACAGGAGCTGGCCTGGGATGTGGTACAGCAGTTTACCTTGTGCCTGCCTTCTAGTGGTATTGATGCAGAAAGATCGAAAACAAAAAAAACCCCAAAAACAAAAAGACCCTAAATCTAGTCTCCCCTTCAAAGCTTCACTACCCGGCTTTTTTCTTTCCCTCTTCTCTTTCTCAGTTTACCCTCCCCCCCCCCCGCCTTTCTTTATTTTTCTCCTACTAAACTTCTCTTACCTTGCTGTCATGATGCTTCATACAAGATAGATACTCATTAAGTGTCTGTGGAATAAAGGCCCAGAGATGTTAATTGATTTATCCAAGGTCACACAGCTGGTTAACAGCAAGGTAAGGACGAGAACTCAGGTGAAATCAGGAAGTCCACTGGCTACAGAAAGCATACTGTGCCAAAACAAAAAGGATGTTGGTGTTGCAGGCAGTCAGGCTACGTTAGTAAACTGACAAGGACATGGGTGACATGTAACATATGTCATCAGGCTAAGGACAGAAATAAAGGAGTAAAGGCAGAAATCAAGTTGATACACTTTGGTACATGTTTGCTAAAACTCTGGTTATTAATACAATTGTGCCCTCACGGAATAACTACAATTAACTATTGTTTTCAACTTCTCGTGGGTAAGAAGGTATATGGCTTTGTAAAACGTGCAGGTAGAATGAGCATTATATTTTTGCTGAAACCATTCATGATAAATTTATTCAGCAAAGGGAAAAAAATAAATCCATCTCCATTGAAATCACAATGAACCTGTTTCCATTAAAGGCCCCAAGAGACAAAGCACCAAGTGCAAAAGCAACAAGAGTGTAGATGAGAGATTTCTCCCCACCGAACTGTCTGCCCCAGGAGGCAGCTGGGGCAGCCTTCAGACCCAGGAGGTGAGAAAGAAAATCATTTTGTTGGGTAAAAGTATTCCGAGTTACTGCCTTCTTTGGAAATGGAAGAGTTTCATTTTTCCATCTGACAAATGGAGAAGAACCTGTTTGCAGCGAAGACAGTGGAGTTAATCGTCCCAGGATAATGGCTACCTTTGACCAAAGACACAGCCCCAGGAGTTGTGGCTTCATTCCCTTCAAGTGTTGATCAAGTCTCAATCTTCGGGATGGTTGTGACATATTCTATTTCTGTAACTCCCTTTGAGAAAAGCATCCTATAATTTTTCTCTACTTCTTGTAGCTGCTGCTGATGGTGATTTGTATCTCCACCAGAACCATGCTGGGCGGAATTGACCCTTTGCGAGCATCACTTCATGACACGATGAATAGGAAAATAGAGGGGTGGAAAGAGGAGAAAGCAAGCAAGCAAAGCGGGAGGTGAGAGAGCCCTGGGATGACAGAGCCAAGAAGAAATCAGGGTCTGTCAGCAACCTGACCCTCACATGCCTCTGCACCCACATCCAACTTGTTCTATTAAAGACATGTTGTTTTGAAGCCTCTAAGTACCTACAGAGCTGGATTTAGGGTCATGAAAGCACCCCAGGCATGCCAGTAGCTTGACTTCCCTTAAAAATAATAGTTAAAAAAATTGCTTACTTTGAATTTAATAGGATGTGGAAGATACTGCTTTTCCAGGAATCAAAATTGTAGTCACAGGCCAATTTCTTACTAATTCACTTCTACTGGCTGAAATAGGATCAATGTTCGGAAAGAAATCCAGCATAATGTTTTCTAACCTTTCTGTTCTTGTCCTTCTTCCTGGTTTCTTTTGTAGTGATTTTGTGAACTTGACCACCACTTTCTGGAGGAGTATTAAAGTGTTTTAAATTTAGATAAAATATATTGCTTGTTCCTGATAGTAGCACCGTGCTACCATGTGCTATTATGTAGTTTTAGAATTTTGCTGAACGTGACCGTCAGCTGGCTGACCTTGGTGGGTGTCTCTGTGGGTGTGCAGCTTATATGGGAGCAGTGCAAAAATACTCAATATCAAGAGAACAACATTGGTAAGAAATGTCATTTGTATTAATTCTTTTCTAAATCTTTTATTTTGAAACAATTACAGACTCACAAGAATTCACAAAAAACGGTAAGTGTCCTACGTACCCTTCACCCAGCTTCCCCCAAAGATGGCATCTTAATGCTGCTACAGTAGAATATCAAAACCAGAAATTATAACAGGTATATTTCTGTTAACTAGACTACATACTTTATTCAGTTTTCACCATTTTAAAAACCTAAATTCATTTGAATGTGTGTGTGTGTGTGTGTCTGTGTGTGTGGTTCTAGGCGATCTTATTCCACATACAGATTTGTGTAACCACCTCCACAATCAAGATCTGAACTTGTCCCATCCATCCCCCCCAAACAACTCCACATGCTACTGGGGATTTCTTTCTGAGTTTCCTTTCCAGACAACTACCTGTTTCTGGGAGAATTGGACTGTATGAGTTTGTTGGGGCTACCTTGACGAGGTACCACAAACAGCATGGCTTAAACAACAGAAATGTATTGTCTCAGTTGTGGAGACTGGAAATAAAGGTCCAGATGTCCGCCGTGCTGGTTTCTCCTGAGGCTCTGAGAGAAAATCTGTTCCACGCTTCTCTCCTAGCTTCTGGTGGTTTGCCAGAAACCTTTGGCCTCCCTTGGCTTGTAGATGCATCTTCCCAATCCCTGCTTTCATCTTCATGTGGTGTTCTTCCTTTGTGCATATCTGTGTTCAAATTTCCTTTTTTTATAAGAACATCAGCCATAATGGATTGGAGTTCACCCTAATGATTTTGTTTTAACTTGACAACCTCTTTAAAGACCCTATCTCCAAATAAATTAGGAATTCATATGAATTTGGGGAGATACAACACCCTACCACAGGACTAATTTATATTATCTCAAGCTGTATTGAGTCCTGGGTGAAATCTGAGTTAATTGACATCACATTTCCAGATTATTCTGCGACGTTGAAATGCCTGATGCCTAGAATACCAATTTTTTTATACTTCACCAGAACTTGATTTTGTGGGAAGATTGATAGTGTCATAAAAACACCAAAATAGGGGCGCCTGGGTGGCGCAGTCGGTTAAGCGTCCGACTTCAGCCAGGTCACGATCTCGCGGTCAGTGAGTTCGAGCCCCGCGTCGGGCTCTGGGCTGATGGCTCGGAGCCTGGAGCCTGTTTCCCATTCTGTGTCTCCCTCTCTCTCTGCCCCTCCCCCGTTCATGCTCTGTCTCTCTCTCTGTCCCAAAAATAAAAAAAAAAATAAAAAAAAAAAAACGTTGAAAAAAAACACCAAAATAAGAAAACCAGATAAGCTTCTAAACCTCTTTCTCAGTATCTTTCCCAGGACGGATCTCCTATCCATTTCAAAGGGCATCTTTCCTGCAACATGTAACCCATCAATGTATGTATGGATCAATGAATTCAATGAAAGAATTCTCTGGGATCTAAGAAAATTCCAATGCCTAAATAAATAAAAAGAACATAGAGAAAATGATGGGTTAATTTGGGAGCACAATAGTAAATGGAAACTTTCCATACCAGATTGCTGTTTCTCACCAAGCATGAGGCAGCCTGAGGTCATTTCTATGTTGTATGTTTCCAAGCCACCTTTTTACAAAAGAAGGCACTTTTTTTTAAGTTTACTTATTTATTTATTTATTTATTTATTTATTTATTTAGTAGTTCCTACACTCAGCATGGGGCTTGAACTCACAACCCCGAGATTAAGCATCACATGCTCTTTCGACTGAGCCAGCCAGGTGCCCCAAGAAGGCGCTTTCAACAACAACCAAACAACAACAGCAACAACAACAGCAACAACAACAACAAAACCCAATCTAATTCAAAAATAGGCAAAGGGTTTGAATAGACATTTCTCCAAAGAAGATATACAAATGACCAACAAGCACATGAAAGGATGTTCAACATCATTGGTCATTAGAGGAATGCAAATGGAAACCACAATGACATCCTAGTTCACACCTTCTAGGGTGGCTGTAATTTTTTTAAAAAAGGAAAATAACGAGTGTTGGTGAGGATGTGGGTAACCCTCGTGGAACCCTTGTGCATTGCTGATGAGAATGTAAAATGGTGTAACCGCTGTGGAAAGCAGTTTGGCAGATCCTCAAAAAGTTAAACGTAGAAATACTTATAACCCAGAAATTCCACTCCTGGATATATATCCAAAAGAATTGAAAGCAGGGACTCAAGGAGATACTTGCACACCAATGTTAATAGCAGCGTTATTCACAATAGCCAGAAGGTGGAGAGTATCAACAGATAAATGGATATACAAAATGTGGTATATACACACGACGGAATATACTCTTCAGCCAGAAAAACAAATGAGATTTTGACACATGCTACAACATAGATGGACTTGAAAACATTATGCTTGGTGAAGTAAACCAGACACAGAAGGACAAATATTGTAGGATTCCCGTTATATGAGATACCTAGAACAGGCAAGTTCATAGAAACAGAAAACAGAATAAAAGTTACAGAGGGTGTTGGGAGGGGGAAAGAGGACGTTATTGTTCAATGGGTACGGAGTTTATGTTGGGGATGATAAAAAAAGCTTTGAGTATCGACAGTGGTGATGGGTACATGGTATTGTGAATATATTTCATGGCATTGAATTGTATACTTACAAATGGTTGAAGTAATGAATTTTATGTTATGTATATTCTACCACAATTAAAAAATGTAGCATGTGCGTTAAAAAGAAGGATCTAGGGGCGCCCGGGTGTCTAAGCAGTCAGTGTGACTATGGATGAGGGTGTACTGAGGGAGAGTGAGGAGCCGAGGCTGTAAAGATAGGATGGGGGCCTATCATACAGAGAAAGCCTAGTCATTGGTTTGGGGACATGGTTACAACATTTGGTAGCCAATTCTGAAGAGATGAAACGATTGGAGCTACACTCTGCAAGATTCGTCTGTGGAGTTTGGCGGGTACATTTAAAAGTGGCTCAAAGGACCTCAAATAGGGGACCTCAAATAAGGCCTCAAATAGGTGATGGCAGCAGACACAGAACAGCCCAGAGAGAGATGAGGAATGTTCCTCAGAGGAGAATGTCCTTGGGTGGAGAGTGGAGAAAAGGAAAGGAAAGTCTGAAGAAGAAGGCATTTGAGGAGAGGAGGCCAAGAGTTTGATTTCCCAGCAGATGCATTGTGAGGGGCTTCATATACTGGAAGCACTCCACATTCATCCTGGTCAACCTTAACAAGGCCTTCAACATGTGGTGCTCTCTCTCATTCTTCGCAGCAGCTATTTCAGGCTTTCCTCACCTTCTTCAGATTTCCTCCTGTCCCACCATCTTCCTCCTCACCGCCTCCGACTTTGCCTTTGAAATTTTACCTTGAAATCATCGAATCAGAATTCCTTCAGCCTTTTGCCATCCTGGCAACAAACTGACCTGCATCTGAACCCACCCTCTCTCCCTTCCCTCCTCCTGCCTCATGCATGTGAGCCCTGCCCACCTCCTTCGGAACCTGGAATGATCAATTATCCCCAATGTCATGTGAACATTGATCAGTTCTATTCTTACCTGACTACCCTGGGTTTGTTTTTTAACAGATTTATTGAGCTGTAATTTACATACTGTACAATATATCCATTTAAAATGTGCAATTAGTATAATTACATTTTATTATATTCAGAGTTGTGTAACTATCACCACCATCATTTTTTTTTTCAGCTATTGCTTTATGTATTTTTTTATTGTGGTAAAATACACAAAACAAAGTTTACCATCTTAGCTATTTTTATTTTATTTATTTATTTATTTAGAGAGAGTGGGAATGAGGGAGGGGCAGAGAGAGAGAGAAAGAGAGAGAACCCCTAGCAGCCTCTGCGTCATCAGTGCAGTAGCCCGATGGGGCTTGATCTCATGAATCATGAGATCATTACTTGAGCTGAAATCGAGAGTCGGGTACTTAACTGACTGAGCCACCCAGATGCCCCTACCATCTTAGCTATGTTTAAAAAAATATTATTATTATTATTATTTTTAAAGTAATCTCTACCCCCAAAATAGAGCTTGAACTCATGACCTCAATATCAAGAGTCACATGCTCCACCAGCTGAGCCAGCCACGTGCCCCATCATCTTAGCCACTTTTAAATGTACACTTCAGCATGCCATCATCCATCTCCAGAATTCTTTCCATCTTGTAAACCTGAAACTCTGTACCCATTCAACAATAACTCCCCGCTCCCTTTTCTCCCTAGTCCTTGGCAACTACAATTCTATTTTCTGTCTGTACAAATTTGACTACTCAAGATACCTCGTGTAAGTGGAACCATGTAGTTTTGTCGTTTTGCAATTGGCTTATTTTATTTAGCGTGATGTCCTCAAACATCATCCATGTTTAGCATGTATCAGGGTTTCCTTCCTTTGATAGGCTGAATAATATTCCATTGCAGCTATCTATCTTATTTTGTTCAACCATCCATTCTTTGTTGGGCTCTTGGGTTGTTTCTACCTTTTGGCGATTGTGACCAGTGCTGCTGCGAACATTAGTGTATAAGCATCTCTTTGAGTTTTGGCTTTCAATTCTTTTGGGTATACACAAAGAAGTAAAATTGCTGAATTGTATGGTAATTTTATTTTTAATATTGTGAGGCATGGCCATACTGTGTTTCCCACAGTGGCTGCACCATTTAACGTTCCATCCAACAGTGCACAAGCTTTCAGTCTCTCCAGATCTTTACCAACACTTCTTTTTTTCTTTTTTTATAGTAACCATCCTAGTGGGTGTGAGGTGGTTTCTCACTGTGATTCTGATTTGCACTTTCCTAATGATGAATGAGGTTCAACATCTCATGTGCTTATTGGTCATTTGTATAGCTTCTTTCGAGAATTGTCTATTCAAGTCCTTTGCCTATTTGAATTAGGTTGTTTGTTTATTTTGTTGTTGAGATGTAGGAGTTCTTTACCTATTCTGGATATCAATCACCCCAATTAATTTTAGAACATTTTCATCACCTCAGAAAGAAAAGTCACACCACTTGTCTGCCATCCTAAATCCTTATCCTTTATTCTTGTTTTTTTAAATTTTTATTTAATTTTTTTTTTATTCTTGGGTTTTTGACACCAACGTTATTCCTTTCTCGAAGAACTCTCTTGCACTGGCTTCTAGAAAATTACTCTCTTCTGGTTTCTTCCTACTTCACAGTTGTCCCTTTGCTCCATTTCCTCTGTCATCAAACTTTGACATTTTTCAGGATTTCCTCTTTGACCCTTTTTCATCACACTCTATACTCTCTCTGGATGGTCTCCCTTTTTTTTTCTTTTTCATGATTTCTATGGTGATTTTCAAATCTCTTTTTCCAGTCCCAGCTGCTTAAGACCACATCCAATTTGTTTCCACTTCCCCACCAGCTCTCACTCTTTTATTCTAAATCTACTGCCTTCTCTCCATCTCCATTGCACTCTCTGATTTGCAACCACCACTACCTGTCATCTCTCGCTTGGATTACCTTACAGCCTCCTAATTGGTCTCCCTACTTCCAGCCTTGCCTTTCTCAAATATACATCATTCCCAGAGGGATTTTCTACAGTGTAAATCTGATCATGGTGTTTCTCACTGAGCAACTGGTTCTCCAGTCACTTCAGTGAGTCTTCTCTTGCCTTAAGGTTACTATGCAGGCTCTTCCTTCTGTTTGGATGCTCTTATAATGCCCCTTACACACCTGATTGGTTTGTCCCAACTACACTGGAGTAGAACTCACTTTCTCCAGAAGGCTTTGTCCTACTTCCCAGGGGAGAGTGGCTCTGCTCACACTCTAGTCACCCACTTATCCTTCTGCATCCCCCACCAGAATGCATGCTCCCTGTGCTTGCCTGGCACATTTGAGGTCCTCTGTATATATTTGCTTCATGAATTTGTTGTAACTGTTTTCTAGCACAAGCACAGAGTTGGGACTATTGCTCTGGGACTTGATGGAGAAGACTAGGTTGAAGATTTAAATGGGAATCTGAGAATTAACTGCATGCAGGAGACAGCTGAAGCATTGACTTATATTCAGTGGTTACTGAATATGAATATATATCTTATTAAACATAAGTACATCAATATACTGTTAGTATATATTACTAGCTTATAAAGTATATACTATAAATAGGCATGTATTAAATAAGTATATGTGTAGTTATTAGGAATCTGAATATCTACTTTACTATATAAACTTTGCTACGTTCAGATTTTTAAGGCAATTGCAAAGAATTCTCAAGTCTCTGTTTTCGAAATGTCTGTATTTGTGTTTTAAGCCCAGAGTCATTAATAAGTACTTGGGCAGCCCCAGATATTCCATTTTTGACTTGAAATGCACAGATGTGTTCAGTGCTGAGACTTAAGGAGTCCATTCCTGTGTGCTGCATGCTCACAAAAATCACCTCTGCCTGTTGTCCTATCTCTCATAAGGAACCTCTGGCTTTCAGGGGGAAATGGGTAATTCCCAAGTTAAATACTACCTGAATTTTTTGGATAACATAATCAGGAAACAGTTGAAAGTTTTGGTTTCCAATATTTCAAAAGTACTTATGGGTGAGCTACTTAAACACAGTCAGGAACCAGAGGAATAAACTTGGGACCTAATAATGACTGAGTATAAAGTCCATAAAAAGAATATCTCCATAAAAGCCTAGCCCCAAAACGTACGATGATGGCATTACTAAGCCATCACTAAGTATACTCAGTTCCTCCATGCCTCATGTTGGCCTCACAACAGCCCAAAGAGATAGATATAATTATGTCCATTTCACAGATGCAGCTGCTGAGAGTTAGAGAAGTTATGTAGTTTGCCCAAGGTCTCTTAGCTTAGAAATGGTGAAGCCAGGATTCAAGCTTCAGGCTAGTCGGACTCAATGCCCAGGCTCACAATCCCTGCATCGAACAGCTTCCCAGTGTGCCCTGAAGCAAAGCCAGGCTGCCTGGTGTCAGATGGCAGCGTGGATAAAACCATGCGATGGCAAACACATGGCAAATGTACCATGCTCCTGATTCATGATGGGCTTCTACTTCCATCACTGCTTTTCGTCTTTACAAGAACCCCAAGCGTATGAGGACAGGGCCATTATCCCCATTTTAGAGATGAAGGAACTGAGACACAGGCAGGTTAAGCAACTTGCCCACTGTCTCACAGTGAGACAGCGGCACAGCTGATATTGGAACCCAGGTCTCCCGGCTTTTAGTTAAAAAGCTTTTTTCCATTACAGCACAACCTCGTGGCCTTCAGCTTGCAGACTCTGATTGAACAGCAGCATATGAATTAACTGAGGTTACTGTATTATCCCCTAAAATGACGGCTTCCCATTAAAAAAAAAAAAAAAAAAAAAAAAAAGAACAGCAAAAATTCACCAATGGAACATGTGAAAAATACATTTTCACAAGGTCATTCTTACCCAGAGCTGTTTTAAAAAATTATTATTCTCCATTTGGGCTTTTGGTCTATGATCCCATGGTATGTGCAGTTAAATGGTAATTTAAAATTTTAAACAAACAATGTTGCAGAATTGATTTCTGGTTAACAGGACTGATTTGGAAGGACGGTGGGTTTGGAAGATGTATGTTAAAAGAACTTGAGGGCCACCTGGGTGGCTTAGTCGGTTAAGTGTCTGACTTCGGCTCAGGCCATGATCTCACAGTTCATGGGTTTGAGCCCCATGTCAGGGTCTGTGCCGACAGCTCAGGCCCTGGAGCCTGCTTTGGGTTCTGTGTTTCCCTCTCTCTCTGCCCCTCCCCAGCTCACGCTCTGTCTCTCTCTCAAAAATAGGTAAACATTAAAAAAAGTTTCAAAAAGGGGCGCCTGGGTGGCTCAGTCGGTAGAGCAGCCGACTTCGGCTCAGGTCACCATCTCACGGTCCGTGAGTTCGAGCCCCGCGTGGGGCTCTGTGCTCTGTGCTCTGTGCTGACAGCCTGGAGCCTGTTTCGGATTCTGTGTCTCCCTCTCTCTGACCCTCCCCCGTTCATGCTCTGTCTCTCTCTGTCTCAAAAATAAATAAACGTTAAAAAAAAAAAATTTTACAAAAAAAAAAAAAAAAAAAGTTTCAAAAGGACTTGGAATATCGGTTGACCTACACAGCGAAAGAATTTAGAGATGTTAATTTGGAAAGAAGGAGTTGTAGCAGCAGTTGGGTTTGCAGGACCTGCATCACAGGGTGATAAACACTGTGTGTTGGTAACATGTATTTCACAGGACCTGCATCCATGACGGCCCGCCATGGGGACAGCAACAGTTACGTGGTTACCAAGTACTGTATATGATATGCACCCTTAGCACACTTGTTGGGATTTGTGTTGTTTTTACTGAAAAATATTTTTCTTTGTGGAAAGTATGATGTCTTTAAAACACCTACAGGTTTACCCCTCAGACTGTAAGTCAACAGATACTAGTTGGGGCCCTATTCTGTTCAAGAGGAGGTGCCAGGTCTTGAATCAGGATTTTTGATGTTAGTAGGAGTCGGAGCTTCAGGCAGGATGCAGGGGCTGCCCCCGGGACTTCCCGTGCCCCATCTCCTGCCCTCTGCTCTTTGGCAGGAGCCTAAATCCTCACCTCATCCATAAAGGTGCTTGGGGGATTCCCAGTTTCTGAGCTCCCAGCAATCCAAGAAGCAGATGTTGGAGAGGAAGCCCCACCTACCCTTCAGCTTTGTTCCCAGGCCAAATAAAACCAGAGAAGTCTTTCTATTTTGAGAAAAGCAATTTATTCTGGACTCATGTTTTCTCCCACACTTGGGCAGGTGAGATAATCTTAATGCAGTTTTATCAGCCTTAACTCTTGAATTCTTGGCTGCTAAACTTAAAAAAAAAAAAAAAAAAAAAACTCAAAGAAGCATAAACCCTCCATTTCCATACCAAAGAGCACTAGGCTGTTCTTGGAAACCTTTATCTCTTTCATGGCGGTGCATGTCTCATATTCTGTCACAGAATGGTGAGAAAATCAGCCATAAGAAGAGAAAATAGTGCGACAGAAACTTAAAACTAACTCGCTGATAACAATGAAGCAATAAGCATATGTTCTTTCTCCCCTCTTTCTTCAGCAAATATATTGAGAAGAAAACATGTCTTACATAAAGCAATCTTTCACATCTCCATGTTCATGAAGACTCAGAAAGGTAGCTACAGCCTTGACTTCACACCGTATGGATTCAGCACCGCTTTTGTTTTCTGTGGTTGCTCAAGTTCTTAGGAAATGCCTCTCCAGATGGATTAAAATACAAAACAGGACAAATTAAAAGGTGCGTCTGAGGAAGTGAAACACAAATCAGGGTTCGTCTCCAAGCAGAAATACGTGGGTTTTTGCGTGTGGAGGAAGTTTTATGGATGCTCCGAAGGTCACCCAGATGTTAAGGGAAGTCTGCAGTTACAATTTCACGTCTGTGCTTATGTGCTATATGATAAATCACGTTTATCTCTCTAAACATTTCAGCCACTTGTTATCATTTTTCAATTATTTTTACTCTGTTCTAGGGGGCTTTCTCAGGGATAATTTGTCTCTTAAATCTCCTGTTTTTTATTTGCCCCCAGTGAGAGAAGCAGGAAGTACACAGCAGATCTTGGAAATGAAGGAGTTGGCTGTTCCCCACGAAATGCTGAGCCGCTCTTAACCCCTTTCCCCCCACGAGGTTTTTTTTAACCTGATGAGAGAATGGCTAGCAATTGAATGAATCAAAGGATGGGAATATGAGTTCAAAAACTGGGGAACTTTCCCAAAGAAAAGAGTTTATAGTTGGGGAAGCATCAAATATGCCCCCCTCAGACCCCAAAGTACAATAAAACTAAAAATACATAAGAGCTTATGTGAAATTCATATTTATGATTTTGTATAGATTCACAGGATTTAATTTCTATTTTTAAATATTTAAAGGAAACTCTTTCCCTCTGATTTGTGAATATCAATATTGTCCCACTTAATATGTAGATTAGTCAACTGTATTGAAAATGGTAAAGTAAGGATAAAAATAGGACCTACATGGGGCTGTTGTAAGGATTAAAATATATAAAATGCTTGTAAGAGGGTAGCACAAAGTGTTCAATATTTATTCTTATTATTGTTATTTTTATTACTTCTAAATGTATTCCCATATTTATTTTACACACAATGGGGATCAAGTTATATGTACTCTTTTGCCACCTACTTCTTTTTAACATTATAGCTTTTAGACAGCTTTCTCTGTTAACTATAAATATATATACATTATTTATTGTTATATTATATATATATATATATATATATATATATTATTTTTTTAAAGAAAGAAAGAACAAAAAAGAAAGCAGACTATACCAGATATTTGTTGGACTCAACCAGTCTTAAAAATGAATGCCACAGGGGTGCCTGGGTGGTTCAGTTGTTGTGTCTGACTTTGGCTCACGTCATGATCTCACGGTTGGTGGGTTCTAGTTCCACGTTGGGCTCTGTGCTGACAGCTCAGAGCCTAGCCTGCTTCAGATTCTGTGTATCCCCTTTTCTATCTGCCCCTTCCCCACTCACTCTGTCTCTCAAAAATAAACATTAGAAAAAAATAAAATAAAATGAATAAAACAAATTCACCAGGTCATTCTCCTCTAGATTTCATATGATTCAGTGTTGTCAAAGAGAGCAAAATAAATAACATTCAGGCTCTGTGAGCTGATTCGGCAACCAGACACTGAGCAGGCAGAAAGCAGTTAGTCTGGGGCACCTGGGTGGCTCTGTTGGTTGGGCGTCTGACTTTGGCTCAGGTCATGATCTCGCGTCATGAGTTCCAGCCCCACATAGGGCGCTGTGCTGACAACTCAGAGCCTGGAGCCTGCTTCAGATTCTGTGTCTCCCTCTCTCTCTGCCCCTCCCCCACTTGTGCAATGTCACTGTCTCTCAAAAGTCAATAAACGTTAAAAAAAATAAAAAGAGAAAGAAAGCAGTTGGTCTGTAGGAGCATCTAAGTGGCTCATATACACTGTGGCAGGCACAAGCATCCCCTAAAATTTTGTGATATCCTAGGGTGACAACATGGTGGAGAATTAACACTCCATTATTGTTTGGGGACTTGAACTTTCAACTCAGGTCCCATCCCCATGTATAAGCTGATTTGGAGTTGTGGAAGTAAAATAATCTGGAAGCCAGCTGGTCTTGCTGCTTGTCCTGTCCTAGACACTGTTTTGATCTGAGAGGTTTCTAGAAGGAGCCCATGGCAGGGAGCAAGTGGACTGACTACATGCTTGATGGTAGTCACCCTCTGCCCTGGGTTGAATAGTGTCCCCCCAAACTTAGTTCATGTCCACCTGGAACCTGTGAATGTGATCTTATTTGGAAATAGAATCTTTACAGATGTAATCAAGTTAAGATGAGATCACATCAGAGTAGTTTGGGCCCTAAGTCCAATATGACTGGTGTCTTTATAGGAAGTGGGAAATCTGGACACAGGGTGACAGTGAAGGCAGAGGCGGAAGTTATGCTGCTTCAAACCAAGGAAAACTGTTAAGGGATTGCTGGAAACCACCTGAAGTTAAGAGAGAGACGTTGAACAAATTCTCTGAGTGAGACCCCAGGAAGGAACCAGCCATGCTGACACCTTGATTGAGAACATCTGGTCTCCAGAACTGCAAGAGCATACATTTCTATTGTTCTAAGCCACCAAATTTTTGCTAATTTGTTATGGCAGCCCTTGGAACCTAAAACAGCTTCTTATGAATGTATGCATATTAGAGTGGAAATATGCAAAGGATATATGCTGATCAGATAGACAAGGAAGGAAGTAAGGGAGGGAGGGTAGAGAAAGAACAAGTGTCAAGTTGGCCGACACTGTTTAATCAGAGGATATCAGATACTGCTTTGTTAAGATGCTAAGGCTCAATTAACTCCCCTAAGAATCTGGCTCTGAATCCACAGCTGATGGAACATATACTCTGATGGAAACACCAGCCAGTGATAGTGATAGTCAATATGTTTGATTAGCAGGGGATTTATCTGTAAGCAGCATACTACTTAGATGCCATATGTAAGTCACTCTTACATTGTTCACCCACAGCCCCCTCTCTTGAAGACCTAGACCCAAGTCCGGTGGCCAGGAGGCCTAAGTGTCCCTCAAGGTGCTGACTCTAAAATTACACAGAGGTGTCTTCTTTATGAGGACCTGGGGGGACTTGACCTTGCTGGCACTTGTGTTCTGGAAACATCAGCAGGCTTCCACCCAACCTCAGTGGAATCCCGGGCTTGCTCTGAGCCCTGCTACTGCTGCACAGAATCTGGATGGGTACTATTCACCCTTGCAAAAAAATATTTTAACCCTTTTTAGTCCAGACCCTGCAGACTTAGGATTTAAGAGTGTTTGAATGAACCCCAGGCAGGTAAATGATCACATTGAAAGGGGAACCAAGAAGTTTCGTTGAAGCAATTTTAGAGTGTCTTTGCTTTACAATGAGGATCAGTGACTGTTATTTTACTAGGGCTTCTGAGACAAAGTACCACAAATTGGAAGGCTTTGGCAACAGAAATGTATTATCTTGCATTCTGGAGGCCAGAAGTCTAAAATTAAAGTGTTGACAGAGTTGGTTCCTCCTGAGGGCTGTGAGGAGGAGTCTGTCTCAAGCTACTTTCCTTGGCTTGTAGGTGGCTGTCTTGTCCCCTGCGCCTCTTCATATTATCTTCTCTCTGTGTATGTCTGTCTCTGTGTCCATATCTCCCCTTTTTATAAGGACGGCAGTCATACTGTATTAGGACCTACCCCAGTGACCTCACTTTAACTTGGTTACCTACATAAAGACTTTATCTCTAAAGAAGGACATATTCTGAGATACCGAGGGTGGACTCCAACATATCTTCTTGGTGGTGGGGGAAGATGGGGAGGGACAAAATTCAGCCCATAACACTAATCAAGCTGAGCTAAGAGCCTGGGCACTGTCCAAGTTCACATCCTGATTGCTCTTTACTCACTGTTACGTTTAGACAAGTTATTTAAGCTCACTGGGTCTCAGTTTCCTCATTATACCTGGGGGTGGTAATAATAGAACCTACCCTAAAAGGGATAGTTGTGAAGAGCACCTGTAATAGCACTTGTCACATGCTCAGTGCAGGGCAGGTAGCTGGTAAACATTCAATAAATAGATATCGTATTAGCATAAGGGAGGTGACAAACTGGACTGAAGAATGAGACATTAGTATGATGATATCGGGCCAATCCAATGCAAACTGACTTACTATGTGACTGTTTTCTAAGAGGGTGAGAAGTGTAGGATCATCCCAGAGTTCTTATGGCCCCAAGTCCCTTGATGCTGTCTGTGTTTCTGGAAGATTCCAGTGGGTAATCAATACTTCCCTGAGGGTTTGACCTGAATCCTAGTTTTACCATCCTGAGTCTATGTTTGGGTTTTAGGGAGCCATTGGCTGTCTTAAATAAATAAAATCCCCACCAAAATCCAAAGCAAAAGAGGTTATGTGTGTGTTTGTTCCTCTTCCTTCCCCAGAAGATGGCAGAGTGCCCTGCGTTGATATTAGAAGAGACTCTTCCACACTCCAGCACACAAGGCACTCACTCGACATTCCACGCCTCCATTTCTTTAATATATATATAAACAGACAACACTTTAGATGCTAGGAAATGATGTGACCTAGAAAGTGAGATGACAGATAAAACGAGAGAAGGATCTCCAGGAACACAATCTTGTCGAGGTAGATCTTGTCAGAGCAGATTTTCTGTGACCATAATAAAGGGCTTTTAACACGAGCTGGGTTGCCTCATTTCTGAAGATAGAGGCTAGAGAGATTCTTAAAAAGGAAAAATAAATATTGCTCTAATTGGAGCCAGAGGTGAGGCAGGGTGGGACAATGAGCGAGCAAGGACTATTTATGTTGGAAAAGGGAAGCGTTAGAAACGATGTAGCTGAGGAATTCAGGAAGATGAAGGGCTTGGTCAAAACCAAAGCAGTCCCTCTTGTTTGAGAAGAAAGGACGGGGTCCAGGAATGAAGAGGAAGAATCAAATTACAGGGCAGCGAATGTAAGCTAAATGAAAAGAGAAACCACTGCTTTCTGCAGGTATTGAGGCCAGGAAATTCAGTGTTAGGACACGGTATGCTGGCTGAATCTCAAAAGCTTTGGGAAAATTTCATGCTAATGAAAAATGTTCGTGGTTAGTCAAGATTAGGTAATAGTCACCTGCGTGGAGGCCAGGGATATTTTAAAAGATCATTGTAGACAATAGTGTGCCCCACCAGACTGGAAATTTCTAGAAAGTTGATCCAATGTCCTATATTTTTCTTTTGTATTTCCCCATTAGTGCATGACACACTGGTCATTGCTACCTTTTTTTTTTTTTAAAGCAGTTATTTTACATGTTTTGTTCCTAATTCTTACCAACGACCCCCTTTTACATTTAGGGAAAATGAACAAAGCTCACAAAACCAAAATGAGTTATTCAGGGTCATTGGGAGGCAGATATGAGATTCAAACTCAGTTCTGTCCTTCGTCTAAATGAGCACAATTTCTTAGTGCATTTCATAGGACTTAAAGAACTTGAGACATGAAGTAGAAATTAGAAGTCATACAATCTGACCACCTTACTATTTTACAAATGAAGACATTAAGTCTAAAGGTAAGAAAGGGATTGGCTGGGTTGCTCAGTGGGTTAAGCATCTGACTCTTGATCTGAGCTCAGGTCTTAATCTCAGGGTCATGAGTTCAAGCCCATGTTAGGCTCTGCACTGGGTGTGGAACATACTTAAAAAAAATAAAAATGAAAATAAATAAAGGTGAGAAGGGATTGGTCCAAGCTCCCATAGGAAATGGCAGAGCAAAGTCACTTGCTAAATAAATTAACTCACGAATCTGTGGAATTTCTAACAATTAGAAGAAAGATATTTGTGTATCTCACAATTCCAACTTCTCTCAAAATGTCTATGTATTTTTACATTTCTTATGTTTCAAACAATCCATGTCTGGGCAGATAAAAAAGAAATTATATTCTCTTACTTTTAACAAATCTCAAATAATAACACTGGAGGAAGTAAAATTTTTCTTTTTCTTTTTTTTTAAGCTTATTTATTTAAGTAATCTCTACACCCAACATAGGGCTTGGATTCATGACCCCAGGATCAAGTAGTCACATGCCCTTCCGACTGAGCCAGCCAGGCACCCTGGAAATAAAAACGTTCTTAATCTCTCTGCCTCTGCTAGTCTCAGTTTACCAGGATTCAATTTATATCAGAAGTTCTCTTGGGAGTATCTCTAGATTATAGATGGAATATTTGAAGCCAACAAAAGTGTGAATTGTAGAGATTTTGAAAATGTTCAGTAACTGGAATCTTATTCAACTAACACACTTGGGTCACCAGTGACTCTACATGTCACGTTAAGTGTTAGGGATACTAAGTTAAATGGAAGAAGATTTTTGTCTTCAAAGATCTTGTAGTTTAATACAGATCTTTAATACAAAGAGATAAGTCATCACATGGTTTGAAAAGTGTTATAAGAAAAGGAGAGAATATACACAAATAAGAATTCAACCTAGTAAAGTTTCTTAGGGAATCTGTCAAATGAATACATAAATATAGTTCATAATTAGAAAAGGTACATTTGTAAATTAGTGCTCCAGAAGTTCTTCAAAAATATTTGAAATTTTTCTTCTCTTTTTCCTTGTGAATATAACCCTATCTTGCTTATTGCATTGGTTGGCTATTGCTGTGCTCCAAATCACCATAAAACATAGCTCACAGTCTCTGTGGGTCAGAAATCTGGGTGTGGCTTGGGTCTTCTGGCTCTGGCCTCTCACAAGACTGCAAGGTTTTGGCTAGGGCTATAGTCATCTTAAGGCTTAATTGGGGTGGGTCCACTTGCAAGCCCACCAAAATGGTTGTTGGCAGGATTCAGTTGCTATCCGGTCTCTCGCCATGTGGGCTCTCCACAGGGCAGCTTACAATATGGTGGTGACTTCCCTCAGAGTGAGTGAGTGAAAAGGCGAGAAAGAGACAGTGAATGATAATAAGACAAGAGTCACATGGTCTTTTATAACCTAATCTTGGAAGTGACATCCTATAACTATCGCCATATTCTATTCATTACAAACAAGTCACTAAATCCAGTCCACACTCAAGACAGGGGTGTTACACTAGGGCATCAGTGCCAGGAGATGATCACTGGGGACCATCTCAAAAAACTGCCTGTACACTTATCCTGTGAATTTATTTTCTCTATGAACAGTGCTTGCAACACCACCTGCCCATTGGACCAAACCAGAGATACAAGACTTGCCCTTTACTGCTATACGTCATCCCTCACCCCAGTGAATCCATCATCATGCCTTGCCATTTCTATTCCACCTCCTAAATCTCTCTCAAGGTCATACAGTTGGGAGGCTCCTTCTCTCCATTCCTATTGCCAACCACCTTGGTTCAGGCTCTTTGTCATCTCTTGCCTGGAGGGATCTAGGATGGAGACAAAAACCTCAGTGTTTTGCCTGGCTCCAGCCTGGGTCCCTACAGTCATTCTGCATATAGGGCAGATACCCTCATTCTAAGGCACAAATCTGAGTAGGTCACTCCAGCTTAAAGTCCCTCTGTGGCTCCCACAGTCTCCAGGATAAAGCCTGAACTCCTCAGCCTAGAGAATGAGGCCCTTGGTCATCCAGTCCTGCTGACCTCTCTACTCTCCCCTGCCTTGTACTCTAGCTTCTTGGAACAATTGGTAGCTTCCAAACTGGCCATGTATTCCCTGCATCCTTGAGATAGCAGCTCCCTTTCCTTCCTCTAAATAATCCTCACTCAGAACACTGCTCAGAGAGGGTGTTCTCCGAGAAGCCTCCTCCGTCCTCCCAGAGGCAGGTGGATGCCCCTCCCAGGGCTCTCATCATCCCTGGGCTGACTTCTCATGATATTTCCACACTGCACAGCAGCGACCTGCTTTCACATATGCCCACTCAGCCCTCACCAGTCTCAAAGCTCACTGAAATCCAGAACTGTCATGTCTCTTTAGTAATTTATCCCTAGGGTCTGCTAGGTGCTTGATGACTATTAGTTGGAGAAAAATGATGAAAACTCTGGGAAACTCTGCTTCTCCGACCTCTCAGCTTCTTTTGTTCCAGTCATCAGGGACAGCTGCATGATTTGTGGGCCCAGTGCACAGTGAAAATGAAGGGCCCCTTGTTGAAAAACCACGAAAAAGCCATTTCCTTTCTTCTTCTCTCTCTCTTGATCCATTGAGGTATTTTTTATTTGCTATTAAACATTGCACACTCATGCATAGGGATAATTGCAGGGAGAGTGCAGACCCTCCCAGGAACCTGGGGGTGTATATCCAGACCCCTTTCCTCCACCCATGCTCTCTCATTCACTCCCTCTGGGTAGGGCAGCACTTTCTGGGTGGGGTTGAAAGAGAGGGGTCAAGAACCCATCCCGGGGAGGCAGTGGGAGACAGGACAACATTTGAGCAAAGGCTCCAAGCCTTCAATGCCTTCTCTACTGTCCAATCAAACTTCACTTACAAAACATCAAGCCAAAGATAAAAGTACTGACAATTTTAAGATTATGACCACAGAGCATTAAGCCATGAAGCTTCTGAGCACAGTGAGTTGTGTGACTGTATGGGTCGCACACGCATGAAGCCAGCCTGGCCAGTTATTCATATGCTATTGTACCCCTTCCTACAGAATTTGGTTCATTTCCACTCTTTTTGTTTCTGCATCCATCAGCCTTTGTAGGACCAGGCTTTTGAAACTTCCTAAGGCAGATCTACATGCTTGGGAGGAAGTAGCAGTAGCTTTTCAGGGAATAACAGAGGAAACCGGAAGCCTTCCTGTGCTGGTGCTCCCATCATATCCCTGAACACATCCAGGAGGCCCAGAGTTCTCCACCACATTAATGAATTATTAGAAAATATGATTCTCAAAGTATAATAAGATAAGATTAAGGCAGAATAGAATGGAAAAACCTATTCCCTCTGAAAGTCACTTTCCATTAATTTCTTCTGCCTTCCTCCTTGTGTCTCAGCTAATCCCCCTCACCCTGGGCTCTGACCATGTCCCCTGCTCCCTTCTCAGTAATGCTCCCCTCATGTTACCCTGGACCTTCAATCTCAACCCTCTGTGGGCTCCTCTCGATGCTCAAGTCCCTTCCATCTTAAACTCCCAATCCCCTGCCCACCCAAAGTCTCCCTACAGCTATCCATGTGTTTCTTTCTTCCTCTCCTCAGCCAATGTCTTATAAGGGTTTCTGCTCTAGCATCCTCAGCAGTCTGCCTCTGCCCCCCAACCCCAGCTGCTCCAAGTACTCTCAGTTCTCCTCTTTCCTCTCCAGTGTCTCCCTCCCTCTTTGCCTGCCCTGCAGGCTTCTTTTCCTCTATTATTACCATCTAAATTTTTTTTTAAGTAGGCTTCATGCCCGGTGCGGAGCCCAATGCAGGGCTTGAACTTGCAACCCTGAGATCAAGACCTGAGCCAAGATCAAGTGAAGGACACTTAACCCACTGAGCCACCCAGGTGTCCTCGTCTGCCTATATTTTAGAACATGATTTCCCCAGGGTTCTTCTGGGCCAAATCTCTTCTTGCTCATTCTCTGGGCCAAGAGCCTGGATCCTGGTTCCAGTTTTGCCCTAACGTTCTTAGTGATCTTGTGAGTCACTTCAACTCTCTGGCCTTCCATTTCTGTATCTTTAAAAGAGGATTTTTGAGTCTTGGCAACATTGACACTTTGAGCTAGATAATTCTTCGTTATGGAAGACTATTCTGTGTATTGCAGGATGTTTAACAGCATTCCTGGCCTCTATCCACTAGATGCCAGTGGTATCTCCCAGCTGTGACAACCCAAAATGTCTTCAGACATTGTGAAACTCTTCCTGGTAGGGGGCAAAATTCCCCCACTGAGAATTACTGCTCTAAAATGAAGAATTGAACCAGGCCATCTATATTCATTTGTTAGGGTTCCCATAGCAAAGTGACACAAACTGAGGGGCTTAAATGACAGAAATTTATTGCCTCACAGTTTTGGAGGCTAGACATCCAAAATGTCCTTGATCAAGACATCCAAGATCAAGGTGTCAGTAGTGCTGGCTCTTTAGCACTTTGAGGGAAAATCCCTGATTTTCTTCTACTTTCCGGTGGTTTGTCGGCTTTGACACTCCTTGGCTGATCTCTGACTGCATGTTCATGTGGTGTTCTCTCTGGGTGCACATCTATGTTCAGATCTCCTCTTTGTATCAAAACACTAGTCATATTGGATTAGGGGCCCACTCTATTTCAGGGTGACCTCAATTTAACGAATTACATTTGCAATGACTCTATTTCCAAATAAAGCCACAATCCGAAATTCTGGGGCCTGGCGGTTAGGACTTCAAATTAATTTTGGAGGCACACAATTTAGCCCATAACACCATCTTTTATGCTAGTTGTGAGCTCTACTATTTTATAATCTAATGAAAAGAAAGGAAATATTGGTCTTTGTGGACCGTAGTGTACATTCAGATGCTTCCTGCTGAGTTTCTTCTTGCACCAACCACATCTCTGGAAACTTCTCTTTGGGCAGCCCATTCCTTTTGACTTCAGGTAAATTTCAAAGGAATTGATGAGAAAATGGGAATTTCAACTGCAGCTAGTCTACACAGTCTCTGGTAGGTAAGACTGACAAAGACCTCAAAGAATGTGATGGGCTACCATTACAAGGCTCATTTCCCACCTTTGTGTTGCTGTAAACACACATCATGGAACTAATGATATGAATTAGTCTGCATAGTTACAGAAACAATGTTATTTTGGAATTACTCAATGACCTCCCTCCACCCCCTTAACCTCCATCCTCTCTCTCATCACAAAAAGGATGAAGTTACACATCCTCCCAGCCTTTCCAAAGAGACACTCTTCCTAAAGTACAATGATGAGTAAATTGGTTGAGGCATCAGAATTTTGGGGGCTGGTTATGTACTAATCGCTCCTCTCTGTTTCATCTGCGAGGGACTGACCCCAGGAGGTCAGGACTTTTGGGTGAGGGGTGATAGCCCTTAAGTCTTCATGAACCTCAGATAGACCACAAGTAGTTATTGTGGAAGGAAGCACAACATCCCAAACCAGGAGGCCTTTTCAAATGGATCTTCAGTGTGATAGGGCTCCAGCAGTTTTTACTCGGTTGTCAAAGGCACCAGGACATCAGATCCACAGTCATGTCTCAGACACCGATTCTCTGTGAATGCAGGATTTCCCAAAATAGAATAGTAGCTCTTTACCCCCTTGCTAGTCTGCTCAGCTTGCCACCCCTATTTGGCAAATAGTAAGTATTTTGAAGGACTTTGAGCTATTATGATCTCATAGTCACGTCTTGAAGGCTGTAAGACAAACTATTTTTACGTTTACATTCCAAAGCATGCAGGTGAGCAATTATTTGAATGGTTAAAGTCAGAAATCTTCCCTCTCGGTAATGGTACTTTTGGGCTGCATTGTCTGGAGAGTGCCCCAGGCCTCTGCTCTCGACTCTCTGTTGTTGTCTTATAAATCAGAACACAACTAGCATTACAGGGAGGTAGAGAAGCAAGTGTCCAAAAGGGTGGCCTGGGTAACAGGTGCTGGCACTATTCATAAAAGTAGGCATCAACTGGGGCGCTTGGGTGGCTCAGTCGGTTAAGCGTCTGACTTCAGCTCAGGTCGTGATCTTACAATTTGTGAGTTCAAGCCTCGTGTTGGGCTCTCTGCTGTCAGCACGGAGCCACTTCAGATCCTCTCTCTCCCTCGCTTTCTGCCCCTCTCCTGCTCACTCACTCTCTTTCAAAAAAAAAAAAACATTAAAAGAAAAAGTAAGCATCGACTGAGGGTCCAATAGTTCCTAAGAATGTGAGGAAGGAAGAAGGGCTTGCAGAATCTTGCTGGAGGAGATAGCTGAACTAAGAAATGGCAAAAGGGCTCTGTCCAGTGCAGGTCAGAAGAAGAGAAGGAAATAGAGGCCTGAATGGTTGTGAAAGATCCTATAAAGGAAGTTAGGCATACTGGCAGTCTCCAGAGTCCATAGGTCTTCTCGACCTCTCCATTCCTTGTTGACTTATGGCAGGCCTCTCTCACATCTGCATACCTGGAAAGGCCCCTACCCACTCTAGAGCTATAGGAACTGAGGTCCACACAAGGTCACTAGCCCAGAGTTAGACAGCTAGTTAGCAATAGAGCTCAGCCTAGAATCCTGCCTGTCTGGCCCAGAAGTCTTAGGTGCATCTTCAAAAGCAAGGAGGGCAAAGCCAAGAGAAAAAAAAGAACTCCATGGAGGCATGGGGTAGAGAGGGCCACCGACAACGATTTCTGTTATTACCCCCCACTCTTGTCCATGGTGAGGTTTATTGAGAACCCGTGACCCATGTTCCCAGCCCTATGCTAGGCACTGTAGAGGACACCGAAGATGATTATTATTCCCAAGGTGCATACACTATAACTGAGGATGTAAAAAGATTGAACCAGTTAAGGAATAACATAAAAAACAGCCGATCAACAGGTCCTACCATATGTAAGGATCATTTCTAGCTCTGAGTGCAGCAGTGAAACAGAGAGAGTGTGGCCCTTAAAGACCTTACATGCCAGAGGGGGGCGATGTCCCAGAAGCATATTAACAGTGTACATCAACCGGACAACTTCACACAGAGAGAAGTCCTGTGAGGAGGACAAACTAGGGTAATGTGGTAGGACATAACTGGGGGAGTGGGGTTGGAGGAGATCGCTCAGTGAAGGTGACGTCCAGTTGAGGCCCGAACAGTAAGAAGGAGGGAGCCATGTGAGGCTCTGGGAAAAGGGCATTGCAAGCAGGAGGAAGAGCAGGTACCAAGGCTCTGGGGTGTGTACAGGCAGAGAGAGTGGTACGTATCTAAAGATAGAGAATGAGTGGGTGAGCACAGAGACAGGGAGCATCGGGGGCCAAAGTACATAGGATTTTGTAGGATTATAGATTTGTATTTTGATTGCAGTGGGAAGCTAGGGGAGACTTGAAGAAGGGGGGAAGGAAGTGTTGTGATTTAAGCTCTAAGAAGATTCTCTGGTGTGGAGGAGGGACTGCAATGAATGGAGAGAGAAGGGAGCTGAGAGTGAGGCTGAGAGACTGTTGCAGTCATCCAAGTGAGAGATGGAGGCGGCTGGGCCTGGGGCTGTAGCAATGAATGTGGGGAGAAGCAGTCAGGAGGGCAATGCAGTTTGGAGATAGAGCTAGGACCAATTGATGGATTCATTTTGTGGTTTCCTTTGCGTTGCCTGGGATGGTGAGGACTGTGGGGAGCAGGTTGAGGAGGACATGGAACAATTCTGCTTGGGCTACGTGATGTGCCTTTTGTACATGTGTATCACTCAGGGTTTAACCAGAGAAGTAGGTCCGCTAGAAGACGTATATCCTAGCGTAGGTATCCCACAGAACTTGGGGCCCTTTGTCATGGAGCTAAACAGACACCTGGCACAGGATGCAGAGAGGCTGGAGGAGGGTCCAGAGAAAGGCAGAGCGTTTGCAGGCCTCACTGCTGCTTCATGCCTAAAAGTGAGCCAGCAGGTCAACAGCAATCCCTGGGAGCTATGGCGGGCTGGTGCTTTCCTTACACCCTCCAAGATCTTCCAAGAATCTCCTTTGTGGCCCAGCCTACCTGGAAACATACAGGAAAGAGAATCCCGGGAAATGTAGCTTGGTTTAGTCGATATGACACAGAGCCACCACAATACCCACATGGAGTTGTTGAGCGAGTGGTTGGAAATATGGGTCTGGAACTTAGGGAAGAGGTCCAGGCTAGAGGCAGACATTCGGCAGTCATCAGAAAGCCACGGTTCATGAAGCCATGGAAGGGAGAGAAGGTGGACAGGGAATAAACAGAAGACAGAGCCCTGGGTGGCTCTTAACTGGTGCTCAGTTAAGCATCCAACTCTCAGTTTCCACTCAAGTCATGATCTCACTGTTTTGTGAGATGGAGCCCCGTGTCAGGCTCTGTGTGGGTAGCGCAGAGCCTGCTTGGGATTCTCTCTCTCTGTCTCTCTCTCTCTCTCTGCCCCTCCCCTGCTCATGCTGTCTCTGTCTCTCTCAAATAAATAAATAAACTTTAAAAAAATTTAAAAAGAACAGAAGACAGAGCCCTGAGGTACTTCAACATTTAGAGATTTGTTAGAAACGGAGGAATCATCAAAGGAGAATGAAAAGAAGCCAGTGAGGTGTGCAGAAAACTAGGCAAGTAAGGTGACACAGAGGTCTAGGGAAGAGAGGAGGAAGTGGTTGACCACATCACACACTCTGAAAACTGAAGTAGGACGAAGACTGTGCCACGATGACTCTGCAAAGGTAACATCCAAGTGCTGATTAGAATGTCATCTGCTACGGTCTGTATGTCTGTGCCCTACCCCCCCCCCCCCCAGCATATATGGTGAAATCCAAACCCCAAAAATGATAGTATTAGGAGGTAGGACCTTTAGGAGGTGCTTGAGTCAGGAGGTAGAGCCCTCATAAATGGAATTGGTGCCTTATAAATGAGGCTCCAGAAAGATCCTTAGCCCCCTTCCATGTGAGGACACAGCAAAGAGGCCCAAGCTATGAACCAGGAAGAAGGCTTTTACCAAAATGCGACCATGCTGGCACCTTGATCTTGACTCCTTGGCCTCCTGATCTGTGAGAAGTAGATTTCTGTTGTTTATGAATTACCCAGTCTGTGGTATTTTGTTATAGCAGCCCAGTGGCCCAAGACCTCATCCAAATACAAATACAGTACTGAATAAAGGGATCGTGGGTGGTCAGCCGTGGGAAGGATCAATCTGCATTGACCTTTGAGTTACGGGTGAAGACCTCAGAAATGAGTTGATATTTAAGAAGGGCTCTGAAGGTCAGGTGGAATTAGAGCATCTGTGACAAGTAGGATCTGCAGGGGCTTGTTCATCTCCAAACATTTTCAAGAGCCACTTAAAAGTCACAAATCCCTAACCATTTTCCAACAACCCACACAGAGACCTCTCAGCCTCCTATGCACATCTAAGAATAGCCTACTTGGCTGCAGTTGGCCTGAAATTCTTGCTTTTTGCGTCAAAACACTTGGCCACTATTTTCAGGCTGACGCTCCCGTCTACAAATGAGAAGAGGTGCCATTGCTCGTTGGAAGTGTTCTCACTTATTTGTTGTTGGCAGAGGAATGTGTCAGAACCTGGACAGTAAGTCAAAGAGTTTGCTGAAAGGAATCACTTTGGTTCTCTGCCTGTGGGAGAATCTTGATTTCAGTAGCTCAAGAACAGACAGAAGCAGGATTAAAAGATTAAAAAAACCCAAAAACAACAAAACCAACATTTAGTTTATTTAGCTTCCAAATATTCCATAAATCTCCAACAGGACTTTTCAAACAAAAAAGCATCCTCACTTATAAATGTGCCATTTTTCGGGAAGCCCATTTCTGCACAATGGAAGACTGGATGAGAAAGAAGGAGGCAGACCCAGTCTCCCTTATTATAAATAAATCACTTGGATGTGTTTTGGTGAATAAATTTAGCACACTTTAAAATTCTATTTAGAAATATTAGTTTTTGAAGGATTTACAATAAGCAGCCAGAATGGCTGTTTCAAGATTGGTGGTCAAATGGATGGTTTAGTTCTGCATCAGACTGTGCTTTCTTATAATCGCTAAAGGACAGGGTGGGGGTGGGGGTCCTCGTGATCAGTGCTACTAGAATTAAGGTCGCTTGTGACTTTTGTAGGCCCTGGCACTTTTGCCTTTGTGGACCCCTTCCTCCATTAAAAAAAAAAATCTATTTTATAACTGCATTGGTATAAAGACAACTATGTTAAGATTATATGTTAAAATATTTTCTTTAACCTAAAGAATTCATTTTTTTCTTCTGAAAAGAAATTAAAACTTTTTTGGGGGGCGGCATGTTAGTTTCTTATCGCTGCTGTTGCAAATTACCACCAATTTAGCAGCTTAAAACAACACAAGTTTATCATCTTACAGTTCTCATCAGAAGCCCAAAATCCATCTCACTGGGCTGAAACATTTTTCCCAGGTGTTCGCAGGTCTGATTGCTCCTGGAGACAATCGGGGAGAATCTGCATCTGCTGTGCTGAGCTTCTAGCAGCTGTCCACATCCCTTTGCTTGCGGCCTCTTCTTCCATCTTCCAGGCCAGCAGAATCAATATCTTGAAACCTCTGTCTGACGCTGAACTCTGTTCCCATCCTCACATCTCCTTCTCTGACCCCTCTCCTCCTACCTCCTGCTTATAAGGACCTTTTCGATTATTTTGGGCCTACCCAGATAATCCAGGATAATTTCCCCATCCCCAAACCCTTAATGTAATCACAACTGCAAAGTTTCTTTCACTATGTCATCCCTACGAGTTCTGGAATTAGGATGTGGATATCTGGGTAGGGGGGACATTACTCAGCCTACCTCTGTCCCTAACATTATGGTGGGGCTGAGGCAGTGTGCCTGCTGTGACTAACGGATAGATTGGTCCTGACCTAACATGCCAATCCACAAACTTTGCAGCAGAATGTAAAATGCGCTGCTTCCTTCACTGAGAAAGTCTTGCTGTGAACAAACCACTTAGCGACACAGTGTCTTTACAGTTTGGTTCAAACTCCTCATCTCCTCGCAGACCAGTAACTGGCAATTAGGGGGCTGATAGACTGACTCAGGTGGATGAGGTCTGTGTTAAGTAGCTGTAGGAGCCTTCCCATTATTGTACGCGTTCTCTCTTTTTATACTGGTTTGGGCTATCCTCTGGTACACCTGTGGGCACACTGTGTTTTCTCCCACGCAGACTGCATGGGCCATAATTTAGAATGATGCCGAGCAGGCCTGATCTCTGGTCGGTGCTGGACGCTAATGGAGGGTTTCCACTGAGGCCTGTGGAATGAATGAATGAATGAATATGTTCAAATTAATGGAATTCAAGTATCCAGTGACTCTGGGCCCACCAAGTAAGTGGTCTATTTACAAGTTGGTCCACAGTGGTCTCTGTGCAAATGCCTTAGAGGCCATACGTTGTGGGACAGGGTGACCTTCTTTGTCGCCTGGAGCAGAGGCTTCAGTGTGGTGGTGCAAGGGCCCTGGGAGCCGCTGCCTCCCGGGTTCTGTCTCTGCGCGTGGAAAGGGGCCTCCGGATCCGCGAGGCGGAGGGAGAGTGGTGAGTGGCGGCGGACTGCAGTGCAGGGGGTGGGAGCCCAGAGGAGTGGGCGCGGTGGCAGCGGCGGTGGCCGCGGAGGCCTAACGACACGTAATTTTCTTCTCACTTCACGCGTCCCTCTCCATCTGACGTGGCAGGTGCGCTGAGAAGGAACGGTGTGTGAATCGATTCGGAGAGGGTCAGGGACACGGCAGCGAGCCCGGGCCGCGCCCCAAGCCATCGATCGCCTCCAAATCAATTTGCACACCGCTCCCACTTAGGTCACCTGCCATTTCAGACAGGGACGCAACCGTGAAGTGAGAAGGAAATTATGCCGGGGAGTCCGGGGACCCTCTCTCAAGAACGTGGGGGTCAGCCTTTAGCTGCCCTGGCATCAGCAGCCTTTGGAGGAGACAGAGCTCCCCAGCCCAGGCCCCTCACTGTCACTCAACCCCGCCCTGAAGGGAGGAGAAGCTGGAAGGCTGCAGCAAAACGGGGCCACTCCGAAAATCTATCAGCCTTGAGCTCACCTCTGGGGTTTGGGCTGCCACAGTCATAATCCTAAGAGCTATTTCAGAAAACCCAAATTGCCAACAGTAATAATCTCTCCGCCGCGGGACTGGTTTTCATTTGTGCCTCTCAATGCACTTTACAATTAATTCTCACCAACCTCTGCCTCCCACGAGCCAGGAGCCCAAGGGGAGCCCAAGGCAAGGATTGGAAGCTTCATGGCTCCCCCATTGAGAGGGCAAAGGGCTTTCCCACTGGGAGACAGGCACCAAGGCCCAAGCCTTCCTCAAGGACCCAATGACAGCAATCTTTTTGGAGAGGAGAGAAGGGAAGGCAGCATGGGGGGTGGATAAGGAGCTAGAGGATGTCTCTGGCTCCTGGTGTGTCCAATCAGCCTCCAATCAGTTGAGGCAAGAGGCATCTTAACCACTTACCAAGGCAGAAGACTTGATCGGTAAGCAATTTTCAAGGATGCTGTCCATCCAAACCCTGACTCTGCTGTGGAAATGCTGTCTTCTCCAGAGCTGTGGAGAGAATGGGGTCACTGCCACCCTTGTTAGGTCACAGGAATCCCAACAAACACAATGGAAGATGATTCCCTGCCTGCAAGTGGTCAGCACAGTGGAGGACACGGAGTGGTACTCAAGAAATGGACCCTGAATCTGAATCTGCTTCCTGTTGACTTGGTCCCCTTTCCCAAGTGGATGGTTTAGATTATAAATACAATCCAGTTGGCTAGGCAGATTTTCCAGGCAGTGGGCTCCTTACTGTTACTAATTCGTTTTGTCCACTCCATAAGAAGCAGGACCAAGGCAGGTCCATGCAGAGAACGTAGAAGGATGCATCCATCTTGAGTTTTAAGAAGAAAACAGGAAAACCAACTAAGCCACCTCATGCCTCATGAAGTGCTCAGGTACACCTGTAGTGCTTTCCCTCACTGGGAAGGAAATGCTGATCATGTTCTTGCCTTCCTGCCAAGCCCCTCCTGCCCGTGCTTCAGATCTGTCAGAGCTCCAGGAGAGGGATGAGGTTAGGTTTTTCATTTTTGGAACTTGTATCCTGGGAATGGCAATAAAGCAGTAGAGACTGTGGCTCAAGAAGGTCTCACTCGCCTGCTCCCCAGATCAGACCATCTGTTCCAAGCAGGTTGGTGAAGCAGGGTCTCTGAGTGCTTACTACCCAGATCTAGCCACACTGGCACATGCACGCATGCGTGCGCGTGCACACACATACACCCTCTCCTCAGCCCAAGGTCATGCCTTTCCAGCCCAGCTTGAATTTTCTCCTGGGTGAGTCCTTCTCTCTGCAATCCTTGCTCTGTTTCCACTTTGTATGCAGATTTAATCTTCTTTAAAATCAGGGGAGACTCTTTCAGATCCTGCTGCCCACCATACTCCCCCCCCCCCCCCCCCCGCCCCGGCCAACTGCAGAGAAGCTGGTCTTCCTGTCCCATCATTTTCTTTGACCCCAGGGAGCATTTCCAGAGAAAATATAGAAAAAGTTTAGAGTTTAGTTCAATGAAATTAGACTGGGCCTTGGGGTCACCAAGAGGCTGATGGTGTGGTCCCTGCCTGGAAGAGCTTTTACTGGTCTAGTGCATATGCCTTGACTCCTTGGCCAGATTTAACACTCTTGGGGGCCAGGCTTGTCTGCATCCGTGCCACCAGGCCCAATTCAGTAAATATATGACAGAATCAAGGTTTTGGGGATGGGAAGCTTAACTGTAACCAATTCTAACTTGGTAAATGACCTCGTAGGTTAAATTTATTGGCCTCCATCTTGGGAGACGGAGTTGGATGTTGAGGAGAGAAGACTGAGTTGAAAGAAGATAGAGCATCATTTTTAAGAGCTTCAACTCTATTCCTGCCTTCTAAAGTAAGTGAGGGAGCAAATGCTCCTTTTCTGCTTATCTTCCCCAGTGAACATTTTCTGAGGGAAAAAACATGTAAGAGGAGTTTGGTCAGGAAAGTGAAGACAACAGATACATTTTGCATCCCCACCAGGTAAGACTGCAAGAGTTTCACCTGCTGAACAGGGTCATTCAACCCAAGAAAACCTCTACTTGACCAAGGATCATGGGAAGTGTGGGTTAATTCCCTTTCTGTGACTTGTTGGTTTGTCTGTGTAGACTCAGGGTCCCCAGAGGGCAGGAGCCTGGCATACTTAACTATTTACTTAATCTTTGGTTCCAGCAACATTTGCACATGGTATATACCACAGATGCATTTTATTAAACATATCTTTATATTATTAAATGCTTTAGTTTTGAACAGGAAATATGTGCATCTGGCACAAAAGTCCAAAGAATCAGGAGCCTCCCTTTCACATTTGTTCCCTAGACACACTGATCTCTTAGGTCACTGGGCAAGTACTGTAACCAGTTTCTTTTCTTTAAAAAAAATGTTTTTAATGTGTATTTAATTTTTGAGACAGAGAGATAGAGAGACAGAGACAGAGCACGAGCCGGGAGGGGCAGAGAGAGGGAGACACAGAATCCCAAGCAGACTCCAGGCTGTGAGCTGTCAGCACAGAGCCCCAGCCCTGGCTGAACTCACACACCTGACTCATTTGACCTGAGCCAAAGTGGGCACTTAACCGACCGAGCCACCCAGATGCCCCGTAACCAGTTTCTTTTGTGACGCTTCAGAGATATTCCACACATATGCAAGCAACTGTATTAACAAATATTCTTGATCTGTCTAGATTATTTTAATTCATTATACATAAACAAGTATGTCCACTTCCTTCTACTTTTTCTGACATTACCTCCAATGCCTTTATTAGAAGTGTAATCTGTTCACCTAACGCATAGTATACCTAACAACGCAGTTGAAGCAGTCGCCATCGCGATGACACCGCGGTCCCCGTGAGGATTCCCGCCACGCTTGTCGGTTCAGGCCGCGCGAAGGTCGCGCCGCGCCTCCGGGGGTGCAGTGCCAGGCTCCGGTCGCACGATGGCGCGCGCTTCCTGCGGACCCGGCCCTCGGCTGCGGCGCAGACAAAGGCTGGCGCCCGGCCTCCCCCGCCGGGCAGCGGAGGCGGCGGGCGCTCCGGGTGGCCGCGGTCGCCCCTGCGCTCCGATCCGGGCAGCTGCCGCCTGAGCCTTTGTCCTGCCCTGCCCGCCCTTGTGCTAAAGGATAGGCGAGAGGACGCTGGGCGCAGGCGGCGCCAGCGGGCATCCACCCGAGTCCCGACCCGGCTCCCACGCTCGGAAGCTCGGCCCCACTGGAGCTCGGGTTAAGGGCAAGAAGCTGGAAGCGCCTGAGTGGGACCCAAACGCCTGCTCAGGAAGCTTCCCTCCCCTTCCACCCCTCTGCAAAGAATTTGCCCCAGAATTCCACCCTGTGGAGGATTTTCACCACTGACTCTCCAGTTGAAATGCTCTAGGGCCTGGGTGTCACAAATTCAGAGAAGGTACTGGCATTTAGATTTACCAGGAAACTAGTGAGCGCCTGGGTCTGGCTCCCAAGCTCCTGTCTGCAGGACCCAGGAAAACTTCTCTCCACTCTTGCCCTCTAGTCCGGCAGTCCGATTGAACTTTCTGTGGTGATGGAAATGTTCTGTATCTTCACGGTCCATAATTTGGTAGCCATTAGCCACCTGTAACTATTGAATGCTTGGCGTGTGGCTGAAGAACTGAATTTTTAATTGCATTTAACTTTAATGAACTTGAAGTAGCCACATGTGCTTGCATGTGTGTAGAGGTCCACGGCTACCCCCTTTGGACCATGCAGCTTTAAGGGCTCAAGTTCATCTGGGCGGTTGAATATGTAGTTATGTTGTTAACAGTAACATTTTATAAAGATTCACATAAAGGATAGAGCATGTGGCTGTTGCATCTGAAAAGGTGCCTGGAAGTAGGTGGCCTGGGAAAAAGAAGTGGGGAGTTTATTTTGGCTTTGGGGGAGATGAGTAGGGGGTGAGCTCCGTGCAGGGTGAGGTGGCATGGGAAAAAAGGTGAAGAGGAAAGGAGTCTTTAAAATCCCCTGTTTCTATTGCAAGTGGGACTGGCCCAACTTTGATCTGTATTTAGAGAAAATTGGGGGGCATAAGCACCATCATGTGGCTGAATATACAACTCCCACATGCTGGGCTTCCTGGGACAAGGTTTAATCAAACCCAGAAACAACTTGGACAGAACTTGGGTTCTTCTTCAGTCCTATGTGCATGTTACCAGGCCTGGAGGATGGCCTGGGTCTGCATCACTGGCCAGTGCAGGTTGGGGTTCTGCTGCTGCTGTTTTCCCTGGATATGTGATAAATATTAAACAGAGACAGTATTGCTGTGGGTTAGGAGAGTGTGTGAATGGGGTGGGAGACAATCCCCGATAGGGAAACCAGAGGATTAGAAGTGTTTCTTCATGGGCAGAATGTCTCAGGTGGCAAGTTGACTTCTCACTCATCATCATCCTTTTACATTCAAGGAGGTATTTAAACATAAAATTCACAAGTTACTTGCAGCAGCAATCATCAGGGCCTCTGGTACCTGAAGACTGCTTAGTCACCTGTCTCCTCCAAGAGTAAACCAATTGACAACTTCCATTTATTTTGATTGAAAATAAATATGTACACCTGTATGGTTTCCCTGGTCTAGCTTATTGAACATTTCTGATAGCATTCCAATGATGTGACCATTTTCTAAAATCCGAGGCGGATGCTCCCTTTTGATCTTCTAAATGACATTGGTGTGTGTGTGTGTGTGTGTGTGTGTGTGTGTGTGATGGAGGTAAATGGAGGGAAGGGCAAAAGTGGACCAAGAAATCTTGTATTATCTTTGCGGATTCGATGTGCCCTTTAACCTGTTCTAAAGTATCCAGAAACCTACCTGTGGACACTGACATTCTGGTAGAGTGGAAGCTGGCTGAAGTGTTCTGTCCGGGGCTCCTTCCCATAGTCAGCATTCAGTAGATATTTGGTGAATTTTTATGAGAATGGACAATGGGCCATGATACCATATCCAAACTATCTGTGTGGATTGTCCATCCCTTTTTTGTTTTGTTTTATTTTTCCCCTGGAGATGTTCCCGACCACAAATAAAGGACAAGGGGGAAAATAGTTAAGCACACCTAGAGCTGCGTCCAAACAAAAGAGGCAAGAGACTAAACAAACCCAAGGTTTTCTATTTCTCCCTGAGCCACGTAATCCCTTTGATTACATCTAATACCTGCCAAAACCCAGATGGTGTGCCCACCCATCTCCCGTGTGATAATGCCACATTGTGAAATCTACCCATTAATATTAATTGTCAGCTAGAGAATCTGTCTGAACTACTAAAGCTTGAGATTGCCTTGAGAAAGCAGGCCCTGCTTTAGCAGGGATTTTAAGATAATTCTCATTCTTTCATTCTGTATCTCACATATGTAGAATGTTAAATAATAGTCAGAGAATGCTTTTCTAATTTTGGCACATGTCTGCCTCTCACAATCCAGGTCTTAAACCACTGTTCATTTGGGGTCTACACCTGCTGACCAAAATATTACCTTAAACTGCTGTGGGCTTGCCAGCGACATGTAGGCACCCACTGTTCTCCATGTAGAGAGAATTTTAACTCCCTGGGAGCTGTTTGAATTGAATGTGCCCTAGCATGCGATGCTCAACTACTTCCCCTTTATTTTTCTCCCTCTCAGTAATTGACTTGGTAATCCTTGAAAAGTATTACAAAATCTCAGTTTTTTTCAATTTGTGCTTGGGCCTTCCTGAGGAAGGAAGGCAGGGGCAGAGGAGAAGGCCTAGGAAGAGAATTGAAGGTCCAGGTACCTTTGGGGTGCCTCTCCTGCCTGATGATCCCACTGTAGTGCATTTTGGACGACCCCAAACGTGCCCAGGTCGCCTCCATGATCTGATCTGAACTTCCAGCTCTCTAGCATTGCAGTTTCTGCTGCGTTCACTGAAGTTGTTTTTTTTCCCCCTCAAGCCACAAAATTTTAGAATCCATTTATGCCCGAAATAGATATGAAAATTTAGTAGGTGTGAGATTGAGTTTTTCCTCTGGAGTCTCCCCCTCCCCCCCAACACCCCCGCCTTAATTCTCATGGGTTATGGTACAAACGCCTTTTGACAGTCGTTCTTATAGCCAGCACCTTAAACTTTATGAGTAAATGCAGAATCCGGCCCACACACTGTCTTTGTTTTTTGCCAGGAGCACACAGGGCTGGTAAAATGAATTAATTCAATATTCTGTGTCCCCTGTTCAAGGAGGGAACTTCCTGTTGCCTTGAACTTGATGTTAGCTCTGGTCAGAGAGGCAGCCATGCTCATTGCTGACTGACTGGGACAGAGGGACAGTGCACAGGTGAAAACTGGCAATGTTCTGTTCTTTTGGGTACATAAATGAATGTTGACTTCAAAGTCCTGACAGTTCTTTTATTAGCAAATATTAATTTCAACTGAAAAAAAACCCCAGAAGACCTTCCTGGAACAGCATGTCTAAATAGACATTGAGATAATTTTAAAAACACCTATTGGTATGTAAAGCAACCTTCCTCATGAAAAGAAGTCCCTGCACAAGTGGCAGAAGCCAGTTTACACAGCTAAATATTTTGATTATTTAATTTATTGCCACTATTTTACAAAATGTAAAAAAGCCATTGAATTGCAATTTTGTTCCCATTCCTGGCCAGCTTTGTGATTCTATTTTATGAGAATGCTGCTTTTGGAAAGAGATGAGGAATGAGAGAGCAAATGGCTTTCTGTAGAGAGAGGTGAGTCCTCTTGGCTACTTAGGCTTCTGTTGATACAGGACTGGTAGAGGTGAGTTAGGGTCCTAGTGTCCTAGACTCGGTCGCTGGGTGTTCATCAGAAGGCATTGTGAAATAGCGGTGGTCCTCTGCTTCTGTCCTGCCTGTGGCGATTCTGCAGATAGTTCTCTGACTCCTTCATGGACAGTATTAGATGGGAGGCATGTGGGCAGGGAGAGGGGGATGGCTCTCTCTCTGTTTCCTCCGCTCACTGATGCCAAAGATTGGGACAAGTTGTTCTAATGGCACTCAGAAGGCAGAAATCAGCGCTTTTAAAACTGAAGGTGAATCAGAAGGCCTATTTCTGCCTCAAGTGTTTCTGTTCAACCATTTAAAACAACCAAAATTAACTTATGAACACACCCATTCTTTGCACAAATAATAGTGGGAGGTAGACCAAATCAGTGTGCAAAAGAGAAACCCCCCCGGAAAGTTTGTTTCCAGTGTATATGTTTTCAAATGATCAAAATTCAGGTTATTATGGTGTTTGAAAGAATTCACCTGCAGGATCAGACCCCAACATTTCAAGCTTAGCTTTGAGCAAATTTTTATGACTGGCTTAGAGACCTTTGAAAAATACACTTAATTATAACAAGGCAGCATTGTGCAAACATGCTAGGGTGATGTTTACACTACTCCATTCTTATCAGTTAGAAGAAACACAACAAAAAATATTAAAGAGCAAATAAGCCAAAATCAATGTGAGAAGAGATGAAAGTATACTTAATTGAAAAAGAGAGTATATGTGAAAATACTGTAAAAATTGTAAAGTATCACCACACATAAGGTAATATCCTATTATAATTATCTCTAAGCCTTAAGAGAGAGCACAGTGTCGGCACAATGTGTTTCCTCGTGTGCTGGGGCTGTCTGCTGTTTTGTGTATTTATGTATTTAAGCTGCAAGGGCAGTGAGCCATTTTAAACCCCTTTGTAAACCAGTTTGGACCTTCGTTTTATGCTGTGCCTTCTCAAAGGACTTTCTTGAAACCTGTAAGCGTGTCAGATGCCCCTCATGAGAATTCTGGATGGGAAAGCCCAAACGGAACCATGAGTGGTTCTAACGAAATATTCCTTTTTAGGGATATGTAGCATGTCTTGAGATGAGAGGGTCAATTTGAAAAGCATTATGAAGATTTACTAAAGGTGCATTATGTCTGATGTCATTCAACACCCTCCCTCACCCCCAGGCCAGTTTATTTGATTTCCTCTGTAGAGGTCACCTACAGAGGTACAGTGCTAACCCTTAACCATAGCACACCCAACATCCTGAAGCCAAAGCTGAAGATGCAAAATTCAAATGCCCCGGAAGACTCAGGTTTTCAAAATATTTGCTTGTAGTTCCAACTCTGGTTGGAACAGAACCCAACCAAGGGCCTCTGAACTGACACCCTAGGGATTCCAGGGGCTCCCCCCTCCGGCACAGAGCTGCTGGTATGTTCTTATAAACACAAATGAAAAGAAATCTCTTTGGTGTCTAATCTAACAGCATCTGAAACCAAGTTTTCTTTTGCATGAATAAATTGAGGGGTAAAAACTTTGGAAAAAACCTACTTCCTCCCAAATCAGAAAAACAGACATGAAACAGATTTCTTCTATTCTTCATTGCCTAGGACCCTGACATTTTTAATTGGCTAGCAGAAAGTTATTTAAATATAATGGGCAGGGCAAAACAAATACATAATTTGATGGTCTGTTAGCAGCTCCTTTTACTTATCACATGCAGAAGAACACTTTCTAATTTTCCCTTTGATTGTAACTAGAAATCTAGTTTATTAAGCAGAAACATAGATTATTAATAAATAAACCACTTGATGCCTGTAAAGCACTTTGAGGGTGAAAAACCCCTACTGAATGGCAAATATTATTATTTTTATTGCAAGCTAACGGGAGGAAACTAAGCTAATGAATGCTTACAGAGCCCAGAAGTAGTCATCACACGTAAATTGCCACATACTGTAAACTATTAAACTTGTTTCTTAGATAGAGATGCATTTAGATTTTAAGTTGATACTTTTAAATTTTTGCCAAGGATGAAAAGCAACCCTTATGGGCCTGTAACTTAAATAAGAATAACTCAAGGGATTAATCAGTTTTCACATTTAAACAGAAATTGCCTAAAACATATAACACTTTTGAAAGTACAGCTAGCAGAAAAAGAAAAAAGAAAAGACCACGGTTAATTTTCTGAGTTAAATTGTTACCGAGGGATATAGCTTTTTATAAGTATCACTTCTTTTGAATAATATCATATCCATACACCAACCTGCATTAAAATAATACCCTAAACAGATAAAGTGAAACCTGATGTTTTAGGGTTCAGGCTCAATGGTTTCTCATGCTATACTCTTTTGCATTTGGCCTTGACACTATGGTATATATGATATGTAAGATGAATGAAATCTTTTACTATCTGATATTTGAAGTAGGGAACCATATAAAAATAATACCAAGTCACAACGGAATAGTTCAAAATGGAATTATGGATGTAAGTCTGATTTTCCTCTTAGCATTTTTCAAAAGTCAGATCATAATTATTCACTTTTGATGTTAGTGAAAGTGGACATACTGTATGTTTTAATGTATTATGTTAAATTTGCTAATACATACACAAATATGTGTTTACATAAATGGAATCCACACTTTCTGCTCATTCTTCTTGACAGTAGATTTAATTTAAACCAAAACACATAATTTAACAGAGAAACCGATAATAATTGTAAAGTTTCCAATAGAAACGACTTTGTTTAAATCTCATATAAATATATATTTTGGCTAAATCCTGCAGGAGAAATCCATATGGGTTACTTGAGATTTTCCTCACTGAAAATGTCAAAGCAAGTCTTCATTCTCAAGAGAACTAGGTTCTGATCTGGGATCACAGCGAAGGTGCGCTGAAAGGAAAGCATTTAAAGACAATTTTCTTGTCTCTCCCCCACCTCCACACACACACACACATTCCAGGCATTTTAAAAATGACACCATTATGCTCCATGTCCAGGACTGGAAAACAAAGTCTCCTCCTGTTTGACAAGATTCAGCCTGCAGTGATTTTAGCAGCCAAGATACAAGATTTTTAAATTAGGGCCTTCAGAATGGAATATTAGCAGACCCATATTAAAACAATGCTGGCAGCCCTTATGATGAGACAGGGTAATTTTCTAATTAGCAGAAGGCTATTTGAAATGCAGCATGGTGTCCCATTTTTCATACTGTTATTTTCTACTGGGTAGAGCTAGAGAAGTAAAACAAAAGCCACAAAACCTCACAGTCAAAGTTCTATAAATTGGTCTCTCCAGCCCTGTAAAGACAGAATCTAATTTTAAAGGGTTTTTAATTCACAGAACTTAGCTTTGCTGCACTAGGAGTGTTGCGCTACTCGGAGCACCATCCAAACAGTTAACAGATCACAATAGCTACTCATCGGTTGTTTGATTTTATGGTTTAAAAAGACCATAATATAATATAATATAATATAATATAATATAATGGCCTGTCTTATTCATCCTTGTTACCTTATTATCTGTGTTTGGGTTCATTTTTTTTAAGAGGGTTTAGCAAAGGGTTGTGTGTACAGTGAACGCCAAATAAATATGATTGGGTGGTTAGAAGGCTTAGATACGTTCCGGCATTTATTCTTCAGAGGTGGAAAAGAAGGGTTTCCTCCATGAGTTTGGGTCGTACTTTTTGGCAAACTGGGTCAGGGGAAGGAGTGAGGGTTGGAGGTAAAAACTTTCGGGACTCACACGGGAAAAGGCAAATTAGATTCTTGACATTAAGATTTCAAATATAGAAGCATTCAAAGAACAGATTTTTATATGTGAAGATTTCGAAAGTCAGTCATCCTGTGCATGTAAATAGAAATCACTGTGGAGAGCATCATCTTCAATTATGAAGGAGAAAGCAACGGTAATGTTCCATCCAAGTTGTGTCATTTGCATATGGACCTCTTCTGCAGATTGGCGAACAGGAAAATAGGTTCAATGGCAGAGAACAACTTGCTTCAAGCCATCCTCCAAATTGCCTCCAGGTTTTATTTTTCCAAAGAACATGTCACCCCCACCCTTCTCAAAAGCCTTAAATGGTTTTCCACTGCTTATAGAATTTGCTCAAGATTGTGAAGCCTGACATTCGAGGCCCCTCCCAAACTTGCCCCAGCATCTCTTTCCGGACATCTTGCTGCCATGCCAGTCTATGCTGTAGCTACACCAGGTGAACTGCAGCCCCAAACTCATCACCCCTGTTGGCTCAGGCCAATGCTTCCACTCTGAATTCTCTCCCTGCGTCTTCCCACCAACCAAAGCCTTACTCATCCTTCCTCAGCAGCTGAGAAATCCCCTGCTTTGGGGTGTTTCCTTGATCTCTTCTTTATTTCCTATCCTCAGCCTGACTGGTTTTGTAGCCAGATGGGTGTAAATTTCTCCCCCAGACTATGAACCACTTGAGGACATGGGGACATGAAACTTTTTTTTTCTTAACTTGTCTTCAGCCCCCTCCACACCTGGTACAGGAGCCTGGGTGTGGTAGACAAAACACCTGGTATTCCATTGACCCTAAAGAAGGGGCCTGCCTACTTCACATTATACACAGCATTCGATATTCTATACATTAGAGAGATCAGTTATGAATTAAAAGCAAAACAAAACAAAAGCAACAGCTGCTGTATTCCGGGAATCACACTTGAAGCAGAGAGAGAGAGAAAGAGAGAGAGACAGAGACAGAGACAGAGAGAGAGAGATTGAGAAAGCAGCTGATGTTTAGGGTTCTCTGGAGCCATTTCTTCGTTCCCTTCTACCTCATTCCAACGTGATGAAAGCAACTTCCACATCCTTCCCAGGGCCCAGGGATTCATGGCCTGGCTTTTACCTGCATTGAAACTGGACAGTTTTGGCCCACTCTCCCCTCTTCCTGGCACAGCCTGATAAATGCAGACACACCTTATAAAGTTTTGGCTTTTTGATCATGGTGCAAATGTTTCTCTACATTTGGGGGCACTTCCCCTCCCACCCCCTGCCCCAGAACAGTCAAGGTTTAAAAAAGAAAACACAAAGGAAAGAAAAAAATATATTGTTCTATGATTAACTGAATAGAATTGGAAGTCTTTATTTTTAGGGTGATTAAAAATCAATGTGCTTCTCTGTCATGTCTGAGACTGGGATATGGTTTAAAGAGCAGTATGTTCAACTCTGTATCAGATCTCCTGTTCCAACTCCTTGCCCTGATGATTCCTGCTTGTCTTGTTCCTTGCCTGAATGCCAACAACTTGGTCCATCCTAGATGATTTTTCACTGTTGGTGCTGGTGGAATCGTAAATTCCATTGGCTCCTGTTTGCTGGGCCATCAACGATTTTCAATAGCCTCAGATGGCAGATGTCTCTACCTGCTTTGTTTCCCACAAGTAATCAGCTAAATTGTTTATCATACTTGTTTGCGTGTCTATCTCTACTCAATGGGTTATGCTTTTTCCTCTGGGTCTGGGTTCATGGAATTAAAAAAAAAATTCTCTGTACCCTCAGAGGATACTGTCAGTGTTCTCACGGGTCTCTGACATGGTTGACATCTCTGACCACGGTGGGGTCACTGACTGCACTGCACGTTGCAGTCTACCATATCCACCCAGGGGCTTGCTTAGAATCTCCTAGATAGGGCTAAACAGATTTTCACAATATGCAGGAAAAGCATAGATGTAGAACCTGCATCTTCTGATAGAACATATGTAAGTAATTAAGAAAAAAAATAATTGCACGTTTGAGAAGGTGGACTCACCAAGCAGTTGTTGAACTATAAAAATGCATTAAGTGTAGTCAGTTTCTTTTTTTAATTATTCAGGAATGTTGTTTATGTTATCATGAAAAAAAGAGGTGAGAAAATATATTCGGCAATTTTTGGTTTTCCCCCATTTGAGCAGATGGCGATTTGTAGTTCAAAATTTGTAACTCAAATTATTTCACATTTTTATTAATCAGTACAATATGTTTTTAAAACAACAAACTGCACTTAGAAATATCAGTGTAAGTTCCCCAATTTGCCTAGTTCCAACAGAGAGCAGTTTAAGAATTTGAGATTTTGTTAGCAATATTGGGAAACAGGACATTCTAGTTCAGTATTTCAATTGTAATTATTTGTATTCCAGTGTTCAGAGTATCTCATATGGGGGAGGGGGCAGTTGAAAATAGTACAGAAAATTGCAATGGGGAGCTGTAAAAAGCTGGGAGAATCTGTTTCAAGATGTTTGCTGTTTTGGTAGAACAAAAAGTGCATTTTGTTAGAGACAAATATTTTTGTGATAAAAAAACATTTTATGTGAAGTGTAGATTGGACTTTTAATATAAAAAAGAAATGTTAAGCCATTCTATTTTAGGAAGGTTTGCCATCTTAGAATGAAAGCTGTTAGAACCGCATAGATTGGAATGTTCTCACAACTGTTGTCATCCTATGTTCCTCTGCAAACCTGTTAAATTACATGAGTGTAGGAATAAGGGATCTTTTTTATTATTATTAATTGACACTCATTTTTAGCTGGCATGTGCTGGCAGGTCTTTCCAGACAAACCTCAGACCGTATAAGACAGAGCTTCAATCTGAAAGTTTGGGAGTATTCTAAAGCTCTGTAATATGGAAGCTAGGAAGTGTAATATTAAAGTGATAAACATCTTATATTCAGTGTAATTCACAGTTTCTTTCATTCTTTTTACTATCTATAGATCTAAATCAAAACAAATTCCATAAAAGAGGGGGTTATTTTCAAGCACATTTTCCTTCAGAGAGCTCTTGAATATTTTATCATATCTATTTCTATACATATGCTATACATTTCTAGATCCCTGTTGAACAAAATCCAAGGTGATGATTAAAAAAAAAAAACTATGACATTAGAATTCCCAGGAGACATAAAGTTAGCCTTTGTAAATGAAATAAACTTTTGTTTGGGCAATTAAGGAATACACAGGGATATTAAGTCAAAGAACAATATGTCTGAACTATTAAATTGTGTTTTTTTTCCAGGAGGTTATTAAAAATGTATTTCAAATTACCAGAGTGGCAGGAAAAAATAAAAAATAACAACTTAAAACGGTTACATTTTCCTTTGCTGTTGAGAAGGCATATTGGATTTCATACGATTTGATTTCCAAGTACAATATTTCCAAATATCCACTTTAGGACGCGGTGAGAGGTTCACCCCCCACATTCCCAACAGTGAGACCTTTTGAGCTGTCACTGCAGCGAACTGTGAATGGGTGGGCACTTCAACTGTCATCTGGCAATGGGAATATATGGATTTTCTGGGCGTCCCTGGAATTGTGCAGAATCCCGGGATTTAGACAAGCTCTTCACAAGGTCAGACAAAAAACCAGACCCGGATCACGGTGCCGCCCAGCATCAAATGGGGCAGGAAGTATAAGCTTATGATGTGAGGAGGGAATCTGTGGTGTCTGAACAGCGTCTGCGTCCTCAAATGGTTAATTCCCCCAGGCTGTCATATTGCATAAACAGATCCTCCTTTAATAAAATTAATTAGGTTCTGAGCTTTATAGGGTGATGCCCACTGACCCTTTACATGCCTATTGTTCCCAGATCCAAGCGAAAGAAAAAACAGAGGCTGCCCAGTCGACAAGAGAGAGTCCCAAGTTGAAAGATTAGAAATCTCAAGTAGGAGCTGCGAGAGGGGGTGGAGGAAGCTAGGTAATGTTTGCTTCTGCACCGAACTTAAAAAAACAAAACAAAACAACGCAAAACCCAGCGTTGTGATGGGGTTTTGTTAATTTCGCTTTTTTGCAAGCGCCACGAAATTCAGGCTGTGTTGAGCTCCTGAGAAACATCCAGAGTCATTGCAGATTGCCGGGATGCGCAGCTTTAGTTCAAAAAAGACCCGAGGCATAGGGGCAGGGTTAGGTGGAGGGCACCACAGGATCTGCAAAAGAAAAGCAGTAACCTGCAAACCCACTTAGATTCCCACTACATCCCTCCCTTTTCTTCTGGCTACCCCCCAGCGCTATCCCGGGCATTTCACCGCACAAGTTGCTTCTGATATTCTTTTAAGTTTGCTAAGGGAACTCCTCGAGGGTGGGAGCGGGCGCTGGGATGGGGAAAGGTGAAATGAGGACCGTGGTCTTTTCTTTTCTTCTTCATCACAAGGGGCTTGAGGTCCCCGTCCTGAGGATCAAGTGAGCGCATCCCGGGCGCCTGTGGTCGAAGAAAATCTGAGGCACGACAGCAAACACTGCCCGATGTTGTTAGAAAAAAAAATTTTTTTTTTTTTAAGGGAGGGAAAACAATCGCCGTCGACCGGATGTTTCCAATTACAAGGGAGCCAGAGAACAGAAAGTGTTTGGGGGAGGTGGGGGTGGGGGGACGTTTAGAGAGGATGGGCCAATATTTGGAGAGGATGGGGGAGGGTTGGAGGTGAGAAGAGACGCAGCGGGGTAAAATCCAAGCAATGAGGCTTCTGCGAGAAGAAGAGGAAAATAGGAAAATGAAGCAGAACTAGAAAAATGACAAAGTGTTGAGTGCTGATTTATTGCAGAAGCCTCTGGTCATTTCCATATATTGAAATGCGCCCAAGCGGCCAGTCAGTCAATTTCTTTTGAGCTGCTGCCGCCGCTGCCCACGGGCTGCCCACGTGACTCCCCCTCAGTCAGCCTCTTTACCACCCAGCCCCTGAAACAGACAGAAGAAGAGGAAAGAAAGAGAGTGTGAGGCAGAGGAAGCATCTGTGTACTGTAGTGGGTGATTTGAGAAGGAGCCATTTGGGTGGGTTTGGGGAAAGGAGGAATGTGGCCTGGGGAGGGGAGAGGTAGGTTTCAAGCTCCATTCAGGTGTTACATCCAGTGACTTCTCTGTTTGGCATCTTTCCATCTCTCTCTCTCTCTCTCTTTACTCTCCTCTTTTTTCCTCAGTCTCTTCTTTTCCTCTTTATGTCTACCCTCTTAAGCAGTTAAAGGGGACAGAATACACCGATAGAAAAAAAATCTATCTACAAATACATAATGGGGATGGGTGTGGGTGGGGATGTAGGATATTCAAGTCAGATTTGATTTTGGTGTCTTTGATACTGTCCGTTGCTTTCGTAGATTTTCCTTAAGGAAAGGCGTGCACGCGCGCGCGCGTGCGCGCGTGTGTATACACACACACGCACATACACACACGCACATACACACACAAATCCTAGATAAAAGCCAGTGAGTTGTTAAAAATGAATTTGCAGCATTAGAGCTGTTAGCATCATTCAGCAAGCAGCAAGCTTGATAATTTCCAGGTGTTGGGGAACGCCGTTGTCCGGGAGCTCTTACAGAGCTTATAAATCCCTGTTGGGAGGGAGAAAAAAAATCTTTAGAGGTGAATGAAATATCAAATCACAAGACTCCTATGTAGATTTATGATTGCATAAGAAGCTTGATCATTTCCATATACTGAAATGTGCTGTCCTCCTGAGCCTGCCCAGCCCTTCCAGGAGACGAGGCGCTCCGTTCTGCCTTGATCAATGTTGACTATGAAGCAAGAAAGGAAGGGGGGGTGGTGGAAAGCAGGCTGGCACCAGATGGAGCGGGGTCTCGGGAAAGGTCAAGGTTAGCCCAGGCTGCTATTGAGTCGGTAGCAGCCTCACAGATAGATCTCTGCCTCGAAGGCACCCACTGGGGCTTCTCAAAATCAAATCTAATAGAAAAGGCAGTCACAGAATGAAATCGCTTCATCTGAATGCTAAAATTGTTATTAGGCTACATTAGAGAGATATCAGGCACGTGGTTACCAAAAAAGGGAGCATGCCTAGCAGTTTGTGTCTGAAAGAAAAGCTATGAATATGTTGATAACATCAGTAATGGGCAAGTAGAAGAGATGGTTATCTTTTTTTTTTTTTTTTTTTTTTTGGTCTGAAGACCAGATTAACATATTAAATGAACATTTTCCCCCCCTCTTTTCTGCAGAACTGCCTTATATTTTGAATTGCTTGGAATTCTTCTTTGGGAGGGGAGTTGTGAAAAAAAGTCATTCAATCCAGAAATAGGTGATCCTTACTGACCAAGAAGTTTGACTCACTTAAGGAATTTTGTTAGCATCTTTCACCAGGTGTGTGCCTTTGGAAATTTATTCCTCAGGCATTACATCAGGGGTTGACACTACCATGGAAATAAGTCTTTCTGGCTTTGGACCACTGGAAATCTGTCAGAGGCCTTCCTCCTCTCCCACTTCTTCCTCACCCTCTTTTTCTGTTTGTATTCTTTTTAGAGACAGAACTGCTTCTGGAGAAAATTTCATCTCCCAGGCAAACCCAGCCTAGGAGAGCGCTTGAGACCAGACACACATAGCCTGTTAGGGTAGCCGCACTAGCATTTTTCAGTCTCTCCCCCCAATTATCATAATGAAACCCACATTAGCTGTTTTTAACCTACAGCACAGCCATATCTTAAAGAAGGATTTAGTCTTGTAAAATAAATGTGGGCTACACTAGATTAAACACGATGACTGCACTCCAAGGGTTAATAAATTTAGAATTAACAGATCATCCCAGCTTGATACAGCTACTATAGATGATTTAATATGCAGCCTAAGTAGGTTGACAGTCAGCTCACAGATGCAGATAAGATCAAACAGTCTCTTGATTCAATAGATTGAATGGTTGTACTGAGTGTCTAGAAGGTGAGTGACAGAACATATATGGCAGGGGTTCTGGTAAAGAGGAGCTTCGATTCCCAACTGCTGTTTTGTGCACTGGTTTTCTTTCTTTCTTTCTTTCTTTCTTTCTTTCTTTCTTTCTTTCTTTCTTTCTTTCTTTTTTCTTTCTTTCTTTCTTTCACAGTTAACCTGTAGCAATAAAACCCAGAGCAGGGAACAGGGGTTTAAAAATTCTCCTCCTCATATAGAATAATGGGAGCTTGTTTAAGTTTTGAGTAAAGAAAAGATGGATACCTTTAATATCAAGATCTATTTCTAATTAGTTCTGCCTGGTAACTAATATCCACTGGTTCCTGTCCTTCTCTCTCCTTACAGGCTCTCAGGTCAGGGCTCCACAGACAGGATGCAAGATTCCTGGATGATGCAGATAAAGGCAGGCTCATTGCTAAAATTATATAGGTAATTTCCTCAGCCCTCTACTGTGCTCTAGCTGTGAAGATCTGAATATGGAAATGAAGTGCAAAGCTAAGGTGAAATTCAAACTCTAGTACATAGCCACTGCAAGATGTTTACACTAGGAGAGAGCTTCCCTGTCTGAAATTGGTGGTAAAAAATAGCAAAACTGGGGGGGGGTGGGGGGCTGGGGAAGCTTGGGGAGTGTCCAACAGAAAAAGTTACGAGTATCTGTGCATCAAGGCTTGCCTTGGTGGCTCTATCTAGAGTTTCTAATACCTAACTGAGCTTTTTTTTTTCCAGTTTAATTTCCTTTATGTATTCTGACTGTACTATTTAAACAAGACAAAAACAGTTTTAAAAGAAGTGTGTGTGACCTGATGTGATAGACAAGTTTATAACAGTTTTATGATTTGATCAAGAGCAAGGGCTTCTCCTAAACCCATTATATTCTGTCATGTGAATATATATTCAGGCAATTTAAAAATGCATATTATGTATTCAATAGACCGGCACAGGTCTGAATTGTATCATGTTATTTTGTTCTATCCGCCCCCCCTCAAGTCTTAATATGAAAATCTCTAATAGAGTGACTATAGAGCTACGGCAATCAGTTTTCCAATGTTCCTAACTTGGTTGTTTCATTTATTTATTTTATTTCATTTTATTTTTGAATATCAAAATGTCCAGTCCACCACTATGAGGTAATGGCCCACAAGTTTTTCTTCAATAAATAAAGCCATTTGAAACTGAATAATAGCTCTACACACAGTTAACACCTTAACTTTTCCCTCTCTACTCAAATGTCCTGGTGGGTAGCATGATATTCTTCTAATTCAGAATTTATTATCATTAGGTAACCTCTAGAAAATTCTTAAAATACTTCATTCTTTTAAAAATGCGGTTTCAGGTCTTGGTGTGTTTTGTTTGTTTGTTTGTTTTGTTTTTTGGGTTGTTTTTTTTTTTTTTTTTTGAGAAAACCTATTTTGTTGTAACCTGCATATTTAAAGGTTTTGAGATAAAATCAGATCTTCCCATTTTAGGCCAGGGAAAGTGTTTAAAGTGTATTTGTGATGGGCAGAAGGAACTCTGAACGTGGGAATGGCTGTTTCTGGAGCAGGGATGGTAGGCATTTATTTCACATATTAACCAAATGCCTCCGAATTTTATTTTCCCTTTCTTGGACAACCTGTGATTGCAGCAGGGGGCACTACCAACATACGAATTACTTGGAAGTAGGGAACTCCAGCTCTCCTGTTTCCCCGACTACTTAGAGGCATAGCCACTGAAAACAGTTATCTCTCAGAAATTTGCATATTTATGGTGCCTCCTGCAGGTTCCTGTGATTGCTTTACAGTCAGGAAAGGTAACAGAAAAATATATATCCTCCTTTAAAACATGAAAAAGGATCATATAGGAACAGTGACTCTAATAGGAGACTAATCCTTGCAAAGCCTGTAGCATGAAATTTGTTTCTGGAACATTTTTGTTTTGGTTTTGTTTTAGGATTTGAAGGGAATATTTTGGAAGTTATTGGACGAAGTCCCTGATTCCTTGAAAATAGATATAGGAAAATACTTAACATCTTGAGAAAAAAATTAGCATAGACTTACTTATTCATTGAATGAATACCTCTAAAGAACAGAAAATTCCTTACAGACACAGAAAAGCCACCCAATAGATCATTTAAAAGCCTGGTTCCATGGCATATCTATTTTTTTAGTCCTAGTCATAAGCAACGAACAAATGTGCAGCACAGCTTTGGATATAAAAGTTAATTAGGTCTCAGAAGAGAATAGTTTCATTTTTATTGGCTCTGAGTTCCAAGGATACCTTTGATACACCTTTTCTTTCAGCCCTTTTTGACCTTCTTTGTGGAAACTGTACATGGGCCACTCAGGCGTGTTTCGTTCTGGATGCCAGATTTCGGTGACTCCGCTCACCTCTGAAAAGCACTGCACCAATGTGAGCAACACAACTGAAATTACACCCAGAAAAATCTAATGTTATGTTCACCTCAGGACCAAGATGCAGTTCACGTGATCTTTTATTAGGGGTTTTAGTTCAGGAAGAGATTTCCTGCACTCCTCAGCTGGCAATACCTGAACACAGGAATATGGAGGCTGAGACTTTAATTCTGAGTTGTTCAGTTTCCATGTATCTTCATCAGGGCCTCATCCTTATTTTATCATGAGTGTATTCTGCTTAATTTCCTTCCCTCTTAAAAGGCCAGTGTACAGGGCTCCTAAACCATTTCTGCAGTCCTTAGCAAACCTCCTTCGTGATGGCAGAACTCCACCATCCACAGCCTCCTCTGTAGCCCGTCTTTTCCTATGGAAGTGCCTATCAAAATCTAGGGGATGAAAATAATTTTTCCTGCAATTAGACTTTACATAATAAAGACACCATGTAGTAAAAATAATATGTGCTATCAATAATACGTGGTGACATAAATGTCCAAACTGTGAGAAGGATTCTCTTATCACACATTAGTCACCACAGCAGTACGTCTACTTATGTACTACCTTTCAGTGCCACATTAGGCGATATATCTGTTTGTTATTCTGGGTAGGGAAATTCTCATTAAAATAATTACCGCCATCATCTTATTATTTCAGTGCAAGTGTATCCACAATGTTTAAGCATTTGGTATTATGCTGAAAAAAATATAGATCTCAGGATTCATATTTATTTACTTGCTGCTGGTCAATCCCTTGTCTCTAAAAAATGAAGAAAAGCTACCACCTGAAAATCATGGTTCTTTTGCCCCTCTCGGCTCCCACAGTGGAAAGTGTCTTCCTTCTACAATGTTTAAAAATTGGAAGTAATGAATCACAACTTCTTAGTGTTGTCAGAAGTGTATTCACTTTGAACGTTTCTATGAATGAGATATCATGTCAGTCTTACTGAGGGTAAACTAGCTGAAAACACAAGCCTGGACTCAGCTTAAAAGTGTTCTCTTTGTCACGTTAATTTTAAAGAAATTGAAACACTTCAATGTGAAGACCAGTGGAAATAAAACAATCCAGCTTGGAATTCTAAAGACGTTAGTAAAACTGAAGTTATACCAATTTTTTAAAAAAGTAGTTCCTCTTTGGTTTGCAGCTGCTTTTCAGTTTGATTTATTTATGCTAAAATAAAAGAAAAAATTGAAACTTGCAAGTTCCCATGAAGAAGAGTTGACTTCCTGTAAAACATATGCTTTAAAATGAGCATATTTTAAAGGTTCTAGAATCTTCAAATCAACACATGCAAAAGAGCTATAATCTTTAGCAAACTCATTTATGGGCTTAATATCCAAATAATTAATATTCAAATAACTAATAATATATATGCTTTCCCCCCTCGTGCTCAGAGTCCGAGAGGGAGTTTATTTTGAAAATCCACTAATCTTGTGTTTTCTCCTACTAATTAAGCTTGGAGTTCAAGATTCAATATGTCGAGGAGAGGGCCATGATTCTTTTTCCATCTTCTGTTAAGAGCACATGCTGATATTTCCCTTGCTCCCTGAGCAAGGCCACAGAAATCACTGTTTGTAAGAAGTAGTAGGGCGGATGCCAGTATAAGTCTCTATGAGCCTTGCCTCCTTCAAATAAGAACCAGCTAGAACAGGTCTTGATATTTGAAGAAGGTAGTATTTGAGAATCAGGCTCCAGAATTAATCTTTCAGAGTTACTCTGTGTTATAATGCACTTGGATTTGAGCTGTTAGAATATTTTATTGCATTTCAAAATCTGAGAACTGAGAATGATAAAGAAGACATTTGAATTTATGGTAGATGAGATTTTGAAGTTCCTGAAAATCTAAGCAGTCTACTTTGTAAGTCTTTGTTCCTGGACCAGACATTTTCCTAACGTCCTACTCTGTGCTAAGGGCTGGAGGGTGGGGGGAGAGGGGGAATGATGAAAATGACAGAAGTTCTGCCCTCTAAGCACTGAGTCAGGTAGTGGTGGTGGTTTTTATGACATAAGTTATTAAATGAAATATACACAGAGAGACATGCAATTGTTTCCACCTGATACAAATGGGCTCGCGGTTTATAATGTGTCAGATAGTAGTGCAAATGGCCTGTACTTCTTAACTATTTAATAAGTGAAATAATATGATTTTCCACTGTATGCATACTTATTAGTGAGCAGACACAAATACTTGAATCTTTTTCTTCTGCAGCAGCAACTGAAAGTGCATCTGTGGAATTCACTCCTTGGTTCAACAAATGTATTAAATGTCCACTATGCATTAAGGAAGTGAAATAGCATCATTTTAAAAAGGCTACATTCACAAATGCATGCTAGAAATAGTCTATAATATTGCCTACAAAACCAATGTAGTACAGAAAACTCATTTCTCAAAAGTAACTATTTAATAACATCATAAAACTGAAAACAATAGATTATCACAGATGTTCATGACCAAACCTTATTATTTACCATTCTTATTTATGGGAAACCAAGTTTCTTTTTCTAGAAAGTAAAAATTCTTGTGTCAGAAGTGACCAGAGCAGTGTTCCCCGAAACCAGGTCCTTGCTAAAGGCTTAGAATTATTCAAATCAGAAATGTGAAGCCAGGGCTATACAAAGCAAGGATAATAGTGTGCATCAGGATGGCTCTGGCACGTGTGACTTGTGAACTTTATGCGATATGCTTGTGCCTGTGGACATGCATCCTAGTGCCTTAAAAATAAAAGCCATCTAAGAGCAGGAATCATGTCTCATGACTGCTCAGTGCGGTGCTCCATAAACAAAGAAAGAATAACAATTCTTGGGACCAGATTCTTCCTTTTATAGGAACCTGGAGGTTTAGATAACTGACCTTGTGCAAAGGATTTGTTTTAAGAGAAAGAGAGAGAAAGCAGGCAAACTGTGTACAAGCAGGAATGGGAGACTAGAGAGATTTGTTTATCCTCCACCAAGCTGCCAAAGAAAGATGAAATAAGAATAGGCATTTTCTACCAGAAAGTTCCCTTTGCTGAATTTGGCAGCAAAAACAAATACTTATGATTAACTATCAGAAGAAGAAGGTGTCTTCATTTCTGGAAAAAGGACCAGAATAGTCCCAGCTATTTGGTGATCTCTGGGAATGGTTGGCACACATCCGGAGAGGTCGTGGGGCTAGGCGTTTGTGGGGTTTATGAGAGATTGGCAGAAAAGGAACTTGAGCCTGGTGACATGTCTTGATGACTACTTCTCTTTTGTCACCCAACTAATGCCAGAGAAGACCACGTAAAACTATTGTGAAGTGAGAATTGTCAAGGCCACAATGGTATATGATGGGCTGGTTTGGTGATCTGATTTCCGTAAGAGAGAACAGAGAAAATGAACTGCTGCTCTTCTTCTGGAAGAGAAAAGGTTTCTAAATGGAGATATGGTGGCTGCACAGTGCTTCGTGGGTCTTCCTGTATGAAGTCAGTGATCTTCCTGTCTCCAACAACACCCAGCCATGGCCACATCTTGGTATGTGTGTGGGAAGGGCACAGGGGAGCATGCATTTGAAAACTCCACTTGAACTCATCTACCACCTGTTTTTTATGGAATGGCAAAAACAAGAAGAATTGGAGAAGCAAGGGTTTGAGCTTTCCACCTTCATCTTTCATCCTGTTTTTCCTGCCCTCTCATGGACATATTCACCCCTATATCCCACTCCTGTGTTTATCACTACCATCTCAACCCCCCTAACCTCCACCCCACTACCATTGCCTCTGTTACCGCCACCGTCCTTGTTTTCCTTATCAGCCACATCCTCACCAACAAACATTAATTACATATTATATTGGTGGCATATCAGGTTAATAAAACATATTGCAAAACTCTGGTCCATTAGATAATCCAAGGTACATTCTTCATCTATCTGTGAACAACGTCAGGCAGAGGAATATTTAGTGATTTGTGTGTATGTAGTCCTTGGGTAGTTCAATGCTGACTGTACCACGCTTACTGTGACTTTCTGAGCAAACCAAGCGATAGCAGGAAGACTACAACTTTCTGAAATAAGATGTTAATACCTCTTTTATTTTTTACCACAGAGTAGATAGACTAGGTAAAGATAGAGGTGCTTTATTTCTTTTTGGTAAATTTATACTTTTTATCAGAATGTGACTTAGAAATATACATCTGTGTATGTATATGAGGCTGCAACATTCCTTGACATATAGTCTGAATTTTGTTTCTTTCCATTTCTCTCTTCCTCCCTCCCCCTCTCTCTTTGTATGCATATTCTAGGATAATAAAATAATAAAAACTTATTAGAACAACAAAGACTACTTGTCCAAATAAAGGACTAACTACCTATAAAATTTCCTTTTAGATAGTGAACTCATAGCTAGAAGTTGGCAATAAGACCGTCTGAAACCACTAAAAATCATTTCTGTGATGTTCTGTAAGGAAGACAGGGAGGATAAGAGGAAAGGAGTGGGGATGGGGGGAAGGAAGGGGAGGGAAGAGAGAGAGAGAGAGAGAGAGAGAGAGTTTGTTCTCCAAAAGCTTTCTCAGCTGAGTTATTCTGTCTTTTATAAAACAACTTCACATCTGGACTGATAAGTTGAATTCCACCCAGTGCCATTTAAATAGCCCAAGTTATAAACCTCTTAAACTTGAGGTTTATAATAGAAACACTGACAGACCCTTAACTATAGTGCCTCTATAGTAATGAAAGCACAACTATTTCATTATAGCAGTGTCTGGCAGGGCCGCTATAATTAAGAGTCTGTCAGCGTTTCCATTATAAACCCAAATTTTAAGAGGTTTTTAACTCACATTGTTTTAAATCACATTGGGCTGAAACTTGCTGTACAAAATGTCAGACCAGATGTGGCGTGTGTGTGTGTGTGTGTGTGTGTGTGTGTGTGTGTGTGCGTGTGTGTGTGTGTGTGTGTGTGTGTGTGATATGTTGCTTTTCCTCTTATTTACCCCTCCCCCTGCCAAAAGAAGCCAATAGGTGAAGCTTGTTTTTGTGATTGGGTGTGAAAAACATGTACTGAAAAAAATTATTCCCTTGTTAAAAGCAGAAGATTCAGAGGGTGGCAGAGAATTAAGTTTGAGATACTTTTAATTTTTGGTCGTTTTGATTGTATTTTTTTCCTTTAGAAGTGCTCTCATTTGGGAAACCGGATATGTTCATATCCAAAAAGCAATGTTAAAAAGTGAATCTTTTGATATTGGATTCCTGACATTCGTTTATTTGGAAGATATCTGATAATGTAGGCGGCTGGAGATGATGGGAATATCTTGCGTTAGTACTCTTAATTTTTCGGTTGCTCTAACATTTGGGATAATCTTTTTGAACTCACCATCTTTGGTGGGAATCACGTTTAGGCTAAAATTAGCTCTTACAATAGGGTTGCCTGATGAAAGCCTTACTGGTCTCTGGGGGAAACTAGTAGAATTTGAATGGTTATGTTGGTTTCATTTACGTGGTAATAGGATTTATTCACTTATTCGCTCAAAAACCATTAATGGAGCATCTACTGTGCACTGGGTACTGAAATACTGTGTATTCACATACTGTGGAACTAGTATGCTTCCATTGCAGTACATTGGACTGGCTTTATTGCCCAACACCTATGTGTCTTCGATGCCAACGTTTGGGAGCTAAACTGAGTATTTTACCTAGCAGTGTTCTAACCAGAACTTGTTGTCTTCCAAAGGGTTTCTTGCTTAAATGGTGAGACTGCTTCCCCCTACCCATACATTATTGACTCAGCACACAGCAACCCAGTCTGGAGGCAAGTATAGACTTATTTAGAGCAGATTCAGCCTTTTCCTTCTTTTCTTCCCTTTCTCCATTCCTTCATTAGTCCCTCTTTCCCCTCTTCTTTCTTCCTTCCTTCCTTCCTTTTTCTTTCTTTCTCTCTCTTTCTTTTTTTCTTTCTTTCTTTCTTTCTTTCTTTCTTTCTTTCTTTCTTTCTTTCTTTTTCTTTTTTTGGACAGAAACATACAGGTATATGAAGTAGCCTGCCTGCCAGCCAGCTAAAGGCCCAGGGAGCCTCTGGAGAAATACCAGACTAACTGCTCCCCCAGGAACCTCCCTGGGGAATGTTTGCTTTTGCATAAGGTATAGACACAGTCCTGGGGTGGGGTGGGGGGCCTCCTTAGGTCCTAGGCTCTGGATCACACTGGCAGTAGAGGAGGAAGAAATGTTATAGGGAGGTGGGGGCTGAGGGAGGCTGGGGAGAGGAGGGATCAGTGGTCCTTCTTCTCACCTTTCAATTTAGGGGGCCCACTTAAGGCCCACCCTCTTTCTCACACACAACTCCCTTCATTTTTTTAAAATTAATTTTTCCTTTGTCTTAAGGACACCCTAGCACTCCCACCCTCAAGAACCCCAAATGTAAAACCTATGCCAAATATTGAATCTAAGCCCAAGTTTTATTTTTATGAAGATGACTGCCCATTCTCTATTTTCTGAATGGCTATTAGGCCAAAAAAAAAAAAAAAAGAAAAGAAAAGAAAAGAAAGAAAGAAAGAAAGAAAAGAAAAAAGAAAAAAAAAGAAAAGAAAAGGAAGAAAGAAAGAAAAAAAAGAAAAAAGTAAGATCAAAAGCAAGGTGGAACTGATTGTAACAATTTTTTAACCATTCATTCAGTCATTCATTTATTTATCTTTAAGCCTGTAAAGGTGTTTCCCCCTAAAGGCAGAGAGTGAATATTTTATTTTAATCTTGTAGTTTCCAATGAGACAGACCTTTTAACCCTTCATTCTCCAGCTCAGCCCGAGTTCCCCGCGCCAGGCGATCCTCGGCACGAGGGCTGGGACTGTATTAAGTCTCTCTCTTGGAGCTGTTTGTTGACCACATTCACGTTCTGAGCCCTGAAGCTAAAAGCACTTTACACCATAAAATAAAAGCACTGTCTTTTTTTCTAAAAGGTTACGTCTGGAGGCCACGCGGCTCATACTTCATACCGAAAACTACTGAAAGGACTATGAAATCCTCTATGATTTACACTCTCTCACTGCATTAGGGTATAGATCTACTCGACTCTAAAAATACGGTGGGTTTCTAACCGACGTGAATATATGTGCATTATTTCAGAAAGTCTGTTAGAAAACTTGTCAACACATTATAAAGCATAAACCAGGACTTGGCTATTAAGTACGGAGATCAGAGGCAGAATATATACTGCAGGAAGTCCTGGGGAGTCTCCTCCGCGGGCAAGATAAAAAGGGGGAGGAGGGGAGAGGAGGGGTCGTCTGTTGCCCTGGAGTTTACATTCAGTGTCGTCACCAAAGGTTTGGGAAAGAGCTCACGGAGCATAATTAGCAAAGATTCCACAGCTCCAAATGAAGTTAACTGAACGGCCAGAAAATAATTTTAACGTTGTCATAATTTATTACTTTCTTAAAGCCACTTTGGTAAAGGTAAATATACTTATTGTGTATCCAAGTGTGCGCGTTTAAAGTGAACTTTCACCCCTCTACAAAACCACCTGCATCATTAATCAATACTTATGTAATATTTTTAAACCTCTTAAAACAACACATTTTTCTTTCTTTAAACACGCATACAAACCCTTCCCCACCCCACCCCCCACTTTTGGGCTCTTTAGCGAGTATCCAACAACAAAGAGGGAGGGGGCATCACTCGTAGGGGGGAGCACAAGGGACCAGCAGTGGGGGTGCGCGACGAGGAGGGATCAAATGCCAATACACAGCCCAGGTTTTCTGGACTGGGTGAAATCAGGCTGGGGGAGGGGCGGGAGCGGAGGGCAGTTCCTATTTCACTCTGGGCATTTTATGATGGTGGAATTAAATATATGTTAATGGTGGAAACGTCGCTGCTTACCTCTCCACTGGCACCCAGAGAAAGCAGCTGCAAAACTGGGTTTTTAATGTATGTTTTAAGATGTGGTTTCGGAAGGAACCCCCTGGAATCTGAAACAAGTGCAATAACATAGCAGACCCACTTGTAACTAAGTGCTTAATTTCCTATGATTTTTTTAAAAAAGAAAATCAATAAAATGTTGCCAGTTATTTATTGGAAATAACCACAGATAGCGGCCCTGATGGGGTGCCGGTTTTAGAGAGCACACAATGGTGTAATGAATTGTAATTCAGAAGACTGTTAAATGTGAACCACAGAACCTTTCAGAGGTAATAAAGTCATTACTTTTTACACTACAGCCAACCCTGAAAAGCTTTATACACACCATTATATATAAATCATACATATATATTTCCACAACACACATTCGCCCATTTATATACCTTCTCTATATATAGACTTTCATGGATGGATGGATGGATGGGGGAAATATTTAAATGTGAAAACTCGGTTCCGAAAGAATCTGACTCACTATTGTTACCTGATGAGGCTTTTATCTTATTTATTTATTTTTCAAAGACCTCCCAGTTGCACTTTCTTCTTCCCTCTCTTCGCCTTCCCTCCAACCATTCATTTCTACGCACCCCATGTCTCTTGCAATGACACTCTTTTGGTCGCTCTAAAGCTAGTTTAAAAAGATTAAAAAAAAAAAAAAAAAAAAGACAGTAGTGGGAGATGCCGACCTGCTCTGAAGAACTCATGAAAAAGGGGAAATGGTGTAACGCACACACTACAGAGCTTTACTGCAAGTGAATCTTCCTGCTTCTTAAACAGGATTTGAATGCCTCCCCCCTACCCCTAAGCTGGAGGGGAACAATAACAACAAAACACATTTACGCAAACCCCGTTCAGCACACATCTCTCCTAATGTTGAACATCAAACCCTCCCTTTCTTCCTTAGTGGGGCCCGAAGCTTCCCCGAGCCAGGCAAGCCAGTCATTTTCCAATAGGTTTGAAACTTTACTAAGACAACACGAGAATAAACAGCCGTTTGCCTGCGCGGCAGGGAGGTGGGTGCGCGCTTGCAAGCCGGGGGCTTTAGCTTAAAACAATAAAGCCCCCAGCCGGGTGGGTGAATTTACAGAAACAACGTCTCTTAGACTGAGGAGGGGGAAAGAGAAAACGCGAGGGGTTGTGGAGCCGCTGGGAGGAGAGGGAAGGAAGGCTCCTTGCTCTGCAGACACACACTCACACACGTCCACCTGCAGCTCCGAGTCTCGCGGGCCACAGCGACCCGCCTCCACCCTACACCCCCCACGCCTTCCTTGGACTTGAGTCCATTTGCTTCTCCCACCCCCCTCCCCCCCCAGCCCCCCCTGCCCTTCCGGATTTGGAATCGCAGCTCTGGCTCCTCGGCGGCGGCGGCGGCGGCGGCTGAGGCTACAGGGTGGCGCAGGCAGGCGGGGAGGCTGGGAGGCGGGAGACGCCGGGGGACTTTGCAGACACGTTTCTGAATAAACTTTCCAATCGCAGGGGGTGCTGTTGCTGTACATTTTACGTAAAACTGAAAGTATCCCACGCCAGAGTGAAGCCCGCTTTTTGACAGCGGCAGCACGCGCGCGCGCTCGCGCGCGCGCGTGTGTGTGCGCGAGAGCGCGTGTGTGCATTAAAGAGACAGGGGTTTATTTCCAACAGGTCTTCCTTAATTTCCCGGGAACGTCTGTGGAAAGGCCAGAGGGACCTGCAGACTCTAGGGTGTATGCCTTGGCTCTGGGCGCCTGAGCAGCACGGCGTTGACCCAGGGTAGTCACCCCACCACCGTGGTCTCCCCGCTGCTCCTGCGAACCAGTGGCTGTCTCTCCAATCCCCATTTTCTTCCCCCGGGTAACAGCACAGGAATAGTTGTGTCCTGCCTGTAAGAAACATTTTTCTTTCCATTCCTCTATGCTCTAGCAGTTGCTCTGGAGTGGGAGGGGGTGTGTCCATCCCTGGGACCCGGCTCGAGGACCTCCCGCGGCGCCGGGAGCACGTTCCCAGGGACTGGAACTCTCGGGACTGCCCATGCTTTGTCCTCTGGCCCGCGGCCGCTCGGTGAGGTGGACGCCTCGGCGCCTTCCTCGCCCCGGGCCCCGGTACTCCCCTCTGGGGACTGGAACGTCCCCGAGTCTGGCTCCTCGTTCTTTACTCCTTGGCCTCTGTCTCCGCCACCCTGGGGGGCCTAGACTCCGTGCTTCCAGTTGGCAATCACTTGCCAGGGTGCTCAGATCCCAGCACCCCACCCCACCCCCCCCGCTCGGCCTTAGGGGTGCCCTCTGGCCGGGGCCTCTTCCCTCGCCCTTGCTCCCTCTCTCCAGGCTACCCCGGCCGCGGGAGGCCCCAGAGCTGCCTTTCCGGACCCGTAACCCTCCAAACTTGGGCTGGACTCCGTTTTGCCGCGCGGTCCCTCCCGCCTCCCCTCGCCGGCTGAGGAGCTGTAACTTGGAGGCTCAGCTCTCAACTTCGGGTGATTTTTCTTTGCTATCTTCTCCTCAGGCAAAGTTTCCCGAGCGCAGCCGCGGGCTCAGGGCTTTCACTACGGCCCCGGGCATCCGCACGCGGAGAGCGAGCGCGGCCGTGGCGCGGCGGTGAGGGGAAGTGGGTGTGCGCACGGAGGAGGGTGTCCGGGAGCAACTCTACCTGGCTTCCCTCCGCCCGCGCTTCCCCGGACCCGAGCTGCAGTCTTGCTGTACACTCTTGGCTTTTTTTTTTTTTTTTTAAGTAATCTTTCATTTTAGGGTCCGCGTCCGGGGGGGAGCAGGGCGCACGTCTTGCTCCCCCCCACCCCCCCCGCCACCCCTTTCTTCTCTCCCGGCCACGCTGCCGCCACGGCGCTGGCTGCGGCCACTGGTGAGCCTGCGGCCCCAGCGCCCCCTCCCCTCCGCCCGCCCCTCCCCCGGGGGCCGCGTCTGGCGTCTGCGGAGCCCCCCGCCCCGCACCTCCCCCGCCCCGCACTGGCCATTGGCTTGTCCTGGTCTCTTTTTCATGTCCAGCCCCTGATGTGTGTCCATTGGTGTGAGCTTCCCCTTCCCTCCTCCCCTTCTCTCCTGCTCGCCCTGCCCATGTTTTGTGTGTCTCTGTCCATCCAGACTCCTGACGTTCAAGTTCGCAGGGACGTCACGTCCGCACTTGAACTTGCAGCTCAGGGGGGCTTTTGCCATTTTTTTCATCTCTCTCTCTCTCTCTCTCTCTCTCTCTCCCCCTCTATCTCTCTCTCCTCTCTCTCTCTCTCTCTCTTTTTTTTTTTTTTGCTTAAAAAAAAAAAGCCATGACGGCTCTCCCACAATTCATCTTCCCTGCGCCATCTTTGTATTATTTCTAATTTATTTTGGATGTCAAAAGGCACTGATGAAGATATTTTCTCTGGAGTCTCCTTCTTTCTAACCCGGCTCTCCCGATGTGAACCGAGCCGTCGTCCGCCCGCCGCCGCCGCCGCCGCCGCCGCCGCCCGCCCGCCCCGCAGCCCACCATGTCTCGCCGTAAGCAAGGCAAACCCCAGCACTTAAGCAAACGGGAATTCTCGCGTAAGTAACCCAATAATAGTAATAATAATTATTAATAATCACGAGAGCGCGCAGGACGAGAAGTAAGAGCGAGGGGGAGAGAGGGGTGTGTGCATGCATTTTTTAATTTTTTCACGAGATGAACCTCCGAGAGTCGGGAGAAAAGAGCTTAAAGGGAGAAAAAACAAACAAACAAACAAAAAACAAACCTCATCCTATCCCGAACCACAGGCGTACGTACACTTTTGGGATAGCACGCACCTTTTATTTTTATTTAATTTACAAAAATTTGACTCCTCCTCTTTCATGCTTTCCGCTGCTTTATTTCGCTTTTAGAAAAGGAACGCAATGATTTCCCCTCCAATTTTGCAAAATAATGAACAATGCTATGGATGCGAACAACTCTCTTGCAAACCTAGGGGAGGGAACTGGAGGGGAAAAGGGGGGGTTGCTTCCACTCACCGAAGGAAGGAAAACGGGGCGGGAGGAGGGAGCCCAAGCCAAAAAAACAATTCCCAGGGAAAAAAGAGGTGAGAATGGCCCTCGGACAGCGGCGCGCTCACGGTCAAGTGTGCACTAGGAAGAAAGTAGTCATCTCCACAATAGTGAGAAAGTGGGATTGTGGGAGGGGGCCCCCCGGCGCTCTGGAGTCTGCAGAGTGTGGAGAGGGGCCGCGGCGCCTGGGAGAGCCTGGCGACCGCGAAGGACCAGAGCCTCCGCCGGCGCTGCCGCCTTTTGTTCCGGCCCGAGGTGGGTGTTTGTCCCGCTGCCTTTTGTGCCGGCTCCTCGCGCTTGCCCTTCCGCGCCGCCGCCGCCGAAGGGCAGGAGCAAGGGCCCGGGGCGAGCGGGAGATGGAGGGAGGGCGCTCGGGCCGCCGTCGCCTGGGTTCCCGCTGCCCGCCCCTCCCAGCCGAACCTCAAGTGGCGGCGAGAAGACGTGAAAAATAAAATAAAATAAAAAATAAAAATAAAACAAGGCAAGAGGATGTAAAAATTTTCTTGCCCCAAAACAGAAGCCGAACGCTCGGCCAGCCGTTTTCTGCAACGCTCTCCTCTTTGACTCCCCCACCCCCCCTGCAAAAATCTCAATCTCTATTAGAGGAGGAAAAATACAATTACCCCCTTCCCCAAAACCTCTTTAGTTGCAAACTTAGAGCGCCGGCGGCATGGAGAGGGAGCGAGGAACTCCCTCCTCTTACTATTTTTTGGAAGATTTTCAAAAAAAGTGGAAGTGGATTTTGATTGGGAAAAATCTCGTGTCTGAATGTTTACAAGCACCGCGTGTGCGGGAGCCTCCTGCCAACAAACAGACAGAGGACCGAGCGCGGCGCGGCAGCCCGGGAGCGGGCGGCGGCGGCGGCCGGGCCTCGCCGGGGCCTCGCCGGGCCTCGCCGCGCCCCCGCCCTGCCCAGGATCGCCCACCCCGCGCCAGCCGCCTGCCCGCCGGCACAGCGGCAGGCCGTGCCGCGACTCCGCGCCAGCCGGGTCCACAGTCCATTTTCGCCCCCAGCACAATACCCAGACCTCCTCCCAGCCCACCAGACTTCGAAATCGGCTGGGGAGAAACTCAGCTTTGCGAAGCATTTTTATTTTGTAAAGCAACTGAAAAAGCGCGTCTGTTTCCCCCTCCCCCACCCCCACCCCCCGACATTCTTGTCCACCGCGCCGGACCTTGGGGAGGTCACCACGTGCTTTCCTTGACCCCCTCCCACCCGGTCTGGCCACTATCCCCCGCCTCCCGAGCCTTGCCAGGCCAGGTGGGGGGTGAATTGGGAGGGGTGGGGGTGCGGTGGGGAGGTGAGCAAGGGAGCAGTATGTGCGACTGTGTGTTTTGGGAGTGCTGGATCCTGGTACTCCTTGCACCCCACCTTTGAGTTTCTGCCCTCTAACCCGGGTCTGGCTCGGTCGGGGGTCGGTGGGGGGGGGGCGGTGGTCCTTTTGAATCTTTATGAGGTGGTGGGTGGGTTACTGTGTCCTGGCTAACCGAGTGCGTCTGGGAAGGCGGGCGGTGGGCACTTAGGAAAGTTTGGCAGCAAGGGAAAGAAAGGCGTGAGAGGGCCCACATCCCTTCCCCTCCTCATTCGTGACCCTTATTTTAAATTTTGATGTAATTTTAAAACACCGTCTATACCCAGTTCTGTATTTATTAAAGGGTTGGGGGGGTGCGCATAAGGAGTTGAATTTTTCACTGGGCTCTGGAACTTGTCACACACTTCGGAAGCTCCCCCCGCCCCGGCACGTTGCGGGGCCCTCCCTCTCCCCACCCCCGCGGATCCCTCCCTCGCCGCTCTCCCCCGCCCCCCACTCCCCCGGCCGCGCCGGATGCGGAGCAGACGCGGCGTGCGGCGGTGTGAAGTTACAGCCCGGCCAGGTACCGGCGGGAAGGAAGGGCAGTGTTCGCAGGACTCGGGAAAGCCGGAACCTTCTTCGGAAGGATGCAGTGGGGGCTCAAAGGACGGACTGAGGCGTGCAGTCCAGGCTGCTCCCCTATCCCCCACCCACCCCGGGTCCACCTCGGGACGTTCCAGGCTGGGTGGGTTTAGCTGGCCTCTATCCCTGTCTCAGTGCGGGCTTTGGGTTAAGGGAGTAGTATGGAGGGGTTTCAAGGGCCAGTTCTTTCTCATTTTCTGGGTGCGCAGAGGGGGCGGGAGCCATTCCGGTGTTCAGGACCCCCCCTCCCCCCCAATCCTCCGCTTCTTAGGCTGAATGAGCCATTCGGTCGCTAGGAGGCAGAACAAGATCAAGAAAGCTCAGCGAACTTGAACCTGTACCAGAGCCTCCCCCACTCCCTGCTTTGCGTTTCTCGGCCGGGGAGGGACGAGCTTTGCGAGGGTGGGGGTGGGGGAAACGGACGGTTAGGCAGAATTCCCTTTCTCCCCCCATCACCCCTTATGTCTTTGTTCTTCATTTTGACTTTAAAAATGCTTCTGGCCGGGGCTGCGGAGAAGCGCTCGGGAGCGCGGACGACAATCCCGTGCGCCGGGCGCGGAGTGGGGTGCAGTTTTCGCTTTCTTTCGGGGCGGGCATTTTTGGTAGGGGGAAAAGGGGGGTACGCACTCTCCGCCTTCGAGGCAAGGCCAAAGGGCGGGATCCAGCAAGTTTGCACTTGGTCTTCGGGTTCACTTCTTCCACCCCCACACCCCAGCGCAAAGCACGGACAACGGCGGCTACGTTGGGCTTGCACAGCGGCTCTACAGCCCGACCCCTGGCTCCCCCGCCTCCCGCAGCTCTCGCCTCGGAGCCCGAAATCACAACAATAGTAATAGTTATCATCATAATGATGCGGGCTAGCAGCGTCATTAATAATGAATAACCGCAGCCGCCGCGGCGCTGCGCACACTCGTGCCCGGAATTGCGGGGGAAACGCATTTGCAGAGATCCCCCAAAGTAAAAAGTGTGAGCCTGGGGACACAGAATGAATTTCAGGGCCCGCGCTTGAGGTGTGTGTGAGGATACCGAGACTGCACCAGGTTAACCAACCGAGTTTTCCCAGCCTCACTTCCCATTTCTCCAACTGGCGGGGCCAGGGAACGGTTGTCACCTTGAGGCCGGGCTGGACCGCAGGTGGAGGCGGCAGTCGGGGCCCCTGGCTGCCCGTTGCCTCCCGGCCTGGCCCGGGCCCCACGGCCCGGCAGTCGCCGCTGCACGTGTTTGCAGCAAGCGCGGCCGGAGGCTGCAGCCAGCGAGCTGCTCGCTTTGTGCCTGAGTCCCGGCGCCCAACTTCACTTTCTGCAAAGCCCGCCCCCACCGGGCCCCGGGCCCCGGGCCTCTAGCCTTAGCCTTCGCTTTTGTTTCTTTGCTTTTCCTCTCTGCGTTTCTGACTCGGTTTGCTTCCTTACCCTGTTAAGACAATCAAAAGGAAGGACTTGGAAAGCAAAGTTGAAGGCATAGCTCCTTTTCCCCTCCCCCTCCCCCAACAGCCTTCCTTTCCCTCGCTTCTTCCCTACATTTCTTCTTGAGCTTTTTTTTTTCTTCTTTAAATTTATTCCTTTGCAACTGCAGAGAGGAAGGAGATCTCAGTCAGCCGCTGGGGCATTGAGACGTTCCAGTCTGTCTTGCTGTTTGAACGCAGAAGCATTTTATTTTCTATTTTTCTCCTCTTGTAGAGAATTCGTGGCTAATTATTATGATTATTTGCCCACTCCCTTCCACTTCAATCCTGGACTCCCCGCTTTGTAGCGGGAGGTTTAGGCCGGAGCTTAGAAACGTTGGTATTGTGGGGGCGAAGGAGGATGGAGTTGAATTGAGGGAGGGGGTAAAATGGCTGAGGTTAGGAATGTTTTTAGGGAAAGAGGAATTTGCATTAAAATACAGAGAAATTAACAGATGCCCAGAAAGGAAATGTTGATTACCACTGAGAAAAGATGTCAATGCAAATCAGTAGACTACACCAAGAGAATTGTATTTTCATATTTTCTTTGTGCCCCACTTCGTCTTATTTTTAATAATATAGCAGCAATAATAAACACGTTTTGGTATTTCTCTGAACATTACTAGCCAAATGTTTTGCAAGAAGCCCGATGTTAGACGTATTTCATACATTAGGATATAATTCTTGTTAATTAGCAATAATTTACGTTAAGAGCATAGAAAATGTTGAGGTTACAGGTTTTATATCTGTACATTTGATCATCTTGTTATTTTCAAGAACTTTGCCTCCTATAAAATTAATTAGGTGAAATGTGGAGGTGTAATCAGCAACCTCTGAATTACCACTTCATTTCCTGGTTTTGATTGTAAATCAGTTCAGTCACTACATTTAGAAGACTTTAACCAAGTCTGTTTTGTACCGCATTACCTTTAACTATTTGCTACCTAGGAGAATATTTCCTTTTGCTCCTAAATAATATTTCCACTTTCAGAATATGTCAGGCCTTGGGGATAAAAAAACAAACAAACAAAAAAACGAATCTTAATGGTGGAGTTTAAAAAATGTTTTTTGGTTTTTTTTTTTTTTTTTTTTGCAAAGGTTCTACGTAGTACTAACTTTAATGAAACAAAATATTATTCCTGAATCTTTCTTTAATCTGTAACCCTCAGAACTTGGTTAATGCTGAACAACAACAAAAAGCCACATTTGTCAATGTATACTTAAAAATCCTTAATTCAAGTAGCAGGGATCTTGGAGAATGACTTCCCTATTCAGTGCCTCACTTGGTCAAAATGAAAGCAAATGTAGAAGAAAAATGACACAGAGGCATAATGCAAAAGCACTTCCATTTGTGTCATTTTATTTGAAAAGCATGCATGTGTTTTTTGTATTTATCTTTTGGTCAGTATGTTGGGCAAAGAAACATAAGTGCTTACCTTGCTGTCTTTATTAGTGGGAATATAACCTTCATATTCCTGTGGTGACCTTATGTTAAATTAGGAGGAGTACCAGAGGCTAGAAATTATGACATGTCCTACTTGAGCACAGGTGCAGCTAGGCAGGGCTCTCTCAATATTATTTCACCCAGCACATCTGGGAGTTACTCCAGATCTTCCCCCTCAATATTCAGCCTGGGTAGGGTTGAAATAAATTTAACCTGAGTTCACTGGATTTTTGCACTTTATCAAAATCGGTTCCAATATTCTACACTCAAATTAAAATCTATTTTTTGATTCTCTGTGGCTTTAAGTTCATTAAATGTGAAATTGGCAGCTTGCTAAAGAAGGTCAGACTGATTAACTGTTTAAGACTTGTACATTTTCTGCTTCAGTTTTATTAACTGGCAGCATCCTGGATGTGTTTTGTATTTTGTGATTTTTTTTTTTTTTGATAGGGTAAGCATACAGTTTCAGGAGCAGATACTTACCAACTCTTTTTTCCCCTTTGGAAGGTTAAAAAATCATAGAAGCTATTCAAATGAGACGCTAGAGTATTTTGGTGCAAAGTTAAAAAAAAAAAGGAAACGGGAATGAAAGACATATCTACCTTGTTATACCATCCGCTGGTGATTATGTGTGTAGAAATAGTCCCATAATGAAGCGTTTTGGAGCTCATTCAGAAAATTAGTCAACTTTGACAACATTAGGCGAAGTATTTCAAGTCTAAAGAAAGGACTTCTCAGCCTTGTTCTGAGATGTGGCATTTGCTTGACCATTCTGATTTTTATGTGATGGGAGCCACCAAGTGCAAACATGTTTAGAATATTTTAGGCATTCCTTTCTTCAGAATGAAAAAATGACTAATTGGCTTATTTTCTTAAGTACTCAAAAGTATCCCATTTAGCTAATGTGTCTGGGAAGAATTGCCAGTGAATTTGGTATTTCTTTGATTTTGTGGCACTACTGAGAGTGAGATCAGAAAGGTTTTTGGCAGTATGAATTATGCTACGTTATGATTATTATTTAGATCCGTTTCACAGGTGAATGCAGTCGTTTGCTTATTATGGCGGTGTAAATGTGGCACATTTTGTGTGTGATATAGTAGCTTTCTAATTTACAAAGCTAAGTCTCTGTATACTTCGAAGTATATACACTGACACAAAGGGTGTGTGTGTTTATTTACCTCTTCTTTTATTCTTTGGCACAACAGACAACTTTGTAGGAAAAAAGAAAGAAATTTGGTTTCAATCCATGTTTTTACCAGTTTTGGGGGTAGTTATTATTTAAGCTTTCTTTATGTCACCTGTGTTAACTATTTACTTAACAGTCAACATTGTTTCTAAACTCGAAAAACAGACAGAATTTATAGTGTGTGTGTGTGTGTGTGTGTGTGTGTGTGTGTGTGTGTGGTTTCTCAGGAGTTATGCGAGTCAGATAGTTTTCCTTAAATATATGATGATTTGCCTCATTGATAAATTTGCTTTCTTGTTGATAACCTCCATATCCTTACATGTTTTAGGTGCTCACATTTTCTGGGTATTATATGAAGGAGGCTAGAAACACTTTATATAATGTGGTGGGATGGGGTGGGGTTGAGAATGTATTTCCCCTTTCTCTCTCTTTGGTGCTCTAATAATTGTGCTTTTGTTTCTCCAACCACAGCCGAACCTCTTGAAGCCATTCTTACAGATGATGAACCAGACCACGGCCCTTTGGGAGCTCCAGAAGGGGACCATGACCTCCTCACGTGTGGGCAGTGCCAGATGAACTTCCCATTGGGGGACATTCTTATTTTTATCGAGCACAAACGGAAACAATGCAATGGCAGCCTCTGCTTAGAAAAAGCTGTGGATAAGCCACCTTCCCCTTCACCAATCGAGATGAAAAAAGCATCCAATCCCGTGGAGGTTGGCATCCAGGTCACGCCAGAGGATGACGATTGTTTATCAACGTCATCTAGAGGAATTTGCCCCAAACAGGAACACATAGCAGGTAAATGAGAAGCAAGGAGAAAAGCTGTTTGCATGTTTTCTTTTCATTTTCAGAGGTGCTGTAGCCAAGCACTCAGGAGTGGTGAAGAGCTTTCTGTATTTCTCCATGTGACTGTCCATGACAGCCCTGTAACGTTAAAACAATCATTCCTATTGCTTACGTCCAGAACACAAAAAAAATAAATATTTTCCACTTCACTGAGTCAGATATAGGTGGAATAGGTACACACACCTGATACCCTGTCTCTGGATCTGTTGATGCTGAATTTCTTTCCTTTTTTTCTCCCCTTCTCATTTTTAAGTGTTGAACCTTAGTATACCTGGCCCTGTTTCCAATGTCCATTTCCAGCCATGGTGACAAGTCAGAGGCGAAGTGGCCATACAGGCATTTTGTAGTTTGGCCAATGACCTGTTTGAGTCAGAATACCTGGTCAGACCTCCCTAGGGGTGCTGTTAGTTCTCAAGGCTTCTGCGAAGGAGGGTGGGCTGACAGGGCGTTTGGGACTGGGTAGAAAGAGTTAACTGAGCTTCAGGGCTCGCCTTGGATCCATATTGGCTGTCAGCCCGTATGGGGCTGTAATTAAACACAGCCCCGTGGTGGGATGACACCGTGACCTTGACTTTAAGATGCCATTTTCGACTGGCCAGGCCAGAGTAGAGAGGGCAGTTGCTGAAGCGCACAGACATGCTTACTCGAAAAGTTTAAGGGCATGTTGGAAATTTCAAAAGGTTGGTTTGACAGGAACGGCTGCTCCCTGCAGCCTGCCTCCTCAGCTAAATGATAAATGCTTCTCTGTGCTCTCTCTTGTCTCTGATGTGGTTTTGACAGATGTATCTTGATTTTGTTTGTGGTTTACACAACCACATGTCACCCTTACAAATGTCCAGTCCAGACTTCCACTGTTTCAGCTATAACACAATGTAAAAATTCTCTTGGAAAAATACATACACATATTCAACAGCTCTCCTTCCTTTGGTTAATTTTAGCAGAGAGGTAGTTAGGTGTGTGGGTTTCTCAGCAGCTCATGGGAAAAGGAATTAACGGCTAGCAGAGGGACTTAAATCCTTACCCTAAGTGATAAGCAGCAACATTATATAGTGACCCTTAAGACATTTTTTTGTGAAACCAGAGTGATTTAACACACAAGACAAAGTGAATGCAGAGTCTATGGTGACAAAAATGCTAAGCCTGCTGGTGGTTCCCTTTCTTCTATTTCCCCCTGCCCCCTCCCCCAAAACGCAGAAGGTTTATTCAGTTTTAGGAAAGATAGTGCGTATAATCAATTGATTCACTGGAACTTGTCTTTCTGACCTCGTTTGACCACAAAGTTGAACTGTAGTAGGTCAGTGGTCCAGAGGGAATTAAATGTCGTATTATTTCTTCTTCCCGCCCCCTCTGGAATTTGATCATTAAAATCAAACGTGGCATTTTCTTTCTTTCTTCCTTTTTTTTCCCCCATGCTTCCTGCAATAACACTCAGATACTTTTCCTTTAGTGAAAAGAGAAATCTGTACCAGGGAAGCTGCATTTACAAAATATTTTTCTAGAATTCACCGCATTTAGCTTATGTGACATGTAGGTTAACATTTTATCCCCCCCACCACACACACAAGTAGGCAATGGCAGTGACCATTTCCATGTGCTGTCTTGTGACTGGAAGGAAAATGTAAGGCATGATTAATGAAGCAAGAGCAAGCGGAAGGGGATTTGTCGTCTTCGGAGATCCAAAGCCTTTCTAAATCACCAAATATGGAGTAACACTTGCGTGATGTAACATCGTATTTACATATCGGGCCGCTCGTTTAAAAGACAAAACACAGTGTCTGTCAAGCAGGAATTAAAACCACACTTCTTACTGAGGTCCCAAATAGGTTATTCACTCTCGGATTAACCAGCTCCAAAATTCTGTGCTTCTGTACTTAGAAGAGGAATCTAAAAGCTGGGGGTGGGGGGGAAGGCACTATAGTGATAGCTTTTTACTATTATAGTTGTGAATGTACATAGAGAAAGAAAAGATATTTTCCTTACCTTCTGGTTGTCATAAAGGTTTTTTGTTTCTAAGACCCAGTATAATAGCAGAGCCCAGAGAAGCACCCCCTCCCTGCCCTGCCAAAAACAAAACACAAAAGAAAGAAAAAAGAAAAGAAAGCAAATTTAAAAGATGTTTTAGAAGGCTAATACTAAATAATTTCACTGAGATGAAAAGCGTTATAAGGTATCTAAGATATTCAATGGGTGCACAAATGTAGCAACCCAGGTGAGGTAAACCTTTCATGCACAAATAATTACAAAGCCTTGATTCATTTCATTGTGTTTAATCACCTGTTCCCACCCTGGAATTGGCTGGACATAAATAGCGTGGTCACATCTCAAAGCGAGATGTCAGTAACTAGAATCATGACTTCTCATAATTCACAGTAATGAATTAAGAGTTTCCTATGGTGAAATTAACATTCTACCATCGCACATAAATTAAGATGCCCTGGCCCTCAGGTGTCTCTGAAGGGAAGTTCTGGAAGACGGCTGTGCACACTACCAGCCCATTTCTCTCAAGCACGCCTTTACAATTCCAAGTCTGCTTTTCTTTTTATGGCAAGGAAGGAAACAAAAAGAATAATCATCCAGTAGATATTTGAATTGTGTCACAAAAAGAAAGGAGAAGCAATGCTCCATATTAGTAGAGAGATCTATTGATGAATCTCTAGAAGAATATGTTTGGCAACCACATAAAAGGTAGTCATTTAAGTGCACTGTGTAGGAAAGGCTTTATTAAAGTGATGTAAGTTGGATTTGAGCTCCCTGTGTGTTCTGTGCCATTTTATAGGCAGGAAGCAGGAATAAAACAGTGACAGATTTTCTTGAGATAAATAAAGCTTAGCATTGGGGCCTTTCAAATAGGAGAATAAGGTAGCGTTCTTTAAGTCTTCAGTAAAGTGATCTGCATTTTGACTGGACATAGGCCGCCCGAAGAGGAGTGTGTTTTGGAAAGGGTGATTCTTTTTACCTGGCGTATAGATGGCTACGAGCTTCAGCACTTCACCCATGTACATGTGTGTGTTGTTCAGGTTGCTTTTTTCATTTCATTCACATATTCAAAATACTGTGTGGCTGTGATCCAGTGAAACCATTGACATAGTACTAATTTAACTGGAAATGAGCAGGTCATATTGTGTGGGGCCCAGTTCATCTATTTCTATGTCAGATACTCACCATCAGATGTCAGCAGCCTGTGACTGGCAGTCAGGGCTTTTAACAGGGCTGTTGCTGTGTTTTGTAGTCTCATCTTTTATGATGGGGGAAATACTCATCAGAGATTAGTGAATGTGAAACTGCTGTTCACTTACAGAAAAGGCCAAAAATATTATCCCACAATGTCAGATTTGAGATTTTGGCTTATGACACATGGAAATCTTTAAATTAGGGTTGGGCTGTCGTGAAGTTAGCTTTTTAAGAGAATGGGGGAGAATAGGACCAGTCTTATCAAATGTACTCAGATATACTACTATTGATATATAATATTTTTTCTCCTTAAAATCATGAACATAGACGTCTATATCAGGATATTTAAAAATGAATTTGCTTAGGCAATATACTTCGTAACTAGATAAAAATATATTAGACAGTTACTCTAATGGAGGGGGAAATACTAATTCAAAAACAAACATGTCAGCATGTTACTTAAAGGTAAATCAAGTATAATATACTTAACGCTTTTCGGAACTTAGCAAAGCAACTTGCCTTTTCTTTTTGTACCCATTCTAATTCTTTCCTAACTCAGCATGAATTGGGGATGTATTTGTGTACTTCATGGTATAATTGTAAATGAGACTATAAATTATAGTATCCTAATATGACTACTTATTTTTAATTTCTCTTTATTTGTGTGATTCTGAATAAAAACCACTGACTTCTGAAGTGAATTTTTAGCATGGCAGCTGAAAAAGAAAACAACAAACAAACAAACAAAACCCCAATATACTGGTGAACATTTTATTTACCTTCAGTATGCAGAGAATAGAGAATACTGTTTCCTTATATATATCTAGGATTTTCACTGGGAGCCTGTGTTTGTGAGGCCACTACCCAAAGTCTCATGTTCATGAGTCTGGGAGTCCTATATACAAGCTGTATTTGTAAATAAGACCAAGAAAGGTTGTGAACTGGCAGCTTGGATGTTTTGTCAAAGTACAATGTCAGAGAAACTCTCTCTAAGACAAATTGTAAATAGAACTGTCACAGTGATTGCATGATTGAGCCACAGAAGTGTCTTACAATTGTTGGCATTGTCAGAGGACTTTTGAAAGCTTAATTAAACACAGTGGCCCGCATGGCTGCTAAATTTACTTCGGAAAGCCAAAAAGGAAAAAAAAAAGTCTAAAATGTGGAAGATTCCCAAAGATCTCAAAGTTCTTCAGACATTACCCTTCCGGTGACACAGAAAAGATGCATTGTGCATTTTCCTAGTTGTCTTTTATAAATAATAGTTTTGAGAATAGGGCCACGTGATATGAAGATCATCCTGTGTGTGATGTGGAGATTGTGTTAGTTTTTCTGTCTCCTGCTGTTACAGACAGTTAATGTAAAAATGGCCTTTTATTGGAAACACAAATATGTATTCACTTCAAGAACAGGAGCAGAGGGGGAAAGTTTCCCTCCCATTCTCTGTGTTCATTCTGTGAGATCTTAAAAAAAACAGTGCTGTAATTTCTTAAATCACTCCATCCTTGTATTGCAAGTTGTGCCTTTTACGTTAAAGGATCTGAAATCTGTTTTGCACACCTTTCTCCTCGTGCATGTGGCATTTAATTGTGGAGCTGCCCATGGGCTGGAAAATGCAACTGGGTGTAGAAACGTGCAGGCAATGTCAGGACAGCGAACCTTAAGCTCAGGGAAGAGGAGAGTTGGATGCATATTAATGGCACATTTTCAAGTCCTGGAAAATCATTAATTTCACACCACAGCCCCCATGTAGTTTGGCTAATGTGGGAGGACTAAATTGGAGCATATAACTAACGTGCAAATCCTAGGGAAGCATTTTTCACAATTTTGTGATTTCTTAAGTGAAAGTGTTTAATAAAGGAGAATGGATGAATGGTGGCTTTTCAACACTAGTCAGTGAGAAAGGAAGAAAGTTTGGCTTTCCTTGGGGGAAAACATGAAATTGAACCAAAGTAGCACAGCTAGGGAGATGCACCGAGATCACGGCATTCAGTGTTAATTTAATGGACTTTGGTTGGTCTGTTCACACCCTTTACTGCACAAAGGAATCATTTGACAAAATTTACCCCTAGCCCAAGTCTGTTTTTACATACCGTAGTACCAGCTTTATGCAGTAAAAAGCACTTAGCATCATCAAACTGGACCCAGCCTGGCACCTTGCCACTTTTTTAGCAAGAGATTTAATCACCAAGGATCTTTAGTACCTTTCTGCTTGTTCAGATTTCATTTGGGTCATGGTTATGTCAGCAGTGTTGTTATTACAAGGATTAAAAAAGAAAAAAGATTTTAACTTAGTGCCCATTTTTAACATTGTCTCAAATCAAGCAGGTTTTTATTTTATGTGTCAATTTGGAGGACATTAATAAAGTTCATAAATATGTTCAGACTATATAATTTAATGGATAATAACCAGTATTGTTATTTGTAATACAAATAGAAAATTGGCCATTGTATCCCTCCCTCCTCTGTCCTTTCCTCCTCCCCTGGTAAATAAGCATCCTTAAACTGCTTCTCTCCTTTACTTCCAGGGTATAGAGGCTCTGGCCAATATCAGTAAATTTACCTTTGTAATTTGCCATGTAGTTTTTACAACAATGACCTAATTAATTTGAGCACGAACCATATTATTGCTACTAGAGTCATTTTCTGTCACAAACTTAATTTCCAGGAAATGTAACCTGACGAATAAGAATGCTTTAGCTCTCCTAGAATGCTTTAGGTCTCCTAGAGACCAAAGGCAGATTTAAAATAATAATAATAATAATAATAATAATAATAATAATAATAATAAATGCCAGCATTATTAAAGCCAGTATGCTTGATGCCAAACTCACTTTGAAGCCAGTAAACATCAGACTGTATTTCTAATCAGTTTTAGAATGTAACGTATTCCATATTGGGTTCACTGGAATCTGCCTTTCTGCTTTTTACTGGCCAGCTGCACTCCCTATGCATTTTTAAAACATTTCAGCAAAGGCTTTTGCTGTTCTTAGCAGGGTTAGTAACTTGGGGTCTATTTCTGAGCTCATTCGTCATTCTGCGATGGCATTGAGTTAGGTTGGCAAGGGAAGGATTTGAAGCATGGGGGGTGGTGAGGTCACTTCTGACCCCAGCAGGGAATAGGTGAGCTTCATTTGCCTTTACAATAGACGCACAGTTACTGCACCTTGGAGGAGCTCTCAGGTGCCGCTCAGATGGGCGCATGTAAATGCCCTGTCAGATGCGGAGCCGGAATATTAATGCCTCTTCCACCACCGCACCATAATAAAGCTGTACACAGCAAGCTTAATATGCAGCTAGTCTGGGGAATTGTGTAAACTTAGGTAGCCCAGTGTGAAAGACAGCGATGTAAAAATGCTCGATATGCTACAGTTTCCATTCTTGTTCTCCTTTGATCTATGGCAAAATGAAAACATCATCCTTTCCTCCTCTTGGAGTTGTCTCCCCAACTCTGCCACCTCCCAATCCACCACCAGAATTTTTTGCATGTGTGGTATGGAGAAATGCGACATAATTTGTTTCGTATGGTTAATTACAGGCGTTTGAATATTTAAAATTTTAAATAGCCGCTGTTCCAGCTTTTCCTGTTAAAAGTATGTGATTTGAACAAAGGGAATACAGTGTAAATATTTGTGGTGATTTGCAACACCCCTCTTTCCCCATTAAACACACACACACACACACACACACACACGTGCACACACACACACACGTGCACACACACACACAGACATTCAGTTTAGATGTAGTGCTGACTTAAAAGGCTTCTGTACCTTCATTTGTACTTAAAAAAAAAATCAACTCTCAACTGGAACTCCATTAAAACATTTTGCCATTATTTTTGAGTCCACTGTTGCTTGAGGTTTTAAAGAGGATTTTTATAATGTGTTCATTTAACAGAATCAACAGCTGTCAGAACCAGTTGTGGTAAATCCACAAAACGTACAAAGAAAATACACACGTTTCCTGAAACAAAACACTTGGAAAAACAAGCTGCCAAGAACTGGCGAATGAGAAGTCTGCAGACAGGGAGCCGGAGTGTTTCATCTCTTGGTTCACCCTGGAGACTGATGTGAGCGGATCTGATGCAATGCCCTGGAAGGTTTACCTGACCAGGTGCCTGCTTTGAGGCAATGCACCGGGCAGGAGGGCTGGACGGGGCTGCGAGTTGCTCCCTATTCTGCCCTCCTTTTTTCTTTTTGATCTCTCCACATAGATAAAATACCAAGTTCATAGAGTGCTACACAACAAATTATATCCACTAAAGGTGAGATGATCAGATTTAAACTTCCTGTAAAAGAAGCAAGAAGGCGCCCAACACACACTTTTCCAGATAGGGTTGGCAGCGTGTTATGCAGAATTGAATCGGCCCCGCCAGGAAATTCCCAGTGGGACCCTGGAGCAGGCATGTTGATGAAGGGGATACCTGGGGACCTCTGGTCACTCACAATGAGTTTCTGTTTGTATCTTCACTCTTGTTAGCCTTGGCGATGAACAATTACACCTACAATTTGATCTTAGTTTTAGATACAGGTGAGTCCGCTGATTAAAAACTCCCATTAAAATGAAGAATGGAATAATTGTGAAGCCCACGAAGGTGCTTTCAAAACAAACACAGGTGCTGTTGTGTCCCCCTCCCCCCCCCACAATGCTCTCTGGTTTCTGTTTTCTTTTTGAATTTTCTAAAAAAAAAACCAAAAAAACCAAATAACACAAGGAAGCCCCATGCTAACCATCAGGGCATTTAAATTTATATTCATCAGTTGTTCATTTTCTTGATATGTAATGATGTATAAAAAAAGCTGCAAAGAAATCACATCTGTTAATTTTTGGAGAAATAAGGTGTAGCTTGGGTTCTTCTTAACTTAGCTGGAGTACAAGGCTCTACATGCCACGTCTGATCTCTTACGTTTTAAATATGGAGTTTCTCTTTTTGGGCCAAAAAAAAAAAAAAAAAAAACAAACCTGAAGCATTTCCCTTTACCGACTCAGGGGATACCGTGATTTCATGATTTATTTACATTTAGGGGGCAGCTCACAATGAGCCATTTACTGCTCATCTTAGCCCTCTCCTCCACAAGTCTTCGAGTTCACAGTTAAAACAATACATTAACCAATGTTAAATTTTAAATCTCATGAGTTTCTCTCTCCTACTCCATCCCATCCTAAGATTTAAAAAAAAAACAACACAACAACACAACTATTCTTTTACATTTAAAAGTGAACATTGGCTACTGAAGAATGATTTAAAGACTGAGAAAATTTTTAATAATAAATCGTAACCTTCTCATGTTATGTTTTTGTTATGTTAAGGGGAAAAAATCAATAAGGAAAAATTTAATTCTGATAAAGATACTCTTGGATCTTTGAAAACAACTGCTGTCCTTTTAACTAAAACATTTGAGCAGCTTCAAAGACTATGTATTTCTTCTGATCTTGGAGCTGTGTGACTGGTAGCAAGAAAGAAAAAAAAATCTTATTCTACATACAAGTGGATTGCTTAACAAGTCTGCACAGACACGTACTTGTTTGTACAATAGAGATAAAAATTCCTGTATAAAAATAATTCAGCTGCTGACAGCAGGCATTGTTGTTGGACCTGTCTTTTGTGCCTGTCCCAGCTCTGGGCCCCCTCTCCCCCTCTATCTGCTTGGGACAGCTTGCTGCCTATAGACTCCTGACCAGAAGTTAATTGCTATACATTAAATATATAGGTATTGTATCTAAAGAGGAATATCTTGAGCCTTCCTATATGCATTCCACTCTACTTTCTGATGTGATTGCAGTACCGCCAGCAAGAGGGTGGCAGGCAAACGCTCTAATAGGGAAAATGACTTGAAGGCAGTTAAGGGAAATTTGGCCTTCAGGTCCCATTTGCTCTGCAGTGTAGCATCAGTTTCTAAACTTTTGTTTTTAATCTAATTCTGATTTACTCTGTCACATCCCATATCAACCCTCATTGAACTCTACTCATGTAGAGTAACATTAGTGTCAAAGGGAATTGGTCAGGACTGTGGACCTGTGGCTCATACAGATGGTTGTGGATGTGAGTTACACACAGCTCTGCGTTGTTTTCTTTCTAATAAACGTCAAAATGGGGCACATTTCTGAGCACGGGCCGTGGATAAGAGAGCCAAGGAATGAGGGATAGTACCTGGATTTTTTTTTTTACCCCCTTCTCCCTTCTCTTTCCCACTCCCTTGGGATACCTGCATTTCAGGTAGTAAGATCGACTTTAGGAAAACGTCTGAGGCTGGGGGTTGTGGGGTGGGGATGGGGGGAGAGTGGCAGAAAGAAGTTACTCGCATATTTTCAGTACGGGTTCAAACACAGTCACCAAAGCAGAGTCTTCTGGGTCCAGGAGCGGAGCAGTATGCACGGGCACGTGGGCTTTTCAGAGCTGTTTGTTCCCAGTCAGACTTGTACGCCAGCCGAGCTGGGACTTAACATGGGCTTTTCCCGGGGCTGGGTGTATGGGATGGGGCCCTAGGAGGCATTCACTGGGAATTCTCTCACAAGAATTTCTTAAATACCATGAGGTGAATAAGGTGTGAGTTAGCATTCAAGGTGTGAGATAGATTCTCCTCCATACTTGTCACTGGGAAGCATGAGAATCCAAATTCCCACTAGGCTCTGTAGTAACTCGGGTGGGGGGGGGGTGGCGGTGGGTGGACATCACAACTTTCTGAATGTCAGCTGATGTCTGCATGACCTGTTCCTCCTGAATTAAATGCTGCCAGTGCAGGATCGGAGGGGGGGACCCCCAGGAAGAGAACTCCCCAATGACAGGCTTTTCACTCCCCAGAAGTAAAGCAGATCTCACTCCCCTGCCTCATATCCTCTCCTTTCTTGTTCTTTCCCTTTTGGAAGCAGAAACTTCTAAAATGAATGCCACTCCAAGGCGACGAAAAAGCTGTTTTTATACCACAGTGGATGTTTACACAGGAGACTCAACTTGAGGGGAAAAAGGCTTTTTGGGAGGGTGGTGGGACTCGTGTTAATCTGTTTTGTTGGAGGACTGTGCAGTATATTGCCTGTGAGCAACTCTGGGCTGTTTTTGATAAATTACCATGTTTAGAGATAGGTTTGGCTCTTAAGGGCTTAGTTTTATGAACAAAGTCCGTAACGATGTTTGCATCCTCTGTTTGTCTCTTAGCCCCCTTTGGCTTCACTAGAAGCTCAATGTTTAGTTTAAGCTCAGTCTGGAAGATATAACAATTTTGCATTAAAAAAATGAGGAAATCATAGGAAGAAAAACCCTTTGCTTTTTGGATGAATCTTACTGATAATTTGCTAAAGCTCATTTGAATTTTAAGCACTTCTTTAATCTTCAAAGGCTAAATTGCTTTATGAATATGCATGGTGTGGGCAGACTTCAGTTCATTACCTAGTTGTAAATTCTAATGACCATTAGGTCCTTCCAGTAATTGCGAATTGTTTTGCATTTTTGATTGGCCTATTAACATGTACATTCGGTGCACATCAGGCTGGCCTGTCAGCCTGCTGAAGGAGAAAAAAAAGGTGAAAATTGTTTATAGCACCAAGATTCTTAGATTTTCAATCTTGCAAAATTGATGATGTAAAAAAATTAAAGCAGTGTTTTTTCTTCTCAAGATTGAAAGTTCACCAAGAGATTTGACATATTTAATTTACATGATGACTTTGCACTCCTTCATTAATGCAATTTGCATATGAAGCTGTTGTTAATCACTTTTGATCATGTTTTGTGTATTAGCTGCCTCAGTGGCTCTCCTCCTCGGATGCCCCAGTAGAAAGGAGCAAAATGATGCATCTTCTTGCCAAGTTTCCTTTAGTGAATTGAGGAATTAGAAGTCTAACCTTGAGTAATTACATATGTTTTATCCGTTTTCTTTTAACGTTAAGTACAGTTTGTGGAAGTGTTGGCTGGAAGTCGTTCTCATTTGGGGAGAAGGCTGTAAAATTTAAGTGTGTGATTGAGGCACATCCCGATCTGTACAGAAATATGCACTGCCTGTCCCTGTTCCCCCCACGAAAATTGTCGGGCAGTTGCATTGTTAAGCGGCTTGGTGGCCGGGAGACTTGAATTTTCCAGCGTATTAAGACATCAGGCTTCTCCTTTGGAAGAGAGAGGGCTACAAAGTACAGACCTGTGCTACAATGCTTTGGGTTTCTTCTTTAAATATGTGCCTAGCACCTCTGCGTCTTGGGCCTGGGCTTGGCTGACTTATTTACCTTTGAGCTCGAGGAAGTCTTCCTGTGGCCTCGTCCAGCTTCTGTTCTCAGCTGCTCGGTCTGTGTCCTCCCCTAGTCACGAAAGTCAGTCATGGTCTCTGGGCCCCTGGGTGCCTCCCTCAAGGTACACAAGTGCCCTGGTTGTGAAAACAAGGTGCTAACCTAACGGTTTCCGATTTTTGAGAGCCTGTGATTTTGGTATTTGCCTTTGCTGTTGAATAGCCTGTGCTGTATTATTGATGCTCATCTTTGGTCTATGAGTTTATCACTGGTTAACAAGCAGACTCAGAACACTGAAACTGATATTCTGATTAAAAGGAATGTTTAATGAAAGAAAATAAATTGTGATGGAAAATGAACAGTGTGTAAGAAACGTAACTACAATTTTAACCTCCGAGGGACCCTAGCACTGCCCTACCGTGACTTCCATCCATACCATGCTAAAAGCATGCTTCAGTTCAAAGTTGTTAATATTCAGCTGGGAAACAGTATCCAGAACACAAATAAATTATTAAGTGCATGAACTTTTTAGGCAGTAAGATGAACTGATGGGGTCCATCTGTGAGATCCAGGGGCTTTTTATTTGTGTGTGTCGAGCGATTCTGCCCTCTCCGACTTCACAGCCTTTGGTCTCCGGCCAACTGCATGCATAATTGATTCCACACGCACTATCATTTTCTTGATGTAATTGCTTTACTAAGATATGATGAAATCTAATGGATAATTTGCTATTTGAAAATGGGCAAAAAAATGTTCATACTTTTTATTGGGGGGAGGGCAAGAGAGAAGGGGGAATTCGGATGACCTGGTATTTAAGAATACAAAACAAAACGAAACCGGCAAAACGAACTTAGGCACTCTGCTTCAGTCACGTTGGTTTGGGTAGGAAGGTCTTTGTGACATATGGAAGCCAGTGTGTAAATCTCTTTCTATCTCATATCACCCTCCTTCATTCCTTCTTTCTCTGTCTCTCCCCCAAACTTTACAAGCAAGGGATCCTAACAAGGTAAAAAGTAAACAATTTAGTCATCACAAGCCTTATTATTCAGTCTATCCAGGAGTTTTGCCATGTCGGTTTATTTAACTTCCAGGAATGTAAACACTGACACAGCCCTAGAAGCAGCAAGAAAGATTACAGTATTAGAGTTAAAAACCGTGAGCATGGAGGAGCTGTGCTTTATACTCAGCTATAATAACACTTTACATTGAAACATAGTGTTAAGTCAAAACCGACTGGAAACTTGTGCTTATATGGAGTACAAATTTCATTCTAATAGATTGGCATAATCTCATGTACCCAGAGTAGATTGTTATATAATGGAGAAAACTGTATAAATGTCAAGTACACAAATAATTCTACAGGAAGTAAATGAGAAGTATTAGAATTTCTTAAATCACCATTAAATTTTGTTGGTGGGACAGTCTCATTGGGTGCCTCAAAATCATGTGTGGCTTTGCATAAGTCTTTTAAAAATGTATTTTGAGGGGATTTACGGACATTGAAACATTGTTTTAATCCAAACCAGTTCATGCTTTAAATGTACCTTAAAAAAATTGTACTGTTTTTTTTTCAAAGTACTTAAAGGGAATGGAAGGGTAGTAAGCATATAAAGTGAATCCATCTCACTGTGGCAAACTGTTTTTCAAGTAAAGTCATAATAATGAACAACACATGATCTGAAATTTGATCAGCAAACATGTACTTATGCCAAGGAATTTTCTTTCTTTCTTTCTTTCTTTCTTTCTTTCTTTCTTTCTTTCTTTTTCTTTCTTTCTTTCCTTCTTTCTTTTCTTCCCTTTCCTCCCTTCCCTTCTTCCTTCCTTCCTTCCTTCCTTCCTTCCTTCCTTCCTTCCTTCCTTCCACCATTCACATACCAAGGTTCTGTAAATCAGTAAAGTAGGGGGAGATCATATCTTAATACACGTAATGTACAGAATGGCATAGCTAAGCTGTCTTTTGGAAGAAACATTAAATTCACCACCACTAACAACAACAAAAAAACCTTTTTACAAAACTGGAAATGACAGAATAGTTTTAAAAAAGAAAAAAAAAAACCCACCCTACCTTCTGATGCTCAAAACTTCAAACTATTAATAGACCACCAGTGAGATAGACTGTCTTTGTGCCTTGAAATGCAAAATGAGGGAAATAATTAGCAGAGGAACAAAATTCTCAAAATTTGAAGAACTTCTGTGATTACTGGGGGTACAGTGAAAAGAAAATGCAAATTTCTTCCTGATCTTAATTAGATTCGATTGTGCGGTGGGTGTGTTGGATTTGGGGGGAGAGGCGGGGGCAGAGAGCGGGGGAGGCTGTGGTGGGGGTTGAGGCGAGGGGCTGTGTGATGTGGAGACAGGTTAACAGGGGCCTGGTGGTGTGGCAGGAGGAAAGGTGGCTTCCGACGCTCGTGCAGTAAACCAGTAAACGGTGTGCTGATGGGGCTAGAATCCTGAGCCCTTAATTTAGCTGGGCTCATTTCCCTTGGGTCTAGGGGATTCATTGGAGGGGAGGGGTGGGTACTGAAATAACAGCTAGGCTGCCTTAGGAAGGGGAAGCAGCCTGTGGGTTACTTTCCCCGACCACAAGGGAAAGCTGTGTGAGACGTTATGGGCTCTGCCTTGGGCTCTGTGGCCATCACTCAGCCTCTTAACGGGGCATCTGCACAGAACCCCCAACACCAGAGCACCCCTGACCGGCCGCCCTCCAAACGCACTCTTTAGAGTCCACTGGTGGTGGTTGGCCAGAGTCCCGCCAAAGTATGTGCAGCAAGTTTCACTGGCTGGATTTCCCCTTGCGTGAAATAATAAAAGCCCTGGCCAAGGCTTATGAATCTATTTTTGTTTCATTAATATTATTTATTATGTATTTTATTAATATTTTTAGGAGGGACTGTGCTCTCATTTGACCATTTGTAGTTATAATTAATACATTCCGTACTGGTTGTAAAAAGTGTATTTGCATTTAATTGCAAGTCAGGCTAAATTAATGGATATGATTTGAAACAAAACTCACTTAAAATATTCTTGCAGGGAGCAAAAGAAGGGACAGTCCTTGCATTAAATTTGTTTCTGGGTGTCTGTGGTAAGAGGCTTGAAAGGATTGTGTGGGTCTAACAGGAATCGGGTGTGTGTGTCCGAGAGACAGGGGGGCCACGCAAGGGGGAGGAGTAAAACCTGGGCAGGGGGAGGGGCAGCCGGGAGCTCCCATCTTTTCTTTAATTTCTGAGGTTACCAGGAGGGGCTTAAGCAAAGTGGTCAAGTCCATCTGCTCCAGGGAAGGTGGTAAAGAAAGGAGGTTAGTGGCAAGAGGGAAGAAGCACAAAGGGAAAATTGTACATTGGGAACGTTGCTCTCGCGGCCGTGGTGTAGACAGACTGGTTTAACAGACAGAATGATAGATTGTTTTGTCAAGGGTCCCAGGGTGTGCCCTGAACTTGAAGCACTTTGTTTATCTTGAATAGAAAGGGAAAAGAACAGACATAATCGATGTCTAGTTTTTAGGAGCTCGAAAGAGGTAGGAGAACAGAGAGGAGTCGGGGAGGTGGGGGGAGGTGCAGCCCTTGGTTGTGGCTGTCCATTAACAGATGAACTTGGCCGAGGGCCAAGCTTTAGATGAGAGCATGTCAGGGCCCCAGTGCAGCCAAGCCTTTTCAGTGTTTTTTTTTTTTTTTCCTTCCTTTTTCTTTCTTTCTTTCTTTCTTTCTTTCTTTCTTTCTTTCTTTCTTTCTTAAAAAAAAAAAAAAAAAGAAAGAAAGAAAATACCTGCTGACTGTACATCAAATGCTCCCAGGTCTTTGGCTAAAGGCAAGAAAAAAAAAAAAAAAGACACAGCTCAATTTTTTCCCCTCTGAACCAGTTGAGGCCAGTCTTTTGGCTACACACACAGGTTCTATCATCTTTCCTGGCTTGCCATTGGGAAAAGAAGAGTTGTGATAACGCCAGTAACCCGAGGGCCTGGGACAGGAAGGGTTCGGTGTGTTCAAGAGACCAGCGTGTGTGAGCGCGTGCGCTGCGGCTAACGTGTGTGCGGAGCTGGGGCGGGGCGTGTGGGCCGGCGTACAGGTAGGAAGTCGGTGCCAACTAATTCCTTTTATTTTTAAATTTTTTCTAATGTGTATTTATTTTTGACAGACAGAGACAGAGAGTGAGTGGGGGAGGGGTAGAGAGAGGGAGACACCATATCCGTAGGAGGCTCCAGGCTCTGAACTGTCAGCACGGAGCTTGATTGGGGGCTGGAACTCACCAGAAGGGAGATCTGGGCCTGAGCCAGAGTCCTTCGCTTAACCGACTGACTGAGCCACTCAGGCGTCCCCAGTCTCCTGCGTACCCACCACCCCCACACCCGCCGCGCCCCGACCTTTTTTTTTTTTTTTTTTTTAAAGAAGTTAAACTCCTTGCTGGGAAAGACCTGTGAACTAGTCTGTTGGTGGCTGGGAAAGAAAATAACACCCAAGCAAGACCCAGGAAAGGCCAGGGATGGGGGAAAAAAGCGCCCCCATCGGAAGCACAGCACTTGCCGTGAAGGGCTGGTGGCAAACCCATGCGTCTGGGGCTTGTTTTATTCTCAATTATCGTATCTCTTTGGTCTGTTTCTGTGTTTTTTAGTTTATTATGACATTATGCATTCACTTATGAGTGTTGGCAAGCAAGAGTCATCAGCCCAATAACTTCCTGACATTTTTAGCTCTTTTAATGTGCAATCTTTGCCCTCCTGCCACAAGTGGCAAGGTAATTGAATTTCCCTGTTACTTACTGGCGGGAGGCATGTTCTGGTTCCCACCAGAGGAGCTGCTGGCACTAAAGCTGGGTTCATAGAATTTTGCCTAGGGGATACGGGGCCTTCCGAGTGGTTTGGGGGCCTGTCCGAAATGCAGTCCACACAAGAATAGATGTGTTTTTCCATCACAGACTTGAAAAGCCCCCAGGGTGAACGGCCATATAAAATAGGATAAAATCGTGTTTACTTCCCCAGGCTGAAGCCTCAGCAGGGAGATGGGCTTTTCTTCTCCTTCTCCTGTAGCAAATAGAAACTGGGAAACTTTGGAGGCCTCTGGGCTCATCTCACAGATAACCCCAAACATTCAACAAAGCCCTTAGATGCTTTTTTCACTCCCACCTATGTGTCTTTGTAACCTGCAGGCTGAAAGAGGGGAAATAAGCCCTTAAAAATACATTTATCTCCTTTCATCTCCTTTTCCCCCCATCTTCAGCCTCTGTGAGTACATGAACTAAAATGGTGAAGAAGCGCTGCCATTTCTAGGTGTGTGAGCTTGGGCAGATTTCTTCATCCTCTAAGCTTCCATTTCCTCATCTGTAACATGGGGGGAGCCGCAGGACCCACCACACTGGGGACCCCGTTAGCATTGCAGGAAAACACTTGCCTGGTACCAGGTAAGCACTTGAGAAAAGCCAGTTACTATTATGATTCTGACTCATGGCTGAGCACTTTTTCTCCTATAAGAACTGATAAGAACTGGGGTCTCAACCTAGTTCCTCACAGTGTGGGGGTAGCAGGTTGGGAAGAGAGGTGAGCCGGGCAGGGAGAGTTCTAATGGGCTCAGAGCCTCTTTCTGCCTCAGGGTGGGCTCCTGTGGGAACCTGTGGGAAAGGGGCTGTTGGGTGGAAACAGCTGAGAGTAGCCCTTGTGGGACTGGTGAGGGGGGGGCGATTGGAGGGGCTTCTCCCCACTGGCAGCTCCCTCAGTGCTTGGCCTCTCTCCCTACAGAGAGGGATGGCGTGTGCTGCATTGCCAAGGGAGGGTACCTGGGTATGTGACATAGTCACTCTGGGTTCCAGTTCCTGCTTCACCACTGACTGGCTGGGAGCGTTCAGGCAAAATGTTTAACCTCTGGGAAATGGAGATAACCCAGGGCACCTCCCTTATATAGGGTCCATGCAACGAGTAAATGAGAGAAAGCACATACATTACTTGCCACCCAGGACACACTGGCAGAGTTGCCGTTGCTATACTATGTATCTGACGCCTTGTTATTCCATCCACAGAAGCCCCAGAAAGGAGATCTTATTAGCCCCATTTGGTAGATGAGGAAATTGGGGCTAACCAAGGGCTAGATAACTTCCCTGAGGGTTCACAGTTATGAAGGGTTTAATCCTTTGGCTTCTAGTCATCATCCTCTGTCACCTCCTCAAAATATTTGCAGCTTTCCGTAGTGGAGCTGGGCACCAGTTGGGTGGGAAGCGCTGGTGTTGGACGGCTGGCCCTCCTGTGGGTTCTGTGGTCAAGTTTTTTAGTCTTCTGGGAAAGAGAAGAATGTTCTCATCCAGTTCCTGGGCGGCTGTCCTGGGCGTATTGGCGGAGCCTTGGAGCTGTTGGAAAGAGTTGTAATGTGAGGAATTCTGCTTTGCAAGTAGTCACTTCTCCATCTGTCCAGAGTAAGCCAGAAATGGGGCGAGGGTCCTGTGAAGAACAGGAAGAAGGTTTCCTATTTGTGTGTGACTTGGTTAGGAGATGGCAGTAGGCTGACCAAGAAACCAAGCTAGGACTTTTAAGGGCTGGTGAACCCCCTGGCTTTCAGCATTTCTGTTCTCTTGTCTCTCTGACGTTCGCTTCACTGACCACACCTTAAAGGGGGGAGGGGGATAATCAGAATTATACTCTGAGGGGGAGAGTGTGGGAGTGTGTGTGTGTGAATATGTGTATGTAGGGAGTGCTGGGGGGGTAATAATCTGCTTCTATGAGGTTTTCATTTCTAGCTGAGCAAGTGCTGTGGTAAGGCAAGTCTGGAAAGCATGCTAGGGGACCTGAGAAAATTTTTGAATGGAAACTACAGTCAACAACTCCATATGATCCACATGTGGCTTTCCCTGAGGCAAGTTTTCAAGTGCATGGTGGCCTCCCCCAGTCACTCCGCAGGCTGCTCTGACACCATTAATATTTGCTGAAGCAAGACCTGAGGTTCATTGCAGAGGGATTACATAATGTATTCCGAAACCAAATGTCAGGGTTTTCCTTTAATTACCCATCCTTTTGAATTGGCTGGGCCACCATCAACCACCATTTATATAGTTTCAGAGTCCATTGGGTAGTTTGGAGGTGCCTACTGTGTGCAGAGGTCCCATGGGGGAACTGAAGAGTTGGGCTTCAGCAGTGACAAGGGTTGGCTGGGAGTTCTGCTCACCTGGTATGCTCTTCTATTCTGTTTGAACTGAGGGAAGTTGTTCAACCGAGGGGTTGTCATCGGCATGGATTCAGGCCGTCTTCTGAGTTGGGGGTAGGGATGGAGGTGGCTGCTGAGAATACATGTGGGTAAAGAACTCCGAGCCTTAAGTTTCAATTCTCATGCTGCCCTGGGACTACTGGATCCTTGCTTCCTTGCCCCTTGCCTTTTCCCCTGGTTCTCCACATTGTCTCTACCTGCCCCAGGTTCAGGACCGTAGTGGTATTCCTGATCACCCCAAAAGAGAAGTTCTGAATTTTGTTCCTGGGACTCCTAGATTGAAAAGCAGAAACGATAAAAGGAGTACCATTGCTTTAGAGGTCCTATTTTTCCCCTCTAGTTTTCTCCCCATTCTCTTGAAAATCAGGCCAGCTCTCTGATGGTGGCCTTTCATTTCGTTTTCTTTTTTGGTTCTGCCTTCATTAAGGTAAGCATGAATTTAATGCCCCAAGAGGCAGGCCGGCGACCCTTCAGGCCAAGTGCCTGGATGTGGCAACGCTATAATAAATATTGAATGGTGAGAGCAATGGAAATTTAACAAAGCCATAACTGAGGAGACCGCAGAGGGGCAGCGGACTGGTTAAGAGGCTGTCGGATGAGCTGGGTAGTATTTCTACTTCAACCTGATTGAAATGTCGACTAAAAATCAATGCTGTTGACTAGTGATAATTTACAACGTTCCCGGTGCTAAGTAGTTCCCCGCTTAAGAATGCGTTGGCTGGGCAGAGATTAGTGCAGGGAGTTGTGTGTGTCACAATGAATCAGACGCATTATAGGTCAGCCCTTTATTTGTTTCATCATGACTTTTACACAGTTGTCATGTAATTTATGGCTGCTTTCACGTTGTCAAACATTTTCATTGCATCTTCTTCTTTAACACACTCCTGACACCGACGCGCTGTCTTGGAAGGCTTGGTATTATTTCATAATCCGAGAGGAGGCCTATAAACCATCAAATTACACTATCTTCAGGCTAATCTAAATGCGCTGCAGATTAAAATCAGAGCTCATTTGTCCCTGATGCAAATTATTAAGTTCTAATTATAAATATCCATTTAATTACCCCATACATTTTTATTTTGCGGACGCTTTTGAGCACTGCTGTCTGCTGGGGGGGGGGGGGGGAGGGGAGAGATGCATAGGAGACAATCTGCAGTAATTAATGTACACGTCCCAAATGTAAAGGATAAACATATGCTGCTTTGTTTGGTGTATTTATTGATTGATTAGATGTATAGAGACTTTGGCATGGGCACAATCCAAAGTTGAAATCTTTTTAAAAGTGAAAACTATTGAAAAATCTTTTGGGGAAGAAAAAACGAAATAGAGCCAACCAAGAGCTTTCTGCTAGAATACATCATCCTAAACTATGGGATTTTACCAAATTCTGAATTTGAATCAATCTAGATTTTGTAGAAGTTAAGGGTGAGAGAAATCCTAACTGTTTTGCACCTAGAATATGAAATTGTTATAGAAAAAACTGTAACGTTAAAAAAAAAAAAGTCATCCTTCTTTCCATCCCTGTTGCCATTTTCTGCTAGGAAATAACATTATCTGCCTGTAATAGGATGACAGTCCATTTGAGAGCATTATGATAAACTATTTTTGATTACCAAACAATAAAGTAAAAGAAGAAGAGAGATAAAATAAAAATTTGTAAAGGCCTTATAACTAGATGCTTACCCTTCCATGAAGGCAGTGGGGAAATTACCAAAACAGGTTTGAGGGAGTAAGGATTGAGGTCTTTTGGGATTTTTCATTTTTCTAGAGCTAAATTTTGACTTAAAAAATTATTTATTTTTGAGAGAGAGAGAGAGAGAGAGAGAGAGCATACACATGAGAGTGGGGGAGGGGCAGAGAGAGAGGGAGACAGAGGATCCAAAGTGGGCTTGAACTCACGACCCATGAGATCCTGGCCTGAGCTGAAGTCGGACGCTTAACCAACTGAGCCATCCAGGCATCCCACCAAATTTTGACTTTTAATGATAATGGAAAGACACTGGTCTGGGAACCAGTATGCCTGGATTCTAACTCTGAACTGTGAAACTTTGGGTTCCCTTCCCCCTTCATTGGGTTCCTTTCATTGTAGTTTCCTTGTCTGTAGAATGAGTAGTTTGGAACTGGTGGGCCTCTAAGCCCCTGTCCTGTACTAGCATCCTCTAAACACCATAGGCAGATTCCCTGCTTCCTCTTCTAGCAGCTCTTTTTGGAATCTAGTTGGTGAAGGGGGCTCGCCTGCAGATAGGGCAGAATATTTTCTTTATTTGCCTCAAAGATAGGAGCTATGGTGGAGATTAAGTCTTGGGCTCGTGATCCCTTCACAGAAAGCTTAAGAGTAACTTTCAAATTGCTGGAAGCAAAATTGAAGCCTGGTATAATGGAATGGTGATAATTCACAGAAGTTTCCAGCCTTACAAGATTTCTCTGTCTTTTAATTGTTGCAAGCTGTTTTTTTTTTTTTTTTTTTTTTTTTTTTTTTTTTTTTTTTTTTTTTTTTAATATAAACTCTAAGGAGTGTAATGTGTATTTTCTCCAAGCTTGCTTTTTTGGGCAACTGTAGCTGTGTCAAAATAGAAATACGTTTGACAAAGAAATCAGTTGAATTTAAACAACCAGGTATTTTAAATTCAATTAACCGACTGAATTCAGTGATATTTTGCTTCTTCCTCCCCCAAAAGCTGGTTTCTCTGTATGGACATAGCCTACATATGCTGAGTTCTTGGAGTTACAAATTCTTGCTTGTTAAAGGCATCCGATGCAACATGTTTAGAAGAACTCTCCCTCTGTTAGTGTTGAAGACAGCATAAATTGAGGGAAAATGTTCTTTTTTTATTCATCATGTAGGTAAAAGCATATGGCCTGTTCTGGGACATGTGATCTTTGCAATCCATTTTCTAAACTTGGTGTTTACCACTGACTTTTAGCACGGATGTTTCTGTTTTCCAACTGTCCAGCAAATACCATTTATGCATGGCATTAAATTAGGTATAGAATGATGTTTTCAGAAGCATGCTGATAAACAACATTCAGACTTACCCTTTGGATAATGATTATTTAAAACTTTCTTTTATTATCCCACATGCTAAGAATAAGGGGGAAATGAACCAGTTGTGAAATAACGTGTAGGACACAGGCACTCTTGAGATCTATAGCTTCAATAAAAAAGCAATTTATTTAAATTACTGCCTCTTTAATTTATAATGTTTTGGGGATTTTTATTAGGAGTGCTCTATTAGGGCATTGATAATCAGCTGTTTCAAATTTTGCATACTCTTCTGTCTCAGGCAGAAAAACAAAATAAAACCAAATGCTAAAAAAAACAAACAGGGAAAAGGAAAAAGTTTAGCCCTGACTCAACCCAAAGGAAGATAATGGGCAGACTGAGTGAATGGTGGCCACCCAGAAGCATTACTTTCCCCCCTTCGGTTATTACCTGAAGAGAAAGCACGATAGCATTCACATGCCAAAGAGATAGGCGACAAAATATGTATTCAGATATGATGTTTAGGATTTCATAGCCCGATAGTCTCTCTTCTCCCCCTGCTCTGCATTGTATTGTGCAAATGTATCAGTGGTGTATTGTTAATGTGTGATAGGATGCTACTGCTAGGACAGTCTGGGCTCACTAATGGGGTCAGCTGTGTCACAATGTGATATATGGATTATGTTTACCATGGCATATTTTGTTTGTGAGCTGGGCTGTGAGATGGGAGCAGATGATAAATGAAGATACCTACAGTTTTCACACTAGGTCCTGTGGTCCCAAGTCTCCAAAACAATCAAGCACTGCTGATAATGGAGAGGTATTTGTGGGGACATAATTGACTTCAAAGTTTTAGATCTCTGGCTGAAGTTTAGGATGTGATAGTCCATTAAGTTAATGTCTTTACTTAAAGCTCCTATTTGACTTAAATAAATTATTTAGGGTTTATTGCCAGCACCTTGGTAAACTCATGAAGCTTCAGGCTAGTTAAATAACTTTCCAGTGGCTTTTCTGTGCCTTCACGATTCATTTGCTTGGGCTCCTTCCTGTGTGTTTATATGACTTCTAAATTTCTTTCTCAAGTTTCAGTGGCAACGAATGATTTTTCTTACTGGTGAGGTACACCTATAAAAGACTTTTCTCTTTTGGAAAAAAAACCCCAAATACAGTGAAACTATCATCATAAGATATCCCCCCCCACACACACACACATGCTTATATGTATGTACCATACATATGTGCATATATACATACACACATATAATGTGTGTGTGTGTAAATATATCTAGTGCTTGTATACATAGTGTGTGTGTGTGAATATATATTTGCGTACTCTCTCTGTCTCTATACATAGAGAGAGATTGAAAGAGAGTAGGAAGATCTTCAGATTTACCATGATTCCATTAAGTTAATATAAAAGTTTTAAAAAGTCATCCATATGAATACTTCTTTTCATCAAATTCTGACTTAGGCAAATCCGTTTCACACTGTTTGTCTCTGAGGGTCTGCTGTTCACATAGCCCTGGATTGAGGGGCAGAGTTTCAAGTTTAGGGACAACAGTTTCAAGCTGAAATCATGGATGGCAGCCTGCACCCTTGGCCTTCACTGAGTTTAGGAGGCTAGTCTTTCTCTTGGTGGCAGTAACACTTGTTGCCTTGAAGTCCTCTTCTTCACAGTTCTGCCGCAAGTATATTTCCTGACCCGCCTCTGCATCTGGTTAAATGGACTTCAGTAATCTGTGCAGTTACTTCTTACTTATTTTATATCCTGAAAGATATTAAGTCCAACAAGCTTTTACCCACTGAGTCTACAGAGAAAACGGCCAGGCAATTTTTGTTTCAATCTCCGTGTCTCTCTGGAGCACTAGTTCCAGAGGCTGATCAATAGGTTTTATTGTAGACCTCACTGCCTCTAAAAGCATTGTGACCTTATCCTGTCTAAAAATAGTATTTGCTCTTGCCTGCAGAACCTTGACCTGTGAAAACCCATTTGGAACATAACTGACATATCTAGTCAGCTGTATATCCAAGACATGCTCTGTGAATGAATTCTGTGCAGAACTGTCCGGGAGAACACTTTCTTTGAAGAAAAATAAATACCAGTTCTGAACACTGGGAGTGTACCTGCTTGCCTAGAGAGGTGATGGGCCACACAGTGGGGAGTGAGGAAGACTCAGGAACTAGGGAGCTGTTGAGAGGGGTGAGAACCTTCACAGAGGACTCTCAGAGGGTGCATCTGGTCCCCAATAGGGCAGGGGACTGCAAAGGAACAGGAGGAGTGTGAGCTGAAGTGCCAGGTGGCTTTGAACAAGGTTTGTGACCCTTTTTATAGAGAGTGATTCCCTGAATGCTTTCCTCGGCACCTTTTGTCTTGAACCACGGTAGAAGGGATCCTCCAAAGCAGGACCTAGATGCAAAGAAGTATTTCGGAGTTTAAAGTAACTCCCCTATTTAATGATAAGGAATTATTTTCACTTTAATTTTTTTGGGTGTGATAATGGTTTTGTGGTTAAAAAAGAGGTCTTTATCTTTTAAAAATACATACTGAAGTATTTGGTGATGAAATGATAGGATGTCTGGAATCAATGTAAATAATCCAGTGGGTAGGGTTGGCAATAGGGTTATAGATAAAACAAGTTTGGCCATGAGTTGCTAGTGATTGAAGTCGAATGACGCACACTTGGGAGATGATTTATACCGTTCTCTGTACGTCTGTATGTATGTGAGATCTTCCTGAAAATAAAGGTGCTGCCTGACTGGTCAAGAGCAAAATGGCCTTGCCCAATGGATGTTGTTTCTTCACTAAGGATTCAGCTCAGAGGTAGTGATGGAGGCAGGTATCCTTTAGGGAAGAAAGTGCTTGTGAGCTCAAGTCTTGTATCTGGAAAGTTCATCGTTAAGGGGATCCTCTTAGAGTCTTTGCTGTGCACCGTGCTTCATTCTTCTGGAAGCAAAGGACTGCCCAAATTTGTTTTGGCACGTGAAGAGGAGTTGGAGCTGGAGTTGAATTGAATTCTGGCACCAGTGCCTCCTTTCTTGGTGGGTGTTGGGAAGAGCAGGTGGGAAGTGCCCACTTACCTGGTAGTGTCGAGGAAGATAAGGCTCTTGGGCCTTCCTGTGGCCATCAAGCTCTGGCTATTTGAGAAAGATGGTTTGCCTGAGAGGAGGCTGGCCGTGCTCTAAGGGAGAAGGGGACCGAAGCCCAGTGGAGAGAGTGCTGAGGCACAGCCTCTGGAAGATGGGAGGGCGCAGGGCAATGGTGGAACCGCTGTTCAGGGGCATTTGTTCTGTTTAGCAAAAGCCAGGGCTGTCTCAGCTCAGCTTGAAAGCGAGGTCACTGGTGGGCTTCGTGCGGCTAGACACACATTAGAGCCGGGGTGGGCCCGGTCTCTGGCGCGTCTGCCGCCTGGAAGCTGAGAGCAGCCTCACAGAGCCATTCTCAGACACAGGCCCCTCTGCTTTCACAAAATGTCTGCTCCTGCTCACTTCATGCAGAGGCTATTATTAGCAAGTGTCACTCGGTTATCTGAGAGTGGCGCTTTTAGCTGCCATCGAAGTGCCTGACACTTGGGTTTACAGCAGATTAAATTAAATTTTAGGCTGGTTTGGCTTCACTGGCAGTAGACAATAGGACCAGCTGTTGTAGAAATGTAACCTGGCACCCTCAAGAAACTATGTGAGTGCGCAGGCGCTCAACAAATGCACCTGTGGGAGTTCTGAGCATGCAGGTGGCTCTTGGGCAATTAAGGACCTGACAAGCCACCATTGTGGGAATGGGGAGAGGGCCATTGTCTGGGGTTGACCACCGGCTACACCTCCATTTCCTCTTCTCCGCATTTCATCCCTTCCCAAAAAACTGTTTGTTCAGACAGATTGTTTCTCCATCTTGGTTTCATTGTGCTTGTTGACAGAAGGGAGTGTATGAAGCTGGAATAATCTTTCTGCTGTTTGCACATCCATGTCACTGTTTTTCTGCAAAGGGGTTAAGTTTGCATGAAAACACCAATGGGAACCAACGGAAGGGTGTAGGTGATTTTGGGCTCATTCCAACATGGTGACCGAGTTGACGTGATGGCTGGTATAGGCAGAAAGTCTGGCTGCTCCCCTGGCTTGCCTTATACCTCAGACTCCTGTAGGTCCAGCAGGTTGCGGGGAAGTCTTCTCTTCCAGAGGCAAATGTCTTTGCTTTCCTTGGCACTTGGTGTGCTTGTGCCTGTGAATTTGGGACCTTTGTGCTTCTACTATTGAGTCAGAGCAAAATCGTGTACGTCAACATCACTTACTTAAGATTCTTCAGAAAACTGTGTGGATAATTTCTCCTTATAAACAGAACACAAATGTGTACGTTGTTGCACCGAAGGGCGATGCTCTTTATTTTTATAATCTGGATTTTAAAAAATTCTGCAGCACTCGATTTCCTCAGACTCCAGAATTTATACTCACTGATTAGAAATGCATTATGCAAATAATTCAGTTTACATATCCAAATACTGTTTTGCATCATTCACACCTCATGTCTTGAAAAAAAAAGTGAAATTTTCCTCAAAATAAACAAAACCTGCAGAAGAGTTTATTGTACGGGTGAAAATTAGAGAGGCACCCATTTGCCTGGGAACTTTGGAGGTAGATTCTAATACTTGTGCATACGTAATCTTGCAAAGTTTTTTTTTTTCCTTCTTTTTTGGCTTCTATGCATAGGACGTGCCGTTCAAGGTATATGATGTTATCTTTGGCTTCCTGAATTTTTCAATGTTCAGAAAAAAGAAGCAGTGGCTACATCAGATCCATATTTGTGCATATGTACATACAGCCATAAGTGAAAAGTTAAGTGGAGGAAATTGAAGGAGATACAAAAATTGCTTACCAGTGACATGGTTTTGCTGCTAGAGAAAGGGGAAAGGAGGGAGATGAAAACTTTTGATAACTCTTGTCAAGAGAGAGTTAACTAAGCATAGCCATGAATGCTTCAGTTCCAGATTGGCAAATGGCAAGGCCCTGCAAAAGTATCTCTGCTTTCAGTGGGTTTTTATTGTCATTGGAGTAATTCAGGGGAATACAGGATGTGACCTTGAGGCCTTGTCTTTAGAAGCACATTCCCAATGCCCACGTGAATGTCTAAACCAGTGGCTTTGACCTCATGTGTCAGAACAGAATTGGCGTCAGAAATCTGCCCAGGATTCCAGTGGTTCCAGCCTCACTCTCTGGGGCGGTTAACCTACTGCTGTTGCAAAGCCTGTCAGATTTCAGGAGGAATTTCCCTCAGAAGGAAGGAAGGATGGCAGGAAGGGAAGCAGGCAGGCGGGAGGGGACCTTGCCTTTTCTCTGTGGTCTGAGTGCCGTCATCTTTCTCAAACGATGCTCCACACCCATCTCCCCTAACAGGTTACAGACACATTTTTGGCACCGCATAAAGTAAGCGTTCCAACATGTTTTTAATCTTTAACTTTCACGTCGTTAAAAGTCTGATGTACTGACTTTCAGCTGCCTGCAGATAGTTCAGGGCACAGCACCTGACAGGTGTAATGTTTTGTTTTATGTCTCTCAATATGGAGGTTATAGAATCAAAAACTCTGCGAAATGCTTTAAAGATGTTGATATCCGTATGCCAAACTCTCATGGTCCTTAGGTTCTTTCTTGCCCCACTTTCACACCTACATTTTTTTTTGTAGCCTGTATTTGAAAGGGGCTCTTGGTGTACGTGGGAGACAAGAAATTTCTTGGTTTCGTGTTATCTACCAGAGGGTCAGGACTGAGAAATCCCACTTCTCCTCATTTTTTCTCAAGGGTTGAGAGATATGTCCTGTAGCTCTTTCAAAGAACGAACTCTCCTTTTGTTGTGGGTCATAGGGAGACAGATTTGGTGGTACTGTGGCTGCGGGTCTGAACTCAAATGATGGAAGGCCAGGGACAAGTAACCCCGTGAGCTACCGCCGTGAACAACCGCATCCTGATCTTTGCCCATCAAGCAGCGGCATGTTGATGGGTCCGTCCAGCTTGACTGGAGCATGAATAGTAACTGCTGGGTCCTCGGCATGCCCCATGGCACCTCCTTTTACATTCTGGTTCTGGAGGGACTTTTAAAGGAACTTGGTAATGATAAGTGGGCTCTTAAAATCTCCTCAGCGTTCTCTGATGGGTTTCTGTGTCGTCTCTCACCCGCCCCTGGTGGGTGGTGATTCTCAGATTGAGTGTGATGCTTCTCGCCTTGTCCCCCTCCCCCCCCACCCCATGTCTGTGTGTGTGAGAAACTGACATTCTCATGTGCGATGGCCTCCCATGTGCTGTTTCTGGCTGGCCCCACCTCCTAGTCTCCACTTGAGTAAGCATACTGAAATTCAGGTGAATCAGGATGTCGTTTTACAGGAATAATCTGGAGTCTACTCTAACGCAGACACTTTACAACATAAATTACAACATAAATTTTATTAATACTAAGTAATAACAAAATTATTGGGACTCACTTCATGCTGGGCTGCAGCACACCCATGTGGAAGTAAAGGTCTGATCCACTGCCTTCCTTATACAGTTGGGGAGCTCGGTGGACCTTGATGGAGGGAACCAGACAAGAGTTGAGGCCCAGGCTTTTTGGAGGAAGTCTGGAGAGAGAAAACCTAGGCCTAATTTTGCTTTTTCACATTAAGATAGCTAATATTTTTAAAGTGTTTTTTAAAAAATGCCTCCCTTTCCCTAAAATTGAGTCTTAGGGCAAAAGCTCTTGTTCCTTGCTGACCAGAGTATCTGAGCAATCAGAGAATAAAGTACAGGTTTTTGAGTCTAATTTCCTTCATGAAAGAGGGAAGTAAATATTTACTGAGCATCTTCTTTGTAGACATAGAGTCATGAAGTCCTAGCATCTACCCTCTCATTATACAGACGAAGAAGGTTGAGGCTGAGGAGGGGCGATGATGGGCCTGAGGCCACTCACTAGGCAGTGATAGAATTGGCACAGAGCCCAGGCCTCACACCCTCACCCTGGCTCGCTCTACCAACTCATACAGCCTCTCCTCACCCAGCAGGACCCAGGGTGACCCTCCTGTGCTTCTGCCGAGAGACTCGTGCTGCTTCTGGTGCTTTTATGTGTGATGGCTAGAATGCTTTCCAGAACTGGAGCTTTGCTGAGAAAGACTCCAGAGAACGGTCCTGTGCTTTGCCCTTTCCTCACGGCCTCCTTCTTTCCCTGCCCTGTTTTGGGCAGGCTTGCCTTCCATGTTTCCTGATGGGGCTCACACAGTGTGGTAGTTCTGAGGTTTGCACAGTGTGCAAATGGGGCAGCTTGGCATTTTTATCCAGATCACTGGACATGGGGTGGGAGGGTGGAACTAGGGTGGTGGGGGAACCTGTACCTTGTCAGTGTTAGACGGGTCTCGAGAATTGACCAGCTCAACCTCTTCCTCCTCCACATGTGTTCTATTTTTAAAGACATCTCTCAATAGCAGGAAATCCTTCCTTTTGTCTACCTTAAATCTCTTATGCTTCAGTTTAAACCCATTTCCTCTTCATTCCAAAGAAGACAGAGTATCTCATCACCAGCTTTGGGCTGAAACCCCTCATGTTTTACAGTTCTTTGCTCTGTTCCTTGCCACTTCTCCTTCCTGAATATTCCTGAATAACCTCTGTTACCTGAACTTGAATTCATGGATCTGTTGTCTTTTAACCCATTTATCATTTTTGTACTTCTCTTTTAGAACCTCCTGGTTCTAACCTTCCTGGATCTTTTACTCAAACACTGGTCTGATTACTGTGCAGTGCACTGGCCAGATATTTTAGTGTTTTCCACATTCCTTACTCTGAGACCTGCACTCCGGTATCTCGCTTACTTTTTAAAAAAGAGCGAGCATTCATGTTCAGCCTGGTGTCCAGGAGGAGTTCTAGATCTTCTTCAGCCATCTTTGAGTGCAGTTAAACTTTCACTCCCAACTGTATTGAAGCCACATCTCTCCTTTTCCAGACTCTCCTCTCTGTCCTTGTCCATACTGAACTTAGTTCTCCCCTGGTGTCCCAAGCCCTGTGGCCACCTCTCTGCTTCACCTGGTGACAGGGGGTTATGATCCTGCCTCTTGGCTCCTCTCCCAGTGACAACTTCATGGAGGCTGAGAAATACAGTGAGTGGCCTTTCTTGCCTCACTTACTGCTGGTGAGAGAGCTGTTCATAACTTTCCGCTGACATCTGGAGAACGTAGGCTTTGGGGAGCAGAGCCCAGATTCCCTGGGAGCCAGCAAAGCCAAGTCTTTTTTGAGTTTCCAGCACAATCCGTGTTACAGTAATAGGAATTGGTCATTGTGTTTAATAGTAAAACAAAACCTAAGTGCACACGAAAAGCACATCCCTTCTGTGTGCTGGGGTGAGGAGAGGTGACAGCGAGTGTGTAGGATGATATGAAAAGCATTACGGGCATGGGAAAGCATTTCAGAGCACACAAACATGGCATGAGTAATGGCAGGCTTATAGCCACGAGGCTAGATTTTCAGCCCTGCCTCCCTTTTATGTACCCTAGTTCAATCTGGACGTATATGGAGTGGTGAGAAGAGGGGTCGCCTGCCCTTCAGACTACAGGGCATTTGTAGTACAGGACCGTTTCGTGGGTGTAGGCCTGGCAGAGCCCAGAGAACAGCCTCTGTCTGGATCTTTCTCGGACTGACTTGTTCACTTCCCGCTCTGCCTAGCCCAGAGGTGATTCGGTAATCCCCACGGTATGACCTCACAGTGGGTTAAGTGGCTTGGGAACTTTAGCCTTCAGTCTCAAGTCAGGAGCACAAATAAGGAAGCTGGGAAGTTGAGTGATCAAGAGTCGGTCGGCAAGTCCTGCATCCATTTCAGACCCTGCTCCCAGGTGCCCCTCTCTTCACCGCCACATTCTCCTTGCCTGAAAGCACTGGGCTGTGCTTCGAGGAATAAAGAGGTAGCCTGGTCCCACACACATGCCGAGTGCTTGCTGCTGTGTTTGCCTTTCCCTGAGCTGGGTGGCTCCAAGGCCACTTCCCCAGCTAACTAAGAATGTGTGAGTGGGGACCCAGCAAAGGCCTGACCCCCATCAGGAAGTGGCTGCAGCCCCTCTGCTCCCTTTGGTGGAGGTATCGCCCTGGGATTAGTGAGAGGGCATCGGTAGTATTCATATGGCCTCCTGGGGGTTGGTATTTTCTACTGCCAAAACCATAACCGTTTCAAAGGCAGGGATCGGGTTTTATTTTTTGTATTTTCATGTCTCATATAATGCTGGTCTATAGGTGGCGTTTAGTTCGTACTTTGTTCTGGCTGATTAATTGAAAATTGAAAGGCCAGCATTTCGATTGGATTCCTTGGCTCCCTGTTGAGGAAAGGTGCAGAGGCTAGATGAGTTTACCTTCTTCTTTCTCTCTGTGGACAAGCTGAGAAGGGGTTGGGATGGGTACGATGCCTTCGCGGCCTTCACCTGCAGGCGCATTTTCTCTTGAGGGAGCAACGAGCTCTTTGTAGCTCTGCCCCTTCTTACCTGGACTTCGGTGTGGGGGAGGCTCCTCAGGGCTGGGCCAACCCTGAGGAGGGCAGCTAGGGCTACCCTGGGAGTGTGTGTAGCTGGGAGCATAGCCTGTGTTCAGAAGGGAGTGAGTCCTGCTTTTCTTCTGGTAGCTCTGGCTGGTGCTGGGTTGGGTTTAAATGGTGATACTCTTTCTTTCTTTTTGTGTATGTGTATGCAAGACCTTTGATATTTGAGTAGGGAAATCCTCTCTAATGCATGGAATTCACAGACTCTGGCAGTGTTACCCTTTTCAGTGTGTTGTGAAGAGAGTCATCCAGACCAACTAGATTTATTTGTACAACTTTGATTTCTTTCATAAGAAAAAATTCCAATTTATGTTTATGTTTAGATGGCCTGTTCTCTGAGTCTCAGGGCTGTCCAGAAGTGGACTGCTCAGCAGGGCCAGGCTCAGCACCACTGTCCCATCAGTGGCCAGGGTGCCTGTGACCTCTCATGGTACTGGAGGTGGTCCAGCATGAGAGCACTCCTCTTGAGAACCTTCGGGAGCACTGCTGGCTGGAAGTGCTCTTGGGGAAGTCTAGGAGGAAATGGCTTGTGTGGCCAGGAGTCCCTGTGCTCTGCCTCTGCCCACCTGCCTGCCTGTCTTTCTCAGGCCAGGCTGCCTTCCTAACTCTCTTCTCCCCACCCACCCTCCTCGCCTCCTGCTCCTTCCCCTCCCCTGATCTTTCTTTGGGCATTTAGGAGAATTCAAGATAGTGGATCTAGAATCCAAGTCTTCACCACAGGCCAGAAATCTTTTCCATAAAGGTGCCTGTCTGTGGAAGGCATTGAGTCTCTGGCCTGTTGAGATAATGGGTCTCCTGCTCATTGAACTCCAAGGTGTTTATAACACAGGACCCCTTTGTCAGTGTTGACCCAGCTGTGCTCTCTTCTAAAGCTGGGTCTTACTTCTGTTTCCCAGATACTGGTATGATGGGATTATTAGTTGTGGCAGGAGGCTTTTTCTTTTTGTTTTCCTCCGCAGTGGCCAGGGATGAGTTGGTTCCATCGTGGATGGGAGCAGGCAGCCAGCCCTTAGAGGGAGGTGGGATCTAGAAGGGAGAAGGCAGGATAGGGAAGGTCCTGGCAGAAATTGAAGGTAAGCTCCAACAAGAGAGAAGAAGCAGGAGTTCTTGCTAGAGACAGAGCCAGCACCCATCTCTGGTGAAGGTGCCCCTATGGGTGCTTGGCCTTAGGGCACCTGGACTGTGGCTTCTTCAGTGTAGCCTCAAGGGGGGCATGGAAGCAGCATGTCCCTTACCACCTGGCCTTGAACGCTCCTGGGGACTGAGCCCAGGGGGGCAGGAACTCCATTTAGTGCCACCCCTAGCATGAAATTCCTTGTCCCACATTCCACCATCTTGTCGTGGTGTCGACTGCATAGACTGGGGACTGGAGCATGATAGGGGGTGCCTCAAACCTAATTAGCTTGTGAGTCCCTTACTCTTGTCATCCTCCTTCCAGGGGAGAGCGTTTCAAAGTGTTGTGTTGGGTGGGAAAGACAAATTCACCACCCCTCAAGGCTTGGAGGCCCGTGGAGTTTGGTGCTGGTGGGGCAGGTCCTCGCTATCCCTGAAACTCTTCTTAAAAGGTGACTGTCCGGTGGGCCGCCCATACGTTGCCTCTCTCAGGGGTAACTAGAGGTGGTGGTGTGGTCAGATATGACTTGTGAGCTGTGCCCTGAGGTGTCTGTTTTTGGGTAAAATTCATCTCTGCGGTGGCTAAGTGGTAAAACGCCTTCCTCCTGTGTCATCCGAAAGGACATCATGTGGGTGGGCAATGTGGTCAAGTGTACTCCTTCACTTTAGATGTGTGTTGCAGTAAAACCTGCCTGTTCTCCTACCCCTCCTTCAAGGTGACTCATAGTTGAGAAGCTGAAAGAAAATAAGCCATCTTCACCAGACTGTGAACCTCTCCAGGCACTGAACCAATCTCAAGTGATGGGGATGCCCTGATGCCTACCTCACTGAAGCCTCTTAAATTAGATAAACAACATGGAGTTCTTCAGGGCTTTTGTTTTCACAGGGCCAAAGAATTAGAGCTGAGGGGAGAGGCAGATACCATCTAATCTCATTTTGTAATTCAACATGTGTTTATTGAACACTTGCTCTGTGCCCAGCACTGTATCAGGTGCTAGACCTGCAGAGGTGAGCAAGACTAGGCAAGTTTCCTCTCGTGAAGGGTTCTCATTTGGAAGATGACTGTGTGTGTAGGCATGGGGGACAAATTCTGTCTGCCTGAGGGTCAGACACAGACATGCAGCCCAAAAATGGAAAGCCCGCAGGCCAGGAGAGGACAAGGGACTGGTCCGGGCCACCTAACTACTTAGCACAGCTTAGCCACCATCCAGATTAGGTTTTCCTGAGTCCCCAACCCATACTTTTTCTAGCACGTCAAGGGGCTGCCTTTGGCTACTCAACATTTATAGGCGGGGATCTAGGTGCCTCTGAATTGCCCCCTTTAAAGCACCCTGCGTAAGTAGGCTTCCTCTTCTCACAGCTCCCCAGGAAAGGTTGAGCATAAAGCTTGCTTTGCAGCTCCCACTTCAAGTGTTTCTTAGCCTTCCAAGTTGTCTGGATAAAGTTGTGGCCCCAGGTCGCTGCACACATATTCATTTGTAAGTCCCTGAGACACTTGTGTATCCTGGGAAGACTTACTGTATCTTTGGCCCAGTTAGTACTAAGCACTGAGCCATATCCTTTCTAAGGCATTTGAATGCCTGTCCCAGTTACTGGCAGGCCAGCTTGGTGAGTTGGGGGCAGTGAGTGAAGCACCTCATATTCTTATTTATTTGTTTGTTTTGAAAGAAAATTCTCACTCCCTTTACCGTTCTTCCTGTTCTTTTGCCTCCATGGAAACAAAGTGCACAAAGCTTGGAAGAGAATTAGTGACACTCCTCCCCACCAGTGTCTTATATTACGAGCTTCTTCTGTGCCTACTGCATTTTCAACTTATTACAGCTTTTCTGTGGCTTGGAAAATTCGTTGACTGAGTGATGATTGTTTTCATGAAACAGTGCAACTTGTAAAGCAATGGTTGTCATTAATAGTGCAGTTATGTAGAGAGTAGCTCTTTAAGCCTTCAGTTTCAAATCAGATTAGCGCTCTGTTAACTTAAAATAGCCCCAAAAAAGAAGAAAGAAGAAAAAAAGAACTGTCGGAAATCAGAGGGAAATATTAGCATTATGAAACATGTTAACAAGTGGCCATTAGCACTTTATGTCTGCATGAATAGCATCTTTAAGTGTTTTATTGGTAACAGAATGGAGTGGAGTCACATAGAATGGCATTACTTTTCAAATTGGCAAGTTCTTTTAATTCAGACTTCTCCTTGTTATTGCCTACTGGGGAGCATTTATTCACCTGTCAAAATGTACACCAGGGTGGGAAAAGGTACTTTAGCTGTTCTGGCTGATCCCGGGCTCTCAGGTGTAAGGGATTTGTCCCTTTACCATGCCTCCCCCCACTCCAGCAACCCTCCCCACCAGCAGGAGGGTGAGTCAGAAAGCGCAAAAGGTGATGAGTGATGCTATGGAGGAAGTGGTCCAGTGCTATGTAAGTATGTGGCCATATGCATCTCAGTGTGCCCAGGCAAGTGGCTGGCTGCCACGAGGTGTGTGTGCGGATCACTGAGCTGGGGGCGCTCAGAAGAGCTGCTGGTGGTGGGCTCTTAGCTTCTCCTTCCGGAGGCTCCTTCTAAGCCTTAGGGAAAAGACTCCACTTTGGCCTTGACTGGCCTCTCTCAAGAGCCCCCTCTTCCCCATTCTGTTCCCTTTCCCAAACCAGCTGGACCCCTCTATTGTTATAATGCAAAATGCTGTTCCCTCTGAGCCTCAGGGCCTGTGGGGAAAATGGAATTTGGCAGAAACTCAAACTCCAAAGCCCAAGTGACCCCAGGTCTGGCTGCCTGATGGTTTTATAGATATGGCGTTGAGTGGCCTCCTGGCAGTTAGGGATTCTGGAGGTTCCCTCCTTCATTTTTCAACACATTTTTTTGCAAACTTGCCATGTGCCAGGAACTGTTCTTGGTGTTGAGCGCATAGCAATGATCAAAGCATTCAAAAATCCCTGACCTTGGGGTGCCCCCATTTTAGTTGGGGAGACAGATAGTAAATGAATACAAATGTGAATTATATAGTGTGTCAGAATGTGATCAAACTGCTTTGGAGGAAAGTAAGGCGGGGATGAGGGATGGGGAATGTGTGGTGGGCACACTTTAAATAGGATGGTTAGGGATGGCCCCACCGAGAAGAAAGGCTCCAAGGAATGAGACAATCGGCCATGTGGATTTCTGGGGGAAGAGAGTTCCGAGCCAAACAAATAACAAATGCAAAGACCTTGTGCATAGTCTGCCTGGTTGTTGGAGGAGGAGCAAGGGGCCCTTGCGGTCTGAGTGGAAGGTGTAAAGGAGGTGGGTGGGAGCTGAAGTCCAAGGGACAAGAGACCAGTGCCTTGTTGGCCATTGTGAGGAGTTTGGCTTTGACTCCAAGGGAGATGGAAGCCACTGGAGGAGTGGCATCATGTGGCTTAGGTTTCTAGAAGGTCACTTTGGCTGCCTTTTGAGACTTGTGTAGGGGGAGGTGAGGCAAAAGCATTCAGGAGGCTGTTGCCCAAATCCTGGCCATATGATGGCAGTTTGGGCCATGGGGATGGGCATGTGAGAGGGGGCTGGATTCTGGACACATTTTGAAGGTGAAACTAACAGGATTCACTGACAGATTGGACGTGGGGTGTGAGGGTTAGAGGAGTCAAGGTGGACCCTAAGATGTTTGGCTTGGTGACTGGAAGGATGGAATTGCTGTTTACTGGGATAGGGGAGGCACTGGGAGGTGTCTGAGAGGATGGAGGTGCTTGGTCCAAACTGTGGGGCTCCCCTTCCTCTTCCACTTAGGGCCACAGGTGGCTGTTAGACTGTCGTGCTCAGGAAGCGTTGGGAGGGAAGGGAGTGTGGCCCTCATGGGGCAGTTGGGAGACCTCCAGTAGATCGCTTGTAGCTGAGATGACTTAGGCCAAGCTCTGACTTGTAGTTGTTTAGAAAAGGTGCTTTTTTTGAACTGTTTTATTCAGTTTCTTTCTCTATTGTTCATTAGCTACCAGAGACAACTTGATCTTTTGACTCAGAAATATGTGCTTGGTGTCTTGCATTTCTTTCCTGAAGCTTGTTTTCTCAGAGCTCAGGTCAATCACCAGGGGCTGCTGGTGAACCATGGCATTTGGAAATGGGTATATAAGCTGCATCTTTCCCTGGACTTCACCCTCTCCAGGTGCTGGAGGATTATCAGCACCTCTAAAGAGTCCTTTTCTGAAGATGTCTCCGTGGCTCTGCTGTGCCCAGATCTGCCATTCCGCCCTGGGTTTGGAATTTCTTATGGAAATCTGTTGTCCTCCTTTCCATAGGTCCTCCTCCTCCCTTTCCCCATTCCTGGAAAGAAGTTGGCTGGCAGATAGAGTGTTTTTCCTTGAAAGGAGAGAGGAGAGCCCTCTAATGGAAAAGTAAAATAATTCTTGGAATTCTTATTACACCCAAGCTAGCCAAAGCTGAGACCAAGTAAATTATTTGGAGGTAATTTGCAAGGGCCTGAATCAAACAAATTGCTTTCTTGCACTGACCTCAGCTTGATTCTTTAGAGCAAAAGCTGGCAACGTTAAGAGTTCGGTGAGAAACAAGAGAGAACGTTTTTTTCTGAGTCACTTTTGTGTTGAGGGCATCTTCTAGGCTTTAGGGCTCAGAGGTGAACATCTTTTTCCAGCAATAGGTTCCTTATCATAGGTGGTGCTCCTTTGCCCTCAAGTATCAAAAGGCCTCAAGTAGCAGCATTTTGAGCAATGAATTTAACATCTATCAAGTTAGCCTTAGTTTTCTCTTTATCTCTTCCAAGGTGCTGGCTTTGCTACATGTAGCACAAATCATTCTGGAATACTAGGTAGCTCAAGGGAGAACCCACAGAAGAGTCTAGTCTGCCAACTTAAAGGTCCAGCCTGTTGTCAGAGAGGCTCTAGGGGAAATCCAAAGGTCTCCAGCCTTTCCCATGGTCCTAGATATGGAAGCACCAGCCTCTTCCTGAATCAAGTGGAGATGGGTTCCTGACATCCCCTCCTCATAGCTATGCCCCTTCTTGACCAGTTTGCTTGAAGTGCTTGAGATCCTTTCCCTACCGAATATATCCTTCCCATCCTGGAGGAAAACAATGTCCCCTTTAGAAAGGGAAAAGTGCAACACAGTTCCACATTCGCTGTTCCATAAACTTACAACTGCATTCCTTTACAAATGTGTCTTGGGGATGTTTGTCTTGCAGCCACTGGTAACTGCCTCGTTTTTGACAATGTCAGACTCAGTGGCTAGGCTGCCCTGTTGGCCCCTTTTGCTACTGCAGGGAGAATGGCCTGAGGCATAATTCTGTGTCCCCCAAGAAGCTTCTCTCTGGCTTCTCTTTCGCATCAAGCCTTGTCTGCCACATTCTCAAACAAGTGTGGCTGAGTTTGAGTTTCATCCTATTTTTTATTTATGTAATTTTTGGTAGTCGTTGTTTGGATGGGGGGTTGGTAGATGACCCTAGGGGTAGTTAGCATGTTAGGTTGGCTCTTTGAGATGAATAACTACTTAGCTGTTGCTCAACTACTTTTGTTTGTGAAATAAAGGGCAGCAAGCACCACGACCTGAGAGAATCTTAGGTTTATTGTGATTTCTTTTTTGTGTTTGTATATGCCCTGCTCAGTTAGGGTATTACCCGTAACCCCATAGGAACTAACACCGAAGGCCATATGATTTTATTTGATTTTAAAGCTTTAGAAATCTGCGTGTGTAATATGTCTTTTGCGATTTTTTTTTTGTTCTTTTGCTTTAGAAAGTGTAATAATAATCCATAATAATTATCCCATAGTATGCTGTCCTTTGTTACAGGAGCACTGGATTAGTGTGAAAACGTGTCCTGTATACAGTTTCAACAGCTTGATTTTGCTTCTTCCTTCCCCCTTCCACCCCCCCTCCCTTTTCTGTCTTGTGCTATTTGGAAGACAATTTCCACATTTCTGCCATATGTCTTAGAAAAGCTAAGGACTAAGAGGCAGTAGCAGACTTAGGACAGCGAGCTAGTTCAGGTGGGGAGGCAGCCCTGTATAGCAGAGACTGTTATGCAGACAGAGAGCTTTTCAAACAGCTGCATTTGGAAATATTGCTTCCCCTTCCCTGCCCTCTTTCTTGAGAGACTCCCAAACATCTGAAAATGCAAAAGCACTTCACCAGGTTTTAACTTTTCTGGCTCAAACAGAAGCAGCTTCAAATCAACAAGAGCATAGCAGTCTTTGTATATTTTGTAGACATTTTTTGAGCTTCTTAAGCAAAACAGGCCCTCTCTTTTCTTCCTTTCTTTGCATCCTCCTTTCTTTCCCTTCCTTTCTGCCTTTCTACTTTCCCTTCCCTTCCCTCCCTCCCTTCTCTCCTCTCCTCTCCTCTCCTCTCCTCTCCTCTCCTCTCCTCTCCTCTCCTCTCCTTTTTCTTGGTGCCTTGTTTTGCATTCTGCTGAACTGGAAGAGTGTTTAATCCTTGGCCTCCTGTCTGTTGAGATATTATGTTTTTTTAATAGTGCTTGTTTATGACTAAGGTCAAAGACAGTATTTCAGAACAAAAATTAGAGTTAGTTCATAATTGAGTACATATGTATGTAACTGTTTATTTTTATAGTTTGCTAATTTATTTTTAAACCGCTCAGTTATGCCAACATGTTTATTGCTCTGTTCATCACATGCCTTACCAGTCAGGGTGTTAAAAGGCACATGCTTTTCAATAGTTTGGATCCCAAGTTAAATTAGATAATGCTATCAGGTAGCAATTTAATTACATTAATTGAATGTTTAGGCGGAAAGGTAGTTTTGCAGAGGCTATAATGAAATAACATTTATAAGTACCCATGTATAAATCTCAGCATTATAGACATGATTTGAGGTTGCTGACAGAAAAATGGATATATATCGGACGTTTAGGAGGAAACGTGAGGGGGCTCTATCAGCGGTGGTGAATGCTGCCTTCGCAATTTCGGAGGCTGCTGGGCACGGCCATTTCCTTCGTTTCCTTCGTGAGCTGCCTTTATCATTAGTCTTCTGAGCAGAGACACACAAAGGCACTTGGGTGTGTTTGTATAGCCAGGGCTTTCCTGGGAGGCAGCATGCCGGCTTGGGCTGGCTCACTGAGCCTGAAAAGACAAGACACAGTCTAGTGAGGTCTTTGTCACCTTGGAGGGTCGAGGCTTGGCACATTTGGCTTTATCTCTGTGGCACTCCCAGCCGGCTCCGTCCGGGATCTGAGGAAGGCTGTCTGAGGGTTCCAGGGGATTTTAACAGACTAGAATGGAAGCCACTGACAGAGAGAGCCCTGGGGCATGAGATGTGGCAAGTCAGCCCACAGCTCTTGCCCGTGAGGGTGGCTTCCTATGATGCAAAGGGAGTTAATTAAATGAGGGGGCCAGAGCCCCAGTCCGTGGTCAGCTGCCTTCCCTCCATGCCCTTGGACAGAATGGGAGCGTTGGCATTTGGGTAATATGACAAGCTGTTTGGGGGCCCAGGTGTCCCCTCCCACCTCTCTGATTTCGTGTGGTAGATGTCAAATGGTGGCTAGCAAAAAGGGATTTTGAGGTGTGCTAACAACAGATTCTTTGCCTCTGAGTAATTCATTGTCCTCTGACACCATCTGCTTTTACCCCAGCTGCAGAGACTAGTGTGGTGGCCCGTATGCCCCGCAGCACCCTTTGTGGGTTATATTTACCGAATGCCACCCTGCCTCCCTCACAGTGTCTGGCAGATAAATCAGGTGGGCCTGGCATTGCTCCCGGGTGTTCTCTGGATGTGAACTTTCTCTGCTCACCGTTGTTTTGGGGGACACCGGCCCCCTCCCTCAGGTGGAATTGTTCCTGGCCGTATCTGTAGCCTGCCCTTCCCCTTGGGAGGCAGCCACGAATGACTTCATCTAAAATTAAAGACCCAGATGGAGGATTACCCTCCTCATCACAGACTGGCCATGTTGGGGCCTTGCCTCTGGGAGGGAGGGGTGGATGGGACAGGTTGTAGTTTCAAAATACTCTTGCTTTGGTGGCCGGAAGGTCTCAGTCCACTGAAAGAGAGCTGAGGGAGCTGGGAGGAAGGGTGGGCAGGTGTGCCTTTGAGGAGAAGGAGGCCTGCTGGTTGGGACAAGAAGGTAAAGGAGGGTTGATCTGGCCCCCAAGGGAAGGACAGAAAAGCTCTCATTCCTGGTTGCAGATGCGGTGTTTGTCCAGCTGAAAGCAGCCCCACTTGGTTGACTACCCGATGAGTGATTTTCCCCAAGTTGACAGCTGCTCCAACACATTTCACCTGCAAGTCCTGACAAAGTGGTGTGCTCTTTTGGGGCTGTTATTACTGCAGTAGGCATTTGGAAGAATCTGGAAGAATGGGGTTCCAAGGGATGACCTTGAAGCAGTTTCTGAGTATCTGTTCCTTCCCTTCTTGCCAACCCTGTAGCTTTTTTGTTTGATTTATGAAAAACCGGACCCATCCCTTTTAAACATCCACTGTGCTATTAATAATGTGAATAGAAATTAAATCACAGTATGTTTTTATGGTTCTGGAAAAGCCCTTTGAGGAGCATTGTCAGATATGAGCCTAACCTCATGAGTAACCTTGTGAAGAGGCAGGAGAGGTGGTATGTGAAGCCCAGAGAGGTTAAAGAGCATGTCTGATCTCACACAGCTACAGGATGGACTCAGGGTTCAGACCCAGGCGTCCCCCCTCCCGGCTCTCCATCCGTTCCACAGCCCGCCCACAGGGCAGACGGTCGGGGCTTGCAGAAGGCTGCTCTTTAGTGGAAGATCTGTTGGAACAGTTGGGAGCAGGGACGTCAGTGGGAGTGCTCACTGCTCGGGGAGGCAGGTGATGGGAATTAGTATGATATTTGAGGGTTTGCAGGGGCAGAAATGTGCCTGACATTCAGCCTTTCTATATACTTTCAAGAATTTATTGCCATAGCCCCTAAGCACCAGGGGAAATGTTAACTTGGAGGAGCTTCTCAGCAAATACCTCTGGTACAGTTCCTGGTGAGCAGCAGTACCTGTTTCTTGGGCTCACACCTGCCTCTCTGCAATGGCGAGAGAAGGCTCTGAAGAGGAGGGTTTGGGGAAGATAGACATGAACCTGGTCTTTTTAGCAGACTTGGTCTTCCATTTGCATTTTCTATTGACTTGACTTTTCCTGGGTTCCAGGATGCTGAGCTCCCGTTGCAAGGAGAACATTAGTGTAAATATGAAAACCACAGGTAGTTAGAGGTTGACTTGTTTGTTTTATTGTACTTTCCTCTTTGGGAAAGTGGGCTGGCAAGGTGGAAGGTTCAAGTGTGTGTAATACTCTGGCATTCAGATCGGTGGCCTCGTCTCCCTTTGCAGTGGGTGGCTGGGTTGGGTGAACCCTGAAGCAACTTAGGAAGGGAAGGGTGGGCCAGACAAATCTCTGGAAGGCTGTGTGCGTTCATCATCACTCCTGCATGTGTGCCAGCCGGTAGCTGTGCGTGATGTCGGGGAAGCTGCTGTGCGGTGTGAGCCCTGGGTCCTGTTTGCTTGTGTGAAGGTTCAGTGGGCATGTCTGTCTTGTCCTGCTAAGCAAGTGTAAGTCAAAAAGGAGACCGGAGCCCTGTGGTACAGGGGTGGTGTAGGCTGAATGATGCTTTTTCAGAGTTTTAGAATGTGCCACCTAAAGCCGTGAATGCTTCCAGTAGGCAGTGGCAAATGTGGGGTTTTGGTCTGGTTGGGCCTTTCATTCAGTGTCTTTCATTTCCTTCCTTCTTTCCTCTCTGCTTTCTTCTTCTTTAAAAAAAAAATTTTTTTTTTTTAATGTTTATTTACTTTTGAGAGAGACGGAGACAGAATGCGAGTGGATTAGGGGCAGAAAGAGAGGGAGACACAGATCTGAAGCAGGATCCAGGCTCCTAGCTGTCAGCACAGAGCCCGACGCGGGGCTCGAACTCACGAGCTGTTGAGATCATGACCTGAGCTGAAGTCAGCCACTCAACTGACTTGAGTCACTCAGATGCCTTGTCTTCTTCTTTCTTTTTTATATCGATAAACAGTTGATAATCAATATTCAGAAGGTTTAGATAAATGCAAATTATTGTTTAATTTAAAAAACTTTGCAAAAAGAGGGGCACCTGGGTGGCTCAGTCAGTTAAGCGTCTGACTTTGGCTCGGGTCATGATCTCACAGCCGTGTGTCAGGTTCTGTGCTGACAGCGCGGAGCCTGGAGCCTGCTTGTGATTCTGTGTCTCCCTCTCTCTCTGCCCCTTCCCCATTTGCATTCTGTCTCCGTCTCTCTCAAAAATAAATAAACATTAAAAAAAATGTTTAAAAACGTTGCAAAAAGAATTAAACTCTGATGAAAGATCCGGAATACTGTCCCTCTCAGTGGGTGTTGGGTTTGTATCTTATCTCCCAGATCTTCTGGCAGGATAAATGAGTCCTTACAAAATGTCAGTTTTCCCCAGCAGAGCCACCTGGGTGTTTGATGAAGTTTTTCAGAGCTAGGTCGGAATTCCTGGGTGTGGAAACCAACCATAAACCCTGAAAAGCCACTGGTGTGGGAGCTTGGATGGCAAGCAGGCCTGAGCGCCACACATTCCTTTCCCACCTTGGGCAGTGCATGAGAAGTCTAACCAGTAGACAGGAGGCTTTTGCCCTGTCCTGGGAACAGACGGAGGAGAAGGTATACAGGAAGTTGTTAATGGCACTTAAAGGAAGCAAGAGCTGGCTGTCTCCAAGGAGAAGTCTGGGCCCTCGAATGGCTGCCCAGGCTGGGGTGGATGGTGAGAGTCAGAATCCCTGGAGGATTGGGGTTCCTTTGCAGCTGCCCCCCTTTTCTCTCTTGGTTCTCCTTGTTGAACTTCAGTCTGTGCTTCCATTTGCATGGAGACTGCTGAGACTTCAGAATGGGGCCAACGTGCTGAGGGTGCTGCGGCCCCTCCCAAACCTAGTTTGGAGGAGGTGGCCCCCACCCCTGAGGCAAATGCAGTGAGTAGATCTGGGTCTGCTCCCTTCCCTACAGATACCTTCATGACTAGCTTTGATCCTTATTTAAACACATTCCATGCATATTAACATGACAGACACATTGGTTTTGCTCCAAGCAAGTAGCAGGCTTCCCTAGATGGGCCCGGGGCCCTTAAAGACAGGTGGGTTTGGAAGAGAGTAAGCAACAGGTCTCACTGTTCTGAGAACCCCGGACGGACTAGTGTTCTCTCTGTCTTTCTCACCCTGCCTCCCCCTGCACACCAACCCCCCTCCCCCCGTACCCCCCAGCTCATTTTACCCATGAGAAACTTGACTCTCTTAGAGATTAAGTGCCTCCTCCTGGTCACATAGCTTCTTAGTGACAGGACTAGAATTTATGTCCTTTGGTTGTCAGTTGAATGCTTTTTCTGCTCTACTATATTACCATGAGCAGAGCCAAATTTTTTTAAATCGGTGTTTCCTAAACGCCTATTTTAATATAAGAAAGCACGGGATTGGATGTGAATAATATTTTTTGATGTAGGTGGAGGATAAGGGGAGGAAGCTGACTGGGGACAATTCCAGAGCAATACCTGAGATCTGGGAGTTGTGTGTACAAAGTGTGTGATGGCCAAGCATGAATATGTGCTAGCAGGAACCCACTGTGCTACTCTTCTGAATTCCACGAAGAAGTTATTCTGTCTGTAATTTTATTAGGCTGAGACTTTTTCCAGTGGTTTATTTTTCCGTTTGCTCACAGTCCATAGAGGAGAGCCAGGGAGGGAAGCCAGTGCGCTTGCACTATTTACCGACGCCCTGACTTTGGAACTCAGCAGATCTGCTGTGTGTTGCTTTGTTGCACCGACTTTCACAGATCAGGACAATAATAGACTGTAAGCACATCAGCGCACTTGGATGGACCTGATAGCTGATTGTTGCCTTGATAAATATCTATACAAATATTTATATGATTCTGATAGTCTTGAGTTGTGTTGTTACAACATGCAAAGCTGTCAGGTTTCCAGGACCTCTGGTGGTAAAGCTTCTCTGTGGAGCGAGGCTTATTTTTGATCTGGCCTTTCCTCCCTAAAACCCTGGTAGCCTGAGATCTCACCTAGTGAGTGCAACACGAGTTTGTGGAAAGAAACGTGACATTACCCCCTTCCATCATTCACTGGTAAAATAACCAGAAGGGGCCATTCTGGGATGCAGAGAGGCTGGTGTAACATCTCAGAGTTCTGTCTTCCTGCTCCCTTGCTTAAACTTTCAGGTGCGAGGAGCCCGTTGCTGGAATTAAGGAAGCAATATAATATTTTGGAAGGCCTTTAGCTCTGGCCACCCAGGTGAGCACCTGAAAAAGAACTTATAGACCATTTGGAAGTGACTAATTCTATTACAAAAGCATCCATTTCCCTGAAGTATCCATGGCTTCTTGGGACACTTGAATGTCTGTTTACAGATCATTGAGGATTAGAGCCGCTAGACTGTGAGCTCTTTGAGGGCAAAAAAGGCAGCTATTTTCCTTTTGTTCTCCCTACCATTGACAACACATGTGTGGAACAAATGAATGAAATTGGCTGCCCTTCGCTCTCAAGCAGAATGAATGTAGCATTTTCAGAACAATGATGTGAGTAAGTACAAAACTGGATAGTTCCTGACACTTTTCCAGAAACAGGTCTAGGTTTGGAAGTCGTGTACCAAAGGCATCTTGTATGGGAGAGGCTTACGGGGTGGCTGGAGACCCCTACTGTTGATTGAGTCAGCTGTGATTGGGCCAAGCAGTCCAGGTTTTCCCCGTGGCTCACACAAGGATGTCGAGCCCCAGAAGTGCTCATGAGCCCCCTCTGCTAGGTTATCAAGCTCCAGAAGTTCCTGAGCTCCAGACACTGTTTTTTTTCTAGGTAATTTCACCATAAACATCTTTGCCTAGACATCATTGTTGCTGCAAGCATTTTTGCTGCAATAACTAATTGGCCCTAAGGCAACTTTGCCATAAAAGGTAAAACAAAACAAAACAAAACAAAACTGGTTGACAGTTTGGTTTCATTTCTCCATTGAGACAGTCCTCACATTTTTACATGATATGAATCTTAGCTCTCATAATGGTCTATATGGTGGCACAGAGTTTTGAACCCACATTTCCCATAGAACTTTGGAATGTCATCAACAGACAAGTGACAATATGCCAAGAACAAACAGCAGTGTAGAAGGCTTTCACAATGCAATACAAAGCCCAGTTATACATAAGCATCCTACTATTTGGATACTGATGCCTCTCTTAGTGAAGGAAGAAATTTTAGCAAGAAAAGAAAAAGATGGGATGGTACATGAGATGAATCAACAAGCAAAAATATGTATAATGCTATGAATGAAAGCAATTGAAGAGAAATGTTTAGGTACAACCCACAAAATAAAATCAGTTACTTGCACAGTATTGCCGTGAATCAACACTATACATTTTGAATGTATTCAACTATTTTGTACATTGCAATAAAGTCTTTTTAATTTTATTATTCATTTTCATGTTTCATTATGTCCTTCTAAATGAATGTCCCTTTTTTATTTTTTGTGATTTTGTCTCTTATGGCAAGATCTGCCTTACGGCCAATTAGCTATGGGGTGAAAATGTTTGCTAGCATGGGGCTTATGGTGAGAATACGCCGCAACCCCAGGAGGCTGGCAGTAGTGTTGTCATGCACATTTTACCGATGGAGAGACTGAGGCTCAGGGACCTAAAAGAGCTGCTCTGGATTACACAGCCAGGAAGTGATTGGAGGTGATGATTCTGGAGCCTTCATCTACCTAGTTCTGGGATCCTGAGTGCTCACCCTGCCCCGCACCCCCCCACCCCGGGAGCTTGAACCCACGTGCCCCACTCTGAGCTCCAGGTTGACGTTCCAGGCCCAGCAGCCTTACACCTCTATAGGTGGCGTCACCAGCCTGCCTCTGGACTTGGTCCTGGGGGTGGGGAGTACTGGGGTACCCTTGGTCCTTCCTGCTGTTCCTACATCCTTCACAGGGCCTCCCTTTCCTTCTTTTCCTACCACAGAGACTGGCTGCCTGGCTCTTGGGTAGGCTGCCTGTTCCGATGTGCACTCCTGCCAGGGATTAGTGCCCTGGCCAGGCCGCGGCTGCTCCCCCACCCTGCTCTGAAGGCATGTCTGTCAGCCCACAGGGGTGCGGTTCACAGGCCAGAAGTCGGAGGCACTCTGCCTGAAGGAACTGGTCCCAGGGAGCCTCATCTGCCCTCCTCCTCCTCCTCCTCCTCCTCCCTGCCCTGGCTGGACTTGGGAGTTTGACTGTCAGGGTCACCTCTCCCACACCAGTCCCTCTGCCTCCCAGGGGTACCCCCAGACCTTCCCCGGCCTCTGGGTTTTCCATCCTGGGGAGAGAAGCAGGACTGTGGGAGTCCCAGCCCTCAGTGCCCTGGGTATAGCCCTGACATGCAATCGCTCTGGCAAGCAGCCTCAGGCAGGCCTGGGCAGAGGGCCGAAAGGAGAAGGAGCAAGGGGAGCCGCAGCAGACCAGAGAAGAGACAAAAGCCAGCTCAAGCGCAAACTGCCTGGCAGTGGGGTGGGTGCCCTGGCTGGAGGGCTGGCCCGGGCTGGCCTGCCCTGGGAGGAGTCAGGTTGGCGCCTGCTCTCTCTGAGTCTCAGGCCTGCTGGCTGCCGGCCAGCTGCTGGAGCCGTGTGTGGGCGGCCGACACAGGGTCTTGGAGTCTTGAAGGTTAGGGGTTGGGAAGAGGCGGAGAGAGAGAACTGAGATGGCAGAACTGAGATACGTCCCCTTCCCCACCACACGCTGGGGCCCAGGTGTGGGCCCAGAGCTGTTTCACAGCAGCTACCCCCTTTGAAGTGGAGCGGTTTTCCTTACTACAGTCCCTGCTTTGGTCTTGGGGATCTCACAGTCCCTGGGGTTCACTGACACCTGTGAGTAGGTGCAGAGTGGTTAGCAAATGATGTCTTGAGAAGGCCACACTTTGAAGGAGTTTGCGCTCTAAAGCCAGGTATATCTGAGCTCGTTCAGCCGCTGGTGGGGTGGCCTGAAACAAGTTGATCAACTCTGTTCAGCCTCAGGCTTCCTTATCTGTAAAATGGGGATAATTAGCTTTCCTGTCCGCTGGGAAGAAATGTTCCGCTTGAGTCTCTCCGAGGTGTTAAAGAATGTGTGTCTTCCCCTGCGGGTAGTGTTCTGGAAGGCACAAGGCATGGCAGTCTTTTGACTTCAGCTTCAGCACTGGAGGGCACTGTCCGCTGACCATGTGCTGCGTGGCATCTGGCTGGAGTTCCCCCTCCTCCCTCAGACTCTGTGACCAGACACTGTCTCTAGGTCGTTGGTTTGGGCCCACAGATGGGAGAGGGTGATGGCAGCCCCGGGAAACTGAGTCCCAGGGGACAGGCCACAGGGTCATCTCCCAGAAAAGGCAAAGATAAATGGGTTTGTTGCTATGGTGTTCTTCCCTTTCAGTGCCCATTTTTGGAGAGAGTTGAAGGAAGGGAAAATGGGGAAGAGACGCTGCTCCTGCCTCACGCCCCTCACCCTACCTGCTTCCTGTTCTATTAGAGAAATGTAGTTTCTGCATGAGTTGGACAATCATCTGAGTTTGATCAAGGTTTATTGATATTGATATATGTGTAAGATACATATGTATTAGTACATAAATTTGAGAGGACTCCCTTAGCAACAAAGTTGCTCTTCAGAGGCTCTTCAGAGAATCAGCAGCCTGGACAACAATAGGGTGGGCCCGGCACAACCTCGGCCCTAGAGATGACCTCTGCAGCGCGCTGGCTTCTGGCCTCCTTGTCCCCATCAGCCTGCGCCCCTCTCTTTCCTGTTCATACACATAGGGGAATAGATGGATAGGTCAGATTGCCTCTGCTCATTTCTCTTTAGCATACTCAACCTATTTGCTATAAAAATTCAAAAACATGCAGGTGTCAGAGGCGGCTATGTTATGAATGTCCCAGGCCACTTCTAGGAAGGGAAGGAGGTAGAGGGGAGCCCAGTGCTTTGTGGTGCCTTCCCGCTATCAGGATGGTGCAATGCTTCAGGCTGTCCCTGCCCATGTCCTCAGTGCACACCCTGCAACCTGGTAGGGACCCCTGTGTCCAGCCCAGCCTGGGTGTGCATCTTGCGTGCTTGGTCGGCACTGATAGGGGGTCGCCGTGGGGAGGAGATCTCCTTGGAGCACACTGCCACATGTCCTGTGAGCTGTCCCTGAGGCTGTGCCCAGTGTCCAGGGTCTCTTCTTCCAGGGCCCTGCTGGTTATCACTGTGGGCATTATCTCCACTCACCACCTCTACACTCAGGGCTGCGGTGTCCCCTTGAAGAACCACACACCCATCTACCCAGGGGCCCTTCTTGCTTAGAATCTGACTCAACTCCCCTCACCCTCTCCTTCAAGGACTTCTGACTCACCCCGGCCTTTCTCTGAGCAATGTCTTTTCCCAAAGGACCAGACCTGACTCTCTAGGGTTGCTCTGTGGGTCCCAGTCCCTCACCTCTTTGGGCTTGTCAGGTTTTGTGTACAGCAATCTACAATGCCCAAACCTTTGTGGGTTCTCATGATGGCCCTCAGCTGATGCAGTAGTTTCATTAGGACTGTGCACAGGACCCTTTTGAGCATTTTCTAGCAGATGATTGTCCCATCATCAGCAAAGGGACAAATGGAACAAAAGATGTCATGGGGTCCTCTGGGACGGTTGGCCATCCTGGACTTTTAATTCAGAGTTGGCACTCCAGCAATGGCCCAGGCCCCTGATGGATGGTGGGAGAGAGAAGGTGTGAGGAGAGAGGTTTGTACGAGAGGGGAGAGATGGACTCAGCAGTGTGGTGAAGGTAAGGGGGTAACACATGGAAAGGGGGAGTAGAAGACTGGTCTGGAAGGCCTTCAAAGGAAGTAAAGTTTGTTAAATTGCTCCTTAAGCTGCAAAGAGCCATTCAGGGCAAGCTATCAACATCATCAGCAGCAGCAGCTTCAGCATCATTATCATCATCATGGTCATTATCATTACCATGCCGAGGAGGTAGGTGGTAACTGACCAAGTCTCTAGCTGATGCCTGATTTTAGAGGCCACGTATTTGTTTACTTGGAACATTCCAATTCAATTCAAGAGCTGGCATTTGAGTCTCGATGTCCAAACTCTCTGATATTCCCTTGACTTACTAAATTGAGGGCTAGTTTCTAGGGTTTGACTTGAAGATAGTTTTAATATCCTTGAATACCAGTTGTCTATAGTGTGAAAAATCTGAATGTATATAACAGAGCAGTAAAAAGGTGATACTTCATTTTACGAAAGTTTTTTTTTTTTTTTTTTCAATTTACAAAAAGGATCCACAGTGGTGTTCCTTTCCAGGGCAATGTTTCTCTAGCTGAGTAAGTGTTTACAGGTCATTAACTATTCCATGGAAGGACTTTGGTAGGGAAAAGGAAGGCTGCAAGGAAATTGACTCATAGGTCTAGCTTAGAGATGATGATTCAAGAGAATTAGAATCTGTTGGCCAACAGGTGTCTGCAGAGCAGATAGATGTGCGTGCCGTATTGGGAGAGAAGTAGGGAGCATGCTTCCTTCCCTCTGAGAACTTAGAGTCCCTTTGGAAGCAAAGACTTCTGGTGAAGTAACTATAGAGACACTATGATGAAGACAGAAATTAAGTGCTAAGTTGTGTTCACTCACCTCTTAATCACTGTTGATAGGAAAATGGGCCATGCTTTCCAAAAATTCCGTTTACATACTGCTTTTCAGGACTCCTGCTATTGCATACAGTGAGGGAGGTTTGAGGAAGGACTTGGCCTAGGACTCCTCCTGGGAGCATGGAGAGAGCTCACGATGGAATGCAGAAGGTTGGCCGTCCTGGACTTTTAATTCAGAGTTGGCACTCTAGCAATGGCCCAGGCCCCTGATGGATGGTGGGAGAGAGAAGGTGTGAGGAGAGAGGTTTGTACGAGAGGGGAGAGATGGACTCAGCAGGCTCTTCCAGAAGTGGTAGCTGGCTCAGATCTGTGTCTCGAACTGGTGGCAAAGTGGAAGGGGGCCGTTCTCTTTCTCTCTTCCTATTCTTCCTGCTGCTACCCTGAGCTCACTTTGGCTGTGTGTGCAGTGTGGACCAGGGGACAACAGCAGATTTCTCATCAGATGGTCAGCAACAGCTCTGTCTCTGCCTGGGAAATGGTTTCCAAAAGCTCCTGGTTGTGGCCTGGACACCTGCCTCACAGGGCTAGCCTTCGGGATAGTCCACTTTCGCCCTTTCCCCCATCTGTGGCAGCCTGCACCACCTTGCTGGGCAAGGCATTCTGTAAATGGGTTTATTGGACCTCCACTGTAGAGGTCATAATTTGTTTCTCCGGCTTCCAGGGACCTTCCTTGGTCCTAGTATTCTGGGATTTCATGAGCAAGTGCATGTTCCCCAAGTATTCCCTCACATACACATACTGTTCATTCATTCCCCACCCCCCACTGTGTGGTCCTCAAAGCCTTCATCATCAATCAGGTTTTCACAACAGAGGGTGGCCCTGGCCTCCTTCTCTAGTTTGCTCCTCACTTTTCTATCAGTCTTTCTTGGATCTGTAGTGTGTTTCTTAGGTATTTAAAAAAAATATTCTAAGAAGAATGAAAACGTCTTTGTAATGTGGAGACTCTCAGATAAGTGGCAGTACCGCTTAGAGCCTGGAGCGTGCAGTGTGCCACCTCTGCCCCAGGCTCCCACAGTGGCATGGGCTTTGGGGCGAAGGGAGAGTACTGAATTGCCCATTCCTGAGCAGGAAGGGAATTGGAGTTTGCCAAGCATCTTTTATGTAGATGTGCCAGTTGAAGTTCCCTTTTGAACATTTTGACCTTCAGGGAAGTCCCAGACTCTCAAACCACAGGGGGCCGCATCAGGCACGTAATGTCTGCTCCCCAACCTGGAAGACAACCTGACTGCTTCCACTAGCTGAACCAGACTCATTTCTAGGGGGTTCTGCTTTGAGGTACTGATGGATGAGCCACTGCTATGAGAAGAAAGGAAGCTAGGCAGGACTTGGAGGTTAACTAGAGTGATGTGGCTGAAAAGAGATACACAGCTGGTGTGTCCCAGGTGCATAAGTAAGAACAGGTAGTTGATGTCAGTGCAGAGACCCAGCATCGGCCAGAAAAGAGATATGGCATCCACTCTTAGAAAGTACACGCTGTAAGAATTGGTCTGGTGCAAACTAACAGTTGCTTTTATCAAAGGCCCCAAGGAAGGGTTTGGCCTCTAATTGGGGTGGGGGTGAGGGTGGGGCGGAAGAGGAGGGTTAGATCTCCTGGTTTGTGGCTGTTTGCTCAGGTGGCCTCTTCGGGAAGACTCTCTTGGTGGTGGAAAGTTAGGTTTTATTTCTCAGTGGGAATAAAATGATTTGTATGCATTGCCAGGTGGACTAGATCATCCGTCCCAAAATTATAAAGGAGGTGAAGGCCGCCTTGTCTGTATCCTCCCCACTTTGTCACTGTCCATTCAGTTTTCATCTGTCTGTCTGTCCATCCATCTGTCATATACAGGCACCTATCAGGTTCCAGCTCCTCTGCATTCTCAAATGACCCTGCTCACCAGCTTTACATGGTTTCTTCTGTTCTCTCCCTCCCTCATCCTTTTCTATTACTCTTGGGAAAGGGGCTGATGACCTCATTTCTGCTGAGGTGTAACTAATAAATACCAGGAGGTATGTGTTTTCTTTCACAGGGCACTTACTCTGTTGTAAGTACTTTCCAAATATTAACTCATTTTCTTTTCATAGAAACTCTATGAAGCACATACCATTATTATTCCCATTTTTCAGATGAGTCAATTTTTTATTCTAGCTGAAGAAATGAAGTGTGGTGGTACACCACTATGAGCCAGGAATTATTTGTCATCACAGAACCAGCATCCATCTTCCCAAGTCTGGCTTTGGCTTTGCCAATGGAGGTTAGGTAGTTGGAATGAACACTTCTCCTTTTTGATATTTCATCTCAGCTAGGGCCGTTTTTACTCTCCTCTTGCGTATCTCTGCAAATGTGGCATGAGAGTTGTAAGACCTTAAGGAATTAGAGATCATTTATTCCAACCTCCTTGTTTACAGTGGGGTGATTGGGTTTCTAGAGAGGTGATGAGGCCAGGCATGGTCACCTGGCTGGGTGGTGGCAATGCATAGATGAGGAGCCAGGACTCCCAGCTCCCGGCCCCGTGTCTTCCACTATCCCATACTACTCTGTCACCACCACTGTCTCCCCACCTCACACTTCCTTAGTCTATTTAGCTAAAGGATCTATTGCCCCGGGAATAAGGATTTGCTTGGGTGTCTTAAGTAACTCAGGTAAGGGTCACTCATGGGGCTTCATTTTCTCTTTCTCAGTTTATTGCCAGGAGCAGTCTTTGTTCTATTTTCTTCAGCTTCTTCTTCTTGAGTTGTTGTCTATTTAAGATGGCTTCCCCCTCTTGTCCACTTCCCCCCTACTCCCATGTCTTCCCCTAATCTGCTTCTGCCACTGCCTGGGGCCATGCGGTTCCTGTTGTGAGGCTCTAGCTCCTTCATGGATCTTTCTGCTTCCCGTTCACCCATTGTCCCCCAGCCCTGGTCTGTTACAGCTGATGGGTGTGGGGGAGGGGCGAAGAGGGTGCATCTTCATTTCCTCCTCTGGCTTTCTGTTGTCCACAGCACTGGGCAGCAGCTGTTTCCCCCTGGGCTGTTGTCTGAGAGAGGCCTTGATGTTGTCTTTCTTCCCAGGACCTTTTGGCAAGGTATAAGTTATCTCCAGAACCATTGGCTGCTGTTCAACTATACAGTTAATGGGGGAGGTCAACCACCTCCTTCTCTAACCTAGTGGGGGGCTCTTAGGCCACTCAACACCACATTTAATTGCTGCCCCTGACTCAGAAGGGGCCTCTGAAGTTTTGAGGTCTCTATCACTTCCTTAGGGTAATGGAGAGGTTTCTGCTTGGAATAAGGTGACATTTGGTAATTGAGCCAAACAGATGGCTGGGATACAGGCTTTGGAGCTGAAGTCCCAGGGGAATGGGGTAAAGGTGGGGCTGGCTGCAGGGTGATAAAATGGGGGCTCCCTGGACTTTCAAATTCCAAACCTTATCTCTGTTCTCAAAACCTGAGTTGCCCTAGGTATTTACCTAAGAGAAATGGAAACATGCATTCATATAAGCACATACACATAAATGTTCATTGTAGCGTTGTTCATAATAGTCAAAAGTGGTAACAGCCCAAATGTCCATTGGTAGGTGAATGGATAAATTGTAGTACAGCCATACAATGGAATACTCAGGTATAAGAATGACCTACTAATACATTTCAACAACATGAAGCAGTCTCCACATTATTCTGCTCAATGAAAGAAATTAAATACAAAAGGTGATATACTGTTGATTCCATTTATATGAAATTCTAGAAAAATCAAAATTATAGTGACAAGAAGTAGATCAATGATTAATAAGGGTCAGAATTAGGGGAGGGGATTAAGGGGAAGGAGGAAACATTTCAGAGTGATGGGAATGTTCTCTATCTTGATTTTGGTGGAGGTTATACAACTGTATACAATGAGCAAAATTCATTCAACTGTACACTTAAAATGAGTGACTTTTGTTGTATGTAAATTATGCCTCAATAAAGATAAAAAATAAAAACTCCATTTGAGTTGGACCAGCATGGAAGGCTGTCTGTCTATCTCTAGCCTTTAACTGTTTGCGTCTTCTCAGGACTCCAGCTGTCTTTGAGGGGGGCACCAAAGTACATTTCATGGAAATTATAATGCTCTTTGGATTCTGGGGAGATTTCCTAGGAATTGATAATGAGTGGGAGAGAGGCAGAGGCAGATGGAGATGGTGTTACCCACCATGAGCAGAGCATGTGTACTTGGGTGAGAAATGCATGAGCACTTGTGAGTGTGTGAGGAAAGGAGTAAGTAAAGGGTGGGTATTTGTTGCATGGAATTCCATTGGGCTTTAATAAATAAAAAGAGGAGAGGGTGTCCAAGTCAGTCTTATTCATTGATAGATCTTCTCCTTGGGTAGAGATGCTAACTGTGTAATTGTCTGGGGAATTCTTGTAAAGTGAGAGTTTTTATTTGTTTTTGATATCCATCTTTCTCTCCAAATTTGTCTCTCATGCAGAGTTTCCAAGGTAGCATAAATGTGATATCTGAACTTATTTATTGGCAGACTTGTATGGAGTGTGTTTTCTGAACCCAGCTTGGTGCTAAGGCTGCATAGATTTGGGTCCTTAACATGGAATACCTCCGTGCACACATACTGTTGGGCCCTACCTGGCCACGTGGCCTGACTCTGGGTCTTGGCTGTTAGGATAGAGGGAGGATGCCCAGGGTACTTTGATACGAACAGCCTGCCCAGCCTGGAGAATTATGGGCAACGTTACAAATAATAGTTACATTAGTTGCTACCTTAGTTTTTTGCCTGGCCTCCCCTCTACTACACCCATGGCTAAAGGAAGCCAAGAATGTCCGTGCTTGCTGTTCTCTGGCATCAAGATGAAGTCCTTTTTAGTGCTGGATTTAAAATAATATTAAAAGTATGTTTTTGGAACTTAGCTTTTTGCATGCAGGATGTGCGTCTGCTGAGCCTTACTTCTTTGCAGATGACCATGGTTAAAATACAGCTGGAGAGTGGGGTGCCTAGCTGGCTCAGTCGGTAGAGCATGTAACTCTTGATTTCGGGTCATGGGTTTGAGCCCCACGTTGGGGGTAGAGTTTACTTAAAAAACAACAACAACAAAACACGGCTAGAGCGTTGTACAACCTTAAAGTTGGTTTTCACATTGCGAAGATGTTATTTTTTGCTAACTCTGACAGCCAGGCTCAGGTTGACCTGGCACATGCTCTGGTTGGCACACATACTTCACTTCTGCTCTTCTCCAGGGTGTGGGGTGGCTGTTTAAAGAGGGTGGATATTAATGCTAATCTTTGTGTAGCATAACGTGTTACTGCAGCTTGCCTTTTTTATCTGGAAGTTCAAGCAGATATCAGAAGGGAACTGTTTGTGGGCACAGAGATGGTTAAAATTACCATTATGGCCAGAAATGATATTTGGAAAAATAACTTCCCTTTTAAGAAGGTAAATCAATTATTTAACCATTATTTTTTGAATTCCTAGGATATATGTTTATCAGATATCACAGGCTATCCTGGGTACTTTGAAATAAAACTAAAAGAAGTAGAGAATAGTGTCCCTGTACTTAAGAAGCACTTTGGGGAGACATGGAGTTAAGTAGAATCGTAGGTAAGCAGCAATATAAGGACTGGACATGAGGCCAGGGTGGTGCAGGAAATGAGTGTTCCATGAGGCTGAAGAAGGAAGAGATTGATTTTTATGCTGGGGTGATTAGTAGACCTTTAGCTGGGCCTTGAAACATGAGCAGGACTCCAGGAAGTCAGAGAGGAAGAAGAAAAGCCAGAAAGGAAATGAGAATGGAGAGGATTTTTACTTGAGCAGAGTATTTTCACTGGTGGAAGAGAGGGAACCAAGCCTAGAATAGAAATGTGAGGCTGGATTATGGAGCTTTGAATGGTAGCTTAAGGAGCTGGACCATATCCTGTTGACCATGGGAGACTATTGAATTGTTATGAGCAGAGGGTGAAGGCAGCATTCTAGGAGACATGAATTAGGGGTTCTGTCCAGAGGTGGGGTGGGCAGGTTGTTGGAATTCTTTCTGTAATGTTCTTCATCCTGAGTTCTCCTATGTTGATATATATGTTCTAGAGCATGGAGCTGGTTGACTGTAGGGTTTCCTTTCACAAGCAGAGTAGAACCAAACATTGTAGGATACTAGCGAATGGGTCTGTTCTTAATGTAGAGGAACTTTGAGGTCTTGGAAAGTTTTCATTGAGCCCACATTATGGCTAGGGACTTGACAGGAATAAAGTTTAGAAGCAAAAGCCCATCAGGTTCCATATTGTTCTCTTGTCCCTCTCCTCCAGACCATCCATTTTGGGGAATTATTATTATTCAGGGCATGGAGAATTTTTCATGGTGGCATTTATCATTTAGATGTGAGGAAGCAAGGTAGGCACCAAAATCCATATCCTTGAACTCTCTTTAATAGCATCTTCCTACTTTGGGTGTTAGTAAGCTAGCCTGAATTTAATGAACTTTTTTGGATAGAGTAAGAGGAAAATTGAGAAAAAGGGTAGTAGATAGGCATTTGGAAAGGAAAGAAGGTCTGTGGGCTCAGGAGATTAGCCAGGGAAGCACAGAAAGTCCAACTTGGAAAAAGCAGAAACCCCAGTGAGCCCAGAATATTCTGTAGGAAAACTAGCCTCTGTTCAGATTTGAGATGGTCAGAACATCTCTTCAGCCTCCTTCATGGTACTTCTTCCTGGAGGCAAAATTTTCTTTTGAGACAAGCGTTAGTCAAACAAGCATTTTTTGTTTGTGGTTGATCCCTTGGCATGCAGCATGGCTCCTTGTCCTAGACAATGAGGAAATCATTTTAATGGCGGCCAGGGCAGCTGTGCGTTTCACTGCAGAGGAATAACAGCTTCTAGGAGAGTTTGGTGGCTTTGGGGAAAAACTCACAGTGGCAGAAGTTAATTGGAAAGTAGAGTAGAACTGACTTCCAAAGGCTGGTATTATGTGGATTTGGATGTGCTGTGGGCAAAACGACATAAAGGAAATGGAATGAGAAATAGTGTAAGTGACTGGCAAGGACCCTATTGGCTGGTAGACTAGTGTTGACCGCTCCCCCAATGTGAATTTAGTGAGGTGTTTCTACTTTATCTTCCCCAAACTCTCGGAAGCAACAGTGTTATTGGGGTCTGAGACATCCTTCAGAAACTTCTTGGCCACCTATTGTTTATAACCAACAGCAATTTTTTCTTCTTCTTTCTTTGAAGATAAATTCATTTTGGGTGGTAGTGACTTCAGGCTGTTTTTGAATCTTTGGCTATGGTTTGAAATTCTTTTATTTTTTATTTTTTATTTTTTTTTAATTTTTACATCAACCAAAGCTAGAAAGTTTTACTGAATCCCCTTGCAGTATAATAAGTGTTTCCTTTCATTGGGGAAGCAAACTATTTACAGCCCTAACAGGGTTTACAATGAATTGTATAAGTGATACTGACTTCTGTGTCAGCAAAAAATGAAACAAAAACTGATCATAGATGACATTACCTAAATGACAGTACCTACGTGTGTCCTTTCTTTCACATCTGCTGTAATCCTGTTATGGCATTGTCCTATTACCCCAAGTACTGTCATCTTTAAATGCTGTCAGATTGTAACTGGATTGCCAAGGACAGAGGAGGGGAATCAGAGAGAACACAATGGCATTTCCCAACACACCACAGAGATGGCTCTTTCCTATCCCATAGGTTGAATTCTTGGAGAAATTGTTTAGTTAAAATGATGACTCAGATGTCTTTTACAAGCTTTGATGAAATAGCCAGATTCACTCGTCATGTTCCTAGAAGGAAAGAAAGAAACATTCTCTTTTAACAGCTAATGAGGCACACTCACTCTTCAAGGGGAATGTTAATGTTTCTGCATAACGAGAACTCCTTATAAGTATTATTATTGTGTTTTCAAAACCAGGTCAAAAGTAATAACAAAGAGAGGGCTCTATCTAAGAATTTAAAATCCAATCGTTTCTTATCATGTTTTCCCAGACTTGGGTAGGAGACTCCATTTCAGAGATGGGAAACTGAGTCATAAGACATTGAGAGGCAGATGTTACTGGACAGCTGGAGTTGGGAACATTTGTGTTTTGGGTTTGTGCCACGTGTCCCTGTTCTTCCTTATATATTTAGACCAGATTCTTATCCATAAAACGTTCATAAATTTCCGGTACTCACCTTTCTGCAGTGTCCATAGGTAAATGGGTTGATGGGAAGTTGAGTGCATTGAAATTAAGCCTCTTGCTTTTTGCATGCTATTGCTCATAAATAAGGGAGTGAGAAATGGTTACCCAAGCACCCTTATTCAGGCTAGCTTGGCTGCCAGAGAATAGGGCTAAATTTAAGGGGACCAGCTAACACTTCTTTCTCATGCCTCTTTGTTTTTTTGTTCTTTATTATTATTACTTTTTGCTTTGGATTTTATTACAGTATAATGTAGTCTTTCCTTAATCTGATTCTGTATTCATTTTTTAATATATAATGTTGATTAGTATGTTCTATTATTTATAGCCCTCCAGAAGGATCCCAGGGGAAGATAATCTCCATTTGAGGAGATGACTTCCCAATTTCCATACAGATGATGAAACAGTAACTGCCCACTCCATGGCCTCCCTCCCAAGTCTTCTTCTTACACTCTCGGTGTATGGTGTGTGGGCCGCAGACACCCGAAAGCCTGACTGGAGGTGCAGCATGGGATGTGCTGACATTAACGCTAAAGGACTGGCTAATTGACTTGCAAAATATAGGTTAGGGAGTTTTATGGGATATCAAATTATCTTACTCTTTCTCTGATTAAAGACAAAATATTATATTAAGTAGATCATTACATGGGTAAAAGGTTAGGCCTTCACACACTTAGAGGTGCGGCGCTGGCTTCCCCCACCGCTGCCATGTGGCAGAGGCCTGTGGCAAGTAGCGGACGGATGGCAGGGAGACTCACTGCTCACAGAAATGTGAAACATCCGAATAGAGACGTTAGATTTATAGGAGGGGCGTTTGCCTTAGCTTTGAATGTCCTGAGTCTTTTTGATTCTGATAGAATAGACTCTCAAAATTAAATATTAATTTGTTCTGATTCCATTTCTGTTAGCAGGGAAAAGTGCGAAGACATGAAAGAGAGAGTGAGTGGTGGCCAGAGCAGTGGCCACATTTCAGAGATGGGTCACTCTTCCCAGTCTGCCCACGAGTGGCGTTCACGGGGCATTGAGTGGACACATTCTGTCAAGGGACGCGATCACTCTGTGACTGTCACGCCACAATGCCTTGGTCAACCGTCTAATGTTATAAAATTCTTCCTGAAAGAAATTTCAGTCCTAATCCTGATGTTGAGTTGGAAGCTCCATGCGTCTGATAATAATCTGCCAACTAATCCATCATGCCTCTCATTTCTGTGCATTATTTATTTCAAAACCTGGGCCTGTGGTTTGTAGAAAGGGACAATTTCAAGGCTTTGCCAGTCAGATGTATTGCAAATGGGTAAATCTTTAGAAATTATCTCTTAAAGTGTGTGTGTGTGTGTGTGTGTGTGTGCGCGCGCGCGTGTGCGCATGTGTAGAGTAAGTGTAGGTTTCTTGAATGTCTTACTTCAGTACTTAACTACATATGTGTGTGTAAAGCACAGCATTTGCCACCCTGTCTCTCTTGCTGTGTGAGAAGCCGTGGTTGCCAGGGTGGGCCAGTAGAGCTGTGGTTGGTGTCTTGATTTGATGGGTGGGGGAGAGAACAAATCACAAGTTTTTCCCTGGAAATGAGCCAAGGTCCACCTGCAGAGCAGTGACCCTGAAAGCCCAAGCACCAGCCTCCCCAGGATGTCTTGACCTTCAGCAGCCTTCTTGTCAAACCACTTCAGAATGGAGAACAGCTTGCCTCTGTGCTGTACTGTTGATCTGCTGATAGACAGGAGTGTTAGAAACTTGGGGTAGATATGGAATTAGATCCCTAAGTACACTAAACAGATTTTGTGTGTTGCTGGGGGTGGCAGGAGCAAAAGGTTGGAGAAAGAAAGTAGAGGACACAATAAAATATGCAGTCTTACTCTCTAGCCTTCCTGGGATGTATCAGTATCTGTTTCTGAGAGAAGACAAAGCCATCTGTTGGGGAGATGGAGTTTGTCCGGAAGACCTGGAATTGCTGTGTGACCTTAGGGAAACACTTGCCTTCTCTGGGTTGAGCTCAGCCCTTGGTTCACCAGGGGCAGTGCTGGTATTTATAGACCATGTTTGACAGTCCCGAGTGAAAGGCAACTGCACTTCTCACCTCAGAATAGCAAGCCTTTCTTATATCTAGGTTGCTAGGACAGCTTCCTAGGAGCTTGGTGATGTTGGATGAAGGGTTTTTCTTCTGAAATGAGTTGATTGGTTTTTGCCACTTTCCACGTTATTTTCTGGGTCTAGGTGTTTTCTTATTTTTTCCACACAGGCAGTGTCTAACGGAATACAGAGTCTGCCGTGGCTCACACGATCCTGTTTTGTCAGTTAGCTTTAAAGGCCCTGAGGGTTTTCCTGGGACTGGTGTCTGGAAGCCAATGGCCAAAGTGACAACAACAGGATGTGGGTGGGGGCGTGGGCCCCGTTGGGGTTAGAGGCCCGCTGCATCTATTGGGGATGCTGTTCTTAGGAATCTTGCTGGGGTTGCCTTGCCCCACCCTGCCTGGTTGCTTTGACATTATCTAATTCTGGGTTTGTGTGAATTCATCAGTCTAGCCTATGGCATCCCACCCCATCCCATTCCGTTGCATTTCATAAGCTAGGAACTGCAGGGCCAGGCTTCTGTTACCCTTAGCTGCCTGTGTTTGTCTGCAGGACCTCAAGGAAGAACTGGGTCTTCTTAGGGAATTGGGCCCAGTGTCAAACTTGGAGTCAACGTGGGAACCATGGCAGCAAGGGATATTGTTCTTCCAGGGCTGTCCCTTGTTCTTGGTGGGGGTGTGCAAATAGTTTTTATGTATCCTATTTTGATTTAGATAGTGGTTTCTTTTTTGGCCAAGTCTTAGGCAAGTGCCACAGAGCATTCCTTCTTGGCCTAAACTTGATGAAATTTAGATGCATTTGATGAAATAAACACAAATTTACACACACATGGTCATGGACTCATCACCCATCCCCTTATCCACCCCAGCACAAACCCCAAAATGAACTATTCCTAAGTGAGAATTCCCGGAATTTTGAGGTCTTCCATTGGAATGGTGATAGGGGCAGAAAACCTTAGCCCCATATGCATTTTTGCCTGAGTTGCTAACCTTTCCTTACTTCTTCCTCCTTTTCTCCTCCTCCTTCCAGTTCCCCCTTTCCTTAAGAAAAAACAAGTGAGCCATGCTGGAAGTACAGGCTTGACCTCCACCTCACCAGGTGCAGCTGCTGACCAGTGCAAAAAATAGGAAATATTTTTTTAAAAGAAGGTTTGGGGGTGGCGGGGGTAGTTTCTGTTCCACAATCACTGCTGTTTCAATAAAAAGCAACCTGGTTTATTTGTAAAACCTACTTCCCTTTCTGTGAATGTGACCGTTTTCAATAGCAGAGGACCCTGATGTGTGTGTGTGGTGGGGGTAATGGGAGGGAAGGTGACAGAAGGGAGATGCTAGAAAGAGGATGGAAGGAAGAGAGACGAGAGGTTGCAAGGAGAAGGAAAAGGGGAAGAGAGAAGGCAAGGAGGGAGGCAGGAAAGGGGATTGAAATTTGAGCTATTTTTAGCTGAATGTGCATGCAGATTTCCTCAGGCTTGTTGGCTGTGGGGAAACACTGTGTGGGGACAGTCACCTTGTGTGTAACTTCCTGCATAGCGGCCATGGTGACTAAATTTTCTGACACTGTCAGAGTTTGGACAACCCTGCCAGCTCTTGGAAGGACAGCCCAACAACTGTCACAGGCAAAGCATCAAAAGCGTGAGCTGTCAATAGTGACCTGCATTTGCAGAAAATCTGAGGGCTTTCTAATTAACGGAGGAGCTCTAAATTAGAGTAAAGCTGTTCGACAAGCCCCCTCAGATGCGGGAAGTGTCACGGTGCAGATAATCATTACATCTAACAAGCTTCTGATTTTTAACAGAAGCTACGAGGTGAACTCGCTTATAATGGTTCAGTTTCAAGGGGGGAAAAATGCCACCCCCTCTCCAAAAAGGAAGCGGGAAAGAAAGAAGGGAAGAAAGAACAAGAAGGAAAGAAAATGGGAAGGGGGGGAATGAAAAGAGTCTCATGCGGGTACTTTGGGCAAATGCTCAGATCTCATCCCTGAATTCTTGCCTTTGTTGCTAGCTGAGGCATTCAGATACATCTTCTGTTTTAGTTTTTCCTTACTGTAATCTGTGTCTGCTAATATGCCAGCTCGTTCAGTTGAGGTTTCCCAGAGACAAGCGTCTTCTGTGAGTTATTTCTGACCATCGCGCATTCCATGGGGTCTGAATTGTTGAAAGCAGTGCCCCAAAACTAAACAACTTGAACATTACAATCAAAACACATGATACAGACAACAACTGATTAGGGTTCTACCTTGGATGGAGAAACAGACTAGGGGCTGAAGGGGACTGCAGCTGGACCTGGGGACTTGCCTCAGATCACTTGGGGTTCATTTGAGCTCAGGCCTCCTGATCCTGTCCAGTGCTCTTTGCACAGGGCAGGGGGATTTGAATTCCAGTTTGAGGAATTGATTTAAACCAGCTTTGAGAGGCCTGAATGGAGCTGATCCTTTGTGTGCCTTCCTTTGGGGGTGCTTCCCTCGCAAGACCCTTTCTCTACCATGGGATACACATTAGAGGAGGAGAGGGCCGTAAACCTTGATGGTTGGCTCCCAGTTGTTCAGGAAGTGCTGCGTTAGGAGCAACACTTCTTTTGCTTGTGTGGCTCCCCCCAAACCACCCACACTATCCTTGCAATTATTCATGGGCAATAAAATAATGTAAATCACACTGCCTGATTCTTCTCAAACAGCTTACAAAGTAATCACAGGCTGAGGTGCAGGTTTTCTTGCAGAGTCTTTATCAGTAAATCAGATTTTGAGCCTTTATCAGCAAAAGTTAGATTTAAACATCATTCCTGTAATGTTTGAAAGAAAGATTTGTTTCGGTGGGGACTCTGCCAATCAGTGATCTTCCAGCTTGACTCTGCTATCAATTATTGCTGCAATTATTTGTCTAGTTGGATATTTAAAATGTCATCAGAAAGAGATGATTACATATTCCAGAAAGCAAGGCACTGTATAATCAGATGAACTGAATCCTGTTAAATGTAGTGTGGGACCAACCTGTCCTTCAAAGTATGATTGTTGAGCTACCACCAGAGCAGCCGCCTTCTGCCTGGTTTTCAGGAAGCTGATCTTAACCTTGGGATGCAGTGCGCTGCTGGGGTCGGGTGATACTCAATTATGGGAAACTTTCCAAGTCCGAAAATGGAATTGCTCCTTCAGATACACGAGAAGTGCATTTTGGTTATCTCATTCAGTTCATCTGCAAATCTATAAATAAGAAGTCCCTCTATTCTTCTTGCTTCCTGTGGATTTAAATGCCAAATCCTGATTTGTGGCAACGTTGTCACATGCCCCTTTTCCCACTCTCTATGCCTGGTGCCCAGGATCTAAGCAGTGGCAGTAGAAATTACAACTGTTTGGAAGCCAAGAAAAAGCTCCATTTCTCACTTTTCTCCAATTCCGGATATTCTCGGCCCTGCTCCATCTATCAGCCTTCTCCCCGCACACCTCCTCCACTGCACACCCTCCTTCTGTCCGCTCCACCAACAGGAAACAAATGCAGCTTCAAATTTATTTTTTATTTTATTTTATTTTTTGATGGAGGAAGAGAGAACACAACCTGAACAAACAGCAACAACAACAAAAGCTCCAACCAAACTAAACTCTAGACAGAATGGTCCCAAATGTCCCAAATGTATAGAGATTCCTCCTTAATAGTCTGACCCTGTTCCTGGGCACCAGGGGTGCCCTGATGAGTAGGATTTTCTGTCTGAAAGCGACAGCCGAGCCTTCAGCTGGGAAACATTAGTTCATCCCCATTCTTAGACCTGACTCTAGGTTGCAGAGGTGTTCTCTGTGTCTAGGTGGGTTTCATGAGCTAGAGAATATGGTGGGCTGGCTGTCAGGGCTTTTCCCAATTCACTTCCTACTGTGCAGGCTGAGCTGTTATGATTCCATGACACCTTGGTGGTCAAAAGACTCTCCCACCCGAACATAAAATGCCCTGGGGGGTTTCTTAAGAAATTAATCTCATCTGCGAAAACAGAAAAAGCACCTTTTAAGACATTGGAGCCTTGGGTTGTGTGCGCTTGTGGGAGAGAGAACAAGATGTAGGGGGTGGAACTCAGGAAGAAAAATGACTTTAAAAAAGTCACAACCCATTGAAATGGAGAAAAAGCACTGCCCCTGCTGTGATCACTCATAGCCAGGAGCTGGCAGTGGACAGTCCTGTCATCTTTGTCCCTTCTCCTCCTTCACTGGCTATGCTCTTTACCTGGGTTTCCCTGCCAGGCCCTGTAGCTTGTGGCCTGGGTGGCCTCAGTTCCAGCCCGAGGTGACAGAGGTCAGCTGACCACACTGCCCTTTTGTGGTGGGGGTGGGGGTGGGGGGAGCAGATACTGCTTTGACCCTTGAAAGTGGGTTATCTGCTTGTGGTGGGTGAGGTGTAGTATATTAAAACCACACAACAAAGGTGTGAAGGGCCTGGTTTAGCTCTTGAATGATGGAGAGAGGGCCTAGGTTCTAAATGTTTTTACCGTTCTTGGGATTCCTGTTCTATGTTTGTTTTTAGGGGGTATGTTTTTCTCTTCATGCCATCCAGCATGTCCCAAGCAGAGGTGGGGGCCTGGGCTTGGGCATGGGGATCTGGGTACGAAGGGAATTTCTGCGGGGTTGTCTCCTAAGCCCATGGCCATGGTTTTACACTCCACGGCCCTTGCCAGTCCCTTGGCTGGGAAGCCTGGGCCCCATAGAACACAGGCAGGGCTTTGCCTTCTTTGTTTCCTGGGCCTCCGCTGGGCTGTGCCGGGAGATGGTGCAACTTGGGTGATAGGGTCTGGGTGGCTGCAGGTGTTTTCCTGCATCTGAGGCAGGGAGGCATCCGAGACCAGCCAGCCTTCAATGCATCTTCCATGGCTAGCTTCCTAGCCTTGTTTAATCCCTTTTAGTGGAGCAAAACCAAGGGTTCTAAATAGAATTATTTGAACTGAAGAACTTCACACTGTTCTTTCTCTTGGGGCAGAAAGATAGGGGTGTAGGTGGGGGATGAGAATAGAGGGAAGTGTGGGAGATTACTAAAAAAAAAAATTTAGAGAGGGAAAGGAAAGGGACCCAGATTAGGTAATTGGGGCCAATTCACCAGAAGACTTCAGAAAAGTTGACATCGATTGTAACTCTTCTAACTGTGTAATTACACAGCATTTGGAAGGTGAATTATTAACCCGATTGTCCATAACAACCATTGAGTAAATATACAATTACAGATTGCCAAAATTGTACAGTGAACCGATGGGCCAGCAGCCACTTTCAAGGGGCTGTAATCATCTCGTGGGTCAAGGCTGACCTGGAGGTTCCTTGGTTAATGAATCATTTACTGGAGAGACCTCAACAGCCTCAGGAAGAGAAGGTTCCCTTGGTCACTGCTGGCTCCATGGCAGCTCCTTCCAGCCAGGTCGTTGGGAATAAAGAGCTCTCGAACATGGGAAAGTCCACTGAACAGCGCTCAATTTCTGAGTGCTTATTGAGGGACTTTTCTTTGCCCAGAATGGTGTCGGATCATGAGAGGTGGGCAATGCCATCTTGGTTCTCAGAACCCTGGGGTTTGGTTGAGGAACCAGTGCCGGTGGGTACGCGATGATCTCACGGAGCCCTGGGCCTGAGAGAAGTGTAGTGTAGAGCTGAAGACATAAGAATGGCGTATCCTTTGCATTCCCTTCCATTGTCTAACCAGGGGCCTTTGCGCCCCCAGCTCCGTGAGCCTCAGTGCCCCCAGCCCTAGGTGAAGGGGGGCAGTAATCCCAGTGGGGCCTCCTCCCGGGGAAGTCCACAGCCCTCTCACACTGAGGAGCCAGCCTGTGTCAGCCAAGAGCCTCAGGCCATAAATGCAAAGTATGGTTGAACAAAAGCCGCTTTTGAGTGAGAAAGCTGAGTGGAGTTGTCCCAACCTGTCAACTTCAGATTTCTTTCCTCCTCCCCATAAATCAAAAAACGGTTGGTGGAAGGGAGGGACAGAAGCGTTTCATTTTCAGATTTTGTAAGAAAATAAAATCAAATCAAAAGAACCTGTCCCACGCTGATACCTTACATGCCAGGTTTGAGCCTGAGGCAAATTTTTGTGGCCATGTAATAAGCCTCTTTAAAATGGTGACAGACCCTTGACTCTTTGCCTTGAATTACACTGATAAAAGACATTTTATTGCGTTAGAGCTGGGGCAGGAGTACAGGACGGTTCTTGCCTGGTCGGCCTCTTTGAAACCGTGTCAGCCCTGCTGTCCACACTCCCCACCTCCTGACAGGGTTTGAGCACCATGGCGGCAGAGATCTGTGGGCCTGTGACAGAGGGGGCTTTCTGCCCAGCAGTGGAAAGTTGAGGCTCTGGACGTAAAAGGATTTCAGCCTGAGGGGCTTGTTAGGGAGAGGGGAGTGTGTCCGTTCTTAGTAGACATGAGAGATCTTGACATTGGTGGTTCCAGGTCATTCTCATGGTTGGGACTGCATGGAAATAGAGCATGGCTGGGAAGGCTAACCCTCTCAGACCTATATTTCCTAGGCAGTCTTAGAGAGATTCCAAAGGCAAAATGATTCTGAAGTGGAGGGTCCCTTTATCCCCCTCTTGATCCCTATGGAATAAGGATACGGGGATTGTGGCCCCTTGGCCCAGGGAGGCCAGGCGTCCACAAGCTGAGCTCCCAAGTGAACCTGCCCACTGGGTAGAAAGGAGTTGAGATGGTGCGTTCTTGGTTTGAAGGGCTCAGAGGTGTCTGATAACTTTGGGTGCTACCTCTGCTGAATCAACAGAATTAGTAAACCCAAGAACAGCCAGCAACACCCACTCTGTGGCTGGATTGGGAACTCTTGAATGAGTGCAGATGATACATGTGGGCATCTCTTTTTTATTCAGGAAATTCTTTCCAGGTTGGTCAGTGGTATAAATGAAAGATTAGAAATTGGGTAAAAAGCCAGGAAAGTAACTATAAAGCCAAGAAAATAGGCCTCAGATAAATAGGCTGTGTCTGCCTCGCCTTCGTTCTGTGGAACTCTGTCAGAGAGGTTAGGGCTGAGGCTACAGCTGGGCCGCTCTGTGCCCAGAAGGAGGGAAGGTGCTGAGGGACTGGGGAGACAGTAGCAGAAGTCGGAAGAGCTTGTGGGCGGGCAGAGGCCTGTTTCTGAAAGGACTGGCTGCCTTGGGATGAGGCCTGGCCTCACAGGACCAGAACCCTTGATTCAATCTCACCTCAGGCGAGAGGGCAGCCTAGTTTTGTTCCCGAAGAAATGTCAGAGCCTGACCTGCTAGACCATTTTTTTTTTCTTTTTCGTTTGTAGAGCTTTGAAGTCTTAAATTAGTTCTCACAATTTCCGAGCACTTCTGTATTAACCATAGGACATAACAGGTTTTCATTCTGGAGAATGGCCAATTCTGGTTCTAAGGATCCCTTGCCCAAGATTGTCGCAGTGCGTTTGGCCTGCCGAGTCTGCCTTCCCCACTGCCTCAGATGCACACACACACCACTTTATAGTCCCAGGAAGGCAAGTGATTGCCTGTGAATGGCATAAAGACTTGTGTCTAGGGGCGCCTGGGTGGCTCAGTTGGTTGAGTGTCCGACTTCGGCTCAGGTCATGATCTCACTGTTCATGAGTTTGAGCCCTGCATCGGGCTCTGTGCTGACAGCTGGGAGCCTGGAGCCTGCTTCAGATTCTGTGTCTCCCTCTCCCTCTGTCCTTTCCTGGCTCATACTGTCTCTCTCTGCCTCTCAAAATATGAATAAATGCTAAAAAAAAAAAAAAAAAAAAAAAAAGACTTGTGTCTAGACAACACACTCTGCCTTGGCTCACCTTGAGGGTTCCTGAAGTGAGTGGTGATGAGGGCCATACTTAGTGCCCAGGAAGGTAGACTGGACTCTGACTCCCAGCCCTGCCTTCACGACCTGCAACAGGATGCTTTTGACATCTACTGTGTCCTCGCTGGGGAGGTGAGGATAACACCTTCCCTCATCCGCAGGACCACTGTGGGGCCAGAATGTGAGGAGGATGCTTTGGGAAGAGGAGGAACATCTCCAGAGAGGCCAGGATATACTTCCTTAAGAAGGGGCCGGGTTTGGAGGCCTGACACAGCCTTCCTGGGGCTGCCTGTTCTTTGGGGCCCTTTTCCCTTGAATGGTTGCACAGATCAGTTTTGGAAGATAAGACCAGAAGACTCTCCAGCTCCCTGGGTGGTCAACCATGCCTCTCCCCTCCCTTGTCTCTCCAGCAGCACCTCTGCCCCACCCTGCAACACCCAAGAACACCTGAAAACGTCAGGGATCTCCTTATAAGTGCCAAGCTTGGGTTTGCTTAAATTTATTCTGGTATTTGCTTGAGACTCATGAAATGGTGGTATAGAGGCATAAATTACATTTGTCATGAGTTGACACCGATGAAAAGGTTCGGGGTGGCCTCTTCAGAGTAATTTGGGAGTTGCGTGTTCTGTTGGCTTTGATAGACCAGTCCTCTGCTCTGGCTGGTGTCATCAGAATTAAATGTTTGCTAAGCAAATGGTCAGTCTCATTGGATCCATCTTCATACCCCAGATGCCTTTTCCTCCCCTCAGGCATCTAATGCTTAAGCCAGGAGAAACTCAAGTGCATGATTTTCAAGGCTTTCCGGGTGTCTGGGACTATGATTTTCCACCCTTTTCTTCATTTCTCCTGTGGGTAGGGGGGCGTGAGTGGTATCTGTGAATATATTTGCGTGAGGCTGGACAGTTGGGGTGGCGGAAACAAACTCAGAACAGCTTCTTTTTATCTGCCCCCTTCTAACCACAAAGGTATTGCAGTTGAGCCCCACCTTAAGAAAGCCCCAAAACGCACGAAATCTCATCAATGGCAACTGATAAATTAGAGGGTGATTTTTCACATTACAGAAAGATTGTTAACTTTTCAAAAGGTTTCGCCACAGGGTTCCTTTAAATAGTGAGCTCCCCCACTGAATTTAAAGTGTTTGTTTACAGATCATTAACTACTTGACAGAGAGGTTGGGGAGGGGGTGGAGGAAGAAGCACTTAAAAGGTAAAATGTTAGAAGCCCTGCCAATTTTCGATAGGCCTGGAAGGGTGATGAAACATCTCTGAAATGATGTTGGTTAGCAAATGTGATTCAGTTTACAGAAACTCACTTTACACATGGCTTTCCAGGAACCTTTCAAGTTGGATGAGGGCAGGGATCACAGGACACCGGGGCCTTGCCACCCTGGTTTGAGGTGGTCTGGAGAGGACTCTGGCTTTCCTTAGAGCCCCGTGGGTGCCAGGCTCTGGCATGAGGCCTAGCTTTGCCACTGGCCTTCTGGCACAGGCAGCAGAGACCTTTTCCCTTGACATTTAGCCTGAGTTTGTGGAAACTTTCTTCCTGGTCCTCTGTGACCTTCAGTCTCTTTGGCTCTGGACCCGCCTTGGTTTCCTCCTTGAAGCTCAGACAGGTGAGATTTGTGAGATTGTGCCCCAGGAAGTTGAAATCCACCACCAGGGCCTACTTTCTGAGTCTAAGAATTAGCCTGGCAGCTGGACCCAGCCCACACTGGCCTGGAGGTTCATCCTAGTCCCTGCAAGGTCACTGGGGCACAGGCCCATCCTGGCCGGCTTTTAAGATGGCCCCTACCAGGTCTCTTAACTGCATCCCAAACTCCTGTTCCATATCTGGTCTCAAGGAGACTTTGACTGGCATGGGAAACAGGAGGGAGAAGTCATCATGCATCTGATCTAGTCTTCTCTTTTTAAGGATGAGAAAACTTAGGGTCAGAAAGGGGAAGGGATTTACTCAAGGTCATGCACAGCTGGTGCGTGGCAGAGTTGGGACTGAAGAATCTGGATTCCTGACTTTGTGCCAGCAGCCTCTCCGAAGGAGCGAGTCCCTGACATCCTAAAGGAAAAGAGTCTGGAGAGTGAGGGTCAGTGGTGTTCATAGGGGAATGCATGGGGCATGGGCATCGTTCCCAAATTCTCCCAAATTCTACCTGAGAAAGACCCCAGGTAGAGGCACACATGCATGTGTGTGCAGGTGCACGCATGCACCTGCACACACACACACACACACACACACACACACACACACACACACTCGTATACTCACACATATACTCTCACAGTCACGCACACCCCACCACGCACAAACAAAATCCTCACATTAGGACTCAGAGGAGGGGTGAGGGTAGCCCCGCCTTACCCATGGCTTTGAAGAGAAGAAAGGGGGGAAATTTGGAGGGAAGGTCAAGTTGATGACTGAAGAGACAAAGCAGTGTAGGAAAATCTCCACATTTCTTGCACAGTCATTTGTTGAGAATGTGTCAGCAAGTACAAGCCCATCTGAAACTGGCAATGATACATCTGAAATAGATTATTTAAGCCAGGGAGGCAATATTGCAAAGAAGAATGTGGCTATCAACACTTGTTTGTCTGACTCAGAGGAATAAAACACACTGAATCCTGCTTCAGCAGACCACCCACCATTCATCAGGGCGCAAAAATGGAGGTGGGGGAGAAGCAAAACAGGACGGATGAACTTGCATAAAGAGTTTCTCAAGCATCCGCATGGCTATGTCCCTTATTTTAAGAAAATGTGATATTTGAAAATAGGAACTTATGAAAGCTGAGGACTTCACAGACGTCCTCAGAGGGTTTATTTAGACGAACACATCCTCTGTTGTCAACTAAAGGAATCGGTGTACGATATTTTGATTTAAATGTAACTACCTGTTGGGTCCCATTTGCTATGTGCACACCTTGGCCTTTGCTCCTCTGAGCATCTGTACCTGCTTTTGCTTTTGTCTGGAAAGTCCTTCCTCTTGGCTTTCCAGGTGCAGTTCATAAGTTACCTCTTCCTGAAAGCCGCTCTCCTGCCTTTCAAGTGGAAGTAATTTCTCTTCCTTTGAATTTTCATAGCGGCTTATCTGTGCCTCTCGCATGACACACTTTCTGCATTGGAGGAGAGCGATTTCTGTCCAGGCCTTCTCTTCTCTGCCTCGTTGAGGGCTTTACTGGCAAGTCTGTCTGGGTTTTCTTTGTGTTACCCCCAGATGCTGGCCCATTGCTCTGGGCATTACAGGCCCTCAGTAAATAGTTGTTGAATCAACACATGAAAGAGTGAATGAATGGCATTAACCTGAATAACACATTTTGCATAGTGAGGTACACAGTTAAAGAAAGAAAAAAAATCTGTCCTAAGACAATTTGTCTTTATAGAGTTGCCCTTCCAGTCTCCTTGATTAGTTCCACCATTATAAGGCAAAAGCTTAAAGTGTAATAAAAATTTATCTAATTCACAATCAAGTGAAAATACTTTGGGCCCAGAGCCAAAGAATATTATTGGAGCGCACTTTTTTCAACACCCTAAATTTAACCAGCTGGAATTCTTTTTTTTAAAGTACCATCCTATTCAACCTTTTTGAAATGAAGGATTTGCCTTTTAGTGGGAAATCTGCATTTCAACACAAAGATGGAACACAATGTCTTTGGTTTAGTTATTCTTCAGAAAACTAAGCTCTCTCTCTCTCTCTCTCCCTTTTTGAATTACATGCTTTGCTTAAGTTAAAGACACAGATTGCAGAAAATTTTGTTTAGGCCTGACAGATTGGTGGCTTGCATTTTTTGCATTTTTATAGATAAAGGGGCATGAAAGGTGTCATCTCTCCTCCCTTTACAGAGTGAATTTCTAGGAGAAGAACTCAAAAGGTGAAATTAGTTTTTAGATAATCAAGGTTATGAGAGAATAGAATTGGTCAAAAAAGAAAAAGAATTTTTAAATGAGTGATTGATGAAATTAGAGTCACCGACGAAGGATTAAGGAATATAGAGATCATGAGCAAATTTCAGCAAAGAAGTTTTGTTAAGTGTGATAGCTCCAGAATTCTTGCTTGCTTTCATCTGTACAAGATACACTTTTTAATTTTTTTTTTTAACGTTTATTTTCTTTTTGAGACAGAGAGAGACAGAGCGTGAACGGGGGAGGGTCAGAGAGAGAGGGAGACACAGAATCTGAAACAGGCTCCAGGCTCTGAGCTGTCAGCACAGAGTCCGACGTGGGGCTCGAACTCACGGACCGCGAGATCATGACCTGAGCCGAAGTCGGACGCTTAACCAACTGAGCCACCCAGGCATCCCAAGATACACTTTTTTTTTTTTTTTTTTTAAACATTTTTAATTTTTTTTAACGTTTTATTTATTTTTGAGACGGAGAGACAGAGCATGAACGGGGGAGGGTCAGAGAGAGGGAGACACAGAATCCGAAGCAGGCTCCAGGCTCTGAGCCATCAGCCCAGAGCCCGACGCGGGGCTCGAACTCACGGACCGCGAGATCGTGACCTGAGCCGAAGTTGGCCGCTTAACCGACTGAGCCACCCAGGCGCCCCGCCAAGATACACTTTTTAAAGAGCATCATAATTTGGTAAAACCATAGCTAGTAAAAAAAAAAAAAAAAAAAAAAAAAAGATGGAAAAAAATGCTAATTTAAATGCTCATTTCTAGAACAAAAGGCAATGCAATTTTGACAATATCAGAAGGTTAATTAAGAAGTCTGTTAGCAATGATAAAGCTGGCACATTTTCAGTTTAGACTGACATGACTCAAGACATAGGCACAGCTAATGTTTGCTCTATAATACTTTGTTAAGACACAGAATCAGAGAGAGAGGCGCTGGTATCTATTGTAAAGGGAGGGATAAGAGCTAGAAGGGCATTTGGTGGACTTGCTTTCCGGTTAAAGAAGCCTGTATCCCAGACTAGCTGCACTCGTTATTTTTGTGATTTGGATCCAATAATAGTGATAAAATTGGAATTGGTTCATTCAGGAAACTGTACAAACTTTCAGGATGTGTTTTAAGTGTAGTCTGTAAGTTGGCTACTGCCTGGGGAAGAGGGGATTTGAGGATCTTGGAGCTGGAAAAGAGTGTCAGGGTCCTTTATTTTGGCCTATATCACCAATATAGAGATCCTTCCCCATTACGGTGGGTTATCAGTCATTCTTTTCTTGAAGACCCAGAGTGAATGGGAGGTTATGGCTTTCCAGGGTGACCTGTTCCACTTGGGGACAGTTGTACTCCTTTTGTGCCCTATCTAACTGGAAAAACAGGGAAGTCTTCTAAAAACATATGTTTAAGAAAGGAAATATATATACACCTATATACATTTCAGGAAACATCAAACACCTATATGTCTGTGTTCTCCTCTAGAGAGGCCTGGGGATTTAATACCTGAAAAAAGTTGGGCGCCCAGAACAGTCTCTAAGTGTGTTGGAAATGATGCTTTGTGCTTAGCTGTTTCGGCACATGTGTAGATCAGCAGTATTACTTGTCGATGAGAAAGACTCTAATGTGGCTGCATTACATACCCAGTGATTAATTTCAGAAACAAACAGCATGTCAATAATAAAGGAGTCTTTGAGATGTTCTTGAGGAAGCCTAAGACTTGACTCAAGGACCTTAAATTCCAGGGACATCCCACCCGGCTTAGAGAGCTCTGCATCAAAAGTCGGTACCCCACTGTACATAGAAATGTAGAGTGACTAATATATAACCTTAAATCAAAACCATTCCTGATTTACTGCAGGTTTTTAATGAGACCTGAAAAAATAAGATTCATTCTTTTTCATTCAGGCGTCAGGAAACATTGCAACCTAATAATGCATAAGGCATTTCTGAGGAGATGCCCAAGTGGAGATGCTGGATCTAGAGAGACCTTTATGAAACAGAACAGGTTGAAACACCTTTCACCAGAAGAGCACAGGCATTTGAAAAGACTGATCCAGAAGAGGGCAACACATCACATTTGTGAGCCCAGACAGGGAAACAGAGTCCAGGTTTACCCCACCCATGCAGTGCGCCACAGCTGCTTCCTCAAACATTTCAGCTTTTATGAAAGGGGTGAGGACACCATCTGTCTGACATAAACTGGTTTGGATGTTGTCTAGTGCAAAGAGCGCCCTGTACTTGATAGAAAGCCTGGGTCTGTTCCCTGCCCTGTCAGTGAGGGAGGTTGGAATTCCACATGAAGGGATTCTTAGGGATGTCCTGGGCTTGCTCTGTTTTGGACAGTTCTCGTCCTGAAAGAGGTGAATCTCAGAAGGGACAAAAGTCTCATAGCCAATCTGGCTCTCTGCCAGCGGAACATGCTTCCAGCTTCCGTGCCTCCTCTTACCCCAAGACAGCATTGTCTTAAACTGGGCTGTGTCCTCAAACCACCTGGGGGACTTGCTAAACATAGATTGCTGCATGTCTCCCACCTCCAGGGTTTTATTCAGTAAGTCCGAGAATTTGTGTTTCCAACAAGGTCCGAGAATTTGTGTTTCCAACAAGCTCCGAGCCATGCTGATGTGCTGTGCTGATGCTGGGCCTGAGGCTGCCCTAAGAGAACCACCCAGGAAACAAAAGAGAGCAGAACTAGATTTCCCACTTTCCAGCCAGCTACCTGAGCCCACCACTCCCTGGGGGAAAGGGAGAGAAAAGGCCCTCAAAGGGGTGGGGGGGGGGGGCGGTGGGTAGGCAGGCAGGTAGAGCTGCTCCTTGAGTGTCATGCTTCAAAGCATTAATTGTGAGACTTTGCCTAAAACATGATGAAATCACTGAAAGCATCATCGCAAGAAGTTAAACCCTAGGGAGGCTATTAACAACTTAGCATTTCCAGTTCCTGTGGGAATGTTGACAACTTACCAAGGAGAATGTGTGCAGAGGCTGCAGAATCAGTTGGGGCTCCCCATTGCCTGTGCTTTGACAGTCTTCCTGGAGGAAGAGAAATTCAAGTATGAGTCTCTCAGAAAGACAATGTCAATAGCTTGTTAAGCTGATAGGAAGGGGTGTGTCCCTCTTCAGCCGGCCAAATTCTGCAGGGGAAGCAGAGGTAGAGGGTGAAAACAGTGGAGGGGGGGGAGGGGGGAGAGCCAAGAGGGTCAGGAAGTAGGTCAGGTGGTGTTGTTTTCCAATTTTGAAACCAAGTCAGTTCATTTGGACCCTTTGAAAGGCCCACTCAACACCCCTGGGTTGGACTCCCTCCCGAGAGGTTGCAATGAGAGAAGTTGTTTCTCCTAATGGGTCAATGAGTGCCTGTTAACTGGCACTCCTTGGGCAGGAACCAGGGGGAGGAGATAGATGGATCTCCCAGGAAAGAGCACTGGTGGGATGCAGGAGAGTAATTCTGATCTTCACTTTGTGGTTAACTATCAACATAGCTTGTGGGCTAGTCACTTAATTTCACAAGCCCTCAGTTTCTCCATGTGTAAAATGAAGGCGTAGACCTGATGATCTTGTTCGTTTTTCACAATTCAAAAACCAAAAACAGGTCATGGTACCAGATACCCAGATAGTCTCCTCGAAGAGCCCTTGCTTTGCTATGTGGCCTGGCCCACTTCCCCACAGGGCCCCTGGAAACTCAGCTTGTTCAGGGCCCCTGGAAACTCAGCCATGTGTAGACATGGTTACCAACCAGACATAAATGCAAGTGGTCAGGCCTGGGTTAGGTTAACATTCCTCTCATTTCTTGCTGGAGGCCTATCAAGGCAACTCAGCTTCTCCTCTCAGACTAAATGGCAGGGAATTTAAAATCAGACTGTCCCTGTGCAGGTGTCCAAGTATTTCTGCGTTGTCGCATTTCTGCTAGGGTTACGGAGTTACCTCAGTTGTGTGGGTCTCTAAGAAAAGGATCTCAGTCTTGGTGACAAACCAACTTCTGAAATGGCTAAGACGAGAACAAGTGCAAAAATGGATTCTCAGGTTTCTTGTTGAAAAACACAATGACTAAATCTGTAGTTAATTTTGCCCTATACTCTCAATACCCTGTATAATATACACAGTCAACTGAAGACGTGCCTGTTTTTTAAGTCCAGTCTTTGCACTTTTGCTGGTTCATTTTGTGTCATTAATTCTGTTTGGGGCTGGAGAGAATGACATGCCTGTGTAGATGGACTCAGGCTAGGCAAGGCATCCACAGCAGCCTCCCTTTGCAGGCCTGGTAACAACATAGCTTAACAACAGAGCATAAGAGCTTCCATGAGCAATATGCCATTGTTACCCACCATGCTTCTCATGAAAGGAAACCTTGTGCTGACTGCCCTGGCTGTTCTTGGCAATGTGAATCTATATAAGGAGAACAGGATGTATTTTACACTTGGGACCTGCTATCCTAGAGTATAACAACAACACTTTTAAGTGCTCTTAATATTAAGCTAATGGAAAACATACTCTGTTTACTCACCATCAAAGTCTGTTTTTCTTCTCTCCCTCCTCCCCCAATCATCACAAACTCCAGGCCTCTAGAACACGCTGAGTATCTCCTGCTCCATCTATCCTACCCTCTGTCTCAAGGTTGACCTCTACATGCTTGGTTAGCTCAAGGTGGACTTGAAAAAACTAGGAATTTACCACACAAACCATATAATCCCCAGGTTGCACAAACCAAACATTTCCTTTTTCACCAAAGTCTCAGAGCTAGAAATGCTTGATTTATTGCTAGTATTATGTTTATTAGTGTGAGAAGTCATTTCTCCTCACCAGAGTGCAACAAAATGCAGTAGAAGGGAGAAGGTGGGCCACTTTTTCTGGGTGCTGCTATTATCAGAACGCTGGTCTACCCTTGTTATTTAATAGTGGGATTCCTCACCCTGAAGATGGGGACTTGGCCAAAGTTATCGTAACCCCAGAAGTCTAGTATTTATTCTCCACTACTTTGTGTTGTAAGAAGCCATGTCTATATGGGGTATTTTGCTGATGGGATTCAAGAGTGTGGCCCAACCAAGTCCCGAATGTCTAAGATTTCCCTGTCTTTGGAGGTGCAATCTGAAGTACATATTGTTTTTTGCTTGGGCGTGTCAAGTAAAGTAAATGTATGCATGTAAACCAGCCTTGCAGATAAATCCCTCCATTTTACCAGTCTACCCCATAATATTGCCAATTTCCCCCTTGCTATTTACATATCTCTTATTATAAGACAATAAACAATAACAATCAAGCAAATGAACCAAAGACTCCCCCACCCCCGCCAAAAACAAACCCCTTCTGTTTTGTTGAAAAAGACTAAAATCAAAAACAAAACAAAATTGTGGAAATAACTTCATCACAGTTTTTTTGGGTTTTGTTTTGTTTTTTTTATCTTTATTTTTTGATATAGGCCTTGAGCCTGTTAACTATCTGCAAGGCTGTTGTAATGATGTTAATCTGTTTTAATGGAATTGAAATGTGATATCCTGTGGTTTACGATGCACATTGTTTATAGCTTTGGTGCTTGATTTTGGGTTTCTTTCACAGATAAACTTCTGCACTGGAGGGGCCTCTCCTCCCCTCGTTCTGCACATGGAGCTCTAATCCCCACGCCCGGGATGAGTGCAGAATATACCCCGCAGGGTATTTGTAAGTTGAGCATTATTTCTTCTACAAATGTCCATGTGTATAGAGATGAGAGTTTCTGGAAATCACCCTTACTTTTTAAGTACTGAAAGGAGTTACTTCCAAAATAGATTGGCATCCACATATGTATTATTCCATTACTCACTTGGCACCCTCTCCCTGCTCCACTCAACCCCCTCCTCTTTTTCCCTCCCCTTTTTTGTGTCATTCCCATGGAGCTGACAGTAGCTCATCCCTGTGGGTCTCCTCCCCAGGGTCTTACCTGGCTCCACAGCTGGTGACCATAGATCTCTGTGTGTCCAGGGCCCATTTTATTGCTGGACATTCACTTCCATGGCCTCATTTAGGACTTTGAGTTTATTCCATGGCATACCTGTTAGCAGAGGCCAGAATCAAAAGAGGTCAGTTTAGAGTTACTCTACAGTTATTCTCATGCATGTTATAGATGCATTTACATGTGTATTTAAACATAGTATATTTGTATATATACATGGCGCATTATATATGTGCACACACAGAACGATTTCTACGTGTTTTTCTCCTAGTTTTAGAGAAAAATGCACAGCATTGTTGCTTAAATTCAAAGATACCACTACCACCGCCATCACCACCATTAACACCATCCGCTTATGTGTGCAAACCGACTTTTATCTTTTTGTGAAATTCAGATTTATATGTTTATGAAAATGTTTTTGAAAGATGTTGTTCTAGAAGGTAATACAGTTTGCTTTTCTGTGTAGTAATAAATGATATGAGTCATGCATGGCTAAAAAGTTGGGTGGGGGTAGGGGTCGATTCTGCCCCAAACACAAAAAAGCAGGTTCAAGGAAAAAAAAAAAAAAGAAGTGTGACACCTACCTCATTTTTATTTAAGGAATTAATTTTTATTTTGAAAGTCAGTGAAAGGTTACCTGTTGTGGAAAGAAGAAAAGAAAGAACATAAAAAAGAGCATAATGGTGGGGAGTTCAGCCATACAGGGGACCTGGTTTTAGATGGGAGAGATAAAGTATACCCAGCCACCTTGTGAATGGTGTCTGCCTGCAGGGCAGGGCATGCGCCCTGAGACCAAATTTGAAGCCAGTTGTTTATTTTGTTAACTCCTAGGTAATCCTAGGTAACAAAGAGTTATTGTGTGAATTTCACAAGTCCTCAAGTCCTGAGGGCTGGGCGGTGCAGGGGTTAAAAGCACCTCTTCTGCCATCCCCTCCCCAACACGAAGCTGGGCCTAAGCCTGGGTTAGGTCACCGATTGCAGAGTTTAGGGGGTTGGACTCACGGTTTCGAGTCCCTACATGCTGGCTGGGTGGGGAGAGCTCTCCTCCTTTTGCTGGGGGTGCCTGGGGCCCCACACTGGGCTGTGGGAACAGAGCCACCCCCTTGGAGGGAAGGGATGAGAAGGGAGTAGGGCAGCAGAGAGGAGGGTGGAGCTGAGTGGCCGAGGGCTGCTGGCCTGGGAATCAGTTCAAGGTCTCTCCCTCTTCCGCTGACCCTCCTGAGGGCAGGGGTGGGAAACTAGGAGCCTGCTACAGAATCCATGTCTTCTCCCCCTCTTCCTGCAAAGGGAGGGTACCTAGTTTGCTGGTGCCCATGCTGGCAGGACCAGTTTAGGAGTGACCAGACAAGGTATGTGGAAATGGGTTGTGGAGTTCCAGAAAGCATTCAGCAGAGCTGACCCCCAGGCCACTCAACTGCCTTAAGCAGCTGCCCTTGGCTTTCAGAGCACTGAGCACTTAGCACTTCCCTGTGGCATCCCTGCTGGTGGACCACAGTCATGGGCCTTAAAATGGCCCCTCCTGCCACCCTGTAGCCAGGACCTCCCTCCCTTTGGCCTGAGGCCTGGATTCTAGATTCTGGATTCCAGCCTTCTTCTGGAAGCCTTTCTGGGTGTACAACCTGGTCAGTCATCATGCTAGGTAACTAACCAAGCCTGGGAGTAATGAAAACTCACATTCACCTTGGACCTGGTAGTTTACAAATGGCTTTTATACACGTCTGTCATTTGAACCTCACAATTCTGTAAGGTACTGTTTTTATGCTCATTTTACAGATAGGAAACCTAAGGCTCAAAGAAATTAAGTGTCTCAGAGCCCATAAGCTGGCAAATAGTAGAGCCAGGCCTCTGGTGTCAGACTTCCTTGTTTTTCTCAATCCTGAGGCTTAGATCACATGACTCTTTAGCATTGGCGACAAACTAAAAATGGGGTTATTCCTTCCCATACAACAAAATGAAATAAAATAAAAGCTGGTAGGTGAACTAATGGCTGATTTTAACTATTTGATGCCTGGAGTTCCTATGCTTGGGGCCAGGACTCAGTTTATTGCTCTAAATCAAAACAATCCCCGTGAATGCCCAATGAGGCTCTCAAATTGAGAAGTTGATTTTCGTCAGAGTAAATGAAGAATATTATTATATTTTACACGTCAATAAATCAATGTAGCCCTAATTTTGCCACGCAGGAAATCAATTCTGGTCTTTCTAAACCATCAAAGATGTTATGAACAAAGTAATTTCACAAATTATGGCAAGTAACACATTTATTGATGACTGCAGTTTAGGAATTGAGAATCTGTGCGCACTGTAATATAATATGGTGCACTGGCATGAGCTGAGTGAAATACAGATTATATGGTGAAACTGTAATGCATCATTTGCTATTAGTGGACTGGTAATAATTACCAGTTTCAAAGCAGCTCTTTTGATGTAATCTTTAGTCTCAATCGTAACAGCCCTTCTCATTGACATTATGATTACACTAGCTGCCCTCATGATCTAGAATATCTAGTTGATAGGAATACTAAAATGCGATAGTGAAAACTGTATGTTGTATGCTCATTATAAGATAAAATGCTATCTTCTCTGACCTGATGTCTGAGAGGGGAGGGTAACAGCACAGTGTGAACATAGTGTAATACTATCACATCACTGGCTCTGAAAACAAAATTTTAGGAAGTTCAGAGCAGCAAAATAAAATGGACTTTGCTTGTTTAAGCCTTTTGGAAAGGATACAGGTGAGACCCTTGATGCAGGGCTGTGCACATTTTGGCACTGATCCGTAGCCGTGGTCAGAGTGCATACAAAACCAGATTGCTAATTATGGGTCCAGTCCTGGGATTCAGTAGGATATCATAAGCGAAAATATGATTTTAAGGCATTTGGAGTGATGAAAGTGTTAAGGACTTGTTTCAGCTGACAAATCTTCTCTTTACTTATCCAATCCGGATTGTCAGGCTAAATGTATGATAATAACACAGAGTCCTAGAGAGGCAAAGGAGAAAGCCACAGAGGGTCATGTTAGTTGGAACCAGATAGGTTTTTTTCCTGCCTATTTAGAACCCAAGTCATTGTTCAACAACAACAAAAAATTTATGAAAATACTCTCAATGATGCTTTTTATTTCCCTTTGAAGAAAGGAGGCAAACAAAAATAGGCAGATAATGTGATACTAATGTCAGCGTTTTCTTTCAAAATCTTTCTGCCTTTTTTTTTTTTCCCCTCCCTCCACATTAGGCAAATGTTGGAAACCTAATTTTGGTATCTTATCATCTAATCTTGTTAAAGAGATTTACCCAGGAGTGGGATATATTGAGTGAGATTATAAATGCATTGTAAAGTAAATCACAAGGTCAGGGCAGGGAGTCCATTATTCAGACAAGTGCTCTGAGCAAGGCTGGCTTGTTTGGGAATGCAAGTGTTGGGGCTCCTGAGAAGACCCTGCCAGCTTTTCTTTCTGACTTGCTAAATGGAGGAATCGTCGTAATTGATTAATTCCTCATTCCCACTCTTTAGCTCCATGGTGGATTTTTTTTTTTTTTTTTGCTTTTAAAAAAGTTACTGACAAATACTAGCTGGGGCCTTAAGCGACTCCTCTAGTCCCCCCTTTTAAATTTTTTTTAACGTTTATTTATTTTTGGGACAGAGAGAGACAGAGCACGAACGGGGGAGGGGCAGAGAGAGAGGGAGACACAGAATTGGAAGCAGGCTCCAGGCTCTGAGCCATCAGCCCAGAGCCTGACGCGGGGCTCGAACTCACAGACCGCGAGATCGTGACCTGAGCTGAAGTCGGATGCTTAACCGACTGAGCCACCCAGGCGCCCCTAGTCCCCCCTTTTAAAAGACTGGCTAAAGTTTATTTCTCATTTGTACTTTATGCACTGGCTTTTTGAGAATCCCTGGGAAGTTCATCTATTTTTTCTCAACCTTGTCCTTTGGCCACCAATATTTGGGCCCTTTTTAATGTTGTAGTTGACTGGTAAACTGTTAGTTAGTCCCTTGGTGTGTATATATATATATTTTTTTAAATTTAGCTATCTCCAAAAATGAATGATCGTGAAGTCAAGCTGGCCCCCTCTTTGCCAAAGTGGCATTTACCACTCTCGGGTTCTTTTCAGTGAGAGAGAAATAATGTGACTTAAGCAGGGCCCCTCTCCAGACGGCTTGGCTACTGGCCAAAGAGTTGACTAGCTGAACTGTATCTTTCTGTTTCTTTCTCAACTGGAGCTGAGGCTCAGCCGAGGGCGCAGGATGTTGTATAATTTGGTTCTCGTTGTTAGCCTCTCAAAATAATGAGGAGGAGGATAGTGTAGCATTTCTCAGCCTGCTGCCCGTCATGGTGCTGGCTGCTTTAACTGTTCTTAAACTAGGATGCTGTGTCTGCTTAAGTTGGCACCAGCCGCTCCTCCTAACTTCTCCAGACTTGCATTTGTTTGACTGGGGGAACAACTCCTAAAGATTTGATACGGCCTGTTGGTTAAATCCGAATTAAATTTCTCTTTTGAGATTTTTTGCAACATCCCTTGAGATAAAAATGGGAGTCCCCATAGGGTGTTGTGGAACCAGGATTGGGACTCACTGATCCTCACACAAGGCTGGGATGTGAGAATGTTGCTAGTCTCTCTTCCTTGGAATTATTTTAGGAGTACCTTCCCATTTTTAACAATATCAACAATTAGTGTGTTTCAGGCTAAGATTAAAAGCATCTCCAGGGCCATAGAGAATTGTAACGAGTTGACCTTCTCTTTTTTGATATCCCTATGAAATGATTGCCTATTTAGAAAGTTCACCTGCCACCCAGGGGAGAATAGAACGATGGGATTTAGGAAGCAGAAAAGTTTCCCTTAGGTCACCTTGTCCAAGGCCCTCATGTAACAAATGAGGAAACAGAGGCACAGAGATGAAATAGCTTGCCCCAAACCACAGCTGGTGACAGATTGGAGAGTTCAGAAGAGGTTTGCTGAGGTTCCTTAGAATGTAGGGATCCTCATTCTCAAGCTTGAATTGGTGCAGATTTTTCTGCTTTGGAGATTGGATTTAAAATTCTTAGAACAGAATGAAATGGCAGAAAGACCGATTCGACAAATATTTATTGGGCACCAGCCACCAGATGAACCAGGCACCAATTCTAGGCACAGGGAATATTATAGATCAGTGAGGGCTTAGGCCTGTGGGGTGGAGGGCTGGGGGCAGGGAAAGCTGGAGGTGAACCATAAATAAGCAATTGCTAACGTCCTCCTCCGCGATTAAACATTGATGTTGGTGTTGTATTATTTTGCAGGTAAAGATGAGCCCAGCAGCTACACATGTACAACTTGCAAACAGCCATTCACCAGTGCATGGTTTCTCTTGCAACACGCACAGAACACTCATGGATTAAGAATCTACTTAGAAAGCGAACACGGAAGTCCCCTGACCCCGCGGGTTGGTATCCCTTCAGGACTAGGTGCAGAATGTCCTTCCCAGCCACCTCTCCATGGGATTCATATTGCAGACAATAACCCCTTTAACCTGCTAAGAATACCAGGATCAGTATCGAGAGAGGCTTCCGGCCTGGCAGAAGGGCGCTTTCCACCCACTCCCCCCCTGTTTAGTCCACCACCGAGACATCACTTGGACCCCCACCGCATAGAGCGCCTGGGGGCGGAAGAGATGGCCCTGGCCACCCATCACCCGAGTGCCTTTGACAGGGTGCTGCGGTTGAATCCAATGGCTATGGAGCCTCCCGCCATGGATTTCTCTAGGAGACTTAGAGAGCTGGCAGGGAACACGTCTAGCCCACCGCTGTCCCCAGGCCGGCCCAGCCCTATGCAAAGGTTACTGCAACCATTCCAGCCAGGTAGCAAGCCACCCTTCCTGGCGACGCCCCCCCTCCCTCCTCTGCAATCCGCCCCTCCTCCCTCCCAGCCCCCGGTCAAGTCCAAGTCATGCGAGTTCTGCGGCAAGACGTTCAAATTTCAGAGCAACCTCGTGGTGCACCGGCGCAGCCACACGGGCGAGAAGCCCTACAAGTGCAACCTGTGCGACCACGCGTGCACGCAGGCCAGCAAGCTGAAGCGCCACATGAAGACGCACATGCACAAGTCATCCCCCATGACGGTCAAGTCCGACGACGGCCTCTCCACCGCCAGCTCCCCGGAACCCGGCACCAGCGACCTGGTGGGCAGCGCCAGCAGCGCGCTCAAGTCTGTGGTGGCCAAGTTCAAGAGCGAGAACGACCCCAACCTGATCCCGGAGAATGGGGACGAGGAGGAAGAGGAGGACGACGAGGAAGAGGAAGAAGAGGAGGAAGAGGAGGAGGAGGAGCTGACGGAGAGCGAGAGGGTGGACTACGGCTTCGGGCTGAGCCTGGAGGCGGCGCGCCACCACGAGAACAGCTCGCGGGGCGCGGTGGTGGGCGTGGGCGACGAGGGCCGCGCCCTGCCTGATGTCATGCAGGGCATGGTGCTCAGCTCCATGCAGCACTTCAGCGAGGCCTTCCACCAGGTCCTGGGCGAGAAACACAAGCGCGGCCACCTGGCCGAGGCCGAGGGCCACAGGGACACTTGCGACGAAGACTCGGTGGCCGGCGAGTCGGACCGCATAGACGATGGCACTGTTAACGGCCGCGGCTGCTCCCCGGGCGAGTCGGCCTCGGGGGGCCTGTCCAAAAAGCTGCTGCTGGGCAGCCCCAGCTCGCTGAGCCCCTTCTCCAAGCGCATCAAGCTCGAGAAGGAGTTCGACTTGCCCCCGGCCGCGATGCCCAACACGGAGAACGTGTACTCGCAGTGGCTCGCTGGCTACGCGGCCTCCAGGCAGCTCAAAGATCCCTTCCTTAGCTTCGGAGACTCCAGACAATCGCCTTTCGCCTCCTCATCGGAGCACTCCTCGGAGAACGGGAGCTTGCGCTTCTCCACGCCGCCCGGGGAGCTGGACGGAGGGATCTCGGGGCGCAGCGGCACGGGAAGTGGAGGGAGCACGCCCCATATTAGTGGTCCGGGCCCGGGCAGGCCCAGCTCAAAAGAGGGCAGACGCAGCGACACTTGTGAGTACTGTGGGAAAGTCTTCAAGAACTGTAGCAATCTCACTGTCCACAGGAGAAGCCACACGGGCGAAAGGCCTTATAAATGCGAGCTGTGCAACTATGCCTGTGCCCAGAGTAGCAAGCTCACCAGGCACATGAAAACGCATGGCCAGGTGGGGAAGGACGTTTACAAATGTGAAATTTGTAAGATGCCTTTTAGCGTGTACAGTACCCTGGAGAAACACATGAAAAAATGGCACAGTGATCGAGTGTTGAATAATGATATAAAAACTGAATAGAGGTATATTAATACCCCTCCCTCACTCCCACCTGACACCTCCTTTTTTCACCACCCCCCCCTTCCCCATCGCCCTCCAGCCCCACTCCCTGTAGGATTTTTTTCTAGTCCCATGTGATTAAACAAACAAACAAACAGAAGTAACGGAAGCTAAGAATATGAGAGTGCTTGTCACCAGCACACCTGTTTTTTTTTTTCTTTTTCTTTTTTTCTTTTTCTTTTTTTCCTTTATGTTCTCACCGTTTGAATGCATGATCTGTATGGGGCAATACTATTGCATTTTACGCAAACTTTGAGCCTTTCTCTTGTGCAATAATTTACATGTTGTGTATGTTTTTTTTTTTTAAACTTAGACAGCATGTATGGTATGTTATGGCTATTTTAAATTGTCCCCGATTCGTTGCTGAGCAAACATGTTGCTGTTTCCAGTTCCGTTCTGAGAGAAAAAGAGAGAGAGAGAGAAAAAGACCATGCTGCATACATTCTGTAATACATATCATGTACAGTTTTATTTTATAACGTGAGGAGGAAAAACAGTCTTTGGGTTAACCCTCTAAAGACAGAATAGATAGCACTGAAAGAAAATCTCTATGAGCTAAATGTCTGTCTCTAGAGGGTTAAATGTATCAATTGGAGAGGAAAAAAAAGGCCTTGAATTGACAAATTTTAACAGAAAAACAAAACAAGTTTATTCTATCATTTGGTTTTAAAATATGAGTGCCTTGGATCTATTAAAACCACGTTGATGGTTCTTTCTACTTGTTATAAACTTGTAGCTTAATTCAGCATTGGGTGAGGTAAGAAATCTTAGGACCTAGCATATAATTCTATATTGTATTTCTCACAACAATGGCTACCTAAAAATATGACCCACTATGTCCTAGTTAATCATCATTTTCCCTTTAGTTTAATCTTAAAAGCAAAACTGATTATACCAGTATAAACGCTATTTTGCTCCTGGTGAGAGCTTAAAAGAAATGGGCTGTTTTGCCCAAAGTTTTATTTTTTTTTTTTAAATGATGATTAAATTGAATGTGCAACGTGCAAAAGCCCCAGAATACAATTAAATACATTAGTAAGGAATTCATTTTATGAAGATAACTTAAATAATGTCTGTTCAAAAAATTCTGGCACCAAAAGAAATAGATCCAGATCTACTTGGTTGTCAAAGGGACAATCAAATGATAAACTTTAAGACCTCGTAGACCATATTAAAAAGAAGAGACTGACAATAAGGTTTGGCAGGAGGGTAACAGAGGAAGAAAATACCTGATCTTTTAGCACAACGTGGTACTATTTGCCATTTTAAACTAGAACAGGTGTATAAGCTAATACTGATACAATGATGATTAACTATGAATTCTTAAGACTTGTGTTTAAATGTGACATTCTTAAAAAAGAAGAGAAAGAATTTTAAGAGTAGCAGTATATATGTCTGTGCTCCCTAAAAGTTGTACTTCATTTCTTTTCCATACACTGTGTGCTATTTGTGTTAACATGGAAGAGGATTCATTGTTTTTATTTTATTTTTTTAATTTTTTCTTTTTTATTAAGCTAGCATCTGCCCCAGTTGGTGTTCAAATAGCACTTGACTCTGCCTGTAATATCTGTATCTTTTCTCTAATCAGAGATACAGAGGTTGAGTATAAAATAAACCTGCTCAGATAGGACAATTAAGTGCACTGTACAATTTTCCCAGTTTACAGGTCTATACTTAAGGGAAAAGTTGCAAGAATGCTGAAAAAAAAAAATTGAACACAATCTCATTGATGAGCATTTTTAAAAAAAAAAAACTAAAAAAAAAAAAAAACTTTGCCAGCCATTTACTTGACTAATGAGCTTACTTACTCGGACTCAACATTGCAAGCGCTGTGAATGGAAAACAGAATACACTTAACATAGAAATGAATGATTGCTTTCGCTTCTACAGTGCAAGGATTTTTTTGTACAAAACTTTTTTAAATATAAATGTTAAGAAAAAAAATTTTTTTAAAAAACACTTCATTATGTTTAGGGGGGAACTGCATTTTAGGGTTCCATTGTCTTGGTGGTGTTACAAGACTTGTTATCCATTTAAAAATGGTAGTGGAAATTCTATGCCTTGGATACACACCGCTCTTCAGGTTGTAAAAAAAAAAAAAAAACATACATTGGGGAAAGGTTTAAGATTATATAGTACTTAAATATAGGAAAATGCACACTCATGTTGATTCCTATGCTAAAACACATTTATGGTCTTTTTTCTGTATTTCTAGAATGGTATTTGAATTAAATGTTCATCTAGTGTTAGGCACTATAGTATTTATATTGAAGCTTGTATTTTTAATTGTTGCTTGTTCTCTTAAAAGGTATCAATGTACCTTTTTTGGTAGTGGAAAAAAAAAAAAAAGACAGGCTGCCACAGTATATTTTTTTAATTTGGCAGGATAATATAGTGCAAATTATTTGTATGCTTCAAAAAAAAAAAAAAAGAGAGACAAAAAAGTGTGACATTGTACAGATGAGAAGCCATATAATGGCGGTTTGGGGGAGCCTGCTAGAATGTCACACGGATGGCTGTCATAGGGGTTGTACATATCCTTTTTCGTTCCTTTTTCCTGCTGCCATACTGTATGCAGTACTGCAAGCTAATAACGTTGGTTTGTTATGTAGTGTGCTTTTTGTCCCTTTCCTTCTATCACCCTACATTCCAGCATCTTACCTTCATATGCAGTAAAAGAAAGAAAGAAAAAAAAGGAAAAAAAAAACAAAAACAATGTTTTGCAGTTTTTTTCATTGCCAAAAACTAAATGGTGCTTTATATTTAGATTGGAAAGAATTTCATATGCAAAGCATATTAAAGAGAAAGCCCGCTTTAGTCAATACTTTTTTGTAAATGGCAATGCAGAATATTTTGTTATTGGCCTTTTCTATTCCTGTAATGAAAGCTGTTTGTCGTAACTTGAAATTTTATCTTTTACTATGGGAGTCACTATTTATTATTGCTTATGTGCCCTGTTCAAAACAGAGGCACTTAATTTGATCTTTTATTTTTCTTTGTTTTTATTTTTTTTTTATTTGGATGACCAAAGGTCATTACAACCTGGCTTTTTATTGTATTTGTTTCTGGTCTTTGTTAAGTTCTATTGGAAAAACCACTGTCTGTGTTTTTTTGGCAGTTGTCTGCATTAACCTGTTCATACACCCATTTTGTCCCTTTATTGAAAAAAATAAAAAAAATTAAAGTACACAATGTAAGCTTCTTGTGTCCTCATTTGACACACTCTGTAAATTACTTTCAAGAAAATAACAGGTTTTAAGAGAAGGCCAGTCAGTCTTTTTCAGGATTATTTCTATGGGCATTTTGATGCGTGCATTATACCCTAAAGGAACATAAAGTGCTTACTATATTAAAATAGACATATCTCAAAACATGGAAATAGTTTTTAGATTTTATAGTTCTAGAATAATTTTCAAGAAATGGAAAGTGTTTTCAGTCTGATGTTAAAAACTTTCCCTTCATGTCTTAACAATAATCCATCCAGATATAAATGAAAAATTGACTGGTAATAGCATCTTAAACTTTTATTTCCTTTGGATTTTTTGCTGTTCTTGTTGTCTGAAAGTTCTTTTCTATTCTCCCTCCCCTGCCCTATCTTAGAACATAGTGTAAAAAAAGATTTTTTAAAAAGTTAGCTCTTTCATTTCCATATGAGTCTTTCTTCATACCAAAAATAACATCACCCTCCCCCCCATAAATATCCAGAAACAAAGGCATCATGTTAACGAGAGAAAGAGAGAGAGAGAGAGAGAGAGAGAGAGAGAGAGAAGTAACCAGTAGTTCAGCCAGATGTGGCAAATCTGTGGAATCAGCCACTGATTTCCTGAGATCTATGGTGGTTTGCCTTGTGATCCTGTGATCTTAGGGACCAGAGATGGGACAGATCTTTTAGAACTTTTTATAGTGTTTTCCTGACTGGTAGCATATGAGAGGGGGGGAATATGCTTCAGTGATCTTTTGCCCAACCAACAGATTTATGAAATGAAACATAGCCTTTGAAAAGCAAGTTAGGTCCATTATAAAAACCCCTCCTTAGAAATCTGTGTTGTCAGTTTTACAAATACTGCATGCTGCAGCATCTATTTGCTTTATTAAAACACATACTTCTGTGATACTGTCTCCCTGTTCCCAGTGTAGATGAATGGATACAACGTTGTTCTTCTTTTTGTAAAAACCAAAACAAAAGCCGTTCTGTTGTCTTCTTGTGGTAGCATTTTCGTTGCTCAGTTCTTATGCCCTGGTGCCTGTGAGGTGGCCTTTTCATGTAATGCCTTTTATCTGAGACAGGAATAGTTTTATCCTTCTAAAATACACAGAAAGTAGGTGTATTTTTTTTAAAGCCAGTTTGGGTGGGAAGCAGAGAGTGGAGGCAGAGAGGAATCCCGTGAGAGAAGATTTGGGGTTGGGTACAGGGGCTGGGATCAGATGGATATATCTTGCAGAACTTGATAATTGGCAGTGACCTGAGAGGAGATATTTGTGTTTTGAATTAGGTTACTTCACAACTGAATCCAGAATGCTATTCAAGATAGAAATATTCTCCAGTGCCATGCCAGTTTGCGATGTGGTGACTTCTGCTCCACCGTATTAAATGTCCATAAAACCACTGTGTGTCCCTATTACTCTTTTATTAGGAGCTATGAGTGCAGCTGTGCAAGTTTTATATACAGTGTTCATTTTAATTTTTCAATATATGATGCTCTTAGCATAATTAGGTTTTGCATCCTGACAGACAGAATTAATGGTAGATACTGTATACTTACTTGTATGTTCAAATTTCTTAAATCAAATGGGGAATGGGGAGGGGTGCAAACATGTGGTGATAAATCACAGATTATGTTTGATTTACATGGTCCCAAAGTTAAATAAATTTATCGGGAGACACGTTCTTCAGGGTACTCAGTCTCCTGGCTTATTGAAGCCCTCTTATAAAATATGATTTCTGAAGCTGAGTGAACAATACGAGCATGAAAATCTAGGCAATAAAAATATAACTTATAACTGACATCTGTATCTGGAACCCCCGAATTAAAAAATCTTAATGCAAAATAACAAAAAACATTTCCAACAGAGGATGAATTCGAGATTTTTTTTAAATGAGGAAATGCTAAGGATATTAACAGTTTTCAGAATTCTCAAGTTTATGCGACACCCAGATGTGTTGATGCAATGTGCTTTACCCACCTGAACTCTTAACGCGTCAATGTTCCTTTTTATCTTCATTTTGAGAACAGCTTCATAATAAACAGGAGTACAGCAAATACTATTTCTCACAGATTTTAACTTAGAAACCCTCCCAGTGCGTGGGCTCTCCCCATCCTGAGACCATTTCCTATCTTCTCTTTGTTTAGGACCCTACAAAAGGACCGAAGCCAAATCATTGCAAAGGTGGCTAAGAAGTGGGGTGAACACTTGTTTCTTCATTTGTACCAGCCATGGCAGGAAGTGTGGAGTAGTTGAGTTTTTCCCAGGGCATTCTGTGCTAGAACTGTTTATTTAAATACCATTTTTGTGTGTGTAATAAGTCCATACTGTATACGTTCATAATGCTGGAAGTGAGGATTTGAAAGGCAGTGGCAGTGGGAGTTAGATATCGTTTCATTTGGAGAAATAAGGAAATGAGGAGGTTTATTCACAGACACTAAAAGTTTGTTCAAAGGTGCTGGGATATTTCAGGCTTTCCTGAAAAGGAGTTGTGGAGCCTCAGGCCCCATCCTGTCCTGCTTCGAACACTGTACTCTCAGAGTGAGAGGGAGGAAATACGGTGTTTTCTTTCTTTCTTTCTTTCTTTCTTTCTTTCTTTCTTTCTTTCTTTCTACCTCTTTCCCCTGCTCCGCGTGTGCACACACTAACATGAGTTCTTAGGACTGTGTTGTAGTCGTGTTCTCTTCATTAAGATTCTGTTACTCCATCGTCCCTGGGCCTAGTGTGTTCAAGAATGTACCCATCCCATTCTCTTTTCTTTTTCAGACAACTTCCCATTTAAAAAAAAAAAAAAAAAGAGAGAAAGAAACGAAAGAAATGTGGGAATTTTGCCAGTGTGAGGATGGGATTGGCAGTGTTCTTTAAACCTGCTTGGAAAAATATTTTTTAAAAGACCGTTAACTTTTAACAGGCACGAGGCACTTAGCAAATTTTCCTAAGTGTCTCCTAAGGCCCTGCCGCTTTCCCAATTAAAACTAAATGAACCCATGTTTAGAGCAATGGACATCAGAACACACAGCCAGAATTGGGATTCTGGACGTTTATTCCAGGGCTGCTCTAGCTACAAATTGTAGACATGGGTTGTTGGGTGTGCACTTTTCCTTGCTGTCATCTTGTTATCCCATTAGCCCTCTGTTTCATTGAGTAAAACACATGGCCAGTGAATCAGCCTTTAGGGGGGATGGGTCTGTTTCTCTCTCTCTCTCTATTTCCCAGTGTCATCTGTGGTCATGGGAAGCGATTAATTCCTCCCTTCCAAAAGGGGAAAGGAGATCAGTACAGTTCACCTGGGTCATTTGTACTCAAGATCCTAAACTCGCCTGAACAATTCCAACGGTTGATCCAAATACTGTTTTTCCTTTCTGTAAAGTGGCAAAGACTACTTAAAGGGAGCATATATATTAGGTCCTTGTGATTCAGCAGAAAGGGCAAATTAAGCGATTTCCCCAAAGTCTCTCCTCTAACGCAGGACACCCCCCTCCCCCCCCCCCCCAAACCCACAGGGGGCTGTGCTTCTCAATAACGTAGAGCGTGGTACATGCCCAGGCCGTATCTTGTCAGTAGAGCTTTCAATACTGGTAGCAGGTCTGACAAAGGGGTTCGATGGGGGTATCAGCCAGAGGGGCCTCCACGACAGTGGCAGGGCTGGACTGGGAACGGGGTTCCCCAGAGCCCACCTGGACACAGGAGGCCCCTCAGCCCTGGTCTCCACTGCGCAGGGGGCATTCGAGAGAGCAGCTGAGCTCCAGACCCTGGGCCTCCTGCGGCGCCAAGTCGGGGGAGAGGAGGCCCCAGGCCCCTGCTTCGGGTCGCCATGGCAACGAGCCCTGGAATGCCACAGTGGTAGCCCTCTTCCTCGGCACATCCGGACTCCCAGTTCTGCTGCTTCAAGTCAATGTAACACAGCAAAGGGAGGAACCCCGGAGGAGAATAACCACTCCCTTCTTCCCTTCACCATTGCCTTCCCCCTTTACCAAAAAGAAAAAAAAAAAAAAAAAAAAGAAAAGAAAAGAAAAGAAAACTGCATGTTTGAAAGAAACTACAGGCAGTTTTTGGTGCAATTTGGGAGCAACTATTTTGGGTTCTGGTTTCCTCTTCAGGGATGTGTTCGCCTCTTGTAAATCGTTGGCTGCTTTGACGTTGAACTTGATGACATTTCATGTTTTCGTTGTGCTGCTTTTACATCAATTTTGAGTTTTTGTTTCTTTATAATTTTATTATTATTTTAAGGAAATGTCCCCCTTCCCTCCTCCCTCCCCTGTTCTCCTCAACCAAAGGACTGTTTCCTACTCAGTTTTCTCAGTCATAAGGGAAAGTGTTTCCTTCCAGGTGTGTCCCAAGTTTATTAGGACTACCATACGATTGGGATCGGGTAGCGGGTCTGGGTCCTCTGTGGGGAAGGCAGGGAGGGAGGCATGGGAAAGGTACTCAGGGGGCAGAGATTTGGGGGGAGGGGATAGAGTTTGAAATCATGTTTAAAGATGCCAGTGGCTCAACCTGTGGTTGATTTAAGTTATAATTTTAAAGAGCTAGTTAGAGAACAGAAAATCACTGGGCCGAGTCACACCTGTACTTTTTTTTTTTCCCCTTCCTCTGTCTCCAACCTCCTTCTAGGTTCTTCACACACCCCCATTCGGCGTAGTACCCAGAGAGCTCAAGATGTGTGGCAGTTTTCGGATGGAAGCTCGAGAGCCCTTAAGTTCTGAGAAAATTTGAAGTCCCCAGGGGCGGGGTGGACGCGTGCTGCCCAGCCGACATCTGCGTGGCCTGTCATCCTGCTAGTTTGTGATGTTTTCCGACAGTAGCCTCCAAGAAGCCGTTGTGCGAAGACAGAGTCCTGCAGAGTCCTTCCTGCCCAGGCCTGCAGTGCCATTTTATTTATATTTTTTAAAAAAAAGTAAAAGCAAAAAAACAGACCCACATTGGAACGGTGAATCAGTCCCATATAGAGGGCCCATGGACCATCGCTGTCCTGAGTGACGTCCTGGCCCTTTTGAAACCAGCCAACCTAATTACCTGTATTGTGGAATCGAGCATGAGTCCCCCAACCCCTTGTTTCTATACATTCTATGTTGTCTTTTAAAAAGTGTGCTTAACATTGACACAATAAATGTTGGAGCTTTAGGTGGTGTTTGCTTGTTCTTTAATTATTGATGCTTATAAGACAATGCAGCTGCTTATGACTTTGTATTTCTGTACCCGTTTCCTGCAGACATCCATGGGGTGGGTAGGAGGAACAGATTTGAGGAATGGGTAGGAGGTGTAGGAGGGGAAGGAGGTTACTGCTTATCAGATGGCATAAATTTTCAAGGAGAATCAACATGCAAAACCTGGGAATAAATCATAGCAATATCATAATTAATGTAGTAGTAGTGCTGCTGTTTATTAATGCTGAAGTGTGGTTTTCCTAACTGTCTGACTTATAATTTGCATACCATTAAATAATGCATAATATGGCACGCTGAATTCTGTTTTTCAAATATATGCTTTTGGTGGCTACCATGCAGGATTTGAATTTGTCTTTTAATTTAGCTCAAGAAAGATAACGTCACTGGGTTAGTGGTAAATCCCAAAGAAGGTGATAAATGTCAGTAGCGGCTTATTAAATATTCCAATTTTAGGTTCCCAAACCTTTGGCAAATATATCTTAATACAGACAAACAAACACACATAAAACTTCTTTATTACTTACATTAACTAACACCAGGAAATTTGGGGCAGATTTTATAAGGGGGAAAATTGTAGGAGGAAAGAGGTTCACATCAGAACACACGATTATAATCGTGACGTCCATTGCTTGGAAATTAGTGACACGAATAAGTTAGGTCTACAAACAGGTGATAAAAATCCCTTCTGGTCCAGTTAATTTGCAAAGAACTTTTCTCAATTTGGTGTTTCCTATTGCCTGGAGAACCAGAAGAGAGCTAGAAACAATATAGCATATTAAAATAGGTTTATAAATAATAGAACTCAGACACCTGTGTATTATAGATTTACATATTGGCTGTGAACGTAAGTGAGGAAAATCTTACCCACTCACCACCCTCTGGCTAGATTGCCTAGCCTCATGAGAAGATAGCAAGATAATTGGCATCTGGATTCTTTCCTGCTTATTCATCATAAATAATGACTTCTTACAGTACTCTATTGCCTTATACTTTATATAGTGCTTTCATGTACCTTATTTCATCTGATCCTCGTTGGGACAGACCTCACAACTTGCACTCTGTGGGTGAGAAGATCGAGGCCAGGACAATCAGGGAGGAGAGGAGGGAAGCCAGGTGTTCTGGTGTCTAGTCCAGAACTGATTTCACTGAACTCTATAACTTATCAAAGAGCGTGTCTCTCCCTGTGTTAGCACACAAGCCATAGATGTTCATGAACATACCCAAGTATGGCTTACACACACACACACACACACACACACACATCAAGGATGTCCATAGGTAAGGGCACACAAAGTTGTCTCTTTCTACCAACAGCTGTGTGCACTGCAGGAGGGGCTGGGAACAAGGGTCCCTCCTTGCCATCTCTCCCTGGTGTCTTTTCCACGACACATAAATAACCCTGATTGACTAGGTGGCCTTGATGAGTTTTTGAGAGTTCCTCCCACCTAGGTGAGATGGGACTTCCAGACAAGCTTCATTTCATGGAGCAACACTCTCCCTGCCCTATGCTCTGCCTTTGTGTTGCTGAAACCTGAGACCAATAGGGGTTCTGTGACAGCATCCTCCCTGAATGTGCTAAGCTCCTTGCTGATACCTAGAAAAAGTGACACCTTCAAAAGGGACACCCGACTGACACAGAACTATCAGGTGTTTTTTTGGACAACTAGGCCTTAGGAACTGCAGTTGGTGTTCACTACACTCTCATTTCTGGTCTATGTTTTTACCTCTGCCTCTTACTTCTTCTCAGAGTCAGAAAGCCACTGGGTAATTGCAAGTTACTGGATAATTGTAAATAACTGGACCCATTGTAAATAAATGGATATTTCTGGGAGTGGGATTTTTGTTTTTTTGAGGGGGTGGGGGAGGAGTGAGGGAGTGGGTACAGGGTATCATTCCTTCCTCCCCCTTTTGGAAAAGCAAGATGCTTCACTAAAAAAAGAAAAGACCGTCTCTTTCTCCCCTATCTTTTTTAGCTGAAAGAGAATAAGAGTTCATTTATGAGATTCATTATGAAATGACCGTGTTGTGCTAGTGCTAGAACTTTTGAAAACCCACACAGGATTGATGATTTGGGAAGACATCTCCCTGTGTGATATGTCAAGGTCGTGGTTATCCGTGAATGGTGGAAGCCGAAGAAAGGACTGACAAATCTGATCGGGGTCCTCACTGTGCCCTCTCCTGAGAGTGAAACTTCAAACTGCAGAGAGATTAATTGGTTGCCCAGCATGTACTGAGCACGGATTAGAGGACACAGTCTCGGGTGCTCGGGAGGATGGGGACCAAATACGGGACATTGTGCTTACCCTCCCAAGCCTGGTCTATAAACATTAATTCTGTGGTCTGTCCAGACTGTCACACTGAACAAAAAGGTCTGGTTCGACTTCTGAGTCCGTGATGGCAAGACTTAGCTCCCACGACAGCACCCAGGCTTTTGAATACTGGCAGTGTTGGAGAAATAAATGATCGTATCAAAAACTGGTGGTAGTTCAAAGAAATTAAACTAAAGGTAGTTTAATTTAGGCAAGGAGAGCAAACGTGGTTTCTACTGAGGTCTCACTGAGTGCCCCGCACTTGGCCAGAATGTTTCCTGGGCACTTTTGCTTAGAGTTTTCAATAATATTTGTATCAGAGTCAAGTCTTGCAAAAGGTGAGGGATGTCTTTCAAGTTTTGTGTGCACTGACATGATTTTCCTTTTTTTGAGGCCTGGTTGAGATTAGTATTGAAGAAGATGATTATTAACATTAACATACTTTTCCTCTGTGTTAATGTTTATTCTATCAAGAATTCTTATTTTACAAATCAATGTCTCTAGGAAGTAGTGGTAGAGAGGATCAGAATTGAAGTATTTTGTAGGCTGTTGTTTCTCTTTTCCCATGCCATACAGCTATGGCTCCTTTTGGGATATAGTGTGAGGAAACAGATTTGAGGAATTTGCATACTGGCTGTAAAGTCAATATGAGGTTCAACTGGAAGTTACAAGCCCGCCTTCCTTCTCCAGGGATCCATCCTGTCTGAGTTCCTAACCAACAGGGAAACAATAGTGCTATTTCTTTTCTCAGAGTCTCTAGCAGAGACCGTACTCTTCAGTTCGCACTTAGATTAAGATGACGAACTTCACACATTCCAGAAAAATCCAGAAACATAATTGTTTTCCTTCCTGTCTTACTGTAATTAAGATACTTCCTTGTCAAATCACATTACCTTTCCCCTGATTTTTATTTTTAAAAAATGCTCCCAGAAAATACCTAAGGTTTATAGAACACTTTTATACACATGGTAGAATCAATTTTCCTAGAGATTCTAGAAAGGTAAGCCAACAGACTAAAGCTGAAAGGAACCACTGCAATCATTCATTTTACAGATCAGAGCAAGAGAGTCACAAAGATTAAATGATGGCTCTAAGATCACACAGCTTGGGGAAAAATAATAATAAATAATAATAAATAAAAAAAAAAAAAACCCGAGAGCCAAGCTCCAAACCACACAGTTAGTAGCTGAGTCAGAATTGGAACTCAAGTCTCCAGCACCTTTGGAAAGGAATTCAAGCGGCCAGTCTCTCCCTTGTGACCTACTAAATTCAGAAGCAAGAGTGGCAGAAAAGTGTGCATTACAGAAGGTTTTAAGAATAAAATCGAAAGCTTGTTTTGGTGCCAGTCCTAGTGGGGAGCATGTGAGCATGTCCCATATTTCAAGGGTTTCTAAGCAGCATCCCGATGGCAGAGAACATTTAGGTCACTACCTGGAAGCCTTCCTTCTTCATTTCACCCCTCCGATGGTAGAAATAAACTTAGGGACCAAGAATTGCTGCAAGACAGCTTTTAAAGTTAAAAGGGCATAAAAAAGAGCTACTCATCAAACCAAATTCATCTCAAATGACTTAAATAGATTTCACAATCTGTTCCATTCTCTAGACAGGATTTAAGAGAAACACCCACTTAATTTGAATTTCAAGTCCGCATCACATCCTGTTAGAGAATCCAACTAGCCAATAGCATGACCTGAATCTTGTTACTGGGGATATTTAATTTTGAGTTCAAAGGTGGTGAAATAGCAATGAACTACAGGGAGGGTTGACCGAGATGGTTTACAACTCTGGGTTGTGAGGACTGATCACCTTCCTATGCTATTGAGGCCGTACATTCTTTTTCCGTAAAGATGAAATCTTACTCCCCGCTTTGATCAGGGGCTCCTGACTCTGTTAGAGATGTACAAGTCCTGCCTCACCCTTTTATTAGATCTGCCGTGTTCAGCTCTTCTGCCGCCATTTCTTTTCTTGCCAGCCACCCTTTGATTCACGTTCACTTCTTTGAATGGACATGGGTTGACTTTGAATGTCTCTGGGCCTGATCCGGCTGCAGTCGTGTGCAGCAGCTGTTTAGAGCCCGCACGGACAAAGTCACCCCTGAAACAGGAGCAGGATGGCGGGAGGTCTCACAGAGCAACAGCAAATCAAATATCCCTGTTGAGGATGGTCTGAGATGAAGTAATTTGCCTGGTTTTGTTTCCCCCTGGCGATAGTTCCCTGAATTTCCTGAAATGGCGCTGCCAACAGGCAACTTCTGCTGCCTTCACCGTCCCTTTCTGCGCCTGTGTCTTGGCTGACTTGTCCTCTCTCCTCAGACACATAGAAAGCCTGCTGAGACGTCTGAGGTGATTAGCTTCCACTGGGCTCTAAGATTTGCAGAGTTGCTCTGCCCTATTTCAGAGTGCCCGATTTTTCACCTGTTGCTTACCTCACCACATGAAGGGGAAAAACCAAAATGCAAATACTCCTTCTCAGAAATTCACTCAAAGCTCAGAACTCTGAACATGAGAGATTTCCCTTTACAGCGATCCCCTTTGTGTGGATTTGCCTGTAGCCACTACGCCTTATTTGTGGAGTTCTTTTTATTTTTCAGCTTCTTTGAGAGTACATTTTCTTCTCCCTCTGATGGGATGATGTACTGAGGATGGACTCCTGGGGGTTATAGTGCAGGCCAGCAAATGGTGCCAGTCTCTGAGTCGGCATCTCTGGGCTGTGATCTCAGCTTTATCTTTGCTGTGTTCACCCACCTGGTGTCCCCTCTGTCTGCACTTGACGTTTTACAAAGCCCATTCCTCCCTCTGAAAAAGGAAGGGCACACCCTGCCTCCTACCTCCTACTACCCAGCAGCTCGCACCGGTTAGTTTTATGAACCACCCAAATGCTCTAGACTCCATGTAAGAATGGGTCTTGAAGACTATGGGCAAGTGGGGTTGTGGTCCATCTTAAAGGCAGGCTTTTCTTTGCTTTTGGTTAGTAAGGCCATTTTCTTTATAACTTTATGGCACAGATTAAGAAAAAAAGCTGAAGCAATTTTTGTTTGGAATCTAAAGCTGTCATCATCTTTCAAAAATGTGAGCATTTTTGAAATGGTTATATTTGCAGTGCTCAGGGTGCGTTTTATCACTTGGGTACCCCTGAAGGTTGGAGGTCTCTCTCTACCCCTTGCCCTGCTAATGGATAGCAATGGAGGGCCTTGTGTACCTACTGAAGGTTGCAAGGCACCACACATCTGTTGCCTGAAGATAGAGAGCCAGGACGTCTGAAATATGATCTCTATTGAACACCAAACCCATCTCAGCTGGCAGACTGTTGGGAGCTGGAGAAAGCGCAAAATAGAGGTTAAAATAAAAACAATAAGGGGTGCCCGGATGGCTCAGTTGGTTGTCTGACTCTTGTTTTCAGCTCATGTCATGATCTCACGGTTTGTGAGATTGAGCCCTGAGTCAGGCTCCTCGCTGATAGCATGGAGCCAGCTTTGGATTCTCTCTTTCCCTCTCTCCCTGCTCCTCCCCTGCACTGGCTCATGTGCTGTCTCTCTTTCTCTCAAATAAATAAACTTTAAAATAAATCATCATAATAATATTAGCTAATGCTTATTCAGAATTTACTATGTTCTAGGCATAGTGATAAGAGCTTTCTATGCCCATTCTTATTTCTTCTTCATAACCATCTTGTGGAGTAGCTGCTATCATTATTCCTGTTTTATCAAAGCCTAGAGAGACTAAGTGACATGTCCACGGTTGAACTACTGGCACTGCCATGATATGACTCTAGAATCCTCACTCTTAACCTCTACATATTGACTTCCAGGTTCTGTCTCATTCTAGAATTTTGTCATCATATATAATGCCAACGTGGAGGGTCCCCTATGAAAAAACAATGACAACAGTGCAGCGTTAATTAAACTGATTAGAAAGCATACTCAAAGGGGCCATGCCTTTAGGGTTTTGGTCTTGTTAACTCTTGAGCAAGGTTGGGGCGTGCATTTTTGTCTGTCTTTGGCGTTGGGAGAACTGGTTTGATTTTGTGAGGCATATCTGAGAAATTTACTCATGCATCTTCTCCATCTGCAGTAAGACTCGTTCATTTGTTCAGTCAACAAATATTTATTAGGTCCCTGCTATATGCAACCTACTGAGCTTAGTGCTGAGGAAAGGAGGCAAAGAGGTAAAGGACACAGTTACTGCCCGTCAGAAATTGCCACCAGTGGAGAATTAAATTAATTAGAATCCTACTGAATAACTAGTTAAGCTGACGTGGTGAGAACAGTGGGCCTTTTTAAATGCTAATATATAATTCACTTTGCCAAGGTAGACAGCAGGCCAGGGGCTTCAGCACTCCCAAATGAATGGGAATGTTATTCTTTATACCTTATCAGTAAGACATACTTAAAAGTTGTTTTCCTTTTCTTTTTTTTAAAGTTTATTTATTTATTTTGAGAGAGAGACAGAGTAGGGAAGAGGCAGAGAGAGAGAGAGAACCCCAGAGAGAGAGAGAGAGAGAGAGAGAGACAGCACAGACTCTGTACTGTCAGCATGGAGCCAGTCACGGGGCTTGAACCCATAAACTATGAGATCATGACCTGAGCTGAAATCGAGAGTCAGACACTTAAGCGACTGAGCCACCCAGGTGTCCCTTAAAAGTTGTTTTTCAAATGGTGGGGATGATTATACATTGATGTTTCCTCATGTATTTGGTCCAGTCCTTCTTATAAATAATAACAGCAGAAAATTTAGAATGAGAGTAGCAACGGAAACACAGTTTCTTGTCCTGTAAATCAGAGATAAGTGATACCTATATCCTACATATCCTGTGGGTATATCCTATATAAGGGATAAGTCCATGCATATCCACCCTCTGAGTTGACCTGTGACTGATTACCTGCTGCTAATTCATTCTAAATGAAACACGACGAAGAAATCTTTACTTCTGCTATGTGCTGTCTGATGATCTCTTTTGGAATGTCAGTATAAGCCAAGTTTGTTTTCCCCACCTACAGTGTGCAAGGTGGTGTTCTAGGCACTGTGGGCAACTATAAAGAAGTATAGGGGCACCTGGGTGGCTCAGTTGGTTGAGTGTCCAACTTTGGCTCAGGTCATGATCTCACAGTTCGTGGGTTCGAGCTCAGAGCCTGGAGCCTGCTTTGGATTCTGAGTCTCCCTCTCTCTCTGCTCCTCCCCCACACTCTCTCTCTGTCTCTCTCTCAAAAATAAATAAATGTAAAAAAAAAAACAACAATAAAAAAAAGAAGTATAAGACCCAACCTCTGCTCTCAAAGGGATTATAGTTAGTCCTATTAGGAGGATAAAATTATAAACATAAAAGCAGGTAATTAACAATGAAAGGGTGCCATATGAGTAATTCAGAAGTGAGAGATACAAACTATAGGAATATGAAGGAAGAAGATTTCTCTGGGGCCCACAGAGATATTGGGCTTTTCGTTGGTCATCAAAGGCAGGCTGGGACTTAAACCATAACGAGAAAGGATGAGGGCAAACCAGTTCAAGGCAGTGCTGTGGTATCTGGAGGGCAGTGGCTAGATCAGTGTGGCAGAAGAAAGTTTGTTTATGAAAATAATGGGAGCTAAGGTTAGAAACTAATTTGGAGCCAATTATGGAGGCTCTTTAATGATAGGCAAAGGGCACAATAAAAATTGTGTCCAGAGAAAAGTTTTAGGAAGAGTATAGTAGAGTATGGAATGGATTGAAGGGGAACTCAGAGCTGACCAAGAGGCCAACAGGAGGCTGATCCTTGAGGGTGTTAGCAATTTCCTGGAGGGAGGGCTCTGCCATGAGTATAGTATTTGGGTCAAGCTATGTAGTCATCTTCACAGTATTCAAGCACACAATGACGCCTTTATTCAATGGTATATCTAAATTCCCCATTTGCCTTGATCTAGATCCACCCCAGACTGACTATGGAAGCCAACAAAAGATCTTCCTTATGTGTTGATTGTTGTTAGAAGTCCACACAATGAAGAGCCTAAAGATAAAGACCTTGAGCCTGAACAGTTCCTAGAGAGGAACTGTTTTTAGAGTATAAAGGGAAAATGCCATATCTCAACAGGCATTTAACAATTTAGCAACGTCTCAAGCACAATGATAAACTCAACTGTAAAAAACAGAAGACTACAGGAGTTTTGGAGTTCAGCAGGCTCCAAGGATTTCCTTTTTTTTTTTTTTTTTTTTTAATGTTTATTTATTTTTGAGAGATAGAGGCAGAGTGTGAGCGGAGGAAGGGCAGAGGGAGAATGAGACACAGTCCGAAGCAGGTCCAGGCTCTGAACTGTCAGCACAGAGCCCGAAGCAGGGCTCACACTCACAAGCTGTGAGATCATGACCTGAACTGAAGTCAGACGCTTAACTGACTGAGCCACCCAGGCGCCCCAAAGGATTTCCTTTTTTGAGGGGGAAAGATTTAAGATTTTTAAATAATTTTTTTTCACTATTTGTAAAAGTTGAATTATGTTGTCTTTTCCTTTGCAATATGCTTATTGGTACATGCCAGATACTGTAATATGATTTTATTGTCATTGGCCACAGCATTAGATGAATTTCATAATGAAGGCATGAAGTGAAAGTAAGCAAGCATGTTTACATGGAATCAGAAATGTTCTCTGTACCAAGTAAGGCTGAGCAGGCTAGGGCTTCACTCTCTTGGGAGTTTAAATTTCAAAAAAAGAGACCTTTGTATTTTTGTATGGCAGTCATATCATCTGGTATCCCGCCACACCTCCCTTCTCCCCTGGCTACCATTCTGTTCTTCCTGGAAGCAGGATTGGTCTATGACTGTCCAGTGTCATAAATCAGGACATTTAAGGCATCCAGAGAATTCATTTTTGAAATGAATGCAAACTGGTTGCAAACTGTCCATTTCAGAAACCCTTGAGTTTCCCCCAGAGCCTCCTCCCGGCTCCTGTGACCTGTCCATAGCTATAAGCCCCAGTGCTGGCTCCACTTCTCAGGAGGATTGTCAAAGATGTAAATACAAGCTAAAGATCAGTCATGAGTGAGTGGCTGGGAGCTGCCCAAGGGGTTCAGCACATGTGGAAACATTCCCCTGAGGTGTGAAAACACTTTGACATTACAGGTATGGGTCATATTTCCCTCCCACTGAAATAGAGTATAACTGAAAAAGTTAAGTATTCCCTACAGACCTTGATGGGGGACAGGGAAGAAAGACCTCTGTGAGAGGAAGTCTGTGGAGCACAAGACAAAGCTCCCTTTTCCAGTTCAGCTCCCCCTCTCCTATGGCAGCACGGGGCTCGATTCACACTCGAGCAAAATGATAATCACTGAAAGTCGCATGTAGGAGCCCCTCCTTATCTGCAGTTTCGCTTTCCGCAGTTTTAGTTGCCCATCCGCAACCAGGGTCGGGAAGCAGGTGCTCCTGATTCAGGGTCAGAAGGTCCATAGCAGCCTTGCGCCACGTCACAACGCCTGCGCCCTTCATACGTCCCGGTGCCGATTTTACCCGGTGCCGATTTTACCACCTCACAGCCTCACAAGGAGAGAAGTACTTAGGAGGTTTTCAGGTAGAGAGATGGCATTCACATAACTTTAATACAGCGCAGGCATACCTCGGAGGTATTGTTTCGTTCCAGAGCGCCGTGATAAGGCGAATACCGCCATACAGCGCGCCAAACGAATTTTTTGGTTTCCCAGGGCATGTAAAAGTTATGTTTACACCACACTGTAGTCTAGTGTGTAGTAGCATTATTCTTTTAAAAAAGGACATGCCTTAATTAAAAAACGCTTTATCGCTAAACAATGCTAACCGTCACCGGAGCTTTCCACGAGTCCTAATCACTGGTCAGAGAGCACCGTGACGCATATAACAATAATGAAAAAATTTGAAATATTGAAAGATTACCAAAATGTGACCCCGACATGAAGTGAGCATATGCTGTTGGAAAAATGGCACTGGTAGAGGTGCTCAGCTCAGGGTTACCACAGATCTGCCATTTATAAGAAACATAGTGAAGTATAATAAAGCGAAGCACAATAAAACGAGGTATGCCTGTGTATTTTAATAATTGTTTTATTTTATTATTAGTTTTTGTCGTTAGCATCTTACCGTGTCTAATTCATAAATTAAACATTATCATAGGTATATATGTGTAGGAGAAAACATGGTATATGTAGGGTTTGGTGCTATCTGTGGTTTCAGGCATCCACTGGGGGTCTTGGAATGTATCCCCAGTGGATAAGGAGGTGTTTCACGTGATCAACCTTTACATTTTCTCCGTGAGACAGAGTTAGGTGTATGTACAGGAAGGGTGTATGTATGCACAGTTACACTTCTAACTTCTTATGTATACGCCTATTTATAACATATGCATATTCATGTCTTGTGTATGCTGCCAGTATGTACACAACCAGATAGGAAAATATGCCTCATCTGTAATGATTGTGATGATCTCAAGGACATTATTGGGCTTTGATCTTTGATATTCACCACCCCCTAGTTTCTAGAGTCTTGTCTTTAGAAACTGTATTCACTCTGCCCCCACTCTTCTCCAGGCATTAAAAGTAAAGGCTACAAAGCTGGGCTAGAGAAGGTTCATTTATCCTCTCCTGGCCTAAGGAGTCATTGTGTCTACAGAACAGATGTGGGATGGGCAGGACTGGAGTAAACCTATCCCCTCTCCTACTGGAAATCACATTTAATTTTAACCCAAGGGGCCTCTGTGTTGCAAATGGAGAGGTAATTAAGCATCCAGACTCTGAGCCTTTTGGGGTGAGAGGGCTTAGTTTTTCATATATACATCTAGTATATTTTTGAAGAGCAGAGGGTTGGGGTCAGAGAGGCATAGGAAGCCTTGAAGAGAATGGAAACAAGATGACAGGTGTTGGACGTATTGCTGTTAGGTGGCATGGAAAAATAGAACACATATTTAAAAATTAATTCCAGTTTTAAAAAGCTCAAAGAATTCTACCAGCATTCTCGGTAGTGTGACAGGGGAATGGAGAGAGCGCTCTTGGGAAGGAGAGGGGGCTGGAGTGCCCCTTCTGCTATCATTATCATCATCATCATCATCATTAAAACATATACATTATTGAAGGGGAAAAGTTCCACCTGCAGAGACCTGAAGTAAGACCTCGAAGGACAGGAGCCCTCTGTTGGTAACGACACTTGGTTGTTAACCAACACAGCCAAGGACTGAGCCCAGTGACCTAGAGGGAGATGGCTGAGGTAACCAATCCCCTGGAGTGGTCCTCTGAGGAGTATTGGTCCCATTTCAGCCACTGCCAACAATGAACATTCTACTTGCTGCTGTTCCGTGTTGATTTAGACCATCCCTTCTGGGTGTGTGGCTGTAGTAGAGCTCAGAAAATCTGAAGCAAGCGAGAGGACTTGGGATTTCCATTTAGGAATGTTGACACCTTCCTCTAGTCAAGGGACATGGAATGTGTGAGTGTGTGTGTGTGTGCATGTGCACACACATATTGGACTTGTATAAAAGATAGGGTCAGTCCTTTTCTCCACCACCCCACTCTCGTAGGACTGGTGAAAGGAAGGTGCTGTTGTACACTGCACACCCTCTCCTTCCACCACCCTCTTTTGGAACCAAGCTGAGAGAACTCTAGCATGGGCACCCTTAGTTTTTTTTTTTTTTTTTTTTTTTTTTTTTTCTTTCTTTCTTCTTTTTTTTTTTTTTTTTTGATGGGCCAAGCTTACAGTTTTCAAAGTGCTATGACAGGATGGTTGCAAAAATAAAAAGCTAGTGAAAGCTTAGTCACAATATTTCTATAGCTGGCAATCAAAAGATCATATTGCATGCAACTGGCAAAATCATCATAGGGAAATTATGCATTTTCCAGAATACCTTATTCCCTTCTGTGTATTAAACATTACTTTAATATTCTGGTGACAATGTTTTATAATTAATCTAAATGTAAGGGAATGAACACACCAGAGATTATGTCTCAGTGCAAAGAGGTGAAAAAGGCTTTTTTGCAGTGGCAGACCGGATTACTGACTCAACTCCTTTCACTTAAGAGCAGCCACGGATATCACTAAGGGCTAATATCCCGCCCCATCCTCCAGTGAATGCAAACATTCTGTACACTTTGGGGAGTAAAATCTCTTCACTCATAAGGGTGTTAATGTTAACACAGAAGAAAAGTGTTTTAAAAATTGCATTAGTTCATAGACTTACATTGAACTCATGAGGGGGAATCTAGCCCCAGAGAGATAAAAACTAAAGAGCTAAGCTATAAACCAGTATGATAACATCCTTATTATAAGATGCAAATTGAGGGACCCAATTCACTAAAACACATGTTACTGGTATTTAATTTTGCTTGTGGGAATATATCAGAAGTTGGCCTATGCCTTTTGCACAATGTACTTAAAACGAGGGCGAGTAACTTTAGCTATTAAAAAAAGTGATAAAGAAGCACAGGGCAAGCCAGGATTGAGAGATAATTGCAAGGATCTAATTTAAGTGTCAGTGTACACAGCTTTCTTCTCTGGCTTGGGCTTAGAGACGTGGCATTGGTGTGGGAAGGCAAGTGCAGCCGCATTCCTGGATGGGGAGGCTGGGGTCCTGCCATAGAGCCGCAGAATGGCAGCCCCGCTTGGCTGGCCTGGGGCCCGTGGGGACGTAGCCTGTGGGGTGGGGGCCACATGAGGCTGGCCAACGCCCAGTGGTCATCGCAGGAACTTCACTCGAGCTAGTATGTTTGGGAGCCTGTGGTTTGGAGAAGAGAAGATACACTTCCCCATGAGAAAAAGGTCAGTTCCTCTTTCCTTTGGTGGCACAAACAGCCTGCTGGGTGTGCTTGGACTTCCTGCCACCAGTTCCACCCCTGAGTAGGTGAATTATGCTTCCCTCTCTGGGTGATGGGGTGACGTGGTGAGGTTGTACCCTGTATCTCCCCAGGTGGCCATTCCTGTGGGGCTTTGCATACAAGAGAACTGTTCCCCAGCTGTCACCTCCTTTCAGAAGCCTTCCTCACATGGGGCCTCTGGGAAAGGGACCTCTCCCCTCAAGACCCATAGTGCCATCAGTGGACCACAGAGCATGGGCATCATCTGGGAACCCAGTAAAAAGCACAACCCGCAGCCCCTCCCCAGAGTGACTGAGTCATGATCTGCATTTTTTAAAAGTTTATTTTATTTATTTTGAAAGAGAGAGAGCAAATGGGGGAGGGGCAGAGAGAGAGGGATACAGAATCCCAAGCAGGCTCCAGCTGTCGGCACACAGCCTGACTCAGAGCTCAAACTCACAAATTGTGAGCTGAAATCAAGAGTCAGATGCTCAACCGACTGAGCCACCCAGGTGCCCCCATGATCTGCATTTTAACAATGTGAATTAACTTTGACAAGTGTGGCCAACCCCACCCTCTGAACTATTGCATGAACCCCTCATTTGTCATTTACCATTTAGGGCTGGCAGTGTTTGTATAATTAAGAGAGGGTTCTCCAAACATCTATTTTTTGGGCGGGGGGAGTCAAATTTTTGTGATTAGAGGGAAAAGTATCATAGTAAGCATAGGGATGCAATGGAAGTTGTCAGGGCAGAAGCTTGACACACTGTGAGATGCTACCTTAGATAACATCAAGGTCACCTTGATGTTGGTTGGGGAGGGAAGGGGTGTGTAACTCATGGGGGCATGGAGGGTCTGCTGAAGGGATACATTTGCTATGATAGTGTTCACTAAAGCCCTAGAAGAAGCTATGGACATAAGGGTGGTCTGCCACTGCCTAAGCCTTTCCAAAAATAGGTTGCCAACAACGTCCTTGAGAATGGAGTTAGGAGGACAAGGAGGAAAGGAATGGGGGAGGCGGAGAGGGGGGATGGGGCGGGGACCTCCCCCCGCCCCATCCCACCCCAGGCAACCTTAGATGATCAAACTTGCTGCCTCCAGGCAGGCTGGATCAGCCTTCAGTGATTTCAGGGGTTTCTTGGACTAACCCTGCTCCCACTAGTCTGCCAGCGAACACAATTAGGAAAATGCTTACACTGTGAAGGCCAGGTTGAAGGAATACCTAAGTGTGAGTGAGTTAAAGGATAACCAGCCAATCAATTCATAAGTCTTAACAGGAAAAGAGATGTGCCTGTCCTGGTTTTGCTAGGCTGACATGGCCAGCTCAGCTAAAACCAAGAAGGGGGCTGAGTGCAGAACATGAAGTTTGGAGACTCCATTCTTTCAGCCATGAGTAGGGCCCAGACTGAGCAAGAGAGGTGGAAGCCTCTAAGGAAGTATTCTAGTCACTCAGCTGCAAAGGCTACAGTTCAACTTTGCACTATTCAATGCAATGAATGTTTTTGTTTTTTGTTTTTAAACCAAAGTTATTTTGTGTAGAGGAGCTTGTCTCCTGAGGTTTTATTATTGGGGCATTATATTTATTTATTTGTTATTATTATTTTTAATGTTTATTTTTAATAACAGAGTTTATTTATTTTTAAGACATAGAGTGCTAGTGGGGGAGGGGCCGAGAGAGAGAATGGAAAACACAGAATACGAACAAGCTCCAGGCTCTGAGCTGTCAGCTCAGAGCCCAATGTGGAGCTTGAACTCACAAACCTTGAGGTCATGACCTGAGCCAAAGTTGGGTGCTTAACCAACTGAGCCACCCAGGCGCCCGTGGAGCATTATATTTAAATATCTTATCTCTCCATCTGCCCCTGGCCTACACTTTGTGGCTTTCCTTGGAGCAAGGACAGTACCCACACATAATTCTCTGTACAGATGCCTACATGTGGCCCTTTCTAAGGGCCAACAAGAACTTTGTGTGGTAATTTCCTCTCCCAGGATGGCCTTTACTCCTGTGTTATCACCAGGAGAGTCCACACACAGTGAGGTCTCTGGAGTGAGTAACTTGCTTATTTTTTTTCTTCCATTTTTTTAAAAGCAAAGAGGATATTTTTCATGAGGCTCTCAAAGTTCAGGTGACACCATCAGATTGATCTAAATGCTCTCAGATGGGCAGGGGATTGAGGTGGGAAGAGGATGGTATTGTTAATTAATGCTTTCAAATGTGTGGGTTAAAATGCTTATGTTTTTCCAGTGGTTCAGATCCAGGCTTAGTTTCTTGTTTGACCTTTGAGAAGCCATCTCTCCAGGTGCTTCTTTGAAAGGGAGAGTCCTAGGTGTTTGACTTCCATGTGGGATCAGAAGGAACAATTCCTGGGCACCTGAAAGAAAAATGTCCAAGTGACAGCTCTGGTTTGCTAGGGAATCAGCCCCTGATTTTTGGAGGAGACATGAGAAGTTCATGGAGGGATTTAATTCTGTTTAGATTCCCAGCCATTTTCTTGACTGCTATTCCCTGCATTTGTGCAACTATTGGCCTATACACAAGTTCACAAGCATTCTCTCATTAGATGCTTATAGCAGTACTGTAGTAATGATACAAGCAGGACAGGTGCGACTGCCTCCATTTCACTGATGGGGAAACTAAGGCTCAGAGCAGTGTGTGAGCTCTCCTGAGGTCACACAGCTAGTTAGAAGTCAACTCAGGTTCCAGGGTAGATGTGTCAGCACTGTGTGAAGATGGCATAAAATGAGATCTGTAGACCACTGTTTCTCTGACAAGTTCAAGTCCTCTGCTTTGCATTGCCCTCCTTCCAAGACAATAAGTTGGTTCAGTGCTTCTCTTGGCAAACTTTGGAAGGATCTCATTGGTGCTAGGTAGCTACTGTATGATCCAGGAATTCCAAGTATATACTCCTAGGTATATATTCAAAAGCATTAAAAGCAGGAACTTGAACAGATATCTGTACATCTGTGTTCACAACAGCGTTACTCACCGAGGCCAAAAAGTGGAAACAACCCAAGTGTCCATCAACAGATGAACTGGTAAACAAAATGTAGTATACACACACAATATAATACTATTTAGCCATTGGAAGAAATGAGATTTTGACACATGCTACAACGTAGGTGGACCTTGAAAACATTATGCTTAGTGAAATAAGCCAGTCACAGAAGGGCAACTGTTGTATGATTCCACTTATATGAGATACCCAGACAGATGACATCATTGAGACAGAAAGCAGGGGCTGGGGGCTAGAGGGAAAGTGGGAGCTGTTGTTTAATGGGCCCAGAGTTTGTGTTGGGGATGATGTACAAGTTCAGGATATGCATGGTGGTGATGGGTATACAGAATTGGGAACGTACTTGATGCCAATGAATTGTGTAATTACAAATGGTTAAAATGATAAATGCTATGTTATATAGATTTTACCCTAACTAACTACAAAAAACCCTGTTAAAAATGAAAGCAAATACACAAAACCCAAATAGAAAATGACAAGAACAAACAACAACAAAATAAACAAAAACAAAAGAGGAGGTGAGGCAAGCAAGAGAAAGCAAAGGATAAAGGATAGGTATGGGAGAGACTGGCATGGAAATGAAGAGGGAGAAAGAAAGCAATCTTGTGGGGGGACAGACGCACTCTCTGGAGCCTGGGGCTCCTGCAAACTGCCCAGCCAGTTTCAGCCAGAGTAGGGCTGATTTTCTTTTATTACATGACAGTGTGCCTGGAGCCTAGGGGCAGGATCACCTCCCTGGGGTGGGAGAAGTGTCCATTTCCAGTTTATTTATGTGTTTTATCCCAAGAGTAGGATAAACGGCTGGGAAGCTGATCTGATATTTATGTCCACTTTAAGGCTGGTGGTTGATATGAGTGCATTCCAGGTGAACTGTGCCCTCAAAGCCATTTACTTTATGGAAGGTCTCTGTTGGGGAGGACTGGGAAGAGTCATCAGATTCCATGCTTGCTGCTCCCTCTAATTATAATCTCACTTTTGAATAATTTCTGAGCACTGTGAAAGTGCAAGAAGGGGGACCCCGTCAAGTTGCTGGAACATTCCAAAGACAGGTAAGATGTTTCCTACCCCAGGTGGACTCTACTATTAGTTTGTGAAATCTGCTTTTATCATTCTAAAAGTTTCCTGTTGTCCATTCTACCCATCAAAAAAAGTTGGAAGATCTGACTTTCAAACATGTATTTGAGCTAGATCAGGGAAGACAGATTCTAATCTCACCTTGCCTGTTAATTTGTATGGTCAGTCTTTGTTTAGGATTCCCTCCCCCTCTTTTTTTTCCTCAAGCCACAAGATGATATAATCATAGCCCTTGCCTGTAGAACTCCCTGCTTGTCAAACTCTGGAGGTTCAAGTCTGTGGACAGAAAGAGGCTGGAAGGCAAGATGTGAATACTGAGATAAAACAGAATGTGGGCAAGAGTTTTGTCTGGTTGCTATTGGACTTTAAGAACTCAAAGGTCAAGAACTGGCCTCAAAAGCAAAACTTGAGAGACTTGAAGTTATATTCTGAGAACAGGGAAAGGACTCCAAGTTTTCAACTCTGTGACTTGCTTTCAGGAAGCATTCAGCATGTATTTCCTGCTGATGGAGGCAAATGACTAGAATTCATTTTTTACCAAATGATTTTGTTAGAATTCTGAGTCCTGAGCCCTCGTCAAACCTTCCCTTTTTTATCTTTTTTTTTTTTTAAAGCAATTGGTACAGATGGCTTAACTGCAAGAGAATTTAAACAGGAGAGGCTAAATCTTACAAGCTATCTGGTAAATCTGGGAGTTCTCTGAAAGAGTTCTAAAGAAATGTGAGTGTCTTGGAGGAGGACAAGGAAATGATTGTATTATTACTATTAACATAATGAGATAATCATCCCTTTGAAAAATATTTCTACCTTTGTTGAGCAGTTTTTATTTTCTCATTTTGTCCCTATTCTATCAAGGTATTGCTATTAAATCTCATTTCTCCAGTGAGGAAACTCAGGCACAGAGCAGTCTAGTGGTTCAGTGGGGGCCACAGAACTGGTTAAGAGAGTAGGCAGGGCTTAGGACCCATGCATGGTGACCCATTCTGCAGACTTTCCATGGGGTTTTTAATCTTGTCTTTTCTGGACATGCTCTCTCCTGGGTTTGGACTTATGCTAGGTCTAGGTAGCAGGGGATTGGGGATAGTGGGATAAGTGTGGGTATAGGGGATGGCTCTTGAACATGCTAACATGCTCGGCTCAGGCTGGAGCTGGTCCTAACCCTGCCATGGTGAGGTAATGGGGATTGAGGACAGACTTTTCTGGAAGGGAGGAATGTGAGTGCTGGGTTCATGATACCAATGGGTGGTTCTCAGCAATTCCGTTCAGGCCAAGAAAACAGGTGGATCCATATATGACCTGTATTCTCTGGAACACTTCTGAGCCTGGCCAGCTTCTACACTTTACCCCTATAAGGACAGCTTACTCCATCACCCTCTGAGTTCAAATGACTTCTTCTAAAGATACTGTGTTAGTCTGGATAGGAAAACCTTCAGAAGGCCCTTGTTTTAATATTCTCAGATTATCTGGGAGGAGTCATTAATCTCCTTTCCTCAGGTGGACTGGTTTGTCAGATTTTACACATCTCACTATTCCAGAAACAAAGAGTCTGACCTTGAGAAGATGAGGTATAAGAAAGTCACCTAAGACAAGATTGGAATCTACAGGGTGATGGGTGGAAGGATAGCAGCCACAGGGAGCCTATCCAGGCAGATATTTTGGAGGCCAAGCTGAGGCACTGAAGGCAAACTCTCTGGACTTCATATGTGACCTTCCTGGAATGTGTGCTGGGGGAGGGGATGCTGAGGATGTCTTCAGGTCATGAGCCTAGTGGCACAGCACTATATTCAGAATCAAGACACTTGGGTTCTAGTCTCTGCTCTTTTCGTTCATTTTCTTCTCTGGGTCTTAGTTTTCTCATTTGTAAAATCAGTAGATGAATTCCAAGAACACTTGTGATTCTAAGATTCTATGTGACTCTCCTTGGAAGGGAGAACGTGGGAGGGTAACCTGGGAGAATGCTACTTGTTGATGGCTAGGTAGGAAGTCACCTGGAACAGCCATAGAAGGAATCAGTGAATGACTGAGGAGTCAGTACCATGAGCAATCTGTGGTGAGAGGAATAGGCTCAGGGAAGGAAGGCCACTCTTAAACACACCCCCGGAAAGCTATATAAGGAGGTTTTGCCTAAGTGACGGGCAAGTAGGTGCTGCTAGTAGCAAATAAACCAGCTCAGGGTCTCAACTTTGTCAGGAATGGAATGCTTTCTTTCTTTCTTTTTTTTTCTTTAAGGAAATAAATCCAACAGGTCTTTTATCTTGTTTAGAAATCATAAATTTAACATGTATTGGGGTTACTAGACCAGTTCAGGGGCTATTTGGGGGCATGGGTTCATTAGGCTGAGAATATTTATGGGGCAGGGTTTAAAGGATACCATTCAACAATCCTTGGCCCAGGGCTGTTTTGGCTGCAGCTTTGAACAATCTTTTGGAATTCTGTTTTTTTGAAATATAGTTTAGGACACAGAGAATTAAATGGCTTTTGAAAATATTTCCCTACCACTCCAACTAGTTAAATTCCCAACACTTTGGAATCATGGCTATAATTCAGTTTATAAACACAAATAGAGTGCCTGCTACATGCAGGACACATTTTGAGGTATTTTGAAGGAAACAACAGTGAAGGATACTAAGGGCATGGCAGAAGACTTAAACATTTTTTGTTGTAATAAGTTTTGGGGGGCACTTGGTTGGCTCAGTTGGTAAAGCACGAGACTCTTGATCTTGGGGTCATGGGTTCAAGCCCCATGTTGGACATAGAGCTTAATTAAAAAAAAATTTTGGGAATTTTTCTTTTCAAATAAGAAGGCATATCAACCCACACCTATACCACAACCTTCATGTATCCTTTTGCTATCGTACTTGGGTCTTGGTTTCTGAAAACTGTTTCACAATTGATAGGCCAAACTTTGTCCTAATCAAATATGGTAGACATGTCTCAACATGAACACTGTTTAAAAAAAAAAAAAAGACTCTGGAAGAATACAGACTGGTTTAGACAATCAAGAAATGAATGCTGACTCACTGGTCACTTGGTAAAGGGCACTTTCTGTCCTTGACCACCTGTTATGTGTATTTTATTGATTCCTCCCTGAACCATGTTGTATTGCCACTTTTCAGAGAAAGAAACTGAGGTTTGAACTGGTTAAGTGACTTGCTAAAGGTCATCTAGTTAGTAAGAAGTAAAAGATCTTTCTGACTCCAAAATCCACGCTCTTATTTGCTCATTCATCTGACAAATGTTAATTGAGCATTTCTCATTAGCATACTGCCTTTACATGGGTCATTCTGTATACCTGAATCATGAAACAAAAGTGCAATAGAAAATGGTTTGTTATTAAGTGCTACTTTATGAGCTACATGAACTCAGAGAAGGGAGAATGATATGGGTTGTAGAGGCTTGGTGAGATGTCTTGGGAAGATCTTAAGCTGAGTCCCAGAGCATGGAAAATATTTGTAGGGATAGAGAACAGAGCAGTAGAATGAGATGTGTCTTGGGGGACATTGAGGTGCAGAGGTAAACCAGAACAGATTGTTTATGTTTGCAGTGTCACAGCATTTTGGGTTCAAATGTATCTACCTGAAGTTGACTTCCAATCTCTGAAGTATTGGAGAGACTAAAAGTAACCTGCACTGTATTATTTTCATCTACCTGAATAGCAACTATCTCTAAGTCCAGAAAAGAGAACTGGGAGGGGTGAGAATATAAAATAATTATTCTTTGATGGCAGTTTCCACATGCTTCCTAAACCTATATCCAACCTGAATTACCTTTTCTATGGGTACATCTACAACAGATGAGCCTTAATAAATCTGAAATAATAATGGGAGAAGCCATAAGAGTAATGATTTTAAAAGCCCTGTGTTCCCAAGGGGCATATGTTACCAGCTGCACAGACTTTTCTCAGTGTGATCAAAACCTTATTGTTCCCTTTAAAAATAAGACATTTGTAAGTAGGTGCTTCACTGATTGAAAAAGTAGTTGTTTGGTTGCTGGGTTTTTTTTTTTTTAATTAAAAAATTTTGTTTAAAGTTTGTTTATTTTTGAGAGAGAGAGAGAGAGGAGGGGAAGGGCAGAGAGAGAGGGAGAGAGAGAATCCCAGGCAGACTCTGCACTGTCAGCATAGAGCCCAGTGTGGGGCTCAAACCCAGGAACCATGAGATCATGATCTGAGCCACAACCAAGAGTCAGACACTTAACCAACTGAGCCACCCAGGAGCCCCGCTCAGGTATCTGCTGGTTTGGTTTTTGAGAACAGCAGTGACATGTTTGTAGAATCAGTTGAGCAGTGTATTTCATTCAGCTTCTCAAAAGTTGCCAATAAACTTTAAAGAGATTCTGGATGAGGCTGTTGTAGTGACTCTGACTTATTGCATCCCATGCACCTCCTTGCCCCTCTTTTGTCTTCTTTCCCAGCCCCATATAAGCCTGAGATGGTGGGATAGAAAGGGAGTACAGGAAGGTTTGGGGCCCAGATATTGGTCAGGAGAAGTTGGAGGCTGGGAGTGGAGCCTCAGAAAGACATGGCAGGTCATGGTGCTGTGGTGTGGCCTCTCAGGTACCACCCTGAATCTCCCCAAGGGAAAACTGTCACCATCATCCTCTCCTTTGCCACTGGTGGTGACTGTTGGGAGCATTTCTCATAGGATTTAGGAGGGATGTCCAGGGTAATCTCTTAGGGCCCATTAACTCAGTTGCTTGGGCGTTCTAGTGACACAGTTGTGTGGTGCAGTGGAGAGAACACCAGACTGGAGAAGAGGTTTTGCCCTGGACAGTTTCTGCTATGTGGCCTGAAGCGTGTTTCTTAAAATTTCTTCATCTTGATTTCCTTATGGTTGCACTAGATAATCCTTATGGTTGCACTAGGTAATCTCCAAGCTCCCTCCTAAACCTGTGACTTGAAGCCAAGTTGTAAATTCAGTCTCCTCATGGGATAGGTAATGCTGCCTTGTGCCAGGGTCATAGACAACAGCCCTGACTTGCCCTCATCTTGACTCCTCTAGAGAGGAGAATGTTGGTGGTTCAGCCCAAATCCCTTGTTATTTTGGGTAAAACAATTCCCAGTTGACGCTGTTAGCAAAATTGTGTAGAAGGCCTGGGGTGACCAATCATGCTGCTTTGCCTGCTATGGAGGACTTTCCCTTCTTTAAAAAAATTTTTTTTTAGTTTCTCTTATTTTTAAATTTTTAAAAAAATTTTAATTTTTTTATATTAGTGAAGAGGGGGAAGAGGGGCAGAGGGAGAGAGAATCTTAGGCAGGTTCCACGTTCAGTACAGAGCCTGATATGCAGATCTCAGAGCTTAGGTGCCCCTGAGTTTCCCTCATTTAAAAAATTTTTTTTGCTAATGTTTATTTATTTTTGAGAGAGAGAGAGCGAGAGAGAGAGAGAGCATGAACACTCAAGCCGGGGAAGGGCAGAGAGAGAGGGAGACACAGAATCCGAAGCAGGCTCCAGACTCTGAGCTGTCAGCACAGAGCTTGATGTGGGGCTCAAACTTACAAACCATGAGATCATGACCTGAGCCAAAGTTAGATGCTTAACCTACTGAGCCACCCCAGCGTCACTCCCTCATTTTTAAAACTGGTAAAATCCTGGACAAACTGGGACAAGTTGGTCACCCTAAGAGGGAAAGTGCCCACCAATTTAGCATTAAAGTGCTGTTCAACCAGGGCCAGTGGAAGTATCACTGAGAAATGTAAAAAAAATTCTAAAAATATCCAATTTCTATTGGTAATTATTGTATTTCCTAAAATTTTCTCCAGGTATTAAAATCTAAATGATGAAGTGCTCTCTTCCCTTGGTCCGAGGGCTGTGTAACCAAGATACTTCCTATCCCAGCAGCTTATCCTAGGGTCTTGCACCAAATGTCTCTGAAACTACCTTTTCACTCACCTGTTCAGGGCAGGAGGGATGCTCCAGATGCATCTGATGGCACCATGGCCAAGTCTTGCCCCAATTCCCACATACCCTCCCACTTCTTACTGTGGGCCTAGGAATAAATAACCTCTCTCCCCAAACTAATGTTCTGACTGGGCTGCTAGGCTAGAAATGTGTGGCCACAAGAGAGCAGGAGCCATAAAAGATTAGATATTTTGTGCCCAGTATCTAAGATATCCTGATTTGGGTGATTTATTCTGGGAGGGAGGGTTCTGAGAGTGGCCATAAGAGTCTAAAAGAGTCTGTTTGGGCACAGCCTGTATCCTGTTGCCAATAACTATTTTTTGTAAGATATAGCAACTTATTTCCAGGACTTGGATTCCTTTTCCCCTTTCTTCTAAACCACTTTTCAGTTAGGGAGCAATGCAGGTGGTTCCTCCAAGTCCCTCTGCTTTCATCTAACCCTTCTTTTACTCTTAGCTTTATTTACCTTCTCTATCTTCTCTGGGGGCATAGAACACTAAGCAGCCATTTTATAATTTCTAAAATCTATTCAAATTACACAATTTATGTACAGATATATTTTTGTTGCAAAAATTCAAATTTTGTCAGTCTGATGGATAAGAAGGGTATGTCCTTGGTTTACTTCACATTTCCCTTTGTTCCTGAATGACTGTGTGGAATAGGCCCTCCCTCACCCCTCCCCCTGCCATAACCTGCACCAGACTGTGATATAAGCAAGAAGTCTTTTATTGTATTAGGCCACTAAAATTGGGGTTGTTTGCTACAGCAGTTGGCCAACCCTGATCAATGCAGGGCATTGCAAATAATGGCAGAATACCAACATCTTTTTGATCTTTTAAAACAATACCATCTAGGCCCTGCCTTACCTCGTATGTATATGAAGTTGACTTTCATTTCTTAAGACCCAGCCTGTGGTTTGAAAACCCAAGTAACTGCAGAGAACTGAGATAACCTTTTTTCATCTGCTCTGTCTCCCTCCCATAACCATCCTTACCTCCCCATCTTTGTGAATATTCTTTTCCCTTCTCCCAATTTGCAGAAGTAAAATGGAAATGTTCATAGGTTAAAATAGGCCAGTGGTTCTTTGGCTATGTCACCACATAAAAAAATGGGATGGAGAATTTTAACAGTTAAAAAAAATTCTTTCTGAATTTTCCTTTGGCCTTAAATACCATCTAGATAATTAACGCCATCGTGGTATCTTTTCTCCTCTCTTTGGGTGACTAAATATTTGTACCTTAGCTCCTTCCTTCTCTTTGTGTATGTGTATAGAAATGATTTCAATGCCCTAGCCTAAGATCTGGCAGAGAAAAATATTCTTATCCCCTTGGAGAAGGTCATCCTATTCTGGAAAAGCAGCCTCAAGAAAGGACCATATACATGTTTTGTAAAAGCATGATTATTAAGTTTCAGGTTTATTATCATGCAAATGCTTCTATTTCCCCTCTTACCCCACCCAATCCCCTCCTATAACCATGAATAAAATGACATCTGGGACATTGGGAATTTAACCAGCCAGTCAGGAAGGCGGAACAATGTTTCCTCGGCCAGTGGTTCACAGGGGTTCTCAGAGGGCCTTTGCAGGGAACTTAAGGAGTTGTTCCTTTAAACAAGGTGCCAGATTATCTCACATTTTTAAATTCCCTTTGCTTTCAAAGTTAAGTGTTTATCTCCCTGGGAAAATGAATTGGTACAACCTTTCAGGAAAGCAATTTGGCAACATGCATCAGGAGCCTTAAAAACGCTTACAAACTTGACCTGGCAGTCCCACTCCTAGGGCTTTATTCTATGAAAATCATCAGAGATATGATCACAGACACTTATCACAGAAAAATTTATGAAAGCAAAATATCTGGAAACAGCCTAAATACCAAATAATAAGGGTAGGGGAGATCTGCTCAGTAATGGAATATTATGCTGCCTTTAAAAATAGTGTTTAAAAAAGTAGATAACATGGGAAAATGCTCAAGATAAAGTGTTAAGTAGGAAAAAAAGGATAGAAAACAAATTCTCACTTTATTTAAAACAATTTATTTCGGCACGCATACATAAAACACAAGGAATAAATATAAATAAGAAGAGTTTTGTTCTAACCTCGGTTCTGATGCGTGCTAACTGCTTAGCATTGAACAAATGACTTAAACTCTGAATTTTTTTTCAGGGTTGTGGTGAGGATCTGAAAGAATGTTTGCAGTTTCCTGCACATAATGGTTGCTTAGTTAATGGTAGTAACTGTTATCATTCTGATCCTTACCACTATTATTTATTAGTGGTAAGAGTTGGTCCATGACAAAGCTCATGAAAGAATGATTTTGTGGGAACAGTCTTCCTGTTACTGTCAACTAACTTCCCATTGTTGTCTACCCACTATCTTCTCTGAGGTGGTCCTGCCCATAATCCAGACAAAACAAACCCCGAGCCCTGAAGTGAAAATTGATACAGGGAGGAGAATTTCTGGAAACTATATGGAGGGGACATTTGGAGGAAGCAGAACTTCCTTTGGCTGTTCAAAAAAAGCAAATTAAGCATTTAGGAAAATGAGTTATTTATTGGGTTGAAAACAAATGATAATATACATCTGTATGGTGCTGCACTATTTTAAACCCTATTATCTCACAGGACAACACATTTCAGTGAAGTAGCTTATAAGCTTAGGTACCCTATACAAGTTATCTATTGCTATATAACAGATTACCCCCAAACTTAAAATTTATACCAACACACATTTATTATGTCACAGTATCTATGGGTCAGAAATCTAGGTATAGCTTAGCTGGGTTGAGGGTCTGTCATGAGGCTGCAATCAAGTATAGGTCAGACTTGCAATCTTCTCAAGGTTCAACTGAGCAAGCTCACTCAGTGGTTGTTGGCAGGATTCAGTTCCTTCTGGGTTGTTGGACTGAGGACCTCAGTTCCTCACTGGCTGTTGGCTGGAGGCCATCTTGGTTTCCTTGCTATGCAGGCTTCTATAAGGTAGCTCACAACATGGCCACCAGCTTCAGCATAGTGAGTTGAGAAAGAGAGAGAAGAGTCACAATCTTTTGTAACCTAATTTTGGAATTGACATCCCATCACTTTTGCCATATTTTTTTTAATCAGAAGCAAGCCACTAGATCTAGCCAACACTCAAGGAGAGGAGATCATACAGGGGTGCGGATGCCAGAAGGCAGGGCATTGGGGGCCATTTTTTTTTCAATATATGAAGTTTATTGTCAAATTGTTTTCCATACAACACCCAGTGCTCATCACAAAAGGTGCCCTCCTCAATACCCATCACCCTCCCTCCCCTCCCTCCCACCCCCCATCAACCCTCAGTTTGTTCTCAGTTTTTAAGAGTCTCTATGTTTTGGCTCTCTCCCACTCTAACCTCTTTTTCTTTTTTCCTTCCCCTCCCCCATGGGTTTCTGTTAAGTTTCTCAGGATCCACATAAGAGTGAAACCATATGGTATCTGTCTTTCTCTGTATGGCTTATTTCACTTAGCATAACACTCTCCAGTTCCATCCATGTTGCTACAAAGGGCCATATTTCATTCTTTCTCATTGCCACATAGTACTCCATTGTGTATATAAACCACAATTTCTTTATTCATTCATCAGTTGATGGACATTTAGGCTCTTTCCATAATTTGGCTATTGTTGAGAGTGCTGCTATAAACATTGGGGTACAAGTGCCCCTATGCATCAGTACTCCTGTATCCCTTGGGTAAATTCCTAGCAGTGCTACTGCTGGGTCATAGGGTAGGTCTATTTTTAATATTTTGAGGAACCTCCACACTTTTCCAGAGTGGCTGCACCAATTTGCAATTGGGGGCCATTTTAGAAGGCAGCCTACCACATCCCCTTTTTACAGCAGAGGAAACCAAGTCTCAGCAAGGATGTGTGACTTTCCCTAAATCATCTATGAAGGAAGACTCAAACCAGGGTCATTTAGGTTCCAAAGCCTATACTCTGTCCACTCTATCATGTAAATCTCTACTCATCCTATTCCAGTGTAATCCTTGTGCATAAAGGCATGCATGGTGTAATTTATTGAGTGCTTAAGGAATTTTATGTAATAAAAATATCCTAAGAAACCTACAACATTTCATGATGTTCTAGGATGGGGGCACATTTTGGAGATAATAGAAAAATGTAATGATAATTAGAAAAAATATACAGAGACTCCATTACCTACAAATGCCATCCAGAGTTTTCATAGATAAGGGCCTGGAAAAGAGTTCTTTAGGCCATCCAGGGTAGCAGAGATGATTAATTCCAAGCTGTTAACACATTTTATTATGCAAATACTCCAGCAGCTCAGCCATGGAGAAAGTCTGGGCACCGCCCCCACCCCATTCACTCTGGACACTCAATTTGCATGGAAATGTGGCACTCTCACTAGGAGAGGAGACTGGCTCTCCTTGGGGGAGGGGGCTTAGGAGGTAGGTGGGGGAGATGAAGGAGATCAAGCTACCCATTAGTGACATTGATCATTTTAACACCATTTGTGGTTAGAAAAACAATGATATTACCTTAATTTAGTAATTAAATTGCTCCAAGCAGGAGAGATAAGCAAAGCCTAGAGTCAGTTGCAGTTGCACTGAATTTTGGGCCTTCCAGGAATGGGAGTTGAATCCTGCATTACCAGGAAGAAGGCTATTCCATGTGAGCAGTATTTAGTCTCCACAGAAACAGAGGAATGTCCTTTGTAGGGAGAGAAAGGCAAGCAAAAGGAGCATGTCTCTGGGAATGAGATGGAATTTTATCTGGGAGTTTTTACTATGGACAGTGTTTGGTATCCAGGAGGTGATCACTGATGACTCTTATTGGCTCTTTCCCTCCTAATAGTACTTGGGTGGGCTGAGAACTCTATTCAGTGAATGGACAACCTTAGTTTAGGCATAGCAGGCTTACAGGGGAATATAGCCCTGGGTTGTTGGAGACAGCTGTTGAGGGGGCAAAGCAAGGGCATGACAAGAGGCCTCTCAAGAGATGGGCCAGGACACTGGCCTGACTTTGGAGGTGGGCTAGGGGTGTTGCAAATTGAGGGCTTGACCAGCACAATTATCTGGGAGTGGGAGGGCCTTCCAAGACCAGAGCAAAGACACACTCAAACATCTCTGTGAGGATCTTATTTCCAGATGGAGAGAGGGAGATGGGGGAGGTTAGCAGAGAGTTGGGATGCCCACTCATCCATAAACACAAAACTTCTGTAGACACTGGGAATTAAAGGACTGAATCAGGTTTCCCTACAAGCAGAGAGAAGTTCCATGTGGGGAGAGAGTGTGTATGCAGGACATGCCCCTAACATCCTTTGTAGTTACTGCTTCTGGCAGTGAGGCTTCAGAAAAAGCATGTTTTTGGTGTGTGTGGTCTTCATCTCTGTACTTTCTACTGTATGCTAGCTTATAAGTATTGGAGGACACTTCTGCTCTGTTTTCACTGTATCTTCACTATGTCTTTAGTAGGGTGAGTATTATCATTCTTATTTTCAGAGGAGAAAAACTATGGCTTGGAGAAGTTCAGCGATTTGTCCAGTGAGCTGGGGACAGGTGGTCCAGAGACCAGGTCTCTGAACTTCTGGCTAGGAGCCGTTCCCATTTCACCAAATTACCTGGGAAAGCCAAGCCTGCCTTGAAACAAAGGGCAGAGAAAGGGAGCTCAGTTGTACTGGAGAGTTTGAAGAGAAACCACTAAGTTTTCTTGAAATTGTCTTCTGCTAATGGGCAGACAGAAAGGGAGGTAGCATCTGGGGAGACCTGTAGACCAGCCTCTGACTTTTTGGAACAACCACCTGATTAACTTCTTAGAGCTTTAGCTCTGGAAGTAAATAGCTCTGTTAATTAACAGATAGGAAAGGATACACATCGCCAGAAAAAGAGGCTGAGATATGATGGAAAGGTCTCTGACCTCAGAGATCGAAGACCTGTATTGTTTTCTAGTCCTAGTTGTGCTACTAATTCATCATTTAATTGTGTGAACTTAATCTCTCTAGTTCTTATTTTGTTCAGTTGTAAAACATGGACTAGTTGTATCTAAGCCCTTTCTAACTCTTACTAGGGAGAAGCTGGAGTCAGACAGAAATGTAATCAACTTCCATTCCATTTCTTAGTGATTGATTACCAGATCCCAGCCTCCAGGAACCCCAGTTTCTCCCTTTAGAATTTCTAAGTTCTGGACATCCTGGCACTTTCCTTGATTGTAAACACAGGCTATGAGAGAAACTGGCTTCTTTCTAGTCACCAGCTTCCTCTGCCAGTCCCAGGATAAATGGCACCATGCAACAGTTCCCATTCGTTGTCCTGATGTCTGCATTTGACTACACACCATTCTTGACTTGTGTTCCTTCAGTAGTGCTTTCTCCCAGTCTGCCCTCAGGCTTCCCTGCCCCAACCATAGCCACATTTCCACAGAAAGGTGGATATCTGACCATCACTCAGGAACCACGTGGAAATGTAAGATAGTTTCCTGTCCTGCAGGACCTTAAAACATAATTGGGAGACAAACTGATCAATAAATTTAATTCATTTTCAACCAAAATCTTGGCAGGATTTTTTTTTTGTTGTTGAAATTGACAAACTGATTCTAAAATCTATATAGAAATGTAAATACCTAAAATAGCCAAAACAATTTTGAAGGAGAAAAACAAAGTTGGAGGATTTATACTACCTTATTTCAAGACTTAATGTAAAATTAGAATGATCAGAATGTTGTAGTGTTGGTGTACAGATAGACATATGGATCAGTAGATCAGAATAGAGTCCAGAAATAGATCCCCACATATGATCGGCTGATTTTTTACAAAGACACAAAGGCAATACAATGGGGAAAAGATAACTTTTTCATCAAATGATCTGGAGCAATTAGAAACCATATCCAAAAAAAAAAATCAACCTTTATTTCACGCCATACACAGAAATTAACTTGAACTGGATTGACCTAAATGTAGGAGCTAAAACTCTAAAAGAAAACATAGGAAAAAATTTTGTGATCTTAGGTTAGACAAATACTTTTTAAATAGGACTCACACACATACACGTAACCAAACTATAAAATAAAATATTGATAAGTTGAGCATTATCAAAATTAAAAATTGCTTTTCAAAAGACACTTAACAAAATGAAAAGACAAGATAAAGACTGAGAAAAAAATATTTGCAAAAAATATATCTGATTAAGAACTTGTATCCAGATTAAATAACTCCTACAACTTAATAATAAGGGAAACCAACAAACCAATAAAAATGGGCAACAGATTTGTACAACAGTCATTTCACCAAAGGAGACATAAAAATGGCAAATAAACACATGGAAAGATACTTAACATCATTAGTCTTTAGGGAAATGTAAGTTCAAACCATAAGGAGATACCACTATATATACAATCAAATGATTAAAATTTAAAAGACAGGAAATAACAAGCACTGGTGGAGCAACTGAAACTCACTCATAGGAATGCAAGATGGTACAATCACTCTGGAAGAGAGCTGGGCAGTTTTCTTTTCTTTTCTTTTCTTTTCTTTTCCTTTTTTTTTTATTTTTAAAGATTTTATTTTTAAGTAATCTCTACATCCAGCATGGGGCTCAAATCCACAACTCTGAGATTAAGAGTTGCATGCTCTATCTACTGAGCCAGGCAGGTGCCCCTGGGCAGTTTCTTTTAAAGACAGACTGACCACAGGACCCAGCGATTTCTCTGTTAATGAGAGAAATGACAACATATGTCCACACAAAGACTTGTACTTAAGTGTTCATGGCAGCATTATTTGTAATGGTGAAAAACTGGAAACAACTGGAATATCCATCAGCTAATGAATGGGCAAACAAATTGTGATCTAGCCATGCAGTGGAATACTACTCAGTAATAAAAAGTGTGGAAGCCTGTGACCATATGGCTGAATCTCAAAGACATTATGCTGAGCAAAAAAGCCAGACACAAGAGTACATGCTGAATGATTCCATTTAAGGGAAATTCTAGAAAATAAAAAAAAACAATTGTGATAGAAAACATCACAGGATGCCAAGAGTCAGGACACCGGGATAAGGGGTTGACTGCCAGGGGATGAGAGAGAATGTAGATGTTCTATTCATGATTGTGGTGGTGTATCCATGACTGTATACATCTGTCAGAACTCACTGAATTGTGAAAACACACTGAAAATTGGTGAGCTCTATTTACATAAATCACACCTCAGTAAAATTGATTATAGAAAATATAACGGGGAGAGAAAATATGTTGGCATGAAACAAACAGTGCCAGGTGAGAGTAAGAGACAATGCCCAAACACGAGGGGCAGAAGGCACAGTGTGGACATGTAAAGATGAGACCTAGCTCCCAACTGTATGTGGGATGATCCTGGGAAGGTGGGGAGAAAGGAGCCTTGTGTGGATGAGCCTTACTTAGGGCTTGGTCCGGTTGGCACAGGAGGAGGGAAAGGGCAGGGGCTTAGCAGTGGACAAAACCCCGGGGAATGCCAGCCTCTAAAGGGCAGCAGGGGAAGCGGTTCCGGCTGTGGTGGTTTTGGTCAGCACCTTTACAGTAAGCTGTGGGGAAGTGTGGGATCGCTCGAGTGTGGCAGCACTTTTGGCCTTGAGCCCCACACGCGGGTCACTTTCATCAGAACAGGAAAACGAAACAGGCTCCCCTGAATGATTTATGGGAGGGCTTGTATTTTGGGGATGTGATACTGCAATTTGTGTTATAGGATCAGGACATCTGTTTCCAGGAAGGCGTGTTCTCTTACCATGAGTCTTTCCCACCAGGGATCTTTTGCCCCTTCAAATAGTTACACGTTTTATCTTGGTTGCTCGTTAGCATAATGGGGCCTTCTGGTGACAAGTGGCCTCACCACTTGTGTGAGCATGAGTGGTCGGGGGCCAACTGGGAGGTGAGCAAGAACCTCTTTGGTCCCACCCTACCCCTCAGATGGCATCCAGCAGTGCGGTAAGCTGTAGGATTAGGGAGTATGCCATCTGCCAGACGGCATAGGCAGGCTCCCACTTAACAATTACGGTTTAGCCATTTATTTGATTAAATTTCAGTTATGCTAACTGTCCCCATGTGGATTGATGGCCCTTGCTGGGGAACTCTACTGCCAACGGATCTTGGCCTACAACCCCTTCTCACCAGGAGGCACATCTCCTTGGGGAGGTCTGAAGCAAGAAGGGATAGAATCTGAATCCTGGCTAGAGGGACTTTGGCAAGCTTCCTGTTCAACCCTGCACTTCACAGATGACAAAATTGAGGCTAGCTGGTCACAGGGACCCAGTAGGAAAGGGACTTGCTCAATGTCACACAGCCTGTTAAGTGTTGAGTAGGACCTGGTGCCTTGGGCCTCAAGGTCCTTTCTAAGTCATGCAGACCTATTCCTCTTGGTTTACGAAGCATGCGAGCATGGCCTGGCATGTGTGTAGATGGGAACACAGTGTTGTACCTATGGCAGGCAGGTACTCTATCTCTTACCTGTTACTCCTTTTCAGGAGGGGAATGTAGGACCTCTGCATGTGCTCACCTTTCCCTGCCAGGCTAGTTCTAGTTCAGGGAAAAAACCTCATTGAAAATTCATTTTGAGAGGCAGGCTCAGTACAAGCCACACTTTTTTTTTTTTTTTTTTTTTTTTTTAAGCCCTACCCCCTTCTGCTTTTAAAGGAAATAAAAATCCTCAGTTCTCAGTGAGGAAGATCTTTGTCTGGTTTAAATCTTAGGAACTTTGTTTTGTCAAAAGGGTGTTTGAGATTCTGGAAGCCCCACCCTGCCCGGTTTTCAATACTCCCCACTAATCCCTTTTCACCCTGAGGCCTTGTCCACATGGTGTTCATGGTCTCCTAGCTTGTCTGGGTGAATCCTCCCAGCTCCCACCCTGAGAACCTCCTGCAACCCATGATCCCCAGGAGCGTATTATACAAGAATGTGTGTGTACAAGCACCTCCCCCCAACACTGTATGTGGGATCGAATATTCATTGTATAAGTCAAATTAAAATGTATTAACTTTCCTTCCAGATGCCCCCTGATAGCAAGTTTAATTACTCTGGACATAATTAAATGAGTTTAGGAGATTAGAAATATAAGGGGGTAGTGAAGAGCATACATTTAGGGGGAAATAAGGAAAATTTAATTCTGAGTCTTTTGTCACTTGGTGGGTCGAATGCTGGGGATAAGCGAGATGGAGGAGATGCTTGGGAAGAGGTGGGATGAGGAAGGTTTTAGGAGGGTTGGGCCAGTTTGGATGTATCAGGATGTGTCAGTCTCTTACCCCACAAATGTAGAAATGTAGAAGGCTGCGTGCCTGGGCATCTTTCCTTTGATTTAGGCTTTGATTTAGGGTGGTTGTTTCCTGTGGAGATCCAGTAAACTTGGGGCAGATTGACCAAGTAGGGAGCTGGGCAAGCAAGCAGCAATGCTGAATCCTGCTCTCTCCCCTGCTTTGTTCTAGGATGTGGCCTCATCTTGCCATAGGCTTTCCGTCCTGTGGCAGGCTTTTCCAGGGACTTAAGGTCAAGTTCACAAACTTCAGAATGTCTTCAACAACAGAAGTGGCTCCCTAGAGTGTTGGCTGCTTTGTGTTTCTGTGGCTCTTGGCTTATCACACACCTTCAGGTACTTCAACCCCATTGTAGCCCTGACTGAAGGAGCAAGGTGGAGCCAACAAGCCTAGTCCAGCTGATTAATTAGATGCTGGGTTACTCCATTAAAAACTCAGGCACACACACACACACACACACACACACGCGTGCATGTACACACATGCTACCACGTGCACACATGCATGCACACAAATACACTCACATTGACGCACACTAGCACATTCACACATACATATATACACTCATTTGCATGAACATGCACTCACATGTTCACATAGTCACTTATAACTCACATGCGTGAACACACACCAACACACATACGTATATACTTATATGTGCTCTTGTATGTACGAAGGCATTCATACAACACACGCTCACATGCATGTACACTCACCTGCACACACAATTCATGCAGTCACGTATACACACTTGTGAATACTTATTCATTTATATATATTTGCACAAATATGTATGTATGCATACACATGTCTATACCCTTAAACACAACACACACACACACTTAGAACTTAAAGGTGAAAGTTTTGGAGGAGAAGATATCCTCTTTGTGATTAATCTTACTATAGGTCCTTCTTTTTAAAATCCAGTTTTTCAGCTGGAGGGGATGTCTTGCCTCTGAGTGGAAAAGGCAGTTGTGTTAAATTTTTCAGCTGCACAGGGCGGAAGGATATTCTTCCTTGTGGTTTAGAATTACACTCCAGAAAGTTGCAAACAGATTTCCACACCCTTTCTGAAGGTGCCTTCCCCTACACTGGGGCTATTTTCAAGAGGTTGGACAAAGCTCTCTAAATAAAGTGTGTGTGTGTGTGTGTGTGTGTGTGTGTGTGTGTGTGTGTACACACACACACACATATATATATATATTTATGAAAGCTAAAAGAAAGCACCAAGGCACTGAATGAATAATGAAAGTGAAGGCAAAACAAGCCTGAGGAGATAAAGTGAAATTCTCTTACATTTGAGACTTGGGTTGGGGGGTTGGGGACTGTGAGGTGCTAGGATGGTGTTTAGAAATAAAGAGTCTGTGTTATGTCTAGCGGTCCTAGTATTTTGTGTTACTCTGACCCCGGCATTGTATCATTTCAATGCAGTCGGGTGTGCAAATGTTCAGTTCTGGTGGGTGAAAGGTATTTTGTATTCAAGCCAAATCTACATTTCAGATTTGAAATGGGGGGAAGCTGAGGGAAAAAGGGGTGGGGCTGAAAGGGGGCAAAGGTCAGTGTTCACAGGTCTGAGACCATGTTTAATATCACATGACACCTTTGTCAAACAGTGTGTCACCCACCCTCCCCCCCTGTACACACAAGCTGTCTGGGTTTCTGTACCTAAGGGACCTTTCTCTGTGTTGCCTTCCACCCAAACTCTCAGACTTGCTTTCCATAAATTAGAAGAAATGAATGAAATTTGATCTATCACTTTTTTTTTTATGTGGTGGCATGAGAAGCCCTGGAGGGTTATGTGCTCTCTTCCCTCCCTGGTCAGGCTGTCTGCTTCTCCTTCCTGGGCTCCTGTGGGCTGTCTGAGGCCTCGGGGATTGACAGGAGGCTGCGGTGGGGGCGGTGGTATTGTATTTCTTACTCATGACCTTGAAGGTGAGCCTCTGGTCTGCAGCCCAGGGTCAGGTCATCCCCTGAAACCTCAAAGGTGATGAATGAAACCCCAGGCAATCAGATGCATTTGAGACTTGAAAGTGGCAATGAAGACTCTTGGGTTCTGGGGCCATCTGGGGCCTTTCTGTGGGGGAAAAACAGAGTAGCATGGGCTAATGGCCTACCTTTCACCTTGTGGACCAGAGTTCACTGTGGCTTTGATCTTTACCTACACCCTGGTGAACGTCTATCCTTATCACCACAGTCCCCACATAAGCATTGCTACTCTGGACAAGCATCCGGAGTGGGATGGTGCAGTGACATACCTTTCTGTGTCTAGAGTCTTTGGGTCTCTCCAAAAACACTTTATAAAAGAGGGCAAGACTGGTGGATATTGTAGTCACTTTCCTCCTTCACCTTTTGGCACCAAGTTTTAAAGACCAGGGAGAGGGAGAATGAGCCACCAGAAATAGTTTCCCAGTGAAACTTTATCCGAGCTTAATGAAAGAGAGCTCTATTAATGAGCACAAACCAGCAAAGGGAGGAGGACTTCGGAGGCACATAGACCTTGGTTCCAATCCAGAGGTGTCACTCGAAATGATGACTTCTCTGAGATCCTTCCTTTCTCATCTGGAAAATTGGGATAATAATAACTCGACTGTGAGGTTGTTGTGAATATCGTATGAGTTATTGCATGCAAAGTGCCTGACATAGATTTGGTTCTCAATATATGTTAGTCATCATTTCTTAAGATTTATATTTAGCCATTATTTCAAAGAGTTAGAAGCATGCATACATGCTTGGATTTATACATAAATCCATGGGGCAAAGGCAGAGTTTTAAAAAGGGCATTTGGAAGGGGGAAAACAAACATGCTCAGGAATGAGGCTTGAATTCCTCGATCAACCAACACTCCTGACCAAATCATGATTTCCCTTTTTTTTTGGGAGCTCAGAGGGGTTCTCCTCTGCTTGGTGCACTGTGGTGGGAAGAATCTGCAGAAACCAAGGCAGTACCTGCAGGGCAGGCCTGAAGGCCCAGTGCTCACTTTATACCTGCCGCCATTTTGACAGTTGTTCTTAAATGGATCAAGGTCGGGTTTACCTGCTTAATAATGATCTGCTTAGGTAAAGAAACAAGATGCCAGGAACAATTTGGGGAGACTAAGCACTGTACAAAAAAGCCACAGCCTTGTCCTTCCCCTATCTCCCAAGCCCCACTTTTAGGCTACCAAGATTGCTCTTTAAAATGAGATATAGAGGCGCTTGGGTGGCTCAGTCGATTCAGTGTCCAATTTGGGTCAGGTCATGATCTCTTGGTCTGTGAGTTCAAGCCCTGTGTCGGGCTCTGTGTTGACACTTCAGAGCCTGGAGCCTGCTACGAATTCTGTATCTCCCTCTCTCTCTCTGCCCCTCCCCCACTCTTGCTCTGTCTCTCCCTCTCTCTCTCAAAAATAAATAAACGTTAAAAAAAAAAAGAGAGATATAATCTTTACAGTATTGCCGAGACATCACAGATCACACAGCAAACCAACAATTCCTATTGGTACTTGAACTTCTTAATTTGTTACTTGTTCTTTAAAAACTTTGGTCCCTTTCAGTATGGGAGATAACTTCTTGCTGCCAATTTTGAAAGTCCTAAAATCAAGGGAAGAGCAAGAAAAACTGGGCAGGGAGAAATATTGTGATGTGGTAGAGGGGCCAAGAACTGGATTTCATTTCTGGCTCTGTCACTAATTAGCCACAACTAGCCATCAGATCTTAGGCAGGTAAATCTCCTCGTTCCTGCCACCTCAGTTTTTAGATCTGTAAAATAGAGTGATGGTTATCTCATGGCTTTGTTTTGACATGCACTGAGATAAAAGATGGGAAGGGAACAAAGTGCTCTGCATATTGTTTGCCACCCTTACCTATGATTCTTTCTTGAAAAGGTCAACCCAGCTTCAGTTCACATGACCAGCTAGCCTGGGGTTGGGACTCAGCACATTTTCCCCAAGTATTAGCAATAGTCACCAAAAACCCTTAAAAAGGTTGACATACTCAACCCAGTGGCAGTCTGGAGGGCTTGACAAACTGGGTGTATGTGCCCAAGAGTTCTGTCCTCCTTAATTCTAGTATGGAAACTATAGTCCTCCAGACTCTAGTATGGAGTATGGCGAAATCTTTAGAGTAGCCCTCTGAGGCTCAGAAGAAGCCACAAAATGAAGGACGTGTTGATATAAAACAAGGGTCAGCAAACTGTAGCCTAGGGGCCAAATCCAGAGTATTACCTGCTTTTGTAAATGTCGTTTTATTGGAACACAGCCATGCTTATTCTTTTATGGATCTATGTTTGTCTAATTCTCTGACTGCTTTCAATGGCAGACTTAAGTAGTTGTGACAGACTAGCCCTCAAAGCTAGCAATATTTACTACCTGGCCCTTCACAGGGAAAATCTGCTGACCCCTAATATAGAATATAGATCAAAGTAGGCTGTCACTCAGGTCCCCTATGTTTGTGTGGCTTACCCAGTTATTCAGTTTATTTTACTAATGAATTCCTATTATATCTCAGGAGGGGTTAATACTGTTTCTGGGCTCAATAGTGAAACAAGGACAGTATCATTTTCTTTTATTCTCCTTTTTTTTTTTTTTTTTTTTGGAGTGTCCTCCCTGTAGAGATGGAAGAAAATTGACCATCTATGTGCCAGCCACTTTACTTACCATCACCTTTACTTTTTATGATAACTCAGTCAAATATTTTACCTATGGAGAAACTGATCTTCAGAGATGTTAACTAACTCAGCCAAGATCACACAGCTAGTATGGAGTGAAGCCAAATTTCAATCCAGGCCTGCCTAATTCCAAATATTAGACTCTTCCCATCAAAGGTTGCTTCCTCCGTGCTGTCTGGCCCTCCCTGTGAAATTTCCTCAGAGGCCAGTTCTAGATACCATCTATGCCTTGTAGGCATGAGCTAAAGCTGATGAGTTACCTTTTGAGGCATTCCATAGCCTCAGTTCCATTTGTGGAGTTCAAGGCTTTTCTAACTTACAGGAGGGATTTTAGGCGTCAGATTGAAAGATGAAAAAGATGTTTTTGGGGAGAGGGGATTAGGAAAATGTGACAACTTTCCCTGAATCCTAAAATCACCTTGTGGGGTGACTGCCTTGTCTCCTGTGTGAAGAGCAATTCAGAACTGTTGCAGTTCAGGATTGTCCATGGAACTACCCCAGTCTCAAATGAATCACACAGTTTCACTGCATTGGCAAGCCTTTATATACCTGCACTTCTCTCAGGTGAGGGGTAGAGATCTGATAAGTACAGACCAGGAGGACCCAAGATCCAGAAGCTCTAGTCTCATCCCATAAACATCTGTCAGTCCACCCCACAGCCTCTCTGTCTATCCCTGCTGGCTTTGCCATCTAGGGTCTTGGCAATGACTCTGTTTTTGAAGACAGTGGAAGAGTCCTGGATTCTGGAATGAGTCTGGACATGGGAAACTCTCTGCACTGGCTGAACTGAGCTTCTGGATGGAAGCCAACCCGGGAGAAGAGGCATCTGATCTGTGATAAGGACGAAGGGCCAAAGGCAGTTGCAGCTGCCCTTGGTCTGGCCCTTTTGCTTAATATATGGTCAGTCTTCTGATGAAAGGGCTCGGGGTTAAAGGTTGGCTCTGAGTTGACTGTTAATATACCTGCCCTCTTCTTGCTCCCTGGGGGAGGGATTTTTTTCTATAAGGTTAATTCAGGGTAAATGCATTTTAGAGGAAGGAGGAATGGTAAAGACATTTCTTAAAAATTAAAAAAAAAAGGGGGAGAAGACCAATGATGAATCTATTGTACTCTGGGTTGCAGACCTTAGTAGTACACATGTCTAATTCTGTAAAGGCTCAAAGCTCCCAAGCTTATGACGGGTGATAAATAAGAAATAGTAATTAAATTAAAGATGTGCGCACTGGCTTCTCTGAATTCCTGGAAGTTTGAAAATGGACTCCCCCTCCATCATGATTAAGACCCTCACTAAGGATGTTCTGTGGTAGTAAGTGGAAGAAGATGTCATAGGAGCTTCCCTATAGACTTCTCAAGCTGTCACAGTTGAGCATCTCCTTTGGGGCAAAGAGAGGTGGAGAAAGAGAGGGCCCTGGGTAGGGGCTGCGGTGGCTGTGGCTGCCTTGGCAGTAAGAAGGAGAGGCTGTAGACTAGGCAGACAGACGTTTGTGGGAGAAAGTTGGAGCTACTGGATCCTGGGTCCTCTGGGTCCATATTTATCAGATCTCTACCCTTTACCTGAGAGAAATGTGGTATATAAAGGATTGCTAATGCAATGAAACTGTGTGATTCATTTGGGACTGGGGTGGTCACATGGAACATTCATGTAAAAGCAGAGTTGACTCCTCTGGAACAACAGCTCCACCATAGGCAGGGGGTGGGGGTCACAGCAGAGACTGAAGCGGCCACTCCTTCAGCCTCAGGTGGGAACTTTGAGTCATCTGCTTACGCACCCAGTGTAAGGTCAGGGAGACAGGCCATGGCTCTAGGCACAATCGGCAAAGGATACTGTGGTTCATACCTCAGGTTATGTGGTTTTGAACAAATCTGAAACATTGAGATGATAACTCCTGGAGGGAGGAGGCCCTGCAGCCAGAGATGTGAGAGTTAGTCTTCATGGAAGAGAGGGATCAGAGGCGTTGATGGCATCTGGACGGGTCCGGGTGAGGAGGGACAGAGTCATGGGAAAGTCTGTCTCCTGCAGTCACTCGTGGGGCTGAGGGAATTGGTGTGTGTGTGGGCTGAGGTGGGAAGGGCTGAGCCTCTGACCTCTGGGTTACGGCAATGCCGTTTTCCTTCTTTCCTTAAAGAAGAAAACCACACACACACACACACACACACACACACACACGCACACATACCAAAAAAAAAAAATCCCAACAGTTCATGGTCCTGTTTATTCTCAGACAGGGAGTGGATGGCCGTTCAGAGGTGTCTGACTATGCCGTCCAGCCAAGCTGACATCTGTGGGAGTTCAGGGTTTTAAATGTTTAGTCTGCATGAGACCCCCAGGTCCCAGTGGGCTCAACTCCTGATAGGCCTGACTTAGTCATCTACCCCCAGCCTCTCCTATGAAATGGAATTGTGGGGGTTTGTACAAGGAAAGCTTGGTTCCCTCTGAAGTCCAAGGGGATGCCTGGGCAGAGGGTTGTCATCAAAGTTGTCAGGCACCTAAGCCTGTGGACTTAGTTAAGGCTGTAGGTCAGCATCTGTCCACCTCTTCCCTTCTCCCTCAGAGCTAGCTGCCATTCTCTGATATGAGGGGGCGTGGTAAGGACTGGGCCTGTCTGTCCACATGGTGCTTCATACCTCTTGCTATCACTGTACTTATACACAGCCCTGCCATTAGTTGTCAGCATGTCTGCATCCCCTGTCCCCTCCAATGGTTCTCTTCTTTATTTCTCTTTAAATCTTCAGCTTCGAGCTCCGTGCCTGGCACAGAGCTTTTGTTCAGTAAAAACCTGGAATTGGCCCAAGCTGAACTCAGCTGAACATGCTTGTCAAAAGCCTGAAGATTTCACTGGGCATGGTGGTATGTGGGGCATCTATGGAGAGAGCTTTGCAGATCTCTGAGCTTGCCACCTATAGAGTTTCTGGGCCACAGTCATGGAGTAGCCAGTGGGTAGGGGTTGCCCTCTGACATCGCGGCTTGGCTGGGGTTGTCAGCCCATTTACTAACAGAAGAGGGACATCTGGGGTCTATGGGACAAGGAGGGGATGACCCCTGTATTGCCACTGCTTTTCTAACTGGAAGTTCTGCAGGGCTTGGGGTAGGGGACGCCATGGGAGTGCAGCAGTTTAGGTCTAGTAGTCACTTACTTAGTTCTTGTCGGCTCTGGAGTAGCCGCAGGCAAACCTCAGTTAAGTAAGTCTGGTTTAAAAAATATGTTATTGCTGAGGGTCTCTTGGGTGACTCAGCAGGTTAAGCATCCAACTCTTGATTTTGGCTCAGGTCATGATCTCACGGTTCGTGGGTTCAAGGCCTGCATCGGGCTCTGTGCTGGCAGTGTGGAGCCTGCTTGGGATTCTCTCTCTTCTCTCTTTCTCTGCCCCTCCTCACCTCCAACCCTGCTCACACACACTCTCTCTCTCTTTCTGTCTCTCTCTCAAAAATAAATAAATAAACTTAAAAAAAAATATGTCATTACTGAAAATATGCTTTTTAACCAGTTTATGTAACACTTTGCCCCTTGTAGTTTCCAGGGACTAAAGTGTGTGAAGATGCACAAAGCAGAACTAACAAATTCAGAATGCAAGTTGATTTTATACAAATCAATTAGCGGAATATAAGTTGCAGAAAGAAAGAAAGGGAAACCAAAGTTTGAACTGTGTGCTGAAATGATGTCGAAAGTATTTAGCTAAATGCCTAACTTAGAGGTAAGCTCTAAGAAGAGTGCTTGTCCTTCTGGAGTTTCTCTTTGGCAGCTCCTGCAGTTTAGCCAGTTGTTGTCTGGCCATGAAGGCTCCAGGTTTGGAGATTCCACGTCTTTACGTGCCAGCAACGTCTCAGGAGATCAGCTCAGCCTCACTGCTCTTCAGTCTATGTGGTCTGCTCGGCTGATGATCCATGTATCTCTCCTTTTATCTAACATTTATAGTGAGCCCACTGTGTGCATTGTTAGTGTTGTGACATTGTGAAGGTGATTCTGAAAATATGGAATGTCCGTACCCTGAGGAACTCGCTGTCTAATTCAGGATTTCTCAACCTCTGCACTATTTGACATTTTGGGCCAGGTAATTCTTTGTTGTTGGGGCTGTCTTGTGCCTTGTAAGATGTTTAACAGGATCCCTGGCCTCCACCCACTAGATGCCAATGGCACTCCCTCCCTGCTCTGCCTTACCCTCAGTTGTGACAATCAAAAATGTCTCCAGATATTGCCTGTTGTCCCCTGGGGGGCAAAATCACTTCCGGTTGAGAACTGCTGGTCTAATCAGAGACAGACACTCCTGACACAGAACAATGTGTTAAGTGTTTTAATGGATGCATATTCAAGGGATTATAGAATGAGAAAAGAAGGAATAGGAGATGTTTGTGCTGTACCTTGAATGGTCCAAGAAGGTTTGTCAGGCACAGCAGGGAGGAAAGGGCATTGTATGCAGAGGGAACAGTGTGCAAGGTGCATAGGCATTATAGAGCATGGTGGGCTTGGGTAGCAGAAGGAACTAGATGTGGCTGCTGTGTGGGCTGAATGATTGGGTGGGAGGAGGAAGCCAGAGAGGGAACTGGTAAAGTAAGCCAGGACCAGGTGGATTGGGGCCCTGCAGGCTATGATACACTTGGACTTCACCTTTTTTTGATGATGGAACCAATGAAAATCTTCACATTTAGTTCAGCCTGGGGTGGGGGACAGCTGAGATACCATTCATGCATTAACCAGCCAATCAAACCAAAACTAATCAAAGAGAGGTAAGTGACTTATACTTGGCCTCCCTTTTCCTTGATCACCTCCCCAACTTTAAATAGAAATTAGAAGTCAAGTGAACTGAACATAGTCTCTTAGTCATCATGTGTAAATGAAGATTTTTCCTGGGAGCATAAGGTTCGGAGTTCCTGTGGAAAAGATAGCCATGTCCCTTTCCATGTTATCGAGTTGTCACTGGGAAAGTGCTACATGTCTCTCTCCCCTTGTTGCATCTAAGTAGAGATGTGACAATTTCTCATCAGTGGAATGTGGGGTAGACACGGGGTGTGCTCCTTCAGGTCAAGACTCTCCCATGTCCTTTTCCTTTTCCATTGACCCTAGGGGAATGAAGCTTCAATGCATGGTAGAGTTACATGACAGAAGAAGCCTGAGTCCCTGAAAGACTGTGTGGGAGAGAACTGCTCACATACCAGAGCACCTTCCCAAGATTTTGCATGAGCAGGAAACAAACTTCTGTTGTGTGAAGGTACTGCATTTTGGGTTCATTTCTTCCTGCATCTAGCCTATCTAATCAAACACAGAGGCTGCATTTGCTAATCTGGTCCTAAAAACACAGATGTGCACTCTGTTGCCGACATTGAAGACTAGATATGAGTCTGAACACCACATTTGAAATGGTGATGGCTCAGGTGACTTGGGGGGAGATGAGGTGTTGACTTGATCCTCCTTTCCATTGCTTGCAGTAAGAGTCCCAGATGGTAGCTTCCCTCTGCACTTACAGCTTTCCCTCCCCACCAGCACTCCCTCTTCCCCCCAGTATTCTCTACATTCCCTTTCCCCCATTTATTAGGAAACCTCCTCATAAAAAGGCGGGAGAACACAGCCTTTGGTTTTATGCTGAGTCACCAGGCAGAGAGCTCAGTGGAGCGCCTTGGAACATATAAATGTCCATTGCTTCTTTTTTAAGGTCTGGGGCCTAACACTCCAGGCCACCTGTGTTATCTAGTCCAGTTGGCTGCATCTAAATAGTAGATTCCTTCTCGTGTTCCTGAAAACAAGAGGACTGCCTGGGGTGTGCATGTGTGTGTGCGCATGCTGGCAGGGTATGTGTGCTACAGGCCTGATATTAGACATAGGCAAGTGAAATATTGTCCATTTAACCTATGGGGATCAGATGACTGGTCATGGAGAGTTGTAAGAGCATATGCGTGCATACCTTTTACCTCCTGGCTTGTGGGGAAAATGACCTCTAGGATTTTACGTTTAGCTTCCCATATACACATTGGTGACTGTTGGCAACAAGATGGCAGGAAGAAGGGCATTGCTTTCTGAACCCCCATTCCTAAATGATCCTTTTTGCCCAGTCTGCTTTACCCGCTTGCATACTGTTCATTAGAGGTAGAGGAGAAGGAGAAAGCAGGGGTGGTGGTGAAAAATAGAAGGGAAACTTGAGTGTGCCTTTTTCTTCTCTTTCTCTTTCTCTACCTTCCGCCATCATTAACAGAAAAATATTTTTAAAAGATCCCTTGATGGCATCCCCAAATGCGAAGGCTGACATTTTCTTAGCTGATGGCCTCCTTCGTGAAGGTATTTTGTGTCCTCCCAGCATGCCTGCTGGATCCCTGGTTTGCTGCAGTTGCTAAGGTAAATACTCTTTCCATTAAACACCACAGCCCAGGAGTGGCCTAAAGCTCAAATAAATGACCAAGGAGCAAGTTAAACATTCCCTGGGGCGATTTTAACCTATGCAATGGCTTTTTGGGAAAATTGCCTATTTTTTCATGTTTTGGCCAGGGGGTGTCTCTTATTCCCTTCTTTTTTTTTTTTTTTTCTTTCTTTTTTTTCTTTTTTCTCAGCTGAGTACACCTTTTCTTTCATTTATTCATGCATTGGATGAAGGGTGGAAGTAGGATTAATAAATCACAGAGGACTGCCTTCCCCCCTCCTGCTACCCCCAACTCCCATCTCAGCTCTGTATTTGTAAAGAAAGAGCAGAATACATGCATTATGTTAACTTTGGGGGGACCTGGGGCATGTAGCCAATTTGAAGAGGCCCTGCTTCCCTTTCCTGTGAAAATACCACAGCACAACAGGCACTGGAGAATGGTGTCCTTCTGGAAGATTCCTCTGACAGGAAGAAGATTCACGGATCCTGGTCTTCAGTGACATTTCAAGGCATGTGTGCCCAGAGCTTTGCAGGATGGCTTGGTTTTGCTTGTTCCCTTTTGGCTCCAGAAGGATGTGTTCACAGTCCTCAGGGGAAAAAATAGTGTCCTGACAGTTGTCATGCTTCATCATTTGATTAAGAGGCCATGCGGACAACCTTATTTTATCTCAATCTTTTGTGGCCAAAGAGTCTGACTGCCTGGCAGAAGAGGCAGTGTTTGACTGAGTGAGGGAAATCAAGAGTGGGCAGTGGCCTCTTGCTGCCTGCCAGCACCCTCCCCTCTGCCACCCCACCCTGGAAGAGAATGCTTCACTGAAAGTCCACTCTCAATTCTTGCCTGATTTCTGCATTTGTGGGTTTGCTACTCTGTGCAGTGTGTTTGACCTCCCGCTACATGATGTGTCCCTGTGCCCTAGAATCCAGTCTGTTCCATCCATGCTCTTGTGTGTCTGCTGCACGTGAGATTCTCAGCAAACCACCCAAAAGTACCACTCATGACCATAGAAGTCAGGCTCTGAGGAGATTGAAGACCATGATCATAATTACTCAAGTTGGTGGTTTTCAAACCATGTTTCACAGAGATCCTGGGACAAGAAAGATTGTAGGCTATGGGTGAGTAGTTCTTTATTATTTTATATATTTATTTATTTTTAATTTTTTTTTTTTTTACTTTTTATTTTTGAGAGAGAGAGAGAGAGTGAGGGAGGGGCAGAGAGGGACACACACACACACACACACACACAGAATCTGAAGCAGGCTCCAGGCTCTGAGCTGTCAGCACAGAGCCTGACATGGGCCTTGAACCCACAAACTGTGAGATCATGACCTGAGCCGAAGTTGGACTTTTAACCAACTAAGCCACCCAGATGCCCCTGTGGGTGAGTAGTTCTATGCTGGCCAGCGTGATCTTTTTAAAAATGTGAATTGGATCATGTTATGTCACTCAGTGCACTTAGAAGAAACCTGCACCCTGAGAGTTTGGCCAGCCAGGCCTTGAATATCCTGCTCTTCTCCAACTGCAACTCATGCCCCCAGCCCTATGTGGGGCTGTGGTCTGTCAGCCTCCTCTGTGGTTCTGGCCTCTGCCTCTAAGGCTCTTGCCCCACGCTTTACCTGGCTACCTTCCCTGCATCCTTTGGGTTCCCCTTAGATGTACTTTGAGAGGCCTTCCCTGACCCAAAGACTAAGTTAGTGTCCCCAAGGTGCGCATTCATAGAGCCTTGTGCTTTTTCTCCATTGCGTGAGGCCCTACTGCAATTATTTAGGTATTTGGTGTGATTATTCGCTTAGCCTTGGTCTTCCTGCACAAACCTGTAAGACACACAGGGGCAGGGGCAAGTCTGTTCCATTTGCAGATGTATGTCTAGCCTGTGGCAAATAGTAGGTGCTCAATAAATAAATGTTTAATAAAAGGGGGAATAATGGAGTGACACTACCTCTCTATGTCTTGTCTTCTACACACTTCAAGTTGTGTGTCAGCTGTGTAAGAGAGCAGATTAAAATAATTTCACCAGCACTCTTTTTAAAAGGGAGGGCCGAGTGGCCCTTTTCAAGCCACTTGTTCAGGCAGTCCTCAAAGAGTATAGTCTTTATTTCCCTTCCTGGTGTGGGAAATTGGAGCTTCCAATCCATATGCACAGGGTCTGGATCCTGGGGATCTTGGAAGTGACCTGGATGTCCTGGAGGCTGTCCAGGGCTGGAACCAGATGAAGAGGCCCCTCTGCCCATTGCTGAGTCCTGAACTCCTTGTTCAAGCAACCCCTTTGCCAAACCACCTCAGGCTACAGCACTAGACTCCAGAGCAAGACTTGGATGGAGATATTAGAGAATAGTTCTGACACCCACCTCTTTTTTCTTCTGAAAAATCCCCACTTTATGGCCCTTTCAGGAAATACGGGAGATGAAGGCCCAGAATGTAACTGGGGCAGAAGCCGGGGGGGGGGGGGGGGGTGGCGCGAGATGGAGGAGAATTCTCATGTTTTTCGTTCTTGACTCTAAGTCAGTCTGTTTTTGTACTTGTGTCTTTTAAGCTTTTCCACATGTGCCCCAAGGGCCCATCGGTGAGTGTGTTTTATAAACTGGAAAAATGAATAAAAATAAGACCCAGAAGGGAAACACCAGAAGGAGTGTGAAGGGAAAAGTGTTAGTTCCTCTGTACCTCCCAGCTAGGCCTGCCCTGCATTTGTGGGAGCCCCAGGGTCAGGGTTATTTGGCTTTATGGGTAAAATGTGGAGTCTTCGCTCAGAGAAAGCCTCATCAGTTTTATACTTGGCCTGTTCCGTTCAGCATTAATTAACTTCAGGAAAGTAAAAAGTGATCCTTTTTTATTTGGCTATCTGGCTCCACAAACCTCATTGGCTTCCTGTCCCATAGGTGTTGGATTGATAGGACTGCAAATGTGTAAAGTCTTGCACAGGAAGCCCCCCGGCACGGCCATTCAGAGGTTCTCACCTCCCGCCGGACCCTGAGTGCACGCAACCAGGAGGCCCACACCCCGTCTCTCAGTGTGCACCTGAGAAAGTAGTACCTGAAAGAAAACTCCATTTTCTTCTCTTAACACGCTTGGGCCAAAACAAGAGCCTGGGGCAAGGGGCTACTTGGAAAATAAATTCTCTAGATTGCTTGAAAAACTGATCATAGCCCAAACCCCAAAAATTTGGAAAAGCAATATATTTAGAAAGTTTGAAGAACTTTGAAATAATTCCAGCAGGTTTGTGATTACCCCACCACAGTCTCTGTCTGGAACCTAAGGTTTTATCCTTTAAACCTTGCGGAGCAACTTTATCAGTAAAAGCATTTTTGAGAATGTATGCTTAGCATACGTGTATGTATGTATGTATGTATGTATGTATTTGTAATTGATATACGCATACATTTTGTATTCATGTATTGAATATATTTAAAAGCAAACTCCTAAATGAAATTTTAAGAATTGATACAAATGGCATAAATATCTAAACAAAACCTCATTTTGATCTATTAACAATATGAAAAGCTCTTTGTGCTAAAATTATGCTATCAATAATAGTATTTTTAGTGAGAGCAATGGGGTCGGATAGCCTCATTATTTTTGAAAATCTTGCTGTAATGCTCTGTGACACAGTGAGTCAAAAGTCTACTTCTAGAAACAGTTTTTCAATACCCGGGCTGTGATAGCTAAAAAAGTATAAGATATATAAGTCCAAATGAAAGATGGGAATTGAGGCTCTCATTTCTGAATCCCAGCCTCTATGGAGGCATAAATTTTAATCTGTCATACTGTGCTTAAAGCAAACAAACGAGTGAGGGTGTTGCTGTCAAACTCTCCTTGTGTGAGATTCCTACCTTTCCCTGAAGACACCTTTAGTACCATATATGACACTGGTCCTTTATCCCCAAGTATCAATCTATAAAATATTAGTAAAGCTTATTTTCTTTATAATTGTGGTAGGCAGAATGTTCTCCAAAGGTGTCCATGCTCTAATCCTGGAAACTGTGAACATGTGACCTTACATGGCAAAGGGGACTTTGCAGATGTGATTAAGGTTAAGAACCTTAAAATAGAGTATCCTGGAATATCCAGGTGTGCCCAATCTAATCCTATGAAACCTTAAAAGTGGAGAATTTTCTCTGGCTGGAGTCACAAGGATGTGACAAAGGGGAGATCAGAGAGGTTTGGAGTGTGAGAAGAAGCCAGCCCACAGTTGCTGGAGGAGTCACCATGGAAACAATGTGTAGCAAACACTGCCCCCAGCTGACAACCAGCAAGGAAACAGTGACATCAGTCCTATAGCCACAAGGAACTAAATTCTGCCAACCACTTGAATAGCTTGGAAGAGGATCCTGCCCCAGGGCCTTTAGTAAGGAATGTGGTCTTGCCCACACCTTGATTTTGGCCTTGCATGATTCTAAACAGAGGACCCAATCAAGTCCAGCTGGACTTCCAACCTCCAGAAACTGTGGGATAATACATTTGTGTTGTTTTAAGCTGCTAAATTTGTGGTAATTTGTTATATTGTAATAGAAAACTAATGCAGTTATATGTTAGAAAACCTGTAAGTAGAAGTTCTAATCTTTACTTCCCACACCCCAATGCTTCATCTTATGCTCCCCTTGGGGTGTGGGGACACCATTTTGAAACCACTGTCATCTAGAATTTTAGCCCCCACCTGGGACAAGACCTGGAGATAAATTTTAGGTTATTTCTGAGCCATTCCCAACAAACCTAGAGAGTGGTGGCGTCCTGCCCAAGGGCCAAGCGGCATGCCAGTAAATCATGGATGTAACAACTTTAACGATTGCCACCTGCTCTCCAAATGTCCACCCATCGGCTCAGTCAATTCTTTTCTGCCTCATAGTGATGAGAGGGAAGTGGTGATGAGGCCCAGAATCCCATCCGTCGGGTATCTGTGGCTGAAGCTTCCATTTCAAATGGAATGTCATTCTTGCTCATGGCCTGATCTCATCCTTTCAGATTTTGTCGCTGGTTACACTCCTGGTGTTCACGTTGCAAACTTTTTCTGTGAGCATGACAGACGTGACGGTGCCACAGGTGTGCAGGACCCTTTCCTACTTACACTGACTCAGTGTAGGCTATCTCTGATATTTACATCAGTGGGTGAGTGAGGGCATCATCAGATGAATGAAAGCTTTGAGAGGGTGAGTGACCCTGCCCAAGGTAACAAGGCCAATGAGCCACAGAATCTACATACTTGGGGTACCTGGCTCCCACAGGAGCCTGGAAGGAGGAAGAGGCAGAAAGGGGCAGGGCCCATATCACCAGAATCCTGGGGAGGAGAGAGCATTGACACATGGGGCAATGAGCATCCCTCAGGCAGGACTGACTGAGTGGCTCTGTTCTGGTGATTGGAGGAGTCCACAGCATCAGGCCTCACTCAGCCCAAATGTATCTTGCCCATTTTTACCATCATAAACCTGCTTATCCCAGTCTGTCTCTTTGGGATCCCCTTCTGCTATCTCTTAGCTTCTCAGTTCTTAAAAATGCCACTTTGAAATGCCTCTCCCAGGCTTATTCTAACCTTTCTTTATTCCCTCGAATTCTCATTGTGTTAATTGTTCAAAAGATTCTGGCACTTAGCATGTGCTGCTTTGTATTATTAGTAAAAAAAAACCCAGCACTGTCTTGACCTCTAAGGTGGACTTTATATGTTATAACTTTATATAGTGCCATGGCCCTACTGTACCTGTCACAGTGGTGCATGTGAAAGGGACTTAATAAATATGTATACGTTGAATGAGTGATTGAAGAGGTGCTATTGATTTCCTCTGTTCTTCTTTTTCTCTGATTTCATGTCTTAACTAGGGTTTCCCTTTAATAACAATAATTGTGTATAGGTATAGACTTATGTATAGGTTAAAGTGGGGAATGTAAGACTCTGCAGTCCCAGCTGGATGAATGATAGTATACCCATCTCTGCCTGAATGACAAAGGCTAAATCGGTTTAAAGTCACTTTTTAAGAAGGCCAAGTTGGATTAGATTGGGCTCAGCCTTGGAAAGAGCCACAATACCAGCTCACCATTTCCATGTTGTGTCTGATTTCAGGTAGCAGCTTTGTTCCCCTTCCCCCTTCCCCACCACCCACTCCCCCCTCCCCGCCCCCCCCCCCCCACCCACAGCCAGGACCAGAGAGTGGAATGTGCTACTTAAAGACTGCCTCTCAAATTGAACTACCCTATGGCCCAGCAATTGCACTACCCAGGTATTTACCCAAGGATACAAAAATACTGATTCAAAGGGGCACATGAACCCCAAATGTTTATAGCAGTGCAATCATCAATAGCCAAATTATGCAAAGAACCCAAATGTCCATCAACTGATGAATGGATAAAGAGGATGTGGTATGTATACATACATACATACATACATACACAATGGGATATTACTCAGCCATGAAAAAGAATGAAATCTTGCCATTTGCAATGATGTGGATGGAGCTAGAGTATATTATTAATATACTCTTACTTGTTAAGCGAAGTAAGTCAGGGAAAGACAAAAACCATATGATTTCACTCATATGTGGAATTTAAAAAACAAAACAGATGAACATAGGGGAAGGAAGAAAAAAAAGAGAGAGAGAGGCAAACCGTAAGAGACTGTTAATGATAGAGAACAAACTGAAGGTTGCTGGAGGGGAGGTGGATGGGAGGGTGGGCTAAATGGGTGATGGGTAGTAAGGAGGGCACTTGTGATGAGCACTGGGTATTATATGTAAGTGATGAAGCACTAAATTGTACTCCTGAAACCAATATTCCACTATATGTTTAACTAGAATTTAAATAAAAACTTAAGGGAAAAAAAAAAAGACTGGCTCTCAAGCTTGGCTCCCAGCAGAATTCCCTAAAGGTCTGATCTAGCTGGGTGATGGCAGCATTGGCCATTCAACACCTGCACACACAAGCTAGTTCTGAAGGCTCACTTTGGATGGTGACACTGCCAGTGTTGGATCTGGTCCCTGAATGCCCTGACTTCACCTCCGGCTTGGCTTCATCAACTCTCAGGGTTGCACCAAACGGACCGGCTGAGTTAACACTCCCAGTGGGTAGCTCTTGCCCTTCTTAGCAGGACTGGCCTTTCCTGGACTCCCCAGTGCCCAGCAAGCCAGGCCACATACCTCTGCATTCAGAGGGCACCAAATGCATTTGTGGGCATTCAGAGCCCACCAAAAGGACTTTGCAAATTTTCTCTCTTTTATCTCCTACACAGCTTCTGAGCTTCAGCCAGGCTGGTCTCCTGGATTTCCCCTGCACACCACATCCATGCCTGACTCTGAGCCTATGTTATCAAGTTCATGCAAGCATCCATTTTCCCTGCATCCCTTCTAACTTCAAGCCCCACATTGCTTTTTTCTTTTTTTAATTTTCACTTTTTAATTTAATTTTGAGAAAGAGAGAGAGAACAGATGAGGGGCAGAGAGAGAGGGAGACAGAATCTGAAGCAGGCTCCAGGGTCTGAGCTGTCATCACAGAGCTCAACGCGGGGCTCAAACTCATGAATCTTGAGATCATGACTTGAGATGAAGTTGAACACTCAACCAGCTGAGCCACCCAGGCAACCCCCCCCTCCCCCCAACCCTGACATTGCTTTTTAGGAAAGCCATTGCTGAGTACTCTGACCTAGCTGGTGGATTCTCTCCTTGATTGCCTGCATATCCATGATTTGTCCCACACATTTTGCCCCTGATAGTCTTTGAATTAAGTTTAAAAGGATTTATTTTAAAACACTTTTTAAAAACACTTGAAAATTATTAATAAATCCTCTGCCTGGTACTTGAGGGGGACCCAGAGGAACATGGGCTGCCAGCAATTGGATACTCAGTGGGTGTCAGGCATAGCACTGCGTTCTTTACAATTCTGGCATTATGTAATCAACAAACACCCCAAGACCAGGCAATTCTACTTGGAGGAGCAATCCTAGAGAAGAAACTGTGTGCACATGCACAAGGAGATGTGTGTGTGGGTGCTTTCTGCAGCATTGTTTGTAACTGTAAAACAACAGAACAATCTGAATATCTATCAAGGTAAATAGATTGTGTTAAATTCATGTAGTGGAATCCTGAAATTAAGTTGTGGTAAATTAATCTAGTGAAATCCTATACAGCAGTTAAAATGAATAAAGTTATATGTAACAACACAGCTAAATAGCAAACATAGTGTTAAAAAAAGTCAAATGTAGAAGAAAATGTACTAAACAATACCATTTATATGAAAATTTAAGACCTATCACACAATTGTCTGCATGGATATGCACATATAGAATTTCAGTATTAAAATATGTGTGGGAATGATATATGCTAGGGATTGGCAAACTACAGCCACTGGTCCAGTCTAGCCTGTGACCATATTTTGTATGGCCTGTGACCTAAGAAAGGTTTTTATGGTTTTAAATAGTTGATAAAAGTTATGGGTCAATTATATCTTGATAAAGCTGGAAAAAAAGACATGTAAGGGGGGCACCTGGGTGGCTCAGTGGGTTAAACATCCGACTTTGGATCAGGTCATGATCTTGCAGTTCGTGAATTTGAGCCCTGTGTCGGGCTCTGTGCTGACAGCTCAGAGCCTAGAGCCTGCTTCAGATACTGTGTCTACCTCTCTCTGCCCCTCCCCCGTTCACTTTCTGTCTGTCTCTCTCAAAAATAAACATTAAAAAAAATGACATGTAAGAAAAAAATAGTTGATAAAAAATCAAAAGAACAATATTTCATGAAACCTGCAAAATATATGAAATTCAAATTTCAGTGTCTATACATAAAACTGATTGGAACACTGCCACACTCATTCTTTACGTATTGTCTGTGGCTGCCTTTGTGCTCCAAGAGTATGGCTGAATACTTATGACAGGGACCAAGTAGCCCACAAAGTTGAAAATATTTAGAATCTGGCCCTTTATGGAAAAAGTTTACCAACTTTTATTCTATATTAAATTCAGGGGAATGCTTACCTCAGGGAAGGGGAGAAGAGGAATGGATGGAGTGGGGTATGAGTGGAGTGTCAGTGATTATAATTTATTTTTTAAACTGCTGATGGGTTATATATTATTACTCATATTTTCAATATTTAAAATATTTCATAGTTTTAAAAGAGATAAAATACAATCCCCCCACCCCCGCCAAAGAAAATCCCCTATAATATTATTATTGTTCACAGATAAGAACAGGCTTGGAGCTGGCACAGACAGTAAATGTTGGAAGAAGAGTAGACTCATGACTGTCTGTCCCAGAGACTCCAAAGCACTAGTCTGTGCTGCCAACCTGGGCCCGCAGGCCGGTTGGAGGAGAGACATAATGTGGGGCTGCTCTGGACTGAATGTTTGCTCCTAGGGGACAGTTGTTTTGTGCAACACACATTATCGGTGTGTTCTATGGGTGAAATGGGTAAGACAGGCCACCATCTGCGATGGCAGCTGTGACTGTATTGCCTAGATGGTCATCACACCTGCCCAGTCTTTCTCAGAGCTTTCTGTTTCTCCCAAGTCCTTCCCATAGATTTACTAGGGAACCCTGGGAGGAAGCAAGGCAGTTGTTACTGCCCACATTGTGGAGATAGCTGGAGGGAGATTCTGAGTGGCTGGTCAGTTCTTTAATGTCTTCAAGGGCTCGGTCACAGAGGCCTGACTTCCAGCTCCTGTGGTCACCCATCTGAGTGACCTTGGACAGGTCCCACATTCTCTCCAAACCTCAGGAGCCACGTCTGTAAAACGGAGACAATAATTAGTTCCTACTGCATGAGCCTGTTGTGAGGCTTCAATGAAATCAGGCATGTCAAGTGCTCAGCCCTTTTTCTGGAATGTGAGACTCCCTACATGCCACCTATTGCATTGATGTTGGTTTATTATTACTCAAAGACCAGTCTAGGATTCCTCCCCACAGTGCTGTTTATCTTTGTCTACTTGACCAAGTTTGGGATGATTCATCCTGGACATGGCTCTGGTGGTCGCTAATACTGTGTGATTCCCAGTGGAACAATAAGGAAACTGAGTCTTAGCAACTGCAGTATCTTTGCTTTGTGTGTGGGATTGAGTGCTCCACGTTCCAGGCACTAGGACCTACCTGCTTTTCCTGTGTGAACATCAAAATCCCAGAGTCTTTCAACAAGGCAGGACTGCCATTACAAAGCAGTTGCAAGACGTTTATTAAAGCAGGACATGGTTTTCTTTCATGTGGTCCACAATTTGTTTCAGTTATTTTTCTTTGGAGGAGGGTTTTTATCCCCCCAGTAAGGAACTTGTAGCAAAGATGGGTGGAGAGAGGCACTGGAGTGAAGGGTTAATGATGGGCATGGGGGACATGGGATGGGATTGGCGTGGTTTGAAGGCTAGCAGGCCAGACTAAGGGGGTGGCAAAGACAGGCAGGAGAGGGACTGAGAGAAGAAATACTTGCTGTGCTCAAGTGGTCCAAGAGTTTGTGTTTTCTGGTAGTCAGTGGTCAAATGGAGAAGGAGCTTGGTGTTCGAAAGCAGTGGTTACAGGTTCTCCGAAGGGGCTTGGCCTGAAGTGAATGCCTTGCCTGGGATTTGCAGGAAGGCCTCTGTAGATTGAAAGTGACAAACTCAGCTCAAACTAGTAATTAACAAAAAAGGGAAATTACTGGCTCATGTAACTGGGAAATGCAGAGGAACTGGGATACAGGTATGGCTGGATCTGGGGGCTTTACCAGGTTGTGAGTTCTATTTTGCTGTCCATCTTTCAGACATTTCCCTGAGGCAGGCAGCCCCCAAACTCACAAGCTGTCAGCTGACATGGAAAGATGCAGTCTTTTTGTATGATGCCAGCAAACTCTATTGGAGAGGGTCTGGCTGACGGGGACTGGTTCCCTGGCCCCTCCCTATTAGGAAAGGAGATATTTACTGTGTAGTACAGGGCAGCATGAGCTTCAGGCCCTTTCCACCACCTTGCCATGAAAATGAGGATGATTTTGGTGGTGAGCACATTCCTTCTTAATTTGCCTCAGTACCATCTACACAAACTACAATACACAAATGTGCACATACTTTTTAGCTGTTTTTAAAGGGCGAAATAGGTAGAATCTGTAAAACTGGAATCTTAGAACAAGAAAACCTACTGTGTACATTTAAGCTCCCTCACAGTTACTTGTTCAGGACTTCTTGCTCTGCTGTCTTCTTTTGGCCTGGGTTGGGGATGAGTTCTAACTGTAGTTCTATTTGTAAATGTAGACACAGTCTGACCTCCCACTCCCAGTACATCAGAGCTGTGCCCATAGGGACTTAGCAAATGTATGGCTTTCCCTAGAGCCCCAAACCAAGATCCCTGGAGACAGACTGGCTTTCTGGACTCTGGGAAGGGTTCCAACTTCACTCTGTGGTGTGGAGGGGCTTCACCAGAGAAAAGCTCTGATTCACCTGTAGTAAGTCCTTTCTCTTCCTTCCTTCTCTTTTAACAGGAGATGGAGCTGGTCTTTTGTGTGAACATGAAAGGTACTAAATTTGGGTTCAAGAATTGGCTTTTTAGAGGTTTTTAGTTATGGAGCAGAGTCTATACTTATGGCTCAAGTCTTTGAGCTGCCCCATTTTGGAGGTCCCAGGATCAACAGGTAAGTCCATTCATTTTCTGGAATATTGTCTTATAGAATCTTTGCAAATTTTCCTCTTGGAAAGTTCCTTTATGTTCCTTCCTTTGTGCCTGGCTGGAAAACTTTCCCCCTAACTGTCATGACCACCTGGAGCCACCTTGGAGTAAGTTAGAAATATTTTCCTTTTACAGGGCAGCCTTCAGTCTCATCTCCTGAGCAATGGCTAACACAGCTCTTTCCTTTTCTAGAAACCTGGTTGTGGAGTCCCAGCTCCGCAACATGGTAGCTGAGAGGGCTTTTCATCCTCAGCTTTCCCATCCTTCTCCTAGTTCCAAATGTCTTTTCCTCTTCTCCCTTACACCTATGCAAATCCTTTGGATTCTTTACAGCTTTATTTCAGATTCTTTTTTCATAATCTGAATTTCAAAAGCATTTCTGATCTGTGCTGCCTCTTATTTTCCAATGTTGTTCTCTATTTACGTGAGTCCGCTGTCTGTTTTTACTACTGTGCTAAGCTGTGGGATGGCATGGGTCAAGGATTTTCCTTTCCCTGCCTCCCCACATCCTGAACTCACCTTAACGTTGGGCACATAGTAGGAGCTGGAGAAATAGTTGTTGATTGAGATTTTTGAAAAAATGCAACAGAACTCTTCATTCAAATGGAATCTTAAGTGGAAACTAAAACGTGTAAAAAGAACAAGTAGAAGTGTTCTGGTGGAATGAGGAGCCTGGAGTTCAAGCAGCTTGACCCTTTCCCTACCTTGTTACTGGCCTCTCCCCAGCTGCTGAACAGCTCTATGGAAGTCTTGGGGACTGGCCCGTAGCTGTGCTCACTGCATTTTGGGTTGATTTACTTGGTCGATGTTGATATTCATGGCACATAGTTTCTGTGGCTTGACTCACTGGCATGAGTTCCTGCTGTCTATGCTGAATGCTTTAGCTTGTATATCCTCCTTTAAGGCTCAGAAGGGTAAATGAGGGCCTTTAAACTTCCTTTAGAGGAACTGTCATTTTCTGCTGTCCCCAAAAGCCACGTTTTGGGAACTTTTGTATCTCCATCAGCTAGATGCTTCCAGTTTACAGAACTATGACAAACCTCATCACTTTAGTTCATGGAGGACTATTAGAAGGACACACAGGATTGGGCACTGAGGGATGTAAGGACACACGGGGAGGTGAGGAAGAACAGAAAATGTGAGCAGTCACAGAGCAGGCTTCACTGAGGACCAGAACATCATTTGCAGCCATGTGGGATTGTAACCTAATGAACGAAATCTCGTGTTCCATACTTACACTGACCAGTTCAAATTCCATCTCGGCTATTTAACAGCTGTGGGTGCTTCTTTAGCCTCAGTTTCTCCATCTTCAGAATGATGCTAATAATGGTACTGACTGCATAGGGTCCTTGCGAAGATTCATTGATATCACGTTTGTGACAGGCTAACACTGAGCACACTAACAAAGTCATGTTCAGTGAGTATGGTTGCTATTGACAGTGGCTCCATTAACCATGTTGTTATTAATACTGGTTATTAACAGAGGTTCTCCTCCACAGAGGTAGGTGTGTATCCATTATTGTCCACTCCAGTGTTGGGTTTTTGGAGCAATTTAATTACTTTTTTCTGTTCTCCTGTAACTACCCTTACTTGCAGAGGATGGTTCCTCATGTCTCACAGCCACATGCTCCAAGAGAAGATCTAATGGCTCCGCCAGATGTTATCCAATATTGGTCAGCCCTACTGGGCACAGTTTTCACACTAGGCCACTTGATTGGCCCTTCTGGCAGCCTCTCATTGAATGCCTTGTTCAGTCAGTAATGGCCAAGACAACCCATGACTGAGAACCCCCTCAGACTGTGGGCAGGAAGGCACTTTGCAAATCCTGTCCAATGTGACAGTCAGCAGGACCCAGTTACCTGTCAGGAGCCCTACCTGGGTTATATGAAGACACTTGTGCTGTCAGTGAGGGCTCTATTTCCATCTCACACAATAAGCATCCCTCCTTGCCTCTACTGGGCTTCCATTTTCACTTTTCCTCTCACATGCTCTCAGCCTAGAGTGAAGATCAAATATATCAGAGGCTGGAAATGTTGGGTCCCAAAGCAAATTCTTCAGAGAGGATCCCCTTATAGCAGCGTCTCTGGACTAAGAAGATGAGGATGGAGAGGTGACTTTGGCACATTTCCTGGGGTGTCCCCATTCTCTTAACTGAATGAACCTCCCCTAGATGGCTTTTTACTCATTGAAAGGGGAATTGTAGGTAAATAGGGTGCTTAGCACAACTTTAGAAATCTGCTAGCTCTCTGAAAACATCCCCTAGTGAATGAAGGGAGCTGGCAGCTGTCTCATTGTCTTCTAGACTGGCTTCTTGGAGACCCTTTGGGGGGCTCCCTCTAGAAAATATGCTCTTAGGTTCTTAGTAGATTTTAGTTGAAGCTTCAAAATCTCCTTTATTTTATTCCTTCAGCAAAGTCCCAGCCTGTTGACCTTTGGGTCCCAGTGCTGAGCCCAGCTCTGGATTTATCTACCCCACTGGGGCCAAATGCCTGACTTGTTAGCCATGCTGCATGGTTTTATTTATTTTCGTTGTGCATTTTTATCATTTTTGTTCATGTGTCTGGAGGCTTTCCTTAGAAAATGATGGATGCGTTTTCATAAATCAAAAATAAATGAGAAAGAGTATAAAGGCAAGAAATAGACCCAAGACTGGAATTTGCCACTCTATGTCGGAAGGACCTGCTAGCTATTTCCCAGTGAGTACACACTTTTTGATTTTACAAGGTCAGATCCTGACTTATTTCAGAATCCATTTTTCAGAGGATTGCCTGACAATAATGCCTACAATAGTGATATGATAATTCTAACCATGCCTAGTACAATGCTAAGTGCTTTACATACATGATCACATGTAACTTTCACAACTATCCTGTGAACTAGGTTTTGTTACCTCCATTATACATATGAGTAAAGAGAGGTTCAGGTGGTTTTGTTATTTAACCAAGATCCCATGGTTGGTAAGGAGTGAGATTAAAACACAGGTTTTTCTGATGTAGACCTTATGCTCTTAACTGCCACACTGAACTCCTTTTGAGTGTTTGCTGGAGGTACTGAAGGGTTGTGGGTCGTGGCTTCTCCTGCCAGCTCTGTTGAAGGGCAGGTGGTTGGGAAAGATATGGCAGTTCCCAGCTGGAGGGACTAATGTAGAGAATCTGGTCTCACTGGCTCTGTTCACAAGACCCCTCTGAGCCAGAACACCAACGTTGCTGGGTGGCACATTGGGAGACTTCCCCACAACCATTTCCCCATGACACCTTGGACAATGTCACTGACCACCAGCAGAAGTCTCACCCTCTTCCTCTGAGAGAGAGAGAGAGAGAGAGTCAAGATCCCTTCTTCCTCAAGGTGTCCTTTAGGACCTAGTGGGAGATCTGATACAACCCCGAAGGCAGTTGGTAAGAGTCCACATGCATACTGTATTAGTTATGAGTCCTTTGGTTGTTAACTCACAGAATTACCATTGGGACCAGTTTAAGAAGAAAGGAGGTGTGGGATGTCGATTGCTTCATATGACTGAACAGATGGTTCTTCTTCGTCTTGAGGAAGGATCCTGATTTCCCTGCTTAGTACCATGCAAATCCTTAAATCAATCAGATGGATGGGAAAACTGATTGGCTTGTTCCTGGACATGAGCCCACTTCTCTGGCAGGAGGATGAATAACTATGATCAGCTGCTGGAACCAAGTCAGGGTGGATGAGGCTGACAAAAAAGGGGATTGCTTTTCTTGCAGGTGATTAGGTAAATGGTCAGGATGTTTTCTATTGCATTTCTTCTATTCCATGCCTCCCTTCTTTGTCTGGTCTGCCTTCTTTGTATGTCCATCTCAAGTAAAGTAGTGGCATAAATCTCTGGTGAATTTCTGAACAATTCCACTTCTTGTTTCCCTGCCCAGAATGATCCTGAGTTCCCCCATCCCACTGGGGTTATCTTTTGTGGTAGGTGTCCATATTCTGTCTCAGGGCTTCTGAGGTTAGACCTTGTCCTTTGCTCAGGCTTGGAGATCTCTAGTGGTGTCATTAGTAACTATGCAGGACTGGAGAGGGAATTAAGCCCATAGGGTTTCTAACTCTATAGCCAAGTTTGGAATTTTCCATTCAGCAGAAGTTTACCTCTGTGAATGTCTGGTAGGACATGAATTCTGTGTTCTTTTTCCAATGTTTGAACAGTAACAACATCTTCAGTTTTGCAAAAGTTCTTTCACAATTTTATGAATGTGTGTAAATAAGCTAATTAGCACAATCGCTGGCCATTTCTTCATCTGTGTGGCACCACCTGGCCCAAGAGCATGTCACCCCTGAAGAGCCCCAGACAATAAGGCAAGGCAAACAACCACCTTGACAGGACTTTGCGTTAGGAATTTGAAGACTCTGCCCTTGAGCTTTGTCAAGGAAACTTACTCTTTCTTCATGGGCAATGATGAAGGTTTGGGGACTTTCGAAGCAAAATATTTTTATTTTTTTATTATTTATTTATTTATTTATTTATTTATTTATTTTTGAAGCAAAATATTTTTAAAAGCAACTTAGAAAACCAGGAAACTTCCAATAACTACTATGTACATTTACAGTAATTGATTCTCTCTCTGTTTCCTATCCGGTGACTGGTGATGCTGTCACACAATGGTATCTCAGCTGCTGTGCTCCACCCAAGATGCAGTTCAGAGCTTTCACCAAATTGCAAATCCCCAGCTTGTTTTTTCATGGTTGATATTGGCTCTCCAAAGGTGTCATAAGCTCTCTGAGGATAGGAAGCCTGTCTATTTCATCCACCGGTCACCTGGTAGTTCTTGATAAGTCTTCCTTGTCTGAGGAATTGTAATTTTAATTGTTTGTGTGTGTTGGGGGGTGGGGGTGGGAGTATGTATTAGTTCACTAGGGCTGCCATAACAAAATACCACTGACTGGGTGGCTCAAACCACAGAAATTTATTTTCTTACACTTCTGGAGGCTAGAAGTCCAAGATTAAGATGCTACCAGAGTTGACTTCTGGTGAGGCTTCTCTTCTTGCCTTGCAGACAGCCGTGTTCTCACTATGTCTTCACGTGGCCTCTTCTCTGTGTATGTGTGGAAGGAGAACTCTGGTGTCTCTAGCTCTTCTTACAAGGACACCAGTCTTATCAGATTAGGGCTCCTTGCCTTTATGACCCAATTTAACCTTAATTATTTCCCTAAAGGCCCTGTCTCCAAATATAGTCACAGTTCAACATGATGATTCAGTCCATAACAGAGTGGCAACTACAAGCAAGTGCTCTGAGATCCCTGTAGCCCTTATCTGTTGGAGATACTCAAACTGCATGTATAGAAGTTTCAATTTGGGGGGAGGAGGTGCTGTTTTCTAATTGTGCAAATTTCCCCTGTCATTGCCAGGTCAATGCAACCTCTGAATTGTGCATTGGAAATGCGACTGCTTTCCAGCACAGTCATGTATTTACATGGGACAGAGCTGAGGTCAAACAGTTCTGGCAGTTATTCAAAGCCTTCCTACCAATAACCTCCTGAAGTTAAAGGCTACTCACATGCCTGACCTGTTGTTCTGGCTTCTCTAAAGCCACATTCCAGCCTTGGTTGATTTTCTGTTCCTTTGAAATATTTCTGTATGAGATGTAGGTGTATGTCATGTGAGAGGGTGTATGGGGAGAGCCAAGTGAGTTAGAAGGGAAGAAGGGGGATCGCTCCCCCTATAGTTCTACGGTCTGCTTTCTTCTGATCAGTCTGAACGGGTTTACGGGATTTGATGTGGCCACATGAAAACATGCCTCAGAAAAAAGCAAAATGTCAGTGTTTTGAGGCCTTTCCGTTGGGGAGGGTGGGAACATGGTGGTCACTGTGTGTTCTCCTTAGACCAGGCAGGGGAAAGGGAAGTATGTGTAAGTCTCTGATAATTCTCTTCTCTTTCTTCCCCTCGTTTTTGTTCTTCAATAAATCACTCAGGACAATCTGCTTCTCTTTAGTGGTGTGTTTTCCTAGGGTTCAGCCTTTGTTTGAAATTCTAGAACAACAGAGTTGCAGTAAATATGGTCAACCTACGTGTAATTATGCTGGTATGTCAACTTTGTCCCTCAGAGTTGGGTCTACTCTGGTTAACCAGAGGCCCCCCTGACTCAGAAACGAGACCTCCTGCAGAACCCTGTGGAGGGCCGACCCTGAGCCCTGCATTGGAAGGCGGTAAGCGAGCCCATAATTACTCTCATTGTTTAGGTCGGTGCACAGGAGGGTTTACATTAAAGACCTCAACTGGCACACACAGCATGCCTATGGAAAAAACGAACCAGTCTCCTCCTCCTGCTCCTCCATCCCAGCATTGTCTGTCCAAGGGCTTTGGGTTTCACAGACGCCTTCCGTGACTCCGCTTTCTGACCACTCCTGATTAGAAGCTTGGATTGCCCCAGTTCTAAGAGGCATCTCAACCTCGAGGTCCGGAAATTGAGCCATGAGCCGCTTTTTGGGAATCATAGAATTTAGGGCTTGGAAAGGACCTGGATTTGGTCTCAGCTGGTGTATCTCAAACCTTAATGTTCACGTGAATCACATGGAGGTGTTGTGAACCATACAGAATCAAATGCAGCCATCCTGGGGTGGGGCTGGAAAATCTGCATTTCTAAAAAGCTCCCTAGTAATGCCCTGCAGCTAGTTGGACTACACTCAGAATAACCAGATTCTAAGCTAAGCTTTTCATTTTACAAAGAGTAGAAGAGAGACCCAGAGACCTGAAAGAACTTGTGAGGCAGAGTAGACTCTTGAGCCTTCCTCTCATCCATGGTGTGGTCATGGCCTGTCTCTGGTGCTGTTGGCAGGGATGGTGTGGGTTTTAGCAGAGAATACCCTTCTGTGACCACATCTGGAATGCTGGAGCAGGGGGTCTTTCCCAGATGCTCTGGGGGTAGAAGTAGATGCCCCAGAGCTCTTGACATAAGCCTGCAGGCCTCAGCATCTGGGCAGCTGGATGGAAGTGGATCGCTATGTATTCTTTCTTGGTCTTCCAAGGGGTTTGCGAAGGGAGGGCACTTGGAGCATGTTGTTTGTTGAGACGTGTACATTCCCTAACCCTAGGCCATTCTTGGAAATGTCAGGTAGAGCAAATGGGATTTGGAGGGGAGTATATATGACATCATGGTACAGGGGAATGAGTGTTTTAGTAGAAATCAGAGGATATGAGGTTCTATTTCTGTCCATACCATGATGAAACCTTAGGCAAAGGAGTAAACCTCTCTAGACCCCATCAGTAAAATAGGTGCTGTGTATACCTACCTGAACCCAGGGACTAGGCCATATACTCTTTTGAAGTTTATTTTGACCTCAAAATTGAAATTGTAGATTTTATCTGCCATATCTATATCTATCTATCTATCTATCTATCTATCTATCTATCTATCTATCTTCTTTTCTACCTTAATCTTTGTTAAGATAGTTTGGTATGATATAAATGGCTGTGTACTGAAGAATTAGCCTTACCTAAAGAGAACTCTGGCCTTTACCATCAGCTACTGGGAGGTGATTTCTAGCGGTCTGAAATGCCCTGCCTGCCTGATAGGAATATCTTTGTCTGGGGCCTTTGGCCACTGGATAGTCTAACAATGTGATTTATGATGGGGCTTTGGGACATGCCCTACTAGTTATAACTTCTAGAGAAGCTGGAAACTAAAGGTATTGGCCTGAACCTCCAGGGAGGTTTTGGAGACTATAGATCAATCATGTGGGCAGTAGGCGATTGGGCCCCGATAAAAGTTTTGGGCGCTAAAGTCTTGAGTGAGCTTCCCTAACTGGCAGTACTTTGCATGTGTTGTCACACATTGTGGCTGGGAGGAGGTAACACCCTCCGTAACTCCAAGGGGAGAGGAAAGCTGCAAACTTTGCATTTAGACCCCTATACCCTATGCATCTTTTCACTGGACTGATCTAAATTTGTGTCCTTTTGCTATAATAAAACTGTCATTGTAAGTATAGCACTTTCCTGAGCTCTGTGAGTCATTCCAGTAAATTACTGAATCTGAAGGTGTTTATGGGACCCCCAAATTTGTACCTAGTCAGTCTGAATTGAAGATGGTACCTGAACTTGCAGCTAGAGTTTGAAGTGAGAGCAACCTTGTGGGGACTCTTCCCTCTCTAACTTTGTAGCTGATTGAACTCTTAACAACAGCAATATGTCAATTTAGCAAATATTCTCGGAAAAACATAGAAATAAATCAACTCCTTTACCCAGAGCCTACCTGGTTGTAGAGTAGATCAAGTCATCTAGGACAAGTAAAGAGCCTGGACTTTGGAGAAAAATAGACTTTCAGATTGAGCTGGGCATCCCCGGTTATTGGTTGATTTGGGCATGTAACTTAATGTCTCTGTGCCTCAGTTTCCCCATCTCTAAAATATACTTACATTGAAAGCACGTTGAGAAGATGAAGTCATACATGTAAAGCACAGGGCATACAGGAAGTACTCCATACTGGTTGTTATGGTAGTTATTGCTATTATCATTATTTCTGGCTTTATTGGTGGTATGATTTACATGTTAACTTATTTATATACTTATTAATATTTTACCTTGTTCAAATGTATTTGAGTGGCTCACATACATGGAAATAAGATAGCCTGATAAACTACCAAGAAATAGAAAAGAAAGTAATGATCTTTCTTGACTTATGATGGGGTTACATCCATATCAACCTATCAACAAAGTTAAAATATTATAAGTTGAAAATGCATTTAATACACCTAACATACCAAACAGCATAGCTTAACCTAACCTACCTTAAATGTGCTCAGAACACTTAAATTAGGTGACAGTTGGGCAAAACTATCTAACATGCCTATTTTATAATAAAATGTTGGGTATCTCATGCAATTTATCGAATGCTGTACTGAAAATGAAAAACATGGTGGTTATATGAGTACAGGATGGTTGTTAAGTGTATTGGTTGATTACCCTCATGGTTGTGTGGCTCACTGGGAACTGCAGTTGCCTGCCACAGCCCAGCATTGGGAGAGAGTAATCATGTCACCTATCCCTAGCCCAGGGAAAAGATCAAAAATCAAAATTTGAAGTACAGCTTCTACTTAATGCATATTACTGATGCACCGTTGTAAAGTTGAAAAATCATAGGCTGAACTATTCAAGTTGGGGCGAACTGTATTGGGTAAATGGCAGTAGCAGTTGAAGAAGTAAAGGGCCAGGTCTGGCTGAGGGGTAGGCTGCAAGACTGGGCTTGATCATCTAAGATTGAGAGAGGGACCACTGAAGGCATGGTGACTTGTCCTGTATGTCAGGGGTAGTGGACAATCTTGGGGCCAAGAGTTGAGGAGAACAGCAGCTTCCCTGGCCTGGAGAAGAAGAGAGAAGTAGATTTGCATCTTTGGACTCACTTGGCCATCCTCATAGCTTCTATATGTTTCTTTTCTTTTTTTTTTAATTTTTTAAATGTTTATTTATTTTTGAGAAAGAGAGAGACAGAGCATGAACAGGGGAAGGGCAGAGAGAGAGGGAGACATGGAATCCGAAGCAGGCTTCAGGCTCTGAGCTGTCAGCTAAGAGCCTGATGTGGGGCTCAAACTCATGAACCATGAGGTCATGACCTGAGCTGAAGCTGGAGGCTTAATTGATCTGAGCTACCCAGGCACCCCAGCTTCTATGTTTCTATTTGGTAAGTAGGCTGTTCATTAATAGAGGTATGTGTTGTGCTGTAAAAAGCTGGGGAGAGAATAGAGGTGACATTTGTGTTTGGAAAACTTCTATTTTCTTTCTCTTCTTTTTGTCACCTCTGGGCATTGCCAAGTCTCTCTAGAGGCTATACCTTTTCTCATTTCTATTTTACTATTACTTGATAACTAAGAAGTTAACTGATAAGGATTTAGACATTGCTCCTTCCACGAAGATTTTGATTTCCGTGGAAGTGGGGAGGGGCTCCTTATGAGCCAAGAGAATAAAACTGCAGTGATAAGAAAGGGTGACAAACTCTATTGATAAACAGATGGTGAAACTAAAAAAAAGCACAACCCTGCTGTTTCCAGACCCTCAAATCAAGCATGAAGAGCTGCTACTGAAGAAGCACTAACTGAGCATTCCAGAACCCACAGATAAGAGCTGAGTCCTAAATCACAGTTCTGAAATTGACTAGCAGGTCACTTAACTTCTCTGGGCCTCAGTTTTCTTAAGTGCAAGATGGGGATAACCATAATGTCCACTTCATAGGGTTGCTAGGAGGAATAAATGACCAAATAATATGAAGAACAACTAGATTTTGGTGGCCAGTGGTGTTTCAATAAAAAAGCAAAACAAAGACATCAGTTTAGTATAGTTTGGTTTTTGATCGCAATATATTAGATATTGGACAAGTTGACAACTGGCATGTTGGGGTCCCTCAGAGTTTTAACAAGTGGGCTCTGTGTCAGGCAGAACACAATAAAAATTTGGAAAACAATGTTCTTTTGTGATTCACCAAGTCTGATTAGCAGTTGGAATGTACATGGCATGCATCCTGTTTGGTTAATAATGGGAACGGACATTCTCTTGCATTTGTCAATGATACATTGAGGTGTTGGGGATGAGCAGTCCCTGGTTTGATGACAGGTCCAGATTTCCCCAGCCTTCTTTTTGACCTTGATCTTCAATTGCTAGATCTTGAACCAGAACACAACTGGAGGAGCATAGTGGAGAGAGTGGGGAACAAATGTCAAAACTGAGTTGTGGGATTTTTCACAACTTCTCTGAGTCTTGGTTTCTCTATATCTAAAATGCACACTACAAAACTTCCTTCATAGGAGGATGCACTTGAAATGTTATGGAAATGATTAAGGATAAATGCAAATGTTTATTATTGCTTTGTCCTTGGAATGTATTGGCTTATGTTGTTGTTCCTAGAAGGAGGCCCAGAGGGGTTCAGTGCTTGCCCAAGATGAATTAGAGGGAGGATGCAATGTGTCTTAGGGCTCCAACTGGACTGAGTTTAGCAAATCACCTCCCAACAGTTGTCCAGCATGTGGACTGAACCATCATCTGCTGATCAGGAACACACTTGCATCTGTGGGTTTTTGTTTTTTTGTTTTTGTTTTTGTTTTTGTTTTGTTTTGTTTTGTATGCTTGGTTGAATTGTAACAGTCTTTGCTGTGTGTTGGATTAAGTTCCATCCTATGTCCAATCACTGATTAATTTTGTGACTCCATTAAGTCATGTAGGTCTGGAGTCTTCATGAAATGGGTAGCCGTAGCTCTCCCTGTCTCAAAGGGAATTTGGAACATAAAGGATTGAAAGTAAAAACCCTCCTTGGAAGGCTTCCATTCTGGGGGTAGGTTAGCATTGAGATTAAGTGCAGGCTCCTGAGTCAGATGCTCTGACACTGACTACGAAGTCACTTAACTTCTCTGTGCCTCTGTTTTTTCATTGGAAAATTGAGGATAACACCACTTAGTTGGGATTGTTCTGAGGATTAAATGACTTAATCATGAGAAGAGCTTCAAATAGTGTCTGGCCTAGCTAGGTGCTCTGCAAGTGCTAGCTACTGTAGAGTGGGGTCTGTCCTTTATGTCTCTTTTGAAGGTAAGGTTTCTGCAGAAGAAATCAGTACTGACACCAAAGGTACCAGACACCCTTTGTTCCTTATTTTTCTGCAGTAGTGCCCTGTATTGGTAAGGGGACAAATGGTCAAGTGTCTTGCCAAGCTTGGTTAAAAAAAAGTGGGGGAAAATGTTTGAAGATAAATTCCTGAATATTGACCCTTCTCTATCTCTTCATAGAGCCTGAAAAGCAGATTTGTATTTACATGAACTTGTGGGGAAGAGGCCTTTAGTGGCTAAATTAATATATACAATGATTTATGCAGTGGTGCTTGCAACATCACAATCAAAATCTCTTCTCATGTTTTAGAATGGGGGAACAAGTTCATGATACAAGGTTGGTCGGTTAGTCTACTTTTATTCATAGAGTCTGTCTTCCCAAAGCTGAAAGGAATGCTGTTTTCTGACCTGTTCTTTGAACTTCAGTGTAGGCAGGCAGCTTTCCATTTTGTAGACCAAGAGCCTGAGGCCCAGAGGTACATTTATTGGCCACTTTCACAAGTGCTGATAATGGTTCTGTTATTTTGGAACTAGTTAGGATAATTTTGGACACTTCTTACTGGATAGAAATCCCACTTGAAGGACCTTTGTAGGGTGTTATAGGAAAACATGCTGGTCTGGGCCTGGTTTAGGAAGGGTCATTTTTATTCATTATGATTGTTTACCAGAAGATTCAATCGATATGACACTTCTGACACAGTATCACTCTCAGAATACCAATGTTGATGTAGTTGGACATAAAACACTGTTCAGATGTCTGGGGTCCGTGCTTCGTCCTGGAGCTGGGCCTGCCAGCATCAAGTTTGGGTGTACTTGCTAAGCTCAGAAGGGAACAACACAGAACCAGAGGAGCAGGATCACCAGGACCATGGGTTCGTGTGTGGGGGTGGGACAGGACTGTATGTATGCTCCTGGGGGTTTGCTCCTGATGCAGCAATGAGGTTTTCAAGAAAGCTTTGCATTGCTCTATCCCCTCTTCTAGAATTGTTTTTATTATTGTTCATGAAGAAAAGATTTTTTTTTCTACCAGGCAGGTGAAATTTGTCCAGTGGAATTTAGTGCTTTGGGCCCAAAGAGAGAGAAATATCTTGCCATTTTTTTCTTTAATGTTTATTTATTTTTGAAGGAGAGAGAGAGCATGAGCAGGGGAGGGGCAGATAGAGAGGGGGACAGGATACAAAGTTGACTCTGCGCTGACAACAAACTCATGAACTGCGAGATCATGACCTGAGCTGATGTTGGATGCTCAACCAACTGAGCCACCCAGGCGCCCCATCTAGCCCTTTCTTATTGGCAGCTGCAGTTGAGGTCTGATGTGTGTCATTGTCTGGGGTATGGCATAGTGCAAATTCTTGGAAATTGTGGGAACATTAGGTATGAGCCTTGGCATTTCAGATCCAGGAGTTGTGTCAATATTTGGGCTGTGGCATTCTCTTATCTGTTCACTCAACAAGTCCTTTTCTTCCCATTTACTCCTCACCCTTTCTGGAAGAGATGAATCCTTTCTAGAAGAGAATGTTTTGGAACATCTGAACGTCTTGTAGTATATGCTGTGGTGGGCTGCCCAGCTTCTGCTTCAAGACCAAGAGTGTTGGCTGCAGCTGACTGACAACTGTACTCTCTCTTGAACCAGAGAGAGCTTCCTGGGGAGAAGGAAGCTGCCTCGCCCAAACTTGCTCGCTCTCCCCTGGGGGCTCCCTGCGTCCAGTTACTAGTTGACTTGAGAATAAAAAAGCTCGGCTATGTTGGTTTAATTTGGGACAATTCACAAGGACATCTTAAGTCCAGAGCTCCCTATGGGATTGGCCGAAGCCTTTGTTACAGCTATACCATAGCTCAACTCTCCCACCTGTTTATTTTTGCTTTCTCATCTCTCTTACAAGTATCATTTCCAAGAGCACTCTCTACTTTGCTCTGCACCCAAATCTCTGTCAGAGTCTGTTTCCAGAGAATCTGATCTGAGGTAGGTCCTTTGGAGCCATGATTAGGGATAAAGTAGTGGCACTGGTCCTGACTTTTTCTATCTTTTTTGGAAATGTTCTCTTACATTTTCTTCCTACCATGATGTTGGAGACAGGGATTTCTGAACCTGGCTTAGTCAATATTGTGTGCATGCATATATGTGGAAAATCTGGAAAGATACCCACTGAGCTGTTAATTGTTATTGTAGGAGGGGATGTGAAGAGTGAATTTCTATTTCAACTGTATAAACTTTGATGCTGTCTAAATATTAAAATGAAAATGCATTAATGTATGACCTGTAGAATTGTTTTATTTCTTACTTATTTGTTGTCCTTAGTACCTGAGGGTGACCGTCACATCAGCCCATGTGCTCACCAACCCCATCTTCGCTCTCCCTTCTGCCTCCTTGTTCTGCTGAGGCCATATGTAGCTGGTCCTCCAAGTGTTTCGTGGAGGGGGCTGTGATGGGATGATGGACGGGGCAGTGGGGGTCACTCCCAACTGTGGGGGTCAGCGTCCTTTACCTACTTATTGAGATGAGTCAGAGTGGTGCAATGCTTTGTACCTTTTATCATGATGGAACACTCCTACCCCAGTGTTTAAGGAAGTGTTTGCTAGTTTGTTATAGCAAGTGAAATAACTCTGGAAAGTATCTCATATGGCTGGGAAAATACTTAATAAATGACAATTATCTTACCATTATGATATGATGATGATGATGATGATGATGATGATGATGGTGATGTTACTGTATTTCAGTTAGATCATTAGCACTGGAGTTTTTACCAGGACGGCTCCCCTCCCTGCCCCTGGAATTCCATGGTGAAGCAAGAGAATGTAGTGCAAAGTGAGCACCATGCTGGGTCTCTGTCCCTCCATTTTCTTTATGGGGCAGATGACTGTGGGGGATCCCTGATCTGCTGATGAGGGATGGTTGGGAGGAAGGACCAGGGGGAAAACTGCCCTTTTCCCTGCAAGTTTCCTTTAGGGTTTAGGGCTACCTCTTTGGCCTTATCTATAATGCAAGGTGTCAAAGACTAATCCTTTTTCGCTGGAGCAAGGACAAATTATTTATACTTTGGGGAGGGGGAAGAAAGATGAACCCTCATATACCTCCTCACCCCCTCTCTCCGCTACGTGAGCCCCAGTTTTATGTCCCTCTCTGTCATGTAGCACGGGCATAAGATGTCAAAGGACAAGCAGGCTGTAGAAATTGAGCCTGTTAAAATAATTTAATCAATTCAACAGTTATCTCCCAAATGGAAGCCCAGATTCTATACTTTGCTGTTCTAAGAAAAGTTATCCCCACCTCCCCTTGTCTCAGTTTATTCATGTGTGACATTGAAGAAAGTCCAATAGAGGCTGGAAGGATAAGAGTGTCTGTTTGCCAAGTGGGACCTGGGGCAGATTCTTATACCTATCCTGCCTCCCTCGCGGTATTGTTTGGGGCTTAACTGGATTAATGAATGTGGCTGTATAAAGCTGAATGTATGTAAATACAAGATAGTCATCAATGAAAAATATGGTTTATTTGCTTTAAATAAGCTCTTCAAATAAATGTCTTCCTGGAGGTCAAATGCTATAGTGTAGCATTACCATGATAGGTAGATGTGGATAAAAAGGGGCTATTTTGCTCTGGGGCACTGTTTTCCAGATGTGTTCTGAGGAACCCTAAGCACAGAAGATGTCACTTTGAAAAAAGGCTGCACATATTTGTGTGTGTGTGTGTGTGTGTGTGTGTGTTTATGTATGTATTTATTTGTGTGATTAACAGCTTTCAGAAACAATGCATACAAATTTGGAAAGAGGGAAGCTGTAAAAATGAATTCATATATTAAGGGAGAATAAAAATAATAAATTATACAATGATTAAAAGTGCTGACAAATTCCACAAACATGATGAGATCTAGAAAACATATTTTTATTCATTAATTATTTGAGATACTTCTATGATATTTTTATTCTATATTTCATGGCCACACCTCTACATATGGCAACAATTTTGTAATATTTTTGAGAGAATAGAAAGATAATTTAATTTTTCTCCAAAATGATTGATGGAAATTTGGCTTTTATTATTGATAATTAAGAAAATGTCAAATTTGCCCCTTGTTATTGGTAATGTCATGTAAATTTTTGGGTTGTTGACAAATTTGGGACAACCTCTATCAAGTTTACTTTGTATGTGAGCTGCAAGATTTCAGGATGTTTCAAGTTTTCTGATGTAGTAACTCATCTTACTGCCTCTTCATATTGATAACTCTCATTTACCTACCCAGGTCTTAGAAGAACCTTTTCTGGTAAGGGACTCTGATACGTAAGCTTTATCCAATTCAAAGTAAATTTACCTTTTCTTAAACTCCCAAGTACTTATCTAGAAAAATTTCAAACCTAAGGAAAAGTTTAAAGACTAGTGCAATAAACACTTGTATACCATTAACCAAGATAAACCGGGTAACATTTTGCCGCATTTGCTTTACGTCTCTCTTTCTCAATCTTTACTTCTCCCCCTTCCCCATCTCTAGACACACACACACACACACACACACACACACACACACACACACGCACATGCACACGCATACACACACACAGACACACACTTTAGACTCTATCTTCTAGGAACAAGGTCATTTTCCTACATAACCACAATACCATTTCCATGCTCAATAAATGTAACATAGGTACAATAATATTATCTAATGTATACCCCATATCACATTAACATGTCCCCTATTCCATCTGAGGTTCTTTATAACCTTTTACTCCCTACACGTCCCTTCCCTTTTTTCTTCTTTCTTTTCCTCTCTCTTCCTCCCTCCCTTCCTCTTTCTCTTAGCTCCTCATACCTTTTGTCATGTCTCTGTTAATATTTGTGTCCTACATTGCTTTCTGGATCAAGATAGTCCATGATCACATTGTTCTTTTTAGCCTCAGACGTACAGTCAGTATTTTTCCCAAGGAATCCCGGTTCAAGGACCCCTTAACAAAAGAAAATACCTGTTAACATCTGGTGGTTGTTGGGACATCACACTCTGTAGAGTGAATACCATCCTGTTCAACCTGAATCCTTTTACCCTTTTTCCCAACTTTGTGAAGTCCTGAGGGTTGTACTTAAGTAACAGGGAAGCCACTGGTGCCTGTGACACCTGGAGACTTTTCATCAGGTATTAGATACAATTTGCTCCATGGAATAAAGGTGCACCTGCACACACACACCCCTTAACCTTTTCTTGCCTATTCCTCCTTTAGTTGGAGGAGTGAGGGGAAGGGAAGGTAGAACAGAAAGACAGCCTATAAAGGATGAACTTTCTGGAAGTTTTCCTTTTCCAAATACTCCCCCTTCATGCACAATGGCCAAGCCATTGTTTAAGGTCCTATCTGGTGTTGTCTCTTACAGCTTCAGTATTGTATGTTTGGATATCTTGGGAGTCAGTCTTCATCTGTGTCTGCGTGCCTTCTTTGTGGTGGGAATTCATGAAGAACAACTAGAAGCTTTGCCAAGGGCCCTAGCTAAGAATTTGGATATTTTCCAGGAAGAGCAAAAAGTTTCCCCCTAGAACCCTGAAAGGACAGTTTTGGAAACCTGAGAATATACCTTGAGCTAAGGAGAGCCAGGAGGCCTGGGCCCTAGGGGGGTGACTAAGTGGGACAACCAGGGTATCTTACATGCATTTGCTTCTCTAGTATCACTTCAGAGTCATTAATAAGTTTGTTTGGATAACTGCCCTTTGAATGAGCTCCTAGAATGGAGCTGATTCTGTAAAGGTGGTGCTACCCAGAAACCAGAGGGTCAAATGAACTAACTGAGGAGATGAGCAACCCTGGGGATGCCATGCAGGTATTTACTGGAGTGCCTCAGGAGAGGCCCTAGAGAGGCACTGATGAAGTGAAAGTGGAGGTGGCCACTTCTGAGAGCTGCCAGGTGTGGGGACAGAACAGCGAAGAAGCTGCTTCAGCTGCTGCCACAGTTAGGAGCTTACACTGAGACCAAGGACCCTGGCAGGAAACCCTTCCACTGGAAGCAGAATTTCCCGTCTTCATTCTGCCTGGGCAATTGGCTAAGGGAGGAAGTTAGAAAATCAGTTAACCCTTCTCCAGTGTGATCTCTTCACCTATAAACCAGGGGACTGGATAAGATGACTTTCGTGCCTTTTTTTTTTTCAATTAGCAAAATGAAGCCTTCTGTGGAAGCCCAGTGAGGTAGAAGTGCAGCTGTTCTACTTGAAGAGGAAGTTGGGGCCCCACAGCCTTCCCAGAAGCCCTACCCCTCACCTTCCTCTACCCCTCCTCAATGGCCCTGAAGGGAGCTCTGGGTTTTTACAAACAGATTCCATCTGGAATAAAAAAACAGAGATCTAAAACATTTTCCTTATTTTAAACATGCACATATAGGCAGAAAATTGATTATTTAGAATCCTTCATGGAATGCATTTGTGAGTCCTGGTATAGGAGGCTCAGGAAGTGCCTTCAGCATCATGTGTTTAGATAGCTGGGGAGGAGTGCCATCAGAGGGCTCCAAAATCATTAGGACTGTTCACTCTGACCAGAGCTAAGTGGACCAGATAAACCCAAGTCCTGGGTCTTGGCTATAGGAAGTTAATGAAGCTACTGGTTCCAAGTCTGAATGCATCCTGAGTACTTTCTGAAGGCTTCATAACTTCTGTTCTGCTTACCACAGGTCTGCATTGATACTGTGTACAATGGCTGTAGACTTCCTAGAAAAAACAAGCAGTTCTGGTGGTCTTACCCTATTTTTGCCTTAGAAAAGGGTTCATTCATCCTATTTTTGCGTAAGACCCATAAGGAGTATGAGAATACCAAATAGGACCTTGTGCTTCCAGAAGGTTTCAATTTTTAAAGAGCACCCTGTGATCTCATTTGATCCTCACAACAAATCAGAAAAATAGGCAGGATAGGCATTAGGCTCTTTTTATTAGATGGGCAAACAGAAGCCTAGGAGTGGCAAGTGAATTGCTCATAAACACATGGCTGGCATCTGGTGAGACTAGGACTGGATTTTCTGATTCTGCTAAGTCAGCCCCAGAAGCCCAGTTCTGTCTAGATAGTGGATTAAATGCAGGTACCTAGAAAAGGGTTTTGTTGGTATGGCTACTATGGGGGAAGGTTAGCCAAAGACCATTACAGGTGGAATTATGACCAACAGCAAGTTTTACAATCCAAGTTGGTATCCACTGAGGAGAGTAGTGCTCCTGCCTGGCTTCCACTTGTAAATACTTTTCCTTTAGCTCCCTGGGGCAGCAGGATATGGCAAGAGTCTATAGACCTGAATAAAGCTCTTAACTCTGCTGCCAATGGGTTATATGTCTTGGGCAACTTCTCTGAGCCTCAGAGGATATTGGTCTACATTGTTGTTTCTCATACTTGCGCCACCAGTTACAGTGTGTGTGTGTGTGTGTGTGTGTGTGTGTGTGTGTGTGTGTGTGTGTTTCTGGGTGGCTTCCAGTCCCCCTGCACCTGAGCAGAGTCTTGGTGCTGGGTCACAAGCTCTTCTGGTGCTTTGTTGGCCACCGCTAGGCTAAAGGGTCCTAGTTGTCTTTCCAATTCGATACCTCCTTCAGCAATAACTTTTTGCCTTGACCTGGGAGGGTGAGGTTTTGTAGGGAGGTGGCACTTGATTTAACTGTAGATTTAAAAAGCTGTTCAGGGAGTGACTTACAAAAACCTGAGAGTCTAAAGGGGAAGTCACTGAGCAGGTGGCACAGGTTAGTGTGGGGTGTGAGATGTTCCTTGTGCTTGTTTCAGGAACTGATGTAAGTTCTTAAACTCTGCTCATGCCAAACAAAAGTATGAGGACTGTCTTACTTCTTACTTATCATTCTTCTGGGGAGTTGCCTCTTCTTGTTCTCCTCTGTCAAGCTCTCTTCATTCAGGTGCTGTCTAGGGCTTGTGCTCAGAAGAAGAGCTAAATTCTTACTTCCATTTTTCTGGGAAGAACATGGCTGAAATGACTTAATATATTGACCAAAGAAGAGAGACCAGAAGCACTGAGATGAAGAAGGAGGCCAGTAAAAGAGTCACATTTTAAAATATGTGCAATACTTATTATAATTGTTTTGTGCACTCTTATGGTGTGTTAAAAGATTTCACACTTTATAAGGTCTGGCTTCCAAACTGAATATGATATTGTCTTGCACTCAGGTTGCATATAAAAGTAGCTATAACAGCTTAAAGAGCTAGTCTTAAGAGAAGACTCATGGACCAACATTAGATAGTTTATGCTTATGAGCTTGAATTTGGACATTTTAATACACTGGGGTTGATAAAGTCATCAAAAATGTCATGGCAAGAAGCCAAATCCTAAAGGGAGGCCATTGTATTTAAAAAGGATTAGCATTTATAGCTTATATGGGAACATAAGTTCTACTCACCTAAGACTACAGAAAAGATGGCTTTGTGATACAGAAATGTGTGACCTGTATGAATTAATATGAAGTGCAGAGTGTTGCCAAGTGAGTGAGACATTTTGCTGGATAAACTTATGGTTGTCCAAGTTTTCCTTGTATAATTTAGAAATTTATTTATTGGTAGATAATGCCTATAGATTATTACTAGCTCTCTATGAGATAAATTTAGGTATACTCTTTTCTGTGGGGTCTAGAAGGCACTAGTTTGGGTCAAGAAGTGGGCATGATCCATTAGAACAATGACAGGTACCATTTGGAAGAAGAAAATAAGATTGTCCCCTCCCAGTGGTGCTTTTATTTTCATTCTTCTGAATTCTTCAAAGATCATGCTTGGTGAATCCAAGGCCAAGGCTGCAAGTTGTCTCAGTATCCTGGGATCTTAGTCGACTGAGCCAAGAAGATTCCAGTTTATTTTAAATTGCCAGGCTCATATCCCCAGCCCTTTATCTCTCCTGTGGGGACATCCCAGTGTCTACTCATGAGCAGCCTCCCTGCAGCTGACAACCCAATAGCCAGCCAACTGGATGCCAGCATCTATGGCTAAGCCCACTTCTGACATGCCAGCCCTCAGTTTCATCTCCTGCTGCTTTCTCCCATTCAGTGATTATACTGAAACGAACTGTTCAGATGGAATGAAAATATCTAGAAAGAGGACTGTTAATCTGAGTTAATGGAAAAGTCTGCAGAAGGAAGAGCTCTCTGAGATGTGTTCTGGTGGTGGGAGCAGTAATGTGGGGTAATGTTCATCCTGCCAGGGTTGCTATTTCCATGTAGAACATCTTAATTTGGGTTTAATGTGGTTAAAATATTTTGCATATTACTATTCTTCACTTCAAAATTATACCTACTTTTAAAAAATAATAGTTCTTAAAAATTTGCTGGGCTTTCCATTTATTTTTTTAAATTATAAATGACATATAGCATTACTGATAGTTTGAGGGGTAAAGGGAAAATAATCACTTGTAATCCCTAACACAATTATTATCTTTATTTATTCCCTTACAGTCTTTTTTTATAAGTATGCTTTTATCTAGTTGTAACCACAGTGCAATACAATTTCTAGTCCCTTTCCCACTTAACATGTGTCACTTACATTTTTCCATGTTGCTATATGGTCTTTATCCTCCTAATGGCAGTATGATGGTCCATTGTAGTGTATCATAATTTACTTACCCATTTACCTATTGTTATCATTTTGATTGCTTCCAATTTCCTACTGTTATAAAGCATATTGTGATAGGCATCTTTATGCTTATTGTTTTCCTATATTTTTGTTATTTATTGCATTTTTAAAAGTATCATTCAGGATTCAAGATATTAACTCAACAGTGGGTATCACATTTGAAGCTAATGGGAAGATGGGACATTATTTAGCAATTACAGTTGGAAAATAGGGCATCATTTAACAATTTGTTGGGTCTTTACTATTCTATAAATTGAGGGGAACTTGTGGCATTACGGTATTAGCACAATCAAAGGTGCTTAGACACCTTAAAAGTATCTCTGATTTATTCAGAGGTCTTGGGGTGTTGTTAGGACTCTCTTGTCCTTAGCAACATGATTAAGTACTTTAGGGGTGGTCTTCATTGTGATTTTAGTGCTATATGCAGACATACAAGAAACTATGTGGAAGGGTGACAAAAAATCAGCATATTCTTCGATCAACATCCTTTGGGAAAAATACCAGTGAGTGATATCCTACTTACCTGAACTTCACCTGAAGGTGTAGGTTTTGTGGCTGTAAAGCAGTATCATTTTTGTCATGTTCAGTGTCAATACTATGGTCCTTAGTGAGTATCCAAATGAAGGCTGTGATCCTTTGTTTAATATTCCCAAGGCACTGAATGTATTGGTCACTCACATGCCAAGTACAGGCTTGTAATTACAGTGACATTCTTGACATTTTTTCAGTGTTGCAAAGGTTTTCTTTAATGAAACGTGTTTAAGACTAACTAGAACACTTTTTCTGTCTCTCTACCTGTTTTCTTGACTGAGCTTCATTCCCTCAGTGTGAATATGAAAGGGTAAGTTTTGGGAGGCAAGAAAGTAGGGTTCATGCTGGTGGGTCTCTGTGAGCTAATAGCAGGGAAGAAAAATAAGCATTGCATTTTTTTAAATGGGGGAAAAATCAGGAAAAAGGCATGCATAAAGGATTTATCCTTTCCATGAAAACATTGATTAATGAAATCTAGTATGAACGGGGTGTCATGCCCTTTAAATATTAGATTTCATTACTTAGTGGATGGTAGCCTTCTGAAAAGGGATATTCTGCCTCTGCTGGCTTTTTTACAAACACAAATGTTTCATGCCGTTGTAGTGATCAAGGATGCAAATGCCTTGGGTAACCGAATCACTGGATGGGGTGAAACATTGTGCTGGACAGATGTGTTGTCAGCAAAGGGCTTTTGCTGATAAAAGGGACAGCTGCCCTCAGGATGAGGTGGGGTAGGGGGAGTCAAGCAAGAGGGAAGGAAGTATGCAAGGGAAGGTGACCCAACCACATGAAGCCAGTCTCTCAGGCCCCCACCTGGGAAACTCCACCAGCTTGCTAGCTCTTCCGGTTCTAGCAGAGCTGGCCAGACATCTGGCCTCTGTTCTAATTAAAGTGGGCAACCAATTTGGTGGCTGCAGTGAGGAAAACAGCAGTGAAATCCTATTGGTTGTAGGGTCACAAGAAGGCCCTACATAACTCTTCAAGACCGAGCCTTTACCAAATTATATGCATTTCCTAAGGGCCATTCAGTTCAATTTCACTTAGATTTATTGAGTGCCAGCTATATACAAAGCCCAGACCAGGCCCTCAGAAAGCCCTTGTTTATTGGGGAAGGCAGACAAGGGGACAGCTGACTACAGAGTAAAGAGAAATGAATTAAAGACCATGTTAGAGACACCAGCAGGGTTCTGCAAGAGTGTAGCAGAGGGAGCAATCGAAAGAATCTGGGAAGGCCTTCTGGTAGAGCTGACATTTGCTCTGAACTTGGTAATTTTGAAGTCAGGTTCTAGGCAAACATTCTGGAGGATTGCCATGAACAGAGAAACAAATTCTCTAAATGGAATTTCCCACCCGGAATTCTCCCCTCTCTTCATGGGACTAAGACAAAAGACTCATTTTCATATAGTCACAGAGTTTCTCACATCTCAAGGGTAGCAGTTTAGGCCCTGTGACCTCTAAGGCTAGGGTTTAGACAGAGGAAACAAACCAAGAGCCTGGTTTTTCACCAGACTCGGATTGTTGGAGAAGGATCAGTTTGGTGCCTCAGTATCTGGCTTATGTTTATGCCTCAAACAATGCATATGGTAGCCTGTTACTATCAGGAATAATTAAGCACAATCTTCCCAGGTTATCTCCTGCTAGGTAGTTAACCTGCACTTGGCTCTGTTGGTGGCATTGGCCACAGGCAAAGTGAGAGCTGCCCATCTCCATGTAAATGAGCCAGTTGGAGCTTGTTTGTTAACCATTTGCTTTCCCGTCAGTGCCCCCTCTGATATTCCTCTTCCATCCCCCTCTTCTCTCCAAGTGCTCAGTGATTGGTTGGCAATACCATGCCAGGGATCCAAAAATTCTGATTTGATTTTTGTTACTGAAGGCAAAAATGATCTGCTATGTATATTTTATAAGACACTGTGTTTTGTTTATAGCTCTACAGTCAGCCATCCCCACCTGCTCCCACTAATAAGCTCATGTCAGAGCTCTGAAGTAAGTTTGTCATAATGGTAGCCTAAAGGACATATTTTGTAAAAATGAAAAATGAACATATTATTTATATATCAATAGTGTAAAAAGCATTGATCAATGTCAGCAGCCTGATGTTTTGTTTCTCTATTTCCCTTCTAACCCTCTTTTGCCTTCCCCTGCTTTCCCCTCCTTTCTTGCCCCAGGTGCCTGTGACACTCCTACGATTTAGAAAGGGAGTTCTAGTCTGTCCTGGTCAGTTTGTGCTGGGATTCGGTGTTTAATACAGAGCCTTCAACGGCTGAGCCTCCAAAATGACTCTCTGACAGCCAGCCATTAATTACCATCATCCGCGTCTAATTCATTCATCCCTCTCCCTCTCATGTAGAGGGACAGCTAGGGCTGAGGGCACTCAGGGAAATGTAGGCATGATTCCATGTTCTTTATGCAGAGAGGGCTGCCGGAGACTTTGTTGGATGCAGGGGCTTTAATTGAATTGGCTTGCCAATAAAGCTGTTGTCATTCAGTAAGTGAATTTGTTGTACTACTCGAACCACAGCTGCTGCAGACAGCCCGGAATTTCCTGAAGGCAAGCCAGACCCTGGGCTTGCCTGGGTTCAGCCTTTTTGATTGATCTCAAAGGCCAGGCAACGTGTGTCCTCTCCCACCACCCCTCACCGGTGGGGCTTGTTTTTGGCACCCATTTGGATGGCAGCAAGTTGCAGAGGCAGAATTGAGCAGTGAGACACTGATGAGACAGTAGGTGTGACCTTGTGGGGGTCTTGTAGGAAACAGGGAACCCATAGGAATGTTAGAGATGGTAATTGGAGGGCAGGAAAGCCTTGCCCACCACAATTGGGTGTTTTTCTCAGTCCCTAAACAGTCACTGCCCTGGGCTCCTTCCAGCTGGTCATAAGAGGTTATCGCTTCCCATTATGAAAAAGAAATTGAGAATATGACAGTTAATATATTTGTAGAGCCTTGTTTAAGAGGTCGAGTGGTATTGAGGAAATACCACAGCTGTAGAACTGGCATTTGTTACTGGGAGATCGTTGGGCCAGAAATGCTCTACCTCTCCCCACAGTTTATAAAACATGGCAAGATTGGCAGGTTGTGTGATTTATGATGGCTTTAAAGTAACATCAAGATTAAGGAAAGTTTTTCAAGGGACTGCAGGGCTATTTTTATTTTTTGTGTTCAAGTGCATGTATGTAATGGGCTCAAGTGAATGAGTGCAGGACTTGCAGGCAGATTTTCATGTTTTTGGTGTTTTTACAACTTACACAGGTGGAGATCTCTCATTGAGCTCTTCTTTCAAGGGATTTCTCCCCTTGTTATTTGGAATTCTCTGACCAATGCCCAGACCTTTTCAGGGAGCTTACTCTCCAATTGTGGAGAGTTCATAGAACAGAAGGATCTCTAGTCTGCTTTCAATTATTCAAGAGCAGAGGATTTTCCAGGTCTTTGCACCTGTTCTCCACAGTGCACCTACATTTTAGCCATTTCATTGTACCTTTGCCAGGAAGTTGGAGGGAAAAAACCCTCTAAGTCAAATTTAGCTTTTGTTTGAGTCCTGAAATTCTGATAACTCTTTAAGTTAAACCTATGGATTGTCCTTGTTTTTGACCTGACAAGTGAGAACTGAATTGATATGTCACACACATGGCTATAAGATTATAAGAAGCAAAGATGGTGGTGCACAGGTGAAAAAGACTTTGGGACTCTCTGTCAGCATGAATACATGGAGTGAGAGAGGGTGACGTGGAGTGTATATGGACTCAAACGTGTGTGTATGTGTGTGTGTGTGAGAGAGTGGGCAAGCGAGAGAGAGAGGTTACTTCGATGTCTGAATTTGGGGTGAAGTAGAGAAAACAGTGTTTCTAATTCTAATCAGTAAATCTATTGACCATAACTTTTCCTAGGATAATCATGCCTTTGTAGACTCCTCCCCTAAATTAAATCATGGCAGAAGATGTGACCATGGAAATATAATAATTACAGTTTCATTTCAAGGAGGTAGATTGAACTATAAGTCAGGTTTAAGGTCCATCTTCTGAAGCTTCAAACTCACACTTATTTTTTCTTACAAAATTGGTTAACTCTTAAAGTCATAACTAAAATTTTCTCTTTTCAAAGGAGAAGGTTCTCTCTCCAAGCGACAGAGTTCTGAAATAGTAAGAAAAGACAAAACAAATTAGAGATATTCCTCTACATGGCACAAATGTGCCACCTGAGAAAGGATTTTGGTGGCTGCTCTTCTCCATCCCCACAATCTGGCCTCTTCCCATGCTTCCTGTTCTCTGTCTTCTAGGCTTTGCACCCTTCTTGTTATTCCCTGCTCCTTCTCCTCCCTGACTTCCTTACTTTGTCTTTCTTCTATATCTCTCAGTCTTTTCCTCCTGATGGGTCTCAATCCCATCACATATCAAATTACATAAGAATAATATTAAAATTTTAAATTGTCTTGTCTTTACATATATGATTTCCTTAACCTGCTTCCCCAAATGATTATTCTTCCTTCATTCATCTTGGGGGGTTTGCACAGCTTGTACCCAGTGAAGAGGCCACCAGGATCCTGGTGATTTGATCTAGATACTGCTTCCCACTAGCTGCTGTCTTGGGTGGAAGTCTTGGATCTATGTTGTACTTCCTAAGGTAATAAATTCAGGGGAACCCAGCTGAGACCAACCCACAATATTCTTCATTTGGGGTTTCTGCTTTTCATAATGAGTGCCTTTTTGTACTTCTCTTTGATAAGTGGAATTAACGTCTCCACATGAACTGGAAATGCTAAGTTGACCGTAGCCTCTTGAGGATTTTGCGTCTTGCTCTGACACCTTCAGTGACTTCATCAGATTTTGGTGCATTAAGGGATCAAGGAGCTCGGCTTATATATATGAAGTTCTCAAGGTGTTCTCAGAGCATGTTCTAAGCCAAGTTCTGATGGTCCCCAGGGGAGAAAACTTTTCATGTGTCAAATGAACACATTTTGGTGTGAAACCTCATGACAAGCCAGTGTAATACTTTAATCATTTTCTATCAGTGGCTCTGGAAAACGGGTATGGAAAGAGTATAATCTGTATCCTTTGTTCTTCCCCTGCTTTGGGAAACATTGTTTTCAATTCTCTTTCTAAGATTCAGAATTATACATTGGTTCTCCTCAAACCAGGGTACGTGGGTGAGGTGGTGGTATGCTGGGTAAACTTTGGGGCTATAGGATCGACATGGTGATTTTCCTGGAACATTTGTTGTACTTAGGAATTTTTGAAGAAAAGTTAATTAATGGAAAGATTATTATTACATTATGGAGTTGAATACAATATTTACATTAATTTTAAATAAAATAAGAAAACTTCAACCTTCTGCTTGGGATTCTCTATGCCAACTTCCATCTTGGGGTCCCCACAACTGTGATTTCACTCTTCTCTGAGTGAAGGGTGGGAAGTCATATGACCCTTGAACCAATTGCCCTACTGAATTTCTTATCAGAGCTGAGAAAGATTTATTTGTCTGACTGTGAATTTTAATATGTTTAGAGCATGGATCTTATTATATGCATAATGTCAAATTCAGTCACTCCTAATAATGGTGCTAGATTTTTGTAGTTGTATTATATGCAAGTGTCAGAAGCAAAACTTTGGTTAATTTTGACTCTTCTTGGTTTATGATAATGTCTGGATGTGCATATAGTCAATCCATAGTCATTTGAGGGCTTCTCATTTGTATGTGGATTATCTCTGCTTCTTATGTTCCAAATTTCCGCTTACTAGCTCTTGGAGGTTTCTTCACCCATTAAATTAGTTATGATGAGTTGAAAAGCTATTTAACCAGGATCCTAAACATGAAATCATAGATCAGGCTCAAGGGAGATATGCAGAGTGGGCACTCTTGGCAAAGGTGTCCTATTGATTTCCAAAGGGCTTTGGCCCCAGGCTCTGATGTAAAACTCCTGTTCTTGCTGAAATCTGCCACACCAAGCATGGGCCACAAGGGCTCTGTTAGCCCTTCTGGCTGAAGGCCTGGCCCAAAGGCAGGCTAGTCACCTTAGCATCTGTAGCCCCATGCTCTGAGCTTGATCTTTCAATCTTGCCTTCTGAGATGAAAAAAAGCAGAGGCCCTTAAGGAAAAGCAGGTGAAGAGGAAATTTCTCTGTAAGTCTAGAGTGGAGTGGACCTAAGATACCCACCTTGGCCAACTCACTGAATGGCCCTAGGCTCAGCACCACAGGAGTGCTAAGAGAGAGAAGCATGAGTAGAAGAAACTGGAAAGAGCACCGGGCCCTTTACCCTTTACCCTTTACCCTTCTTTCCTCACAGGGAGAAGTGTGGGAATGAGAGAAGGGAAGAATCAGTCAGCAAGACAGGTAGTGTGGAACAGGGCATGGAGGCAAGTTTAGTGGAAGATGCTATCAGCTTTTTCCTGATGTCCAAAGTGTGTGACTAGCATTTTGTGCCCACCAAAGAAAGGCCATTGCTGAGAGAGGCAATGGTATCACGTACCATGCCTCCTTTTTGTTGTTGTTCCTTTCCAGCTTCTTAGGCAGGATGATATGGTCCCATCGTGATGGAAGATTCTTTGTGTCCCACGGTGGCATTGGACTGCGTGTGTCCTTCTCTGGCATGGCACTGGTACTGATTGTTTGCACGATCTGATCCGTGAGGAAAGACTTTGCTGAACAGACTAGCAGTGTGGATGAGACTGCAGGAGGTACCATTTATCTGCAAACAAACTGTTTCCTAGCACTTTAGTAGCACCACTTACATACAATGTTAATGTGCTAATGTCAAGGAATGATTATTTAGTTAGTGACTTTACTTGAAAGATCTAAAACAGCCTTTACTGTTTTCTAGTTCAGACATCTTACTAACTCAGACTTGCCAGGTGCTTTGAACTGGAGAGGTGTGACAGGAATGTGCTCTTGAATTTTTGGTGTTGAGCATGCATGCAAGCAGCGTTCCTTTCTTCAGAAGAAAAATAAATGATAACATTCTGTTTGGGGTCTTGAAACTGCATGACTGAAAAGATAAAGGCGACAACCGTGATATGCTTTTTTAATGAGGGCAGCGATGTCAAGAGAAACCAGCCTTCTAGGAACAAAACAATACTGTGTCAGGTGCAGTGGACTTAAGACCTTTTTCTCTCTTGGAATAATGCCCTTAAAAATAACCAAATTTTCCATTCAATAGAAAAATGTTCATACCTCCCTCCCCATCAATATGAATTGTTGTCATTGAACATGGAACACTAGCGAGCCGTATTGATTTTGGAAATTAAAATGGGAATGTTCAAGAACGTTTTCAAAGAATTATATGGGATTTTAGCCTTCTGAATGGCTTTCTTTTTAGGGTCAGTGAGAGTATTCTTGCTAAAATGTAGCCCATTGCTTTAGAAATAGTTTCCTTAATGTCTTTCCTGTCGCCCCTGCTGGGTCTGTGTAGGAAATGTAAACCAACATACAATATGTGTGTTTATTTTCATGTCCCATTTTATGGGAAATTGGATGGGATATTCCACTGAGGCTTCAGCTATGAACTGTTGACAATATGGGGAGAGCAGGGCAGGCTATTGCTGAAAGAGTGTGCAAGGGAAAAAGGGGCTTCTGTAACCTTTGAGGGCTGCGGAAAGAACCAGGCCTGCCTGCAGGAGTTCCGGTACTCAGAGGTGAGGAGGAAGGCATTCAGTAATGAAACTGGCTGGTGAGTTGCTGAGCCATTAAACGACATCCTCGCCAGCCAGCCCCAGCTGCCAACATAGTAGGTCTGTTGCGCCACACCTCATCGTGTGGGATGTTATGTCTGATACTGTGTGGTCTTCCTGCCTCTGCTGCCTACAGGAAACTCAGAATACCAAACACCCAATCCAGAGCCCACAAGAGGTCATTAACCAGGCAGGGGGTAGAGTTACCCCAAGGACCCCCGCAGGACCAGAGAGGCTATAGATTGTCAAACCAGTCGTATCCTGGCCATGTGCAGGTGGTAGTTAAATGGAACCTTTTCCTGGGATCCTACTGGAAAAGCAATTTAAACAGTGTCTGGGCAGAGTGGGGCCTGAGCAGGGTGTGTGTGTCTGTGTGTTTCCTGTAGAAGGTTTGAGATCTCAGAGTTAAGCCCATCTGTAAGACAGCAGTAGGTGTCGGTGGGAATGCAAGTTCTTCCTGAAGAAGAAAGGAGTTAGTATGTTTGCATTTTAAGCTCATAAACAGCTGCTGCCTGGACCATCATCGCAAACACATTGGGGCTGGAGGCGCTAAGGGGCTGCTGTTTGCCAGTGCACTGTGACAATTTCCAAGTTGTAGACTGAAATACTGTATAAACTTCCAATTGATTAGGATTTGTCTTGTGTTTCTAAACAAGGAAATTGAAGAGTGTCAAATTAATTTTGTAGTTTTGGTCACTTTTTAATTCCAAGTTGGCCATCCCAGTCTAGATTTGTGTATGTACTGAGGAGTCCAGGAAATAGTCGGAGTACTAAACTTGGTAAATAAATGTGTTTATTTTACAAATGGATTCAAGATGAAACACCCAGTACTTCTCCAGGGCATTTCTGTCCCTGCCTGTTCATTTTAGCATCTTGACCAAATGAATTCCCTTCCCTTAGTATAATATTTAAATGGACTTCTGGCATTTGATGCATTGCCTGCTGCTCCAATTCCCCAAGAAAGTCATTTAAATAGATTTTGACTATCTTGCATCTACTATGAAAGCCAATCTATTAAAAATCCTGGTCACTTCTCTCTCTCTAATTTTAGACAAGCCATGTGGAATTATTGGCATTTGAGACAACTCATCTTATCAGAGCTGAAAGTTTTGGATTTAATTTTTAACAATCTTTTTATTTTTTTCCTTTTTTAGCTAGAAAAATGAACACAAAGTCAAATAAGAAAAGTTTGCCATGAGAAGTTAGCAAGCTATCAATAGATATTTTAGTACTAAATGAACCTTCTCACTTTAGCTTTTTGGGGCAAGATTCCTACCTCCCCCTCTCTCGATTCCCAACCTTCCCTCCACCCCACTCTTTCCATGCCCAATATGAGAAAGAGAAGGAATCTTGATAGGTGTCCTGCCTTCCAGGAATTTGCCATCCGGTTGAGGAGACAAGCTCTACTCATTCAGAGGGTAGACCATGTATATTGGATTATTTGCCATGCCCAGGTGAGGGGTGCAGAGCGGAGAGAGATGCTTATGCCCCGGTCAGGTGCCAGGATGTGGTGAAAGCTGGCCTGAGGGATAGTGAGATGTGGGTATGCAGAGAGCAAGGGAGGAGATGCTGACAGCACAAAGATGGTGAATATAAGGGGAACAATGGCCACAGGAGTAGGAAGTGGAAAGCAAAAGGTGAATTGGGAGACATGGATTTGGCTAGCCTGACTGCATCCCCAGAAAGAGAGGGGATCACGTAGGGGGGTGGTAGGAGATGCGGCTGGAAAAGGAGTGTGGGGCCAGGAGGGAGAAGCCTTGGGGTAGGGCTAAGGAGTTTGGATTTTGCAGTGTGGCCAGCAGGGCAAGGTTGTGCCAAGCAGTGGTGGAGACAAATGAAACCCAAGGTAGAGACTCCTGCCCTCAATGTTCCTGGGCTGTCAGGGGTGCATATGTTAAATCACAATGTGTGCCACCAGGATGAGAATGTCCTAGGGGTGGGAGGCCAAAGCACTTCTCTAAGAGGGGGAGATAGAGGATGCTGCAGACTGGGGTTGGCCAGGAAGGTGTCTATAGGAAGAACAGCATTTTACAAGGGGGAGGGATCAGTAGTAAGTAGTACTTAGACCCATCTCCTACCACAGAAAGATGATTATTAAAGCAGTACTAGATCCTACCTTGGCAGTCAAGATGTACGAATAAAAATACATTGGTCACCAATTTACTTCCTGTTCCCTTTCTTCCCGTTTAAAATAGTAATTGATGCTCCCCCCCCCCCCCCCCACCGGCAAACAGATGTTCTCAGTTTTTTAGCACGTTTGTGGGGTTGCAGAATGTGTGTGTGGGGGGGCAGCAGCTGGCAATAAGATCTTTTATGTTTTATTTTCTGGCTGTGGGTTGGAGTTAGAATGAGGATTGAGAAACGGGGAAGCAGCGGCTTGCGGCCCTGTGTCCTGACCCCTCACACTGCATCTCAGGTAGTGGTTGTCCTCATGAGCCAAACCTACAACCTGTTGGCAAGTCGGTGGCATCTTTATATTATGTAAGTTATACCTGCTTGTGGTAAAAAAAACAAGAAAGTTTCATCTCCACCAATTTCTATCTCCAGAGGAAACCCGTGTTAACAGTTTGGCGTTGATCCCTTCTTTTTTCTTTGCAGAGAATAATACTACTGACAACTAACTTTTATTGAGGTGGCTTTCTATTATGTTGGCCACTATTCTGAGTGCTGTACACGTATGAACTCATTTAGTCCATGTATTAGTCCTATGAGGCAGGTGTTGTGTTTTCTCCATTTGACAGATGAGGAAACTGAGGCACTGAGAAGTTAAATAATTTCCTTGAGATCACATAGGTAGTATGAGATGAAGCCAGACTGATATCCAAGCAGTCTGAATCTGGAACTATGCTCTTAATTATGACTTTATGCTGCCTCCATGAATGTGTTTAATATGTATGTACACACAATTATATATTTAGTTCTTAAAAAAATAAAATCATGTTCCACAATTTGCTTTTTTTTTTTTTGTAAATAGTAAAAACATGGACATTTCACTGTGTCAGTGCATATCCATCTACATTCTTTTTAAGATCTGTATAGAATTATACTGATGTACCATCATTTACTTAATGGTTCTCCCGTTTGTGGCCATTTGCACTCTTGCCAGATTTTTGTTATAATAAACGATATTGCAGGGAACATCCTAACAATAGCAGCAGCAACAGCTATCATTAATCCTGAAAAGCATGCTCACTGTGGGCAGGGCTTTATTCTAAGCTCTCTCCATGTATGAACTCATTTAAACATGCATCTTTGTGTAAGTGAGCAAGTAGTCCTATAGGTTAGATGCCTGGAAGTAAGACACTAGGTTAGAGGCCGAGTGCATTTAAATTTTTGATTGTAACTGCCTACTTTTCCTCCAGAAAAGTGGTATTTATTGATTGTTAGCTTTCAACTCAAGACCGTTAGGCATTGTTTGGAATGCACAGATGCATAAGAGAGAGGTCCCCCTGGAGGTCTCCAAGGATGAAGAGAAAAGCTAGCATAAGTCACCAGGTGATTAAAGCTGTCTCTACACAGGCAAGGCTGTGGCATATCTGGAACATTAGAGGAGCACAGAGAAGGTTGCACTGCAAGGGGTGAAAGGTTTGGGAGAGGCTCCAGAGAGGAGTGAGCTGTAGGAGGCCTGGAAGACATGATGGGATGGGCAAATAGTCCTCCAATTTTTCTCTCCAGAACAAGAAGAGAAGGACAAGGCTGGAAGAGGGGCTGGTGTAGTTTAAGAATGAACCAGTGAGTCAGTGGGACTGTGGTTCTGGCTGAAGCAGAGGGTGTGTGTTGGGAAATAACAAGCCAACCTACTGCCAAGAGAAGAGTAGAGTAAGAGTAGAAATGGAAGTCCACCTGTCCTATGTCTAAAATTTTTAAAGTCACACACAAAGCTAATACATTGCTACAATATGTCCAATTTTTCTGCCTTGACAAATGAATCTTTACAACCACCTGAATAGGCTTGAATTTAGAATTTCAGCTCCACGGAACATGGCACTGGAAGTTGGGAGATTATATTTCCAGATCAGCACCATTCAGCAAGGCAAAAAAAAAACTTGTGATAATCCAGTATATTTGCTATATAGTCCCTTGGGTTAGTTCTTCACCTCTGCCAGTATTGAAGCCTGCTGGTGGTGAAGCTGTTTTTAAGAGCAGGATGTCATAGCCCAGAAAGGGCAAGTGTGGGCTCTGGTCCCACAGAGGTTGGAACTCCCAATCTCTGATTTGAAGCTGCAACGTGGGCATAGAAATATTCCTATTTGAACTTCCTCCTCACTCCACCCCCAGCCAACAAAGAAAGAAATGCAGGTGCTTGACTGTGACTTTCTGTTCTGCAATGGAAATGGGCTCCTGTGTTTTTGTTTCACAAACATGGTTAAGGTCTGATTTTCAAGGCTGCAAGAGGGAAGCGAGGGTGATGGTAAGAAACCCAGAACTTGGATGCAAATGATGGAGCCATTTTTAATTTGTTCAGTGTAATCAGGTAGGGGAAATTCTATGTTTAAATATAACCAACCACTTTGAACCACATATGGAAGTAGCTATGTAAGAAATGCTTGGTGACGCACTGCCAGAGTTGTAAAATTTGTACCTCTCAAAACAAGGACGTAGAAAAGTTAAGTTTCTCCTGGTGATGCTAACATATCTGCATCGCACTGTGCATGCAATTTCATGTCATAAATAATGGATTTACTGGCTTACCTACTACCATGTGTGGGATATCACACATGTGGAATGTGGCTGAATGAATGTCACCGTGAGACCCTTACCTTTCGTCAGGAGGTTTTCTCCACCTCAGGCTGGGACCAGGCAGGGTCAGGCTGGAGAGAGCTGATGCTGCCTGGCCTTGCAACATTGCCTAATGAGCACAAACACTGTTTTGGACTCAAGGATCTTGAGCTCCACAAGCCACAAATCATGAGGAAAGGGAAATCAAGCATTAAGGTCATCCCTAGATTATTATTGACTGGAACGGTCTGGAAATGGTTGGGTCTTTCTAAATGTCGACTGGGGCCTCTGTGAGGTCCAGCGACGTGGTGGTGTTTGCTTTTATTGCTGAAATTTCTCTATTTCAGGTTTTACTTGCTCTGATCCCTCTCAGAATGGGTGTAGAGACTGGCTCTCACCTGGCCTTTTCCTAGAGCTGCAGGAGGTCCTGAGGGAGAGTTTGGTGGCAGGTAACACATGCAGACCAGGGGCATGGCTTTTACTCAAGTCCATGTGGGCCCTGGGATCAATCACACCTGTCCTAATTTGTCCACTGAGGCAGACTTGGGTGAAGAGAGACTTCGGGGGTAGCAGAGGAGAGAAAATGCAAGGACATCGTGTGTGTGTGTGTGTGTGTGTGTGTGTGTGTGTGTGTGTGTTGTGACAACTGGAAGGGACAAGTGGGATTCACAGGTCCTGGTGCCCCGAGTCTGGTCCCTGAGGTGATGTAGAGCCCATGAAAATGGGTCCCAAGGCTGACCCCAGGACCTCATCTTTTGGGGTCACCTTCCACTGCACGCTCCTGTCCCTGTGGAACCACCTGGGCTGCTGGGTTGTGGCATATGGACTGGTTTCACTTTCCTTCAATGGGAAGAACTGGAATTGATTGACCAGCAATTTGCTAGTGTGTACGTTTTGCGTGTTGTGCTGGGCTAGGGCCTGTGGAGGACACTAAAGAAATAGAACATCAGCCTTCTCTTGGAAGACTACCAGACATTGGTTACATGATTGTGGATATACACACATTCTAGGGACTGACCCAGGGCACATCCTGGGTGCCTGGTTTAGAAGATAGAGACCTTAATGGGGGTTTGAAGTCAGGGAAGGTTTCTTGGAAGAGGCTGAGCTGCTTTTCAAAGAGAGGGGATTTTAGACATGCAGAGAGAAGTGGGGCTAACTCAATAGATGGAGAAAATTCTGTAAGCCCTATGATCATGAGCCCTATAAGGAGCAGGGATCCTAGTGATAGCTTTTTCAGTCTGAGTTCAGGCCCCAATTTTAGCCTTGAGGCAGGTCAGCTAAAGACAAGACTGTTACCTTGCTCTCCTCCCTGGCTGTCCTGTTCACAACTGTTATGATAAATTTTAACCAAATTATACCCCAGAGGCAGGCAGGCAGGCAGGCAGGCAGGCAGACAGGCAGGCAGGCATCCTTTGCCACTAGTATAGAGAACCGAATCAACCAACCGGGGTTCCTGCCAGAACAGGAAACCATGAGAAGTGTGTGCCCGGCCGCGTCCTCTGAGGCACTTTTCCCACCCTGTTGCTCGAGAGGACAGCCTTGGTATGGCACCTGCCTCACTGTGGATGTGTGGATGAGGCCTCCGGAAGGCAGGAGAGAGTCCTGGATGGCTTATCTGACATTTGTTGGGTGATTTGTCATTGAAGGCTGTCTCCCTCAGGCAGCTGTGTGCCCCGGGTGAGTGACTTCCTCTCTCTGGACTCAGTTTCTGAATCTGTATACTGAGAGGGGGAGCCAGATGGCCTTGGACGTCCCTTCCAGGTCAGCCTATTCCTGTCCCTAAAGGCAGATGGAGGCAGGTGGGGAGGGCAGTGGAGCAGAGAGGAATTGAGAGGAATTCCCCAGCAAAGGCTCTCAGGAACCACACAGTTCCCCATTCTGGTGCCACCTGCTCAGAGGGTGTGGGTGAAAAGGGTACTGGCCTTGAAGGTCGTGTGGATGGGTGACCAGGCCTCCCCAGATGTGCCCTTAGGCTCTTTGGGGTTCAGATTTGGACTAATGTGGAGCCCTTAGTTAGGCCTGTCTTGCTTTACCAGGAAAAGTTCAGTTTTGTCTTATGTAGAAAGTTGCCTGTGGTGCCAGGGAGGGAACTGTTGCCCTGAGAGCTCACACTCAGTCTCATGACTGCAGCAAGGGCTGTGTCATCATGGCCAGGATCAGCAGGGCAGCAGACACAGGTCCAAGCAAGTTCTCCAGGTGCCTCCCATGGACTCTTGGGTCCAAACACACCCTCATGTCCATAGCACATGATGTCTGAAGAGCTGAGGCTGGAAGACCCCGACCAAGGGCTGCACTGATGCTGGAAGGAAGGTTCTTTGAAGAATGAGGACTAGAGAGAGCACATGACTTGACCAGACATGCATAGCTACTTGGGGACACAGCTGCAGCTAACTCCAGGTCTCCTGACTCTCTATCATGCTTTCTCTTCCACCAAATTGAAAGGTGGCAAAGGCTTGGTGTACCACAGATTGAAACTTGGACTGATCTCTGGGAATCAGATCATTCTCTAAAAATGTGTCAGAGGAAGTGAGAGTGCAGGGCCTCTCTTCACACATTGGAACTGTAGGTGGGGCACGTGTTCTCAGCTCCAGGCAGGGCAGAGAAAGTTGTGGAAGGGCAGCTGACCAAAAAGTACTTATTTAAGCATTTGTGTGTGCCCAGCCTTGAGCTAGGCGTAGTAGGGCATGAAGGAGCTTTGAGGTTCATACCTCATACAGCAATTTCACTGCAGCTGGCAAGGCAAATTTAACCCCTAAACTAATTGCAAAAGCAACTGAATGCAAGCTCCTGTTTGTGTGATAAAATAGAAGAACATACCTTTATATTTGCATAAAAGAAAATCTGAAAGGATACAAAAAGCTAGTAAAAGTGGTTAATTGAGCAGTCAGTCATGTGATAAGAACTAGGGGGTGAGATGTTGTCATTTGTATATTTTCATTACAAAAATTTTTTGAACTCTGTGAATGTATCATCTTCGTAAAAAATTAAATATAAACAACAATACTACCAATCAAGAACATGCTGAATTGGGTGACTAGTAGCAAAAGGAATTCAGGAAAAAGAGTTGAGGGGATTTCTTAGAGACTCCTTAAGCTTCTGGAAGATTAAAACTGGAAGGGGCTCTAGGTGTCATTGTGTCTGACTTTCCACTCAATGCTATCGGGTCTTCTATAGTCACAAGACACAGAACTTCCAGTGTCCCTTCCTAAGCCCTGTACCATACATGGACAGTGCCGATCAAGGGATCACAACGCATAAAGAGGTCAGTCTCCGTCCTCAATGGCTTTACGTTCTTCAAGTGCACCTTTAACTGAGATGCCAAGGGGATTTTAAGATTTTAAGAGTTTAAGATTTTAAAACAAAGTGATAAGGGGCTTAGAAGGAGGGTAGAATGAGGGAAAGCAGTAGAGTTAAACAGAAAGTAAGAAAGAAGAAAGCAACAGTGTTTGAAATAACTCTCAAAGGATGGATGACATGTTGACAATCAGAGCAGGAATGCCAGGTGGAGAGAATGCAATGTTTAGGAAATATTCAAGATTGACTGGAGATTGGGCCACCGTGGTGGAATAGTGGCATGGAAATCTGGATAGGGATCATGTTGTTGACTATATGGAGTGCCAGTCTGAGGTATTTCTCTGTCTCTCCTTTTTTTAAGTTTATTTATTTATTTTGAGAGAGACAAACAGCGTGAGTGGGGGAGGGGCAGAGAGAGGGCGAGTGAGAATCTTAACCAGTCTCTGTGCTGCCAGCACAGAGCCTGACACGGGGCTTGAACTCACGAAACCATGAGATTGTGACCTGAGCTGAAACCAAGAGCTGGATGCTTAGCCAACTGAGCCACCCATGCACCCCTGAGGTATCTATTTAAACTTTAATAGAAAATTGGGAATTAATACAGATTTATGAACATGTGCTTGAGTTATTCTTCTTGAGATTTTCCGGTGAGTGAGCATTCTCTGTTCCATCCAAGAACGCATGAGGAGAAGCTTCCTGGAAGCAGTAGGAATTGAGCTGGGCCTTCAAGGATCAGTAGAATTTAGAAAGCATTCTTGGTGGAAGAAAGCTGAGTCCAATATCAGTGGGCATCACTGAAGGACTTTGAGCAGGAGAGAGCATGACAATACTGTGCATTGGAAGGACAGCTCTGTTGTGTAACTTAGTATAGAAAGGAGAAAGGATTGCTTGAGGCACAATGGTAGGTAAGGAAGCTTTCTCTATAGTCCCAAGGCAAGACACTGAAGGTCTCTCTGAATTAGGTGGCAGTAATGGGAATGGAAAGAAGAAGAAGACTGGAAAGACCCATTCCTTTCCCATCCCAAAGGTCCTCTTTTCTTGGATTTGCAAAAAGAAACTTTTGACCCATTTGCTAGTCCTGAGAGGAGAGACCATTCTTAGCTCAATACTCAAGGCTCTCTACTTACCAGATGTTTTTCTGGATCTATCTACTCTCTCTTACCTCTCCACTGGCAGGAAGTGGCAACCATACTTACCCCAGCCCTACTGTTCTTTGGCATATTACTGCAATTTGGATTTCATTTCATAGATGGTATAATAAACCTTTGCATCCTTGGACATCTGCTGCCAGGTTGGAGGAGAAGATGTTCAGTGGTGGTGAGAAGTCACCAATACTAGATTCAATTTTCTCATTTTACATGTAAGAAAGCAGAGGCCCAGAGAGTTAAAGGAACATGCTTAAATCACAAAGAGAAGTGGGGAGTTAGGAGCAGAACTAGGTCTTTAGACTCCAAGTCCTGGACTTTTTAAAGTATACCTTATAGTTTCTGTTGAAGAATGCTAATATTTACTGAGCACATATTATGTGTTATGCACTGTGTTAAAGCTTTGATATCATCATTTAATCCCCTTAATGACCCTATGAGGTAGGGACTATCATTATCTCTTTCTCTTCAAATGGGAAACCACAGGTCATAGAAACAAAGTAATTTTATCAAGGTCACACAGCTAGGAAGTTGCAAAACCAGAATTTGAATTTAGGTCTGTATAACTCCAAGTATGTATTCAAGTATAAGACCCCCCCTTAAAATTATTTGTTAAAATAATTGACAGCCTCAATAGAAGTTCTACTTTTAACATTTACTGTTTGAGAAGATATAGAGGACTCAGTAATACCTTTAATTTAATCTGTATTTGAATAATCAGTGTCTGCATACATTTCGGAAAATATACATTTGGAAAATAATTGTACGTATATATGCAAGACATGGTGGGTATGAGATTCAGAACCCATCAGTGAGTAGAAGAGGTAGTTTGTGAGGTGTGGGAAGATAGTAGCTTGGGAAATACAGTAAGATGAGCAATCTCAGTGGAGTGAAATTTTAAAGCTTTTCACTCCGATGAGATTGCTCATCTTTCAGTTCTCTGATGTAACTTGACTCACCAACCTGCAGGTATGAATGAAGTCACACATTTGTTTGGCTCATTACTCCTACCTGTAAAACTCATGACCTTGGGCTCCCCTGCACAATTTCCTACTTATACTTGTACTCCTGGGATGCTGTGAGAGGCAGTATGTAAACAAACTTGTACTTGCTGGTGGACCTTGGATATTTGTCGTGTGTCTTGCTGCTCTCCCCAGTGTTCTGCCAATATACTGCTCTATTGTGGGGAATTAGGGGGAGCGGTGGGCCAGGGCAATGCCTTAGTCTTCTTTGTTAGAAACAATGTGTTACAGAGTTTAGAGAAGCATCTCTATGTAATTTTTAATTGAGTATTGAGTATAATTTATATTCAAGAAAATACGCAGGGTACAGTGTTCAGGTCAATGAATATTAACCATTGTATATGCTTGTGTAATCTAAAAAGATATAGAATATCCCAGAAGTTTCTCTTGTACTCCTTCTAGTGTCAATTCCCTGATTCTCCAGAGGCAACCACTTTCTAATTTGTCATATTAGATCAGTTTTAACTTCATCTAAGTGGAATTATATAGATGTGTTTGGCTTCTTTCACTTAAAAGAATATTTTCAAGATTCACCCATATCATTGCATTATCAATAGTTCACTCTTTATACCGTTAAGTTATATCCTATTGTATAGATGTGCCACAATTTTTCTATCCTCCTATTGATGAATATTTGGGTTTCCTATTTTTTACTATTATGAATGAAGATGATATTAACACTCTTGTACAAGTCTTTTTGCGGAAGCATGTTTTCATTTCTCTTATATAAATACATAGTAGTGAAATTACTGGGTCATAGGGTAGATGTGTATTTAACTTTATAGGAAACAGCCAAACAGTTCTCCAAAGTGATCATACCATTTCACACTTATACTAAGTAATATGTGAATGTTTTACTTGCTTCACTTGTTTTACTTGTTTCATACTGTCTCCAACATTTGGCATTGTCAGTACTTTTTATTTTAATCATGCTAATAGGTGTGAAATTACAACATGATGTTGAGTACCTTTTCTGTTTAATTGACTGTATCTAATTTTGAGAGATGTCTTTTGGCTATTAAAAAAATAAGGCTGCTGGTTTTTAGATGTTTGATTTGTAGGTATTCTTTATATATGCTAGATACACATTATACATAACTATATATATATTTATAAATTTAATATATAAACTATATATATGTTTATAAATTTAATATAAATAAATTTATAAATATATATATAGTTATGTATATAACATATTGTTATATATTCATATTTTTCCCCAGTCTGTGGCTAGCCCATACATTTTCTTTTTTTAAAGTTTATTTATTTATTCTTAGAGAGAGAGAGAGTACAAGGGAGGGCAGAGAGAGAGGGAGAGAGAATTCCAAGAAGGCTCTTCACTGTCAGCACAGAGCCTGACAACTTGGGGCTTGATATTACCAACCATGAGATCATGACCTGAGCCGGAATCAAGAGTTGGACGCTTAACCGACTGAGCCACCCAGGTGCCCTTAGCCTATACATTTTCTTAATGGTGTCTTCTGACATCCAGAATCATCTACATAACAAATTATCCTCCAGTTTCTTTACTTAATGACAATATTTATTTTGCTCACAAATCTATAATTTTGGTAGGACTCATTAGGAATAACTTGTCTCTGCTCCCTTTGATGTCAGCTGAGGTGACTTACTGGCTGGGGGCTGAAATCATCTGAAGGCCTGATAACTCATATATCTGGCCCTTGATAATATCAGCTTAGACCTTAGATGGAGCTGTTGACAAGAATGCATACCATGACCTCTCCATGTTGCTGAGTTCCAAAGGTAAGAGCATCTTAAGAAAGAGAGTATGTTTACTTTTTGGAAGATGGAAGCTATTTACTTTTTCTAACCTAACTTCAGAAGAAATATAGAATCATTTCTGCTTTATTCTAAAAGTTGGAGAAGTTACAAACTCACCCTGGTTAATTGACTCCACTTCTTGGTGGGGAAGTGGCAATGTTTTAGAAGACCACGTGGGACTGGAATATTGCTCTAGCCATTTTTGGAAAATACAATCTGCCTGAGTCTAATTCTAATATGTCAGTTTATCTTTTATTAGTTAGTGCTTTTTATAAACATCCTAAGATTTTTTCCTACCTGAAGATTGCAAAGATATTTTTCTATGTTTTCTTCCGACACTATATGGTTCTGCCATTTACATTTAGGCCTGTGATCCATCTTTCTTGAATTAATTGTTGTGTAAGGAGTGAGGTAGATGTTGATAATGACATTGTTTTTCATACAGATACCCAATTGATCCAGTACGATATGTTAGAAAGACTTAACTGTGACACAGGAAACCCTCAAAATCCTAGAGGAGAACACAATCAGCAACCTCTTTGACCTTGGCTGGAGCAACTTCTTACTAGACACGTCACTGGAGGCAAGGGAAACAAAAGCAAAAATGAACTATTGGGACTTCATCAAGATAAAAAGCTTCTGTACAGCAAAGGAAACAATCAACAAAACTAAAAGGCAGACTGCAGAATGGGAGAAGATATTTGCAAATGACATACCTGATAAATGGTTAGTGTCCAAAATCTATAAAGAACTTATCAAACTGAACACCCAAAAACCAAATAATCCAGTTAAGAAATGGGCAGAAGACATGAAAAGATGCTCAACATTTTCATTTTTCCAATGAAGACATCCAGATGGCCAACAGGCACATGAAAAGATGCTCAACATCACTCATCACCAGAGAAATACAAATCAATTTCGTGATGAGATATCACCTCACACCTGTCAGAATGGCTAAAATTAACAACACAGGAAATGACATATATTGGTGAGGATGTGAAGAAAGGGGGACCCTCTTACACTGTTGTTGGGAATGCAAATTGGTACAACCACTGTGGAAAATAGTATGAAGATTCCTCAAAAAGTTAAAAATAGAAGTACCCTATGACCCAGCAATTGCACTACTAGGGATTTACCCAAAGGATGCAAAAATACTGATTCAAAGGAGCACATGCGCTCTGATATTTATAGCAGCATTATAAACAATAGCCAAATTCTGGAAAGAACCCAGATGTCCATTTACCCATGCATGGTTAAAGAAGATATGGTATACATATACAATGGATTATTACTCAGCCATAATAAAGAATGAAATCTTGCTATTTGCAGTGGAGTTATTTGCTATTATGCTAAGTGAAATAGTCAGAGAAAGACAAATACCACATGATTTCACTCATATATGGAATGTAAGAAACAAAAAAGATGAACATAGGAGAAGGGAAAGAAAGAGGAAAAAAAAGTTAAGAGACTCTTAACTAAAAAGAACAAACTGGGGGTTGATGGAGGAAAGTGGGTGGGAATGGACTAAATGGGTGATGGGCATTAAGGAGGGCACTTGTGTTGAGCACTGGGTGTTATATGTAAGTGATGAATCACTAAATTCTTCTGAAACCAATATTATACTATATGTTAGCTAACTAGAATTTAAATAAAACTTTGGAAAACAAGCCACTTTGCAAGAAAAGTTGAAGTCAATTAGCCATATATAAATGGGATGATTTGTGGAATCTCTACATTGTTTTATTGATCTATTTGCTTATTCTTTCATCAATATCAAATTATAACTTTATGATGAGGCTTGAAATCATGTAATAAAAGTCCTCCATATTTGTTATTCTTTTTTATGCCTTTGGATATTCTATTCCCATATAACTTTTAGATTTAGCTTGTAATTTTTTTTTTCTTGAGAGAGACACAGGTGCAAATGAGCAAGGGGCAGAGAGAGAGAGAGAGAGAGAGAGGGAGAGAAATGGGACTCACCCAAAGCAGGGCTCATTTTTACCTGAAGTGGGGCTTGTGCTCACCCAAAGCAGGGCTTGAGCTCACCTGATGTAGGACTCAAACTCACTAACTGTGAGATTGAGATCGTGACCTGAGTTAAAGTCAGATGCTTAATGACCGAGCCACCCAGGTGCCCTAGCTTGTGAATTTTTCAAAAAGGCCTACTGGAATTTTGGTTGACATGGCATTGAATCTATAGATCCATTTAGACAGAATGGCTTTTTAACAATATTTGTCTTCCAACTTATGAGCATAGTATATGTCTCCATTTCCTGACCTCTTTAATTTCTCTCTGTAAAACTTTTTTTGTGTTTTGTATATTTCCAATAGATTTATTTTTAGCTATTTACTGTTTTTAATGATGTTGTAAATGGGATTTAAAAATTATTTTCTAATTATTCATTGGTGCTCTATTAAAATTAAATTGCTTTTGGTATATTAACCTTTGGTTATCTTGTAACTTTGCTAAATTCATTTATTAGTTCTACTTCTTCTTTTAAAGTGTCCATAGCATTTTCTACTGGGCAATCAAATTGTCTGCAAATAATAATGACTTTACTTCTTTTCTAATATTCGTGTGTTGTATTTTTTTTCTTGCCTTATTGCACTGGCTAGGTCTTCTAGTATATACTGAATAGAAGTGGTGAGAATGGATGTAACTATGATATCACCAGTAGGTTTCTTGTAGATTCTTTTTATCAAATTAAAGAAGTTCCTTCTCCCTATCTTCCTAGTTTGCTGAGAGGTTTTATGATTTTTGGCTATTTTTTTTGTTTTTGTTTTTTTGTTTGTTTTTTTAAATGATGGTTATTGAATTGTGTTAATTGCTCTTTCTGTATCTAATGGGAATGAGATTATGTAATTTTTTTTGCCTTAATTACATTGAACACTTTTCAAATGTTAAGCTAATCTTGCATTCCTGGATCAACCTCATGGACATGATCTACATCTATATAACTATCTATCTATGCTATATGTGTGAATTTATTTTGCTAATATGTGGTTAAGAATTTTTCATTTATGTTCATAAAGGATGTTTGTTTGCTTTTCTTATAATGTCTTTGTCAGGTTTTGATATCAGTATTATATGAACCTTATGTACTGAATGGGGAAATATTCCCTGTGATTTCTGAAAGTGCCTGTGTAAGGTTGATATGAATTATTCTTTAAATATTTACATAATTAATTGGTGAAGCCATCTATGCCTGGTGGTTTCTTTGTTTGTAGGTATTTTATTAATAGTTTAATTTCTTTAATAGACATAGGGACATTTCTATTTTCTTTTTCTCCTTATCTGAGTTCTATTAAGTTTTATTTTTCAAGGATTTTTTCCATTTTATAGAAGTTGTTGATATTTTGGCATCCATTTGTAACATCTCCTTATTATTCTTGTATATCTGCAGGATTTTCAGTGATGTCTCCTCTTTTGCTCCTTGGTAATTTGTGCTTTTCTTTTGATAAGTTTTGCTAAGGATTTATGTGTTTTATTAATTTTTTCGGATATTCAACTTTCAATTTTTTATTTATTTGTCTATTCTATTTATTTCTGCTATTAATTTTATTATTTGCTTTCTGAAATCTACCTAATGTTGGTTTTAATTTACTCTTTTATCTTGATTCTTTTTTTAATGTTTATTTATTTATTTTGAGAGAGAGACAAAGAGAGAGAGCTGGGGAGGGACAAAGAGAGGGGGAGAGAGAGAATCCTGAGCAGGCTCTGAGCTGTCAGTGCAGAGCCTGACCTGGGGATTGAACTCAGAAATTGTAAGATCATGACCTGAACTAAAAATCAAGAGTTGGACACTTAACCAACTGAGCCACCAAGGTGCTCCTTTTTTTTCTTGATTCTTAAGGTAGAAATTTAGGTCTTTGATCATCTCTTTTCTAATATAGGGACTTAAAGCTCTACATTTCCCTCTAAACTCAGCTTTATCTGCATCTCACAAATTTTTTTATGTTATATATATTTTTTAAATTTATTACTCAGTTAGAGATATTTTCTAATTTCTCTTGCGATTTCTTCTTTGATTTGCAGGTTATTTAGAAATGAGTATTTAAAATTTGAGACATTTCAAGATTTTCTGGCTATCTTCTTGTAATTCATATCTAATTTAATTCACTTGTGATCAGAGAGAATTATTTTGATATTTTGATATCATTTTGAGCCTTGATAATTTTTTCAGATTTGTTTTATGGACCAGCGTGCAGTCTCTCTTGGTGAATGTTTTAGGTGCACTTGAAATTAATGAGTATTTGCAGGTTTGGGCAATAGGGTCAATTATATCAAGCTGCTTGACAGTGGTGTTCAATCCTTATATGCTTACTGATTTTTTTTTTTTTATTATATCAATTACTGAGAGAAGGGTGTTAAAATCTACAACTATGAATGTGGATTTCTCTTTAGTTTTGTCAAGGTCTGCTTTTTGAATTTTGAAACACTAGGATGAGTCTCTATGCATTTAGGATTGATCGTTAGATCTTTGTAATGAATTGACCTTTTTATAATTATGGAATTCTCTCTTTATCTCTGGTAATCTGTTTTGTCTTGAAGCCCACCTTGTCTGATTTTTATATAGCACACTAGCTTTCTTATACTTAGTGTTTATATAGAATATCTTTTTCAAGTCTTTACCTTTTAATATATTTGTGAATTTATATTGAACTTATGTTATTTTTAAATAACATGTAGGTCAGGCTTACTTTTTTTACTGAGTCTGACAATTTTTGCTCTACTCTTGGTGTGTTTAATCTGTTTACACTTAATATAATTAAATGTATGATGGATTTAAATCTACCTCTTGGCACTTTTCCAATCTGTTCTTTGTTCTTTTCTTCCTTTTCCCCCTGTATACTTTTGGATGAATCAAAAATTTTTTGGTATTCTATTTTGTCTTCTCTACTGACTTTTTAGTTACACTTTTCTTTTTGTTATTTTTATAGTACTTGCTCTTTAGAAATTAAACTATATGTCTTTAAATGGTCACAATCTATCTCCAAACATGTTCATAGGTTTTTTTATGAACAATGTAAACAAGTCTTATAGCAAGATTTCATGGACCTGCTTCTTGCCCTTTATCATCTTGTTGTTATATATTTTACTTCTATTTATGCTATAAGCCTCATGATGTATTATCATTATTTTTGTTTTAAAAAATCAACAATTTTTATGGAAGTTTTTATATATAATATACATTACAATTTGTATATATATAATATATATGTATATATACAGAATAAAAATATATTTTATATACACACATAATTTTGGGGGGCATTTCTGTGGTCCTGGTTTGCTGGAGACAAATTCTCTCTGTTTTTGTCTGTCTGAAAATGTCTGTATATTGCTTTTATTATTACAGAATATGGAGCATTAAGTTGATAGGTTCCCCTCCTTGCAGCACTATAAAAAGTTGTTTCAGTTTTCTAGCATTCTTATTGTTGTTTCCTGTACATTATAAATCTTTTTTCCTCTGGCTACTTTTGTGAATTTTTTTTTTTATCTTTGAGTCACAGTTTAACTATGACATTTTAAGGTATGGTTTTCTTTGAATTTGTCCTGCTTGGGTTCACTGAGCTTCTTGGATGTACATGTTAGTTTTGAAAAGTAGAAAAAAAAATTTTTTTACACTTATTTATTTTTGAGAGAAAGACTGAGACAAAGAGTGAGCATGGGAGGGGCAGAAAGAGAAGGAGACACAGAATCTGAAGCAGGCTCCAGGCTCGAGCAAGTGTTCAGCACAGAGCCCGACGTAGAGTCAAACCCTTGAACTGTGAGATTGTAACCTCACAGAAGTCGGATGCTCAACCAACTGAGCCACCTAGGCATCCCTTGACTTTATTTCTTGGAAGGGAGGAAGGAAGGAAGGAAGGAAGGAAGGAAGGAAGGAAGGAAGGAAAACATATTTTCCCTGTTATCTTTCTCTTTTTCTTCTGGAACTTCAATTACATGTTTTCTAGACCCTTTGATATTATCCGTTGTTTCTTAATTCTTTTTTCCCCTTATTTTAGTGTTTGTTTTTTTGGGGGGTAATTTCTATTTTGTCTTTAAGGTCATTGATTTCTTCTTCTGCTATATCTAATTTGATGTTAAATTTATTAAGTAAATTTTTATTATATATTTTTTTCATTTCTATTTTTTCCATTTGGGTATTCTTTAACTGTCACCTTCTGTCTTCTGAAGTTACGAATCTGTTTATGCATATATTTTCTCCACTAGATTCTTTAAAATATTTGTCATTGTTGTTTTAAAGTCCCTACCTGGGTCATTTCTGGGTCTTTTTCAATTGACTGTTTCCTCTTTTGACCATGGGTAAGATTTTCTTGTGTTTTTGTACCTTTCATATATCTTGATGTGTGGAGACATTTTGGGTGGAGTAACAGTAGAGCAAATAATATTCATCTCTAGAAAAGGGGATCATCTTTTTTATCTGAGGGCATGTGTGAGGGAATTGAGTCAATTTCATATGTAGTTCAATGAGTCTGGGCTTGATCGCAATTTAAGTTAGATTGATTGTGTCACTGGCTTGATTGCAACTTAAGTTAGATTTATTGTGCTGCTGGCTTAAAACAATTTAAGAAAAAAAATCAAGTCTTGCTTTAGCAAGATTTAGGATCTGAATACTGGTGATATTCCAGAAAATTCTTTATGCTCTATAATCCAGCTACCAGCTTCTACCTCTTCCACTGGAGAGTATTCTTTGCTTTCCAATTTTGCCTCCAGCTTTCTGCGTCTTGAGAGTTCTCTGTATCCCCTGATGTGCTGTCCACATCTTTTGGAAGATGGCTGCAGTGCACTTGATGGAAGCCCAGAGCGCCTCAGAGTGATTTCTCTCAGATCTCTTGCCCCACCCATAGCTTCAGCCTTGCACTTGGGGAAGGCTGTGGGCACCTCAGGGGGATCTGTATCTGTGTCTGCTCTCTTGCCCTCCCAGTCCTCATCATACTACATCTGGGCCTAGATGAGAACAAGGGGAGCATATTGGTAGGTAGGTGCAGATTCACAGTTTGGCTGGGGTTCCTCAAGGTTCTAATCTGTCATGCCAACCAACTCACTACTATGTTTGACAACTTTGGTTGGTTTCTCTTTATTCCCATCCATGGCAGATTCCTCTTTCTCTACTCCTTCACCAGTGATGAAAGCATCATAGCTGTCTTCTTGCTAGGAAGGAATCATCACTTTTTGAAATTTAGTTCATTTTCATTTCTTGGCATCTTAGCTCTCTCATTGCTTTTGTATTTTGTAGCTTATCTGGATTTTTTTCACTGTTAGGGTGGAAGCACCAGTCTCGTGATTCTCTGCATTCTAATTGGAAGTGGTACTTGGTTCTTTTTATTTTTATTTACTTCCTGTGTCCAGGACTTAAACACCTATGCATTGTAGCTGGGATAGGGATTGGTTTGATTGACTTGAACTCAAAATCTTTACTCCCTTTCTTTGTGGAAGGCTTTCTCTTGGGTGAAACTCATAATTTCTGACTCCATCTCTCAGGAGGAGTTGTCCTTCCAAGAGGTTCTCAGACCCTATTAAATGGGTGTCTGTTGGGCCCACCCTATCAGTGTCACAGAGATACCTACATCTCACTCTTCAAGGTGTGGCAAACTCCCCCATCCCTCAGGTACACAGTGTATCATATTAAAGTAAGAATAACTAAGAGAGGGGTGACACTTTAAGAACATTTTCAGGTTGGTGACATCAAGGCCTATGGGAATGGGAGAGACTTTAGGGGTGGGGTGGGCTTAGGAAACTCCTACCTACTAACATTTACTTGATATCTACTTTAAGTCACCCTCTTTCACAGTGGTGGCCCTTGACATAGATATTCTCACTTTACAAATAAGGTAGCTGAGACTCAGAGAGATTATACAACTTGCCTAAGTGGCAAACTGGGGATTTGAACTCACAGCTGACCCACTCCAAAATTAAGGTGTTTTTGTTCTTTGTGAGTTTTTTTGGTGTTGTTATTTTGTTTTGTTTTCTTCATCAACATGGAGGAAAGCACAGCAGAAGATGGGAATGGGCAGACCACTGCATCCCAATCTGGGGTTGGATATTGCAGATATTGGCCATGAGGTTGGAACCAGCATGAGGGCTTTAGTTTCTGAGACTTGAGCTCTTCCTATTAGGACCCTACCATAATCAAACCATGCATTCACTGGGTGACTTTGAGCAGTTTAATTTTTTTTTTGAATATCAATATTTTTTTTCTGAAAATCTGAGCTTCCCCAAATCCTTTGAAAACACTTCTAAAGGATATTGGAAGCAGATCCTCCATGGGTCCTCTTTTCAGCAGGCCTCTCTCCCATTGACTGGACTTGCAGAAAGTAAAGGAGAGAAAATAGCAGCCCCCACACCCACCCCAACCTCTGCTCATCCCAATCCACACAAGCCTTCTCTCCATGCCAGAGGCCACCTCGCACTCGGCCTCTTCTCCCTGGCACTGCAGCTAACGCAGGAAAAGCCAAAGTGTAATTAGTTAATAGCAGAGCTCCTCTGTTAACGGAAAGGGCATTTCAAACTTACTTATGCAAACCGATACTGTAGGGTTTGTCAGAAACTATCAATAGGATGCAACAGAGACAATTCACAGGTCACTTGTCAAGTGGGGACAAAGCTTTTCTAGCCTATGCTTTGAGAACCAGAATAGTTCTCTGGACCACCTGCTACCTTGGAAGTAAGACTGTCGGGAGAATAGGCTGGGGATCCCTCTTCTGAGCATCTTCCCCCTACTAATAGCCATGTGTATTAGGATGTGTCAGGATTGTGCTACGTACCCAACCAGTATTATTTCAGCTTTCCTTCTCTATAACCTGATGAAGTAGATGTTATTATTGTCCTCATTTTATAGTTGAAGAAATTGAGATTTAGGTATGTAACTTGAGTAAGGTAAAACAAGTTGAGTAGTCAGTGGTGGGCCTAGTACTTGAACCCAAGACTACCTGAATTCCCAGTTTAGGTGGTTCACCACTTACTGTGGTACCTCCTCACTGAGCAGTTGAGGCCTTCTAAAACCTGAGTTACTAATAGAATATGACATTTGGATCTTCTTGGGGCTGGTAATTGATCACCATACCTATTTTTCCTCTTCGTGGTCTCATAGCCACACTACCTCCCTCCTCCTCCTTCCTACACATGATCCTCATGCTCTTTTCCCCTTCAGGTAGGCTGAAGCGGTAGTGATTCCTAGGGCAACCTTGTGAGCCATGTGTCAGAGAGGGTGGATCTACAAGTTAGAAAGATTCGGGGTCCTTTATTCACCATTTGGAGGAGAACATTCCTACCAACAACAACTGTATAAGATTCTTTTATTGTGTTAAGCCACGTAGATATGAAGGTTTATCAGTTGCAGCAACCAGTGTTACCTTAAGCAATAAAAGTGTTGGAAGGCCACTGAGGACCTGAGGGAGTCAACCTTAATACTCTATGATTAACCTGCCTATGGGGGTGGGGTTGAGCAAGCTTGGTCTTTGTTGTACTGATTCAGGTTTGGGTGCAGCCTTCACCACAGATTAGCTGGGAGAGCTTGACCAATTCATTAAATTTTTCTGAACATTATTAGTTTTTAAGAATGAGAATGATATTTACATAATTATAAATTTAATTCAACAAGTTATATTATAAATTTAGTCAACAAATTTTATTGAGCACTTACTACATGCCAGTGGTTTTTCTAAGTGTTGAGAACAAAGAATCCCTGCCCTTATTAGAACTTACACTCTGGTGGAGAGAGGGCTGGACAGTCAATAAATAAATAAATAAATAATCAGTGGTGGTGATGTGATCAGTGATCTGAAGAACTAATAAAGCAATAAGGGGAGATAAGAATACCAGGAGTAGGAATACCAGCAGGTGGTCTTGGAAAGTGTCCCTAATTAAGGATGCTTGAGCCAAGACCTGAAGGTCATAAGAGAGTCAGACATGCAGGTATCTGGGCAGAGTGCTTCAGGCAGAGGGACTGGCAAATTAAAAGGCCCGAGGCTGAATGGTGCTTGGCACGTTGGAGGAGCAGCAGGGTGGCTGGTGCAGCTGAAGTGCTGAAGGCAAAGGGCATATGTGACAATGTGGGGGAAAAGCATCTAGCACAATACCTTTCAATAAATGTTAGAGTTCTTCCTTCCTGTGTGATGGCTTTGTAGTCACCCTCAGAAGTCCTCATTGCCAAAAACAAGCAAACAAACAAACAAAAAGTGAAGCATATCAAACACAAATTTCCTTTATTGAGGGGCTGATGGTTGGAATTTTACCAGGGAGTATTGTTATTTTAGTCCAAGGCTTTGATTCTGGCAAAGGATAAGATTCTAAGCCATTTTTCCTTATTATACTTTAAAAGCGTTGATTGCAAGTTTGCGCTCTGAGAGAAGCAGTTGAGACAAGAGGTAACTGGTAGTATGGAAAGGAGTGAGGTAAAGGTTGAGCTACAGCTGGTGAATGGAGGGAGCAGGGAGATCATGACCTGGCCTGAGGTCACAGTTTGAAGCTCTTCTGTGTTGTAGCTTTATGTGGGTGTCAAAGGAACTTACATCTGAAAACATCACTGATTCAAAGAAAGGATTGCTCTTAACTTACAGGGTTGCCTTGCACTGAAAGAATGAGTTCCCTATGTTCCCAGGAAGGCATGACGCTTGTCCTCTACCCGGTCACTAAAGACTAGCAGAGGAAAGAGTCTCCACAGAGCCTGGACAGGTGTCAAAGGTCTGTGTGCCCCGAGGCTCCTGTGCCCTTTTCTCCTAAAATGCCCATGGTCAGCACTTGTAGTTTCAGACAACAGAAATCACTTTGACTGTTTCAAGAAGAAAATGGATTTATTATGTGATATTTGGTTCCCAGCAGGATCATTGTCAATTGGGAGAGAAGCAGGTTCAAGGTTAAGCTTCCAGGAAAAATGCCTCAACCATAGTACAGAATGGGTCTGAAGGTGAAACCACCATTACAGCTGATGAGAATTCAGTGCCAGGAACTGGCCGTCTCTACTGCATGCATTGCTGCCTGCCTCCAGCATTAGGGCCACTTTTGTGTCTGGAGCTGGACCTGGTCTCCCAAGTCCTGATGCCTCTGGGTTCTTGGCAGAGCTGGGCTCCTCACATTGCGCACTTGTTCATCTCCAGAACAAAGTCTTGTGTGGATGTGTGTAATGACAGAGCTAGGTCACAGTCCTGCATCTTAGTTGCAAAAGATGCTAGGGTTTTTTGTGACTATGTTAAGGATGCAGGGCTGATATCATGGGAATGTCCCCAAATATAGAAAGGATTGGTAAAGATAGGGCCAGTGTTTCTTGCAGAGATTATCTACCAAAGGCCCTTATGAAAATTCAAAGTTTATATTTAGAACAAAAGGCTTACATGACCTTATGGGGCCCTAGAAAGAAGGATGTCTAGGAAGGTTGCTTTGGCATGGAGTAATAACCCAGTATGGCAACCTTGACTAAAGCATGGCAGAGAGGCATGCTGGGGGTGGGGTCTTCATGAGCATGGAAGCAATCTACCGGGCAACTGGAACGAGCCCAATGCAAGCTTATGTGGGCTTAGTCTTTGTTTTTTTTTAAATAAATATTTATTTATTTTTGGGAGAGTGCCAGTGGGGTCGGGGCACAGAGAAGGGAGACAGAGGATCTGAAGCGGGCTCTGTGCTGACAGGCTGACAGCATCAAGCCCGATGTGGGGCTTGAAATCACGAACCTTGAGATCGTGACCTGAGCCAAAGTCAGACACTCAACCAATTGAGCCACCCAGGTGCCCCCTGGGATTAGTTTTATGATAGTATCTTGCCCTGCAAAGAGAGCAAGACCTTCAGGGGAAATGGCAGGGAAGGCAAAAAACCCATCTAACTTTGGTTTGTGTGCGGATTTAATTACTGAGGTATCCTGACGCCTGCATAAACTCACAGCTCAGAAGAGTGAAGAATTCTTTCAGAGAAAGCTTTGGTAAACAGAAGCCTGTAAGGGCTTAGAAGTGCTTAGAAGTGCTTAGAAGAACCTGGGGATGTTTTCCATTTATTCCAAGCTGGACTCCAAACAGATGTATATGTCTTTCCCTGCCCACTGAGAAGGCCTCTTCCTGTCCTGGGTCAGTAAACTGCAGGTTTGAAAGAGATGACATCCATTTCCATTTTCTGATCCGACCTGATAACCATTTAGAATTTTTGAATAAATTTTGGATTGGAACCCCCGTCTTAAAGTGCAATGCACGAGTTAGAACTTCAAGATGAGTCAGTAGTGAACGCCCCACATAACTCAGACACAGATGACTTTGGTGTCCCCCAAAGCACTTTCCCACAAAAGGCAAGATTCTCTTGGCAGGGTAGGGCATGATCAGAATGAACTTTATCTGCTGTTTCCAAACTTCTTGCCTTGCCTGGGCCCTGCGCTCTCTCACTCCCTTGTTCGTACCGCTGTGCCTTGTCTTCTGTGGCTTTGCCTATCTGGCTTGCCATCTTTCAAGGCAGGCCAAAGGCCTCCTTCTCCATGAAGCTTCTAGTCTGACTATTTTGTGAGTGGGATACAGAACAGAGGTGCTTTGGAAGTTCTGGAGGCCCATTTGGTTCTGCCTGTTGGACCGCAGAAGCCCTGAAAAGCCCAATTCCTCAAGATAGCACATTGACTAGTTTGGTCCTTGCCTTGGTTTTAATTTCCCTGCTAAGTTTCTGTTCTCAAGCAACATATGCCCCCCTTTCTCTACTTCAGTAACCTCAGTGGTAGCTCTCACCATGTTAAACAACGGTCTGATTTGGCATGGAAGAAAGCAGTCAGTTGTTTCCTGTAAATCTTAATGTTTTAGGCCCTGGGAACATTTTAAGTAACTATTTAATGAGAAGACTTCTGGTGAAGCACAGGTAAGATCTTAAGGCTCTAATTGCTCCCCAGAGAAAGCTGTCAGGGTTAAGTAACCTCATTCAGGTTGTGTACGTGGAGCAGGATGAGCAAAACAAGGCAGAAGTGAGGAGCAGGGGCTGCAGGGGAGACATCCCCAAACCTGGTGCATGAAACCTCTTGGACCTGGAAGCTTCCTAGACTGTACGTTGAGCTGTCAACAATTAATACCTGCTGGCCGACTGCTATGCCCCCAAATGGTCAAACAAATGACTGACTTTTTCCTGGGCCTCCTTGCCTTCTAATTTGGAACCCAAATTACAGTTCTTTCCTCTGTTCTTTCATTTAAATACAAAACAAAGCCAGACAAAACCAAACCCCAAACTCTGTTTTCCCTTCTAATCCCCACTTGAAGTTTTTATTTGTGCATCATTCATTTGTTTATTCATGACACAAGTGTTTATAAAACATCTTCCCGGTTTCAGGCACCACTCGAGGTGCTGGGGATGCACTCAATTATTCACCACAGATTTAAGGGCAATGAAACGAAGTTAGGCACAAGAGGCAAGAGAACAGATAGGGACACCACATCTGCTGGCGGGGGGTGACTCCTAACATAGAATCCCAGAGTGCTGGTGTTTGGGGTGAGCCAGTACCCCCACCCCCAAGGGAAGGATGTGCATGATATGAAGGGGGATTCTGTCATGTAATAATGTTTACTGTGTGTCTAAGGCATGTGCAAAGTGAGGCACTTACAAAACGGGGCTCGAATTGACTTCTGATTTAACGGAACCAAAAAGCTCTTTGTGTGGGCCTTCCCCTCTCCAGCCAAACAGAGGTGGTCTGTTCACTTAGGCAAAAACCCCTGCAGCCCCCTCATGCAGAAATGCTGCCTGGCTCCAAATAGCCATGCTGTCTGGGACCGTTACACGGGCCTAAGTGGGTTTTTACCTTTGGAATTAAGTAAGAACCATGGAGGCAAGAAAAGGGCATACTGTAGCACAGACAATTCAGTCCTCTCTTGACATGAGCGGGCCCTAAATTGGGAAGTATTTGGCTGATGGCGAGGGCAGATAAACGTTACGGATTTGATGTAATCCCAGACCTCAGGCTTGAAACTGGGCTTGACCCTTCCCGTTGAGCACTTTTATGCAATACCACTGGACATGTAGTAACAAGAAAGGAAACAGAGGAAGGATATCGGTTCAGCCATATGTCAACTCTGGGAAAGAAGATGACAGGGAGAGCAAGGCATTGAGATGTGCATTGAGTCAGGAGTTGAAAGAACAAAAGAAAATTCTGTGAAGTTAGAGCTAGTGTGTCCTTGAGGAGACAAATGAGCTGATGTGAGTGCACTGATATTCCATTATAGGATATGAGAGGTGTGTGTATAGTGGGACGATGGGGGCTGGGCATGTCATCTGGCTGTTTAGAAGTCCTACCTAACCATATGGCCTGAAATTCAATTTATAACGATTGCAAATTGCACTCATTTGTCCTCATAAGCCTAAGTGTTGGGAAAGAGGAAGAGCTATCACTATACCAGTGTTTCAGATGGAGAAACTGAGGCACCAGGGGTTTATGGGACTTCTTCAAGGTTGCACAACTGGTGGCTGAATTTTGCATAATATGCAATGTTTGCATCCTGTCCTCCCACAATGGTGCCGCCCTGAATTTATCAAGGACGTTGGCATTTATTCTCTTACTGGACCAGCCCAACAACACTGTAGGAAGCAAAATAGGTGAGAAAACTGAGGTCCAGAGATAAATCAAGAATGGACTGGAACTTCTATTTCTTGATACCATAAAGCATTTGCTATGTGTTTTATGTGTGCTGTCTCAGAAATGCAATCTTTAATTTTTTTGATTACATTTATTTATCTTTGAGAGACAGAGAGAGGCAGAGTACAAGTGGGGGGGAGGGGCAGAGAGTGAGAGGGAGACACAGAATCCGAAGTAGGCTCCAGGCTCTGAGCTGTCAGCACAGAGCCCAACGTGGGGCTTTAACTCACAAACCGTGAGATCATGACCTGAGCCGAAGTTGGACGCTTAACTGACTGAGCTATCCAGGCACCCCAGAAAATACAATCTTTTAAAGGTAGATCCCAGTTATCTCTGTTTTAAAGATGGGGAGGCTGGGGATGCCTGCCTCAATTGGTTAAGCTTCTGACTCTGGATTTCAGTTTAGGTCATGATCTCATGGTTGGTGAGATGGAGCCCTGTGTCAGTGCAGAGCCTCCTAGAGATTCTCTCTCTCTGCTCCTCCCCCCGCATCTGTCTCATAAATAAATAAATAAATAAATAAATAAATAAAGTAAAAAAAAAAGATGGGGAGGCTGAATTATGGAAGAATAATAAACATGTCCAAGGCCACCCAACCAATAAATGGTAAACTTGAGATTCAGACCCAGGTGTCTAACCCCAAAGCCTGGGCTATTCCATCTCACCACCCAGCAATCTGCCTGTAGATGTCCTACAGCCAGTCAGGGCAGAGTCAACTTTAGAACTCTATTTCCCCCATTCCTAATGTTTCCATCAAGCTGCTAGCACAATAACAAGTTAGTAGTGAATAGCAGGAGTGTGGAGTCAGAGAGGCCTGAGCTTCCCTATATACTAGAGGAGGGTCTAGAGTAATTACTGTCTCTCAGATGCAGTTGCCCTACTGTAAAATAAAGACGAACCCCCCTCCCCTTGAGGGTTTGTTGTGGGGGGTCAATGAGAGTAAACTGCTTAAAGCAGCATCCAAGCTGTCGTGAGCACTTAGCAAGTGGTGGTAGGAGTAGGATGGGGCAGCTGGGCGCCTGTGTCCCACCTGGTCTGTCCATGTTCCCCTATCCTGGCCCCTCATTTCCACAGGCAGGCACACATTTTCGAAATCTTCCTGTGCCCTCTCTCTCTTCTCTCTTTTCTTTTCTCCTGAGTTCTTGCTGTGAGTGCGGAGTAACCTCTTGTTTTCATTCATATATGCCATAGGCAGGTGTGTAAGGGTGCAGGACAGAGGAGTAGCTCACTTTCCCCCTCCTCCTCCTCTCACTAACAAGCCTGGAAGTGTGTAGGGCTGCTCAGCTGGCTGGAAACTCAGGCAGGAGCTGATACTGCAGTCTTGAGGCAGCATTTCTTCTTCCTCAGGGAAACCTCAGTTTCGCTTGTATAGGCCCTTCAATGGACTGGATGAGACTTACTCACGTTATTGGGGATAATATCCTCTATTTAAAGTCAACTGATCATAGATATTTGCCACATCTGTGAAATACCCCACAACACTTAGATTAGTGCTTGGTTGAATAATTGGATACTATTGCTTAGCCATGTCGATACATAAAACTAACCAGCACAGCTTCCATGGCTGCCCTTCGATGAAGGTTCTCAATTGGCCTCTTCTTCCTTCATCTCATGTGCTGGCTCCTTTTCCCTTTGTCTACTCCTTAAATATTGGTGGTCTTCAAGCTTCAATTTTTGTACTTTGCTGATTCTAGGTGCTCCGCTGGGACAGTGTAGCACCCTTATCCCCTTATGGCAGCTGAACCTGTCCCTGCACACCAGCTCTTGCCTTGTTTCTATTTCTAGAAGCCTATTTCTGACTGGCCACTGAACATCTCCGCTGGGTACTCCCGGAGTACCACCAGATTCCCTGATTCCCTGCTCCAACCTGTGTGCCCTCCTGAATTCTGCCTTCCCCACTCATCTGGTCCATCCACCCAGAAATCTGGTTGCCATTCTTGACTCTTCCATCTCATTGCTCTTCACATTCCGTTGGTGACAACCCCTGCTGACTTTTACCTACCAAATATCTCATTCACCTAGTCAAGAAAATATTTATTGATTATCCACACACAGCACCAAGCCAGGCTCTAGAGCAGGGTTCCTTCATCTTGGCATTTTGGATCATATGATTCTTTGTTGTGGAGAATGGTCTGTGCATTGTATGATATTTAAGTAGTGTCCCTGTTCACTAGGGCCACTGTAACTGAACACCAGAGACTGGTGCTTACACAGCAGATATTTATTTTCTCACAGTTCTGGAGGCTAGAAGTCCAGGGTCAAGGTGCCAGCAGACTTGGTTTCTCTTGAGGCCTCTCTTTTTGGCTTGCAGATAGCCACCTTCTTCCTGTGTCCTCACATGACCTTTGCTCTGTGCACACACATCCCTGTGTTTTTCTTTATACAGGGGCATCAGCCATATTGGATTCAGGGCCTACCCTAAAAGCCGCCTTTTAACTTAATCACCTCTTTGATGACTTTATCTTCAATTACCATTACTTCTGAGGTACTAGGCATTGGGACTTCAACGTATGAATTTTGAAGTGACAAAATTCAGCCTATAAAATCTGGCCTCCACCCACTAGGCAGCAATAGCATCCCTCACTCCAAGTTGAGAGAACAACCAAAAATCTCTTCAGATATGGCCAAATGTCCCCAGGGTGCAAAATTGCCCTGGTCGGGTACCGCTTCTCTATATACCAATAGTTTTTAATACTGACTGCACATTAGAATCACTTGGAGAGATTAAAACAAACAAACAAACAAACAAACAAACAAACAAACAAATAGACAAACAACTCACCTACAGGGATTCTGACTGAATTTTTTTGACTGGGGCCTAGGTAGGGGTATTTTGTAAAAGTTTTCCAGACTATTCTAATTTGCAGCAAGGGATGAAAACATTTTAGCAGTGTGAGAGTGAACAAGACAGACATTAACAACAAATTTCAGGGATGCCTGGGTGGCTCAGTCAGTTAAGTGTCCCACTTCGGCTCAGGTCATGATCTCATGGTCTGTGAATTCAAGCCCCACATCAGGCTCTGTGCTGACCTCTCGGAGCTTGGAGCCTGCTTCAGATTCTGTGCCTCCCTCTCTCTCTCTGCCCCTCCTCAACTCACACTTTGTCTCTCTCTCTCTCTCTCTCAAAAATAAACATTAAAAAATAAAAACCCCAACAAATTTCATAATTGAAAATTTCAAACACAGTTATGATTATGTTATACATACTGTTTTGTAACATTTTCTTTAGCAGTGTATCTTAGGCATTTTCTTGTATCATTAGGTAATCTACAGGTAAAATTTTAATAAGTTTACATGTGGATATGCTGTAAGTCATTTCAGCAGGGCCCTATTCTATATTTTAGAGGGTTCAAACTCTTCTCTATTGAAGTCATGTTCTAAAGAATATTCTTGCTACATATCTTTGTAAGCAGCTTTGATCACTTACTTAGGGTAAAATGCAAGATGTGGAAATCCTGGGTCAAAGGGATGACTATTTTTGTGTTTTTTGACATGTGTAACTAAATTGTTCCTCAGAAGTGTTGTATTAATTTGTAGTTCTGCCAACAGAATTAAAAAAAAAACCAAAAACCATTATCCTATATCCTCACCAGCCTCGGATATTTCAGTTTTTGAAATTAAAGGAAATGTGGTGACTTGTTTTAATTTGAATTTCTTTGGTTATTATTGAAACTAAACATTTCAAACACTTATGTGTTATTTGTGTTTTTCCTTTTCCAAACTGCTTATCCATGTCCTTTGCTCATTTTTAATGATATTTTTATTTTCATCATAGACTTGCAAGAGCTGATTGTAAGAATATTAATTCTTGGGGCGCCTGGGTGGCTCAGTCGGTTAAGCGTCCGACTTCAGCTCAGGTCATGATCTCGCGGTCTGTGAGTTCGAACCCCGCGTCTGGCTCTGGGCTGATGGCTCAGAGCCTGGAGCCTGCTTCCGATTCTGTGTCTCCCTCTCTCTCTGCCCCTGCCCCGTTCATGCTCTGTCTCTCTCTGTCTCAAAAATAAATAAAACGTTAAAATAAATAAATAAATAAAATAAAATAAAAGAATATTAATTCTTTATCTGTTATGTGTTGCAAATCTTTTCATCTAGTTAGTATTTGCCTTCACTGTTTCTCATTTTTATTTCTGGAAGTAACTTTCATGCAGCTAAATCTATTACTATTTCCTCACTCCCTTCCTTCCTCCCTTACTAATTTTATATTCATAGAAAAGTTTTCCATACCTATCATCAGATCAATATTCATCTACATTTTTGCTCTTTTATCATTTTTTGAACATTTGATTTTTGAAATCCATTTGGAATTTTGGCATGCTGTGTGATTGAATTTTACATTTTATTTCAAATATTTACCCAGTTTTCTAAAACCACTTCTTAAAAATTTTACCTTTTCTTGTTCATTTGAAATGTCACACTTTTCCTAGACTAAACTCTTATCTGGTTGGGCTTGTTTTGGTGCTTTCTATTCTGTTCTGCATTGTTTTATTTACTGGAGTTATAATTTGTTTTGGCAGCTGAAGTTCGAGTTTGCCTCATTATTCTTGATTTTTCAAAACAATTTTTGAAATTCAAAACCACTTTTTTTCACATTCCCAAAATTCCCATTGTGATTTTGAGTAAAAGCCCATTAACTTGGGGAGCATTTATAGCCTTCCAACATTAAATCTTAGCTTCCGGACACAATATATAACATTCCTTCTCTTCTCAAGGTATTCTTTATGGACCTTTGCAAAGCATGTTGTTTCCTTTACTGCATAATTCTTGTTAAATTTATTCCAAGATACTTTGTATGTTGTTGCTATTGAAAATGGAGCCCTTTACCCATTATATTTACTGGGTAGTTATTGCCACTTTTTAAAAGAAGCTGTTGTTTTATATATATTTATTTGTAATTGTCTCGTTTTCTGGGTAATTAGTTTCAATGGTTTACTACCTTGAGTTTTTTTGGTCTGGTTTTTTTTTGGTTACACAAATAGTGTTAATATGCTCTCCTTTTCATGTTTTCATTTCTTATTTCTTCTTGTCTTACTGCATTGGCTAAATGTCTAGAAAAAATATTTAACTATAGTGGGAATAGTGAACATCCTTAACCTGCCCTTGATATGTTTTGATCTTTTTACTTATATTAGTATAAGATTGGCCAAAGTTTTGTTAGAGTATTTATTTTGCTGTTTTTGTCTTTGTCATATTTTCTTATTGACATTATATTAATTCACAAAATAAACAACAGAGCTTTCAAAAAAATTATATGACCTACCACATTTTGTATAGCAATAGAATAATCATTTTCTTCAAAGTTTAAATAATTTTCCCATAAAACCATCTGGGTCTAACCCCTTGGCAGACTTTTTCCAGTTGTTTCCATGGGATTTGTATGATCATCTTCTCTGCTTCTTTTGGATACACTTTTGGTAATCTGCATTTTCTTAAAAATTATCTATTTTACAAAGATTTTATTTTTTATTTGTTGTAGTGTGGCACATGAGATTCTTATAAAAGTATTTGCATGCCAGTGGATTATATACTCCTTTATGCCTAATTTTGAATCTTTATATTTTTTCTCTTAAATTTATTTATAACTTCAACTGTTTTTTGTTTTTAATACATTTTGTTTTATTTTTGCTGATCATTTCTTCTTTACTTTTTAAAAATCATTTTATTTGAAATTTTAGTTCATTTTTACCTTTTTAAAAAATTACTAATGAAAATAGTTAAGGCTATTTATTTGTCTTCTGACTATAGTTTGAAAGCATCTCATAAGTTTACAAATATAGTTTTGTAGATAGTCCTGAACTGACTTTTTTCCTCTTTAACTGAAGATTATTTATGAGTGAATTTTTAAAATTTCAAGGAGCTGAGGGTATTTTTTTGGGGGGGGGGTTGTTATTTTGTTTCTAGATTTGTTTCATGGTGAATTAAGAATATAGTTTAAACAATTTTCACTTTTTCAAATTAATTGTAATTTTCTTTGTTGGAAGGGTCTTCACTTTGTGCACACCCCTAGTTTAGCATGTACATTTTATTATAGTTATGTGTCTACATGTCTATCATTCCATTAGCCAATGAGCCCTGTGTGACCTTGGCCATTTCTGTATTTCCAGTGTTGAGAGCAGTGCCTGGTAAATGCCAGACATCAATAAATGTTGGCTGAATTGACCTTGAATGACAGATGGGAGCATGACATGAGTTCAATTGGCTAAGGGGGCTAAGATTGTAGGTCCCATTTTTAGATGTACCAGTTGACTTTACTGATCCACAGCAGAAGGCTAAGTACAAGGGAGTATTTATAAAGCAGGGTGAAGTATTGGAAACAAATTAGTGTCATTTATTGATAGGATTAAAATTAATTCTGACTTTTTTGTGGTGCTACCACATAGTAGTGTACCTAGACTCAAAGTTATGAGGAGAAGTGGCCTAGATAGTGGAAAACAGCTAGTCCTAGATCTGCATCTAGCCAGAGGTCATGCCCATGATTTGCTTGGGCAAGTCACTTAGGCTGTCAGGTCGTCAGCTTCCATGTCTGTCAAGAGAAGGACAGGGTTATTTTTTTTTTAATTTTTAAATAAAAAAAAGTTTAATGTTTGTTATTTATTATATATATATAGAGAGAGAGACAGAGCACAAGCAGGGGAGGGGCAGAGAGAGAGGGAGACACAGAATCTGAAGCAAGCTCCAGGCTCTGAGCTGTCAGCACAGAGCCAGACGTGGCGCTTGAGTTCATGAGCTGCGAGATCATGGCCTGAGCCGAAGTCAGATGCTTAACTGACTGAACTACCCAGATGCCCCAGGACAGGGTTATTTCTAATGATTAAAAAAAAGGATCTTTGATAAGTTGCAGAAAAAAAAATAACTCATGACACTAAAAGAAATTCTGTTAAGAGACACAAAAAAGAAACATTTTTGTGTTTTAGTATTAATTTTTTAAAGTACTGAAATCCCAGGGTGCCTGGGTGGCTCAGTTGGTTGAACATCTGACTCCTGATTTCAGCTCAGGTCACTATCTCATGGTTATGAGACCGAGCCCCATGTCAGGCTCTGCACTGACAGCATAGAGTCTGCTTGGGATTCTCTCCCTCTCTCTCTGCCCTCCCCCCTGCTCATGCTTTTTCTCTCTCTCAATACATAAATAAATATTTAAAAGCCTAGTTAAATCCCTGAAACAATGCAGAACTTTGTGTTTATGTGTTGCAAATATATTTTTTCTTTTTCTTTCTTTCTTTTCCTGCAGAGAGGGTCTAATTAGGTTTTCAAAGTATCTATAGTCTAGAAAAGCTTAAGAGACACGTTTTTTGGGGGGTTCCAAATCTGAGAGTCAGTAGTCCTGATGAAATATGAGAGAAATTTAATTTCCTTTTGCTCTCAAACCTTCCTGTCACATCACCTGTCAGTCAGTCAAATATTTATAGAGCAGATCCCTGAAGATGTTGAAGATGTTCTTCTCTTCCAATGAGAAGAAGTAAAAAAGGGCATAATCCTGTCCCTGTTAGAAGCTTATGGTATGACTGGGGATAGAGGAAAAATAAATGTGGAAAGTTAGCAAATATGATTTCTCATAAGTACAGAGCAAGAACATTAACTACAAGCTGAAGCCTCCCATTTCTACATTGAACACTTAAAAAGTTATGAGAAATTATGAGAAAAAAATTTTAACAAGTATATATTCATGCTTAAATAAAGAGTGGAAATTTCCAGCAGTCATAAATGGAGATGTTTCTATAAAATAATTTAACACATGGGCCACACTGGATATTGGAGGCTGAGGCTTATGGGCACTGGGGATGAAACAGTCTTATCAGTGGGTTCAGGTTGGGACCCCATTGCCCTGAAAGCCTGGAGCTGGAGTTATACAGACTATATAAAGCTGAAGCCCAGACACATTCTCTCTCCATTAAATTTGGGAGGGGACAGCAGAAAACCCTTCTTTCCTGCCTGGGGTTGGCTAAGGTCCTGAGAAGTGCCACCCAGCATGACAAACTCCTGGGAGCATGCTGTACACTCAACCCAAATCTGCTGGTTGGCAAATAACTTTGAACTAAGAAGCCTGGATCTGAGTATCAAGTCCTTAAAACTGCCTTGGGTTTTCTGAAAATTTATTGGAGGAAATTCTCACAAAAGATAATCTCACAAACAAAAATTATAAAGCACCTAGCAAGTCCACCATCATGAAAGACAAATAACAAACTCAGCAAATAGAGGAACCAACATTCAAGGGAAAGACCTGATAGAGCAATAAAAAATGTTTTCAAACAAATCATTTAAGTGTTCTCAAGGATAATGGAAGGTATAGAAATGATGAAAAATGTGCAGAAGGAAATGAAACAAGTGTAGGTGGCTTTATAGAAAATTAGAAACTTCAAAAATGAAGAAATCATTATTGGAATAAAAAAAAATTGAGTCTATGGGTATATTAGCCAACAGGTCATTCCAAAACTTAGTAACTTAAAACAATAAACATTTATTCCTGGTTTCTTGGTTTTGGGAATTCAAGAATGGGTTAGCTGGCTGGTATTAGTTCAGGATCTCTCATTAGGTTTTAGTGAAGGTGTCAGCCAGATCTGTGGTCTTATAAAGGCCTGTTTGGGCCTGGAAGACCTGCTTCCAAGATGGATGCTTCACAGGGAAGGTGGAGATGAGCCCAGTTCTTCCCCATGTGGGCCTCTCCAAATGGCATCTTGATGTGTCCTCATGCATGATAGCTGATTCCCCCTAGAGCAAGTGATCAAAGAGAGAGACAGCAAAGGGAAAGGTAACCATGATGCTCTTTGTCACCAAGTCTTGGAAGTTACACACCACCGTGTCCACCATATCCTGTTCATTAGATGAGAGTCATTAAAAATAGTCCTTACTCAAGGGGAGAGGAGTTAGATGCTGACTTTTGGGGGAAGGACTATTAGAGAATTTGCAGGTATATTTTAAATCACATAATGGACCAAATAGTGTATTGCATACAACAAATAATGTATTATGAAACTGGAAGACTAAGATAAGGAGATGTCCCAAAATGTGGCAAGAAGAGCTAATGGGATGAAAATCATGAAAAAAAAGTTAATAGAGCTAGAAGACAGATCAAAAAGCCCTAACACATGTTTAATAGGCATCCCAAGAGGAGAAAATAGAGAAAATGATGCAAAACAATACATGAAGGTGTAATGGCTGAAAATTTCCCAAGACTAGAGAATACTGTATTTCCCAGATCAAGAAATTTCATTAGGGATGAACTAAAAGTTAGCTATCTCTGTAAAACAGTTATACCAGCAAAAGAATGGTGGAAAAAAGAACTTCGTGGAAATGAAGGGCAAGAGATTACAGGTTGGAGTAGTCAGAAAAGGCTTCCTAGGTGGTGGAGGCAAGGCTGGGAAATTGTGCTGTGTCTGGTGCTGTGGAGGGAATGCTGGGCTCAGAGGGCAGAAAGAGATGAGCTATATAGGGCAGCCATGATGGGGCCCTTGCAGCTCCCACTGACCTTCCATTGATACCTAGGACAATTTCCTCTCCCACTCTGCTACTACTAAATAACCAACAAAGATGTGTGAGACGGCCCTGGAACTCTGATGCCCAGGGTATAATGCCAAGGACTGAAGACACAGTGCTTCTCCCTGAGAAGGATATAGCCCCTTTTGAGCCCCAGGCTCCTCTCTCCAGCTCTTGGGCCTCAAATGTCAAAATGCGGCATCCAGATGAAGACATTTTTCTTTCCTGTATAAAGGCCTTGACTTGGCACACTTCTGTTTATTTTCACCCCCAAAAGCTGTAATTAGTAGTCAGACTTGGTTTTCCCTGCAGACTCAGAGACAGGAGTAAGTGTTAATTTGAACATTTGCAACTAACAAATGCCTTCCCATTGGCCCATATGTAGCCAGCCAGTTTTGCGAGAGATGCTGGGTACCCTGAGGAGGGTGTGGGGTGGGTGGGGACTAGGGGTGGGAGGTGGGAGGTCACAGGGGGGCTAATATGCAGTCTGGTCCTGGATACATTGCCACATCTCCAGGCTGAGACTTGGAGAAGTGACAAGTGATAGCCTCGATGGGAAGTGGCAGGAGGTAGATATGTATACCCAGATCCAAAAGAGGCAAGTACAGGAGTAAAAGATTTGGCTGGGAAAATCAGTCACTTGAAGAGAGAAAACAATATCAGGCAAGAAAAAAAAAAATCCCTCCAGCCAGGCAGTGTGATCTGACCCCATGAGAAATTTTTCTTAGGGTCAAACCTTTGCCCTTTGCATCCTGATCTCCGCCTCAGGCTGAGGCTGCCTGGATATATGTCTCTATGCTGAGGTCACTATTGTCTAAGGTTCAATGAGGCAGGGCATAAGGGAACAAGCTTGGGGTGTGGGGGGGAGAAAAAAAATCTACTGGCAAGGAGAGATCAGATCTAAAACCACAACAGTTTGATGCCCCACAACTGTCACAGTTGGTTCAGAGTCCATTCACCATTCCTTTCTTCCTCCCATTGCTGTTGTTATTTTTCCTGGTTTGCATTTCACTCCCAGCTCCCTGCAGACTGTTTAAAAATTGGATAAAGAGAAGACACCATCCGCTTGCCTTCCCCTCAAGGAGGAAAAGAAGTTTCCAATATCACCAACCAAGATGGTGATTTATTCATTTTGCTTTCATGCCTAATCTCAGGGAACACTGAGGGAAAGAGGGTATTGCCTTTGTCTTCCCTGCCTCTTTGTGTTGTTGTCACTCATTCTGTCTCCCTCATCACTTTGTCTCATTCTAGATCTCTCTATCTGTCTCTTTTTCCCTTTGTGTATTTGCGTCTTTCTCTTCAGCTCGTTTCTCTGCACAACCAAACTACACCCAATATATCAGTGAGCCATTCAGCACCCTGGGCCAGCCACAATCTAATATCCCACACAGCCATCTTACATACCAGGTTGTATTTTCAACCTTGTTTCAGCACCCCTAGGCGGTGTGCACACTGCGTAACTTTGGATCTTTCAGCTCTCTGGATTATCTTTTATTTTAGTGACCCTGGGCAGATCACAGACTGAGCTCGGGCTGCAGACCGAGACCTGACCTCTTTTTATGTAGTTATGTCGAAAGGGGCATCTGTGGGATAGCCAGTTTTTCAGGCCAATAGTTTTGGGATGGTTGCATGTGAGTGAGTGTGTGTGTGTGTGTGCGCACACACGTGCAAATAAACATAACATTGTAAAGGGATTTATTTATTTATTTTGAGAATGCTATTTTGATTCCTATGAAGTAACTTGAAAGCTTCTTTCTTCTTTCTTTCTTTCTTTCTTTCTTTCTTTCTTTCTTTCTTTCTTTCGTGAGAGAAGGAAACTGGAGATACTTCAAGCTACTGGGGCAAAGACCTTTCTAGAAATGAGACAGTGCCAGAGTCTTATGTCATGATGCAGGTAGAGGGTAAAGGAATCAGGACTGAAGAAAAGGACGATGACTTTGTGTTAGGGCTGGAAATTGTGTGATGGTGAGGAGCCGACTGGACTCCTCTCTGCGACTAGACACAAGCTCCGACATGATTCAGACACAAGGCAGGCTTTTCTATGACTCAAGCACTCTGAATGATTCTGTACACCAGGGGAAAGCATGACCTGTGGCTTGAGTGAAATCCATGGCTTTTGTGGGTACTGTGGTGGTTGAGGATGAAGGTCAGGTTTTTTTTCAATAACTTTGAACAGCACACCAGAATTTTAGGGAAAGAATTATTATTTTCAAATGGCTGGATCTTCGGTGAATGGGGTGCTGGTTGACATGCTTGGGCTCCTAGGGCATTACAGAGATTTGTGGGAAGCCCTGGGGTAGAAGGATGAGTCCAGCTGCCTAGACATTAGGGACAGTTTCTGTACTGCTCTGAATATTGGAGAGCCCTGCAGCTTTGCATCTAGACCTGGACTTGGAATGCAGGCTTATTGGCAGCTGAACAGAGATTTTTGCCAGCTTTTTGCCTCATATAAATATAATAGTAACTCTGAATCTTGGCATTTCACTCCATGGATATTTACGTGATCCCCTCTTCATTACCAGTGCTAATCATCAGCAAAATTGCAAACTGGGTGCATCTTGCCTCAGTGCCTTCAGCTTTTGTACTTTCCTCCCTCCTTCCACAGCTGGCCCAGTCCCCCCCCCCCCCCCCCCCCCCCCCCCCGCCACACATTCTTCTTCCCTCTCAACTTAGTATCCTGTGCTTCTTTCCCCTCCCCCAATGAAAATTCCATAGAGAACACAGATCTCCATCACTTATGCCTTGGTTATCTTTCCCAAGACTGCTTGCACCCCTCATTGTCTTGTGGAAGGCTGCATCCTTGTCCATCGTGGAGGGATAGTATGGAAGTTCCTCGTGGACAGACATTTTTGTCAGTTATGTTCACTGCTGTATCCCCGGGATCTAGCACAGTGCCCGGCATATGGCAGGTGATCAACAGATTTTATTGAATGAATTAATCGATTAAGTGAATTCAAATTTTGGTCAGCACATAGAGCAGCTTTTTTTTATGGGGTCAGGATGACTGAGGGTAGAGAGGCCCTGACCACCCCTGCTGTCTCTGGGATTTCCCATAAGGCTCCTACCTTCTTGCCACTCCTCTGTCCCCACCCCCGAATAAGGCCAATCCCTTAAATAACTTTTTTTAAAGATGCAGCTTTCTTTTGTCAGGCTCTCTGGGATCCTAAAATCCCCTGCTTTGGTTCCTGGCAAACTTTCCACACTTTCAGGACAAAGATGGTTTCCTTTCCCACTCTCCCAGGCCCCCGGCGTCATTACCATGACCTCTTCCATCATAGTGGTCAGTGCCTAATGTTCATTCACCCCTGGGGGATAGCAAAGCTGCACACGCAATGCCCACCTCTGTCCTCGCAGAGTGGAGAATGGAACAGTGTCTTTTCTTTCGCAAACCTCCAGTGCCTGCATCTCCTCTGTATGACTGCTTAATAGTAAAATTGATCTGCTTCTGGGCAGGGGCTTCAGGCCTGGTGACTTGGCCCTAAAGTCAGACCTGCAAAGGACAATTGCCCGGAGCTGTCTCCTTCTGAGCACTGCCCCTTGTTGAGGTGTGAGATGGAAAGTTGACAATGGAATGAAAATATTTCGGGCTGTTTGGAGAGCTATTTTTAATACGCGCAAGGGATGTGGTATTCCTTGTTTAGACCATCTTCAATTTGCCAGGGAGCTCTGTGAATGGAAAATGTGAGCCAAAGGCCTGAGGTGGAAAAGGGAATATAAACGCGGGGGCCCTTGCGATCTGGAAATTTCCCCGCTGTTCCAAGCTGCTGGAGGTCTGAGTTCTGTGCGTGTTAGGGATGGCTCTTCTTTTATTTCTGGATCTTGTCTCTTCCACCTTTCAGCTGGCATGTAAATACCCATCAGCACCCTGGTCCGCAGGACCATCCCAGCCAGCTGTACCATCCACAGCGTATTGTATACATAATGCAACACCATTAACTCTAATGCTGTCACACGGCAGCAAGAGCACTTGGGAAGTGCTGGGTGGAAGGCAGGAAGCCGCTGACTGACTGGCTCTCTCTTATATAATCATAAACTCAAACCCACATTTCTCTGAAAGCAAGAAAAATCACCCAACCACCTTTTGATTACACTTTTACACAAATTAATGTCATTTTCCTTTCCAACAGTATTGACTACAGGATTCAATTTGGTCCGGCAGGCGCTGGGTAACGGGGAAGCCTGCTAAGAGCAGCTGTGTTAACAGCATCCCTCTCGAGAGAGGATTCTCTGAGGAGGGTGAAGAAGGAGGGAGAAGAAGATACAGAAGAAGAAGAAAAGGGGGAAGAAACAACAACTTGCACACACACGCACACCCCTGTGTGTCGCTGCCACCGCCACCGCGGCTGCTTGGACGCGTCTAAGATGGCACCTTGGTGCCCTGCCACATTCGGTCTCCTTGGTACCGAAGCGGCGCTCAGCTTCTTGTCACTGAGTGGATGATGATTATCTGCACCAGGGTCTCAAGGGTGCTCAAGCTTTGCTGGCGATTGGAGCTGAGATGCTTCAGCTGAAGGATTTTAAAAGCTGTACAAGGCCAAAGAACCATTACCAGTCACTTGCTGTGTGATGCTTGTTGAAGAGGGGGTAGGTGTGGAAAGGAGGGGCTCTGGGGGTGCAGGAGAGGGGAGGGCATATGATATCTCTGTCCCTTTCCCTGTTTTCTCTTTCTCCCCGCTCTCCTCCCACCTTTCCACCTCCCCACCCCTTTTTAGCCACTGTACCCTTGCTGAGGCATGACAAGGTTATGTCAGTGTGGTCTGAGAATCTATTGATCACGGCCATCAAAGATCTTTGCGGGAGTTTAGGGATTTGGTGCTTTGCATAACACCCCACTCATCTCAGTTAACTCCTCCTGTCCCGGCCTGGGCTCCCATCACCTCAGAGCTGAGCTGTTGGCAAAACTTGCTAATTTCTGTGACAGCTGCTTTCCAAACTATACTCTTAAGGCTGTCAAAACCATTGTAATTACTATTATAACAGAACTCAGGTGCATGACCCAGGCAGCAAAGAAGTGGAAGGATTGGACCAGACATAGCAAAGGGAAAAAAAACAAACAAACACATATAGATACTAACCCCCATTGCCCACCCCAAGACATGTGCACACACACCAAAAAGCAAAAAGGATCTTGTTGATCTCCTACCCTGCTGATTTTTCTTTTAATCAGTGAAAAAGAAAAGAAATGTCAGAAACCACCAAGTCACACACTCAAATTCTTCAGCATGTAAAATTTTTCCATAAATATTTATTGAGCATGGACTGTTGAGCCAGTGCTGCTTTGGGTGCTGGGGCTAAGTGGTGTACAAAACAGACAAAAATCCCTGTCCTCATGGAGCTGGCATTCTGGGCACAGTGATACAAAACTGCCTACCTTCAGTCTGTGGGGACTGAGACATCCCCTGTGATCAGGGGATGACTGCACCAGTATTTCCTCCAGTGTGATTTGCACCAACATCCATACATGTGCACACACTTCCGCATAATCATTGTAGGCTTGAACAATGCAATGGTAAGAAAATATCTGGGACATTTCTCTTTGGGGCCTGCAAAACCAGGAAAAACTAAAATGTCCCAAACTCATGAGTCTTGGAGAAAAGTGATGCTAGTGCTTCAGCCTGGAGGTCCACTGTGCCATGGGAGGCCTTTGCATTAGCCAGACTCTACCCACCTGCAAAGACAATTTCAAGGGCTTGAAGGATCTGGACAAGTCCTTCTTACAGTAAGTGAGAGGTGCTGTTTCCCTGGAAAGTTCCTGAATGGGTAGTACCTATGGGTGTGTGACCATAGATTTCCTGGGGATGGGTGGGGTGGGTGCGATAGGATGCAGAGATAGGTGTGAGTGGTGTGGTCTTGGACAGGAGGCTGAACCAGGATGCAGAGGAAGAAGACAGGGCTGGAGGGCACCACTGAGCTGTATAAAGGTGCTGGGAGAACTTCTGGGGGTAAAGGGCATCCTCAAACCCCAAGACTGTGGCTGGAGTGTGACCTCAGCACCCCATCTTGGGGGGGCAGAGTGCCCAGTTGCCTAGGGATCAGGGCACACTCAGCCTGGCCGGAAGGGTCTTGCTGGCTTCTGGCACCAGAGGAGTCTCTGCTTGTTTCTCTCTCCTTTAGCACTGGGTGTCACTGCAGCGATCATAGATCCCTTTAGAAACCCTCTTGGGGCCTGGAATTGATTAATTCCTCCACCTGGCTGGGGAGGGGAAAAGGGTGGAGACCAGAGGGAGGGAGAGTCAAGAAGAGGGGAGAGAAGGATCATCCTGGCTCAGCAATTCCCAAACCCTCTCAGAATCTGGCTCTTCATCCTTTGCTGTCCGAAAAGCCTCATTTGCAGAGACTGATGCGATGCCTCAGCTGAGCCCAGACGTTTTATGCATTAGTGCTGCCTTTGAACACATTAGGGGCTCTAGGTTGGAATCCCAGGCACTTATGTTTATGGTGGAACTGTGGGCCTGGTGGCTTTGAGGGGAGGGGCATTTGTGTTTCTGCCTGCTGCCTCAGAGGTGGGGGAATGCTGGGTTTGGGCTCTACATTGGGCATGGGTAGCACGTGGCAGTGACCTTACTGTCTGATCTGGAGTCCCAGTGCCAGAACTCCTGTCTGAATGGGAATCAGCAGAGGGTCAGCATACAGCTCCATCCTGTATTAGGCCTCCAGTCCGGGGAGAGAGGAAAGAGGATGTCTTTTTTTCTCTCCCCTTTTCTTTTCTCTTTTCTCAATCTTTATGTTGTCTTTGGCGTTGAGAAGCTGAAGTTTGGGTGGTTCTCCTCAAAAGGCACCTTGTTTTGATTAAGCATATGCCCCCCCCCTTTGAATCACACAGTGATTTTATTCGTGAGGTCACCCCTTTCGAGGTAGTAGATTAGGGAATGAAGAGTCTGGGTCCACAGTGAAATAAATCATTACCACCCAAGCCCAAATCAGGGGCACAGGCAAGAGAAATTGTCTTCTTCCTCCAGAAAGGATTTATTTTAAATAATGAGAAAAAGACAAGTTGGAATTGGCTATGAATGCATGCTCTGCATTTAGGTGCCATATTGTGGGATAACTCTGGGTGAACATGGTAAGAAGCTTGAAATGGGTCTTTGTGATTACCTGTATATTTTTAGAACAAACAAAATCATGAAAGCAGGGTTACCAAACTCCAGCCCCACCTCCAGAAGTCTCTTCCTCCTCACCACCCTTCTCCTCCTCCTCTTGCTTCCTCTTCCTCCTCTCTCTCCTCCTCCCTCCTCCTCCCTCCTCACCTCTTTCTTTCTCCTTCTGCATCTTCATCCTCTTCTTCCCTCCTCCCTCCTCCCCTCTCCTCCTCCTCCTCCTGGTCAGACAGTTTCACTTCTGTCGTGTTTTTTCGTTTCTCCTTTAGGTTCTTTTGCCTTTCTGAATACCTTTGTAGTGAGGAACCAGCTTCCTCCCCACCTCTTCTCACTTCTGCCAGTTTTAATGAGAGCACAGTCAATAACTATGGAGAGGTGCTGACGACATTACAAAGGAACTAGCCCTTAACAAGTCAACTGTAGATGAGGTGCCAACAGGATGGACAAGAGGATTAAAGTATTTATGCCAAAATATTAGAAGCACACGCAGAATTAGTTCTCCCCGTGTTAGATATTTTACTTTTGGCAAGTCCATATTTAAAAATATTTTATCCTTGTTTTGCTTAAAGTATTACAATAAGCCCTGGATTTTTCACAGTTACACTTGTATATTTTCACAGCTGTTTTAATCAGAAAAAATTAATGTGCTTTTGATAGCTCAGAAACCTATCACTGGCAAAAGCTTTGCAAAAATGTGCTACAGAGCAGAGTGGAATCCTCAACATTATATATTTTGCTGGCTATTTGAAATTCATAGAATTTCCCCTAAATATTTTCTTTTGCAATTCTTGCCTAAATTAATCTAACAGCTTGGGCTGACTTCTTTGATAATCTCTTTTGTTATGAAGGCAGGGATTGCTATTGTTAACATTCTTTCGGAACCAAACATGAACTGTTACTGGAGGAATACACAATTGCTATTTTTGCTTGTATTGGAAGCATTTCCTCAAATAAAATACACAACATAATGGATAGACAGGACTGGCAGTCTCCTTGATGGCTTTATGGTCACTGGCTTAGCATCAGTGTGCTCCCCTGGATTTTCACAAGCAGCACAGGAAGGAACTTGACTTTTGCTTCTCAAGGTCTGTGACGCATTCAGTTCTACAGACACACACTCTGAGTCTTGAGCGTGGTGATCATGCACGGTTTTGGATTCAAATGCCAGGCACACGTCATGAACAGTGCAAGAGAGGAAACTACTAAGAGTAAAGTTCTGTGGCTGCACATCAATAATAACAATGCCAACAATTATTTTAATAAAAACTCGCAAAAGCAAAACATTCGCAACCAGGGAAGGGAAAGATGGGGAAGGAACAAAAGGGATGAACAAAAGTCTTGGTTGCCCCTGTCTACCCGGCAAGGAAGAGACTGATTTCCAGGGGAGGGAGAATCAGTGGATTAATGTGAACTTTAATACTGAAGCAGTGTGTGTTTATTGCTGGTGACCACAAGACATAAATCTTGCAAGCACAATATACAATACGATGCAGCCCCCAGTTTTTTTTCCCTCTCCAGTCTCAATTTGTGTGTAAGTGTGTGTTAAGTGCTGTTGAAAAATAGTGACCTTTAATAAAGGATTGTATCCTGCGACTATTTTCCCAGACACACAGTGACCTTTCAAACCAGACTGAGGTGAGGGGGTGTGGAGTTTGGACTTTGAACCGGCCAGACCCCGCTGTGCTCCTCTGTTAGCCTGGCCACTTTTTATTGTGTCACCAGGGAGCGTTCTGTATGCAAAGCAGGCCGGGCTGGCAGCCTGAACCTTTGCAAATCAATTTGTCTGTGAAGGCGAGTCCACTGGAGTGAAAGATGGTCTAACAGGGCACACTGCCCCCTCTCTTTGTGACATCATCGCCTGTGGTACTCTTGTCAGTCATGTCTGCCCAGAGGACTGTTGGAAGGAGGGGGATGCCTGGATGGTGGGGTGAGGGGGTGGGAGGGGTTAATCCTCACGACCAACTGCGGCCTGAGAGACAAGGGGTGTTCTTCTTAATAGGACAGAGCTGGGAGGGGGTGCACAATTAGTCTGCCTGGCCGGGAGGGTGTTGGGGGAGGGTGCTATTATACCCGATACTGTTGCCTAGCTGTGGTTGTCAACCCTACTGTTTCCCCTCCCTCCTGATGGTGACATGTTACAGGAGGGGATTGCTATCTCCCTTAGACCAAGAGAAAGCAAGAGTTCTGAGGAAATACTGAAGATCAGACTAGCCAGAAAGTTTGCCCCACCCCCACTCCCTGCCAATAGAGCTGATGCCCACAAAACTCTAACCTTTGATTGTTTTCCATCCAAGACTCTGAGCTACAATCTCTTCTGATAGCAAACCTTTTCATAAGGGTTAATATTCTTATCGATCTTTCCAAGTCATTCTAACACCTAGGACTCTACATTAATCAGTAGCTAAAAATGCCAGGAAAGACAGAAAAATTCAATTACTTTGTTCCCTAATTCAAATTTCTTTGAGAAGTCCTTTTAAAGATATGGAAATCCTGCATTTTTCATAAAACAGTGGTTAGATCAATTTCTGTGTAAGCAATTAATCATCTTTGTACTCCACAAAAGATGGGGAGCAAAGTGTGACCTACTACAGCAATGCTGACTGATTAGTCTCTTGGTGAGCAGCCTGGTGGAGGGCCCCAAACACCTGTCCTACATGTAGGTTTAAAATGTAAGCCCTGTGTGGAATTCTTCAAGGGGGGCAACACAGGGAGGCGGTGGCTGTGATGGGCTCCGAAGCTGGAGGAGCGCTTAAGTTCTAATTGTTGCTCTGTCACTTGCCAAAAGTATGGGAACTTTGTCAAGTTACCAGTTGCCTTTAAGTCTTGGTTTCCTCATCTGTTTAATGGGAATGATAAAGAATAGCTACCTTGTGGGGTTTTGGTGAGAATTAAAAGTTAATGCACATATGCTGCCTAACAGAATGCTGGCACGTGGTTACCTCTCTATAAGTGTTAGCCCTGGTAATAATATCATATGTGATGATTATTGAGGTGGAGTACTAAACAGGATGTAATTGTATCCACATGGATGAAGTATGGTTAGGATTTTGAATAGTTTTATTATCCACAAGACTCTTGTCTCATTTAAAAATCTTTGGATTTAAGGCAGACATGTTTTATTTTGTAGATTATCATATCAGATTTAAGGCTCTCGACATATGGACCATATATGTAGCATCGTGTATGTATTATATTGGTGCTATACACACATCAGTTTTTTTGACTACCAATCTATTTTCAGTTATAACCCCAAAGCATAGGACACTGAAATTTATTTGTGTAGCATGTCCTTTCTACCTTGGATCACAGGATGATTTGCAGAGAGTCAGTGGTAAACCGACAGGGAGAAAATGTTTTTGGGAGCGAGATTTGAAAGGGGAAGTCACTGCGAGGCAGGACTAGCCATCCATTTGTAAAGAGCACGGGTGTGATTGGCATAGGCTCGAATCTGAGAGAAAAATTTCAAAAACAATTTAATTTTTAAGTCGAGTTTCACCGTGAAAATGGTGAAGGGGCATTGGTTGAATGTATCTCATTTTGAGGGGAAAAATTTTACTGACCCTTTTATTTAGGAACTCACAACCGTGGGAAGACTAATGGGAGATTTGGGAGGGAATATGGACATAGGTGGGGATTTCAGAGAGGCCTAAGGCAAGATGGAATGTTCTAGGTGATGAAGAGGAAGTATTAGAGGCAAAAAGCTAAAAATGAGGTCAAATATCAGATATTAGGACCAGAGTTAGGATCCTAGAATCTCTTAAAGATAGCAACAAAACACAACCAATAAACAAATACAGAAACCTCCAGATAATACGGAAACACCAAAAACAAGCCTTATAACCACACATTAGTGGTATAAAATGAAGACCTTGAAAGAGCAAGCAGGACAAAAAAAGAGAAAAAGAAAAAAAAAAAAAGACTTCCATTGAGCATCTCTTATCAAACACTGAACACTTTGGGACTGAAAGCAGGTATAATGTTTAGTATGGAAGCAATGAACTATATAGAACAGAAAATGAAGACAGGGTGATAAAAGTGGAACATGCAAGTCCAGTAGGATCCTGTTTACCCGTTCCTGGATTCAGTTATCCAAGATGTCACATCATATTTCCTGAATCTTAAAAACTAGATGACTCCAAAGCTTAATTCAGCACCAGCAGCATCTGACGTGGGCTGCCTTCTGGTCCCTCAGCTTCAGCTCACCTTACAGAGAGTTCCACTGCACTCCCTAAGTGAGAGGTGAATCAAGGTCTTTGTAGCAGAGCCTGGACAAGGTCAGGTTGAGAAGCAGGACAAGGGAGAGGAACTTGTTGGGAAAAGATGAGCAGAAACCATTCCTAGGAAGGCTGGCAGTGTAGGGACTATTAACAGTGCGTAGGTATCATATTTCCAGTGTAGCCAGAGGCTGAGTTGGGGGAAATGGTGTGGGAAGTTGGAAGTGGTGTGGTCTCTTCCCACTTGTTCTGGTTGGCTTTGTTTTTCTTAGACGTCGGAAAACCCTTGTTGAATACTCTCCTTCAACTGCTTATGGATGCCAGGAATTACATTATCTCAGAAGGCCTCTTCCACAGTGAGAGAAAAGTTGATGACTATTATCAACTGGAATTATGGGGAAAAATGAGAAGAGATTAAGAATCCATAATGAGACCAAAGCAGGGCATTAGTCACCCAGGGCAGGGCAGCCATTAGCCTGACAGAAGTACACGTCTGGGTGAAAGGGATCTGGGAGTTGGTAGCCAAGTGTGCTGGCAGGCCCATAGACCTTTGTTAGCGAAAGGCAATTCAGACACGGTCTGGAGGATAACGGAGCCGGTTTCTGCTATTGTCCTGGAGATACCACGTATTCTAAGAGGGCTCACGTTTTGGGACCCAGTTCAGGGTGACACTCTGAATGTCCTTGCGGCATGAACGGTCTTAAGGCGATCTGTATGAGAAATGTGAGAAATGGAAAAGAGTGGAGTTCTCCTAATATACTCAAGTTGGTGATTTTAATTATTCATCAACGAAGAAGCCTCATTTTGTACCTCTGATAGCAGGGCGGGAGCTCCCTGGTAGCTTCCAGCTGTTCGGAGAGGTTGCAGGGTACCTGTGATTCCTGGATGAGGGGCTGGGGGCATTATATGAGACCATCCCAGGGAATGTAGCTGGCATAGCGCCTGATGAGCACAAGGTGCCCAGCAAGTGGGAACTGTCTCATCATGCTCCTACACTAAATTGTATACTGTCTCTTCAACCCCAGTGTTATGCATTGAGGGGAGGGCCCATATCTCTACAGTAAATCTCCAGAATCTAGTACTAAACTGGCATGCGGTGGCCAGAAACTCAGCAGGTGGGATGAACTTGCCATCTAGGTATTTAAGTGAGGGAGGAAAGAGAAGGAGAAGCTCCAGAAAAGATACCCCAGTCACTGGGAAGGCAAGTGCGTGTGGTGGTGGGGAGGACATAAGGGTGGTGAATATCATTTTTCTCTGATTCCCAATTAACTTTATCCAAGTACCTTTTATGTTTAGAGCTTCTCTGATAGCCACAAGGGTGATTGAAGGCTGCTAATGCTGGGTACCTGTCTGGATCTTACAGCTGTGGATATGAATGTCCCAGAGTAGTCCCAGAATAGTGCCGGCCGCCAGTTAGACCTGGGGTTAGGATTTATAACAAAAGAACTTTACTTTGTGTAGTGCTCTACCATTTTCAAAGTTCATTAATAAAGTTGATCTCCAGGTAGAGTTGCCAGATGAGGTACAAAACCACCCAATTATATTTGAATTTCAGACAAACAACAAATAATCTTTTAATATATATATGCCCTATATATTGCATGGGACATAGACTAAAAAAATTATTTGTTGTTTATCTGAAGTTCAAATGTAGTTGGGTGCCCTGTGTGTGTTTTTCCCCCCTACATCTGGCAATACTATCTCCAGGTAGAGGAGTTAAAGCACAGACACTGTTAATATAGATGTGGTTTGCACTCCCAGCTTTGCAACTTATGAGCTTTGTGTCTTTAGGTAAGATTTCCTTTTAAAAATCCAGCCAGAGTTTTCTTGTGTGTGCCAGACCATGCTGTGAGGACTTAATGAGATAATGCATGCATAGGCTCAGCGCATAGTGACTACTAAGGAGGTTGTAGTTATTGTTATGGTCTTATTCAAGGCTTGCCCAGGAGGCAGCCAGGCATTTCTTTACCCATGTAATAGAGGAAACTAACACTCTGAGAAGCCCAGGTCTCAAGTTTTGACTCCTAGTTCAGCTTTTTGTACTAGATTGATGATACCAAAGTGTTGTTTTGCTACCATCTTGACATGGAAAAGCAGACTCTGCTGAGGAACTACCCAGTGCTACCTGTTTTCCCAGAGCAGGGAGAGCAGGCCCCTCCTCAGAGGTCCAACCGGAAGCCTGGTGAGTCCCTTTGCCCATCAGACCTGTGGCCAGCAGGGAAGGGGCATTTCTTTCAGGGGGTTTCCAGTCATGAGCCCTTTGATGCTGTAGGCCATGACCCAAGCCACAGTAGGATGAGAAGCACTTCCTGCCACCACCCCTTCTGTGCCCCTCTGCAGACCAGCAGAGGCCCTGCCACTGAGGACTCCATGGCTCAATTCTCACCACCCACTTATCTTTATCTGCATGATGGCCTAATCTGTACTTGTTCTTGGCACTAATTTACATGCCCTTCCTAGGAAGTGTGTATGTTAGAAGAACAGTCTGGGTGCAAGTGACAGAAACCTAACTGAAACCAAAGGGGGATTTGAACCTCCATAACCCAGTCTCAGGCAGAGCTGCTGATGTCTGCCTTAGGGATCACTGCAGCTAGGGCTTGAATGTTTTCATTACTCTCTCAGGTTCTGTTCTTCTGTTTGTCTGCTTCATTTTCTCATGCCACAGATGGTTTCTGTCTTCTAAAAGGGGACAGGCAGCCCCTGACTTTCATGGTTACAACCTCACAGTCAGAGAGGGAGGAGGTCCTTCTCTGTCACTTCCAGCAAAATAAATAAATAGGTAAATAAAAATTGGGGAAGGATCCTATCGGCTCAGCTTGGGTCATGTGCTCATCCCTGGACCAATCATTGTGATCCAAGAGATGGGATCTTCATCCTGTGGTTATCCCATGCCCATTATTGAAGCCAGGGGGATGAGATGTTCACCCCTTATCAGAACCATTATGTGATGTTCATTAGGTTACTTTGGGAGGAGAGCAGTTTACAAATAGTTGGGATGGGAGAGTATGATTATCAGAAGAAGGAAGGGTTGATTCCTGTGTATCCTTGTAAAGAAAGAGTTCAGGGCTAGGAGAATCTGGGCAAGGAGACTGGCTGGATGATCTTTATGAGGAGCAGGGGGCAGGAGGTCACCTGGGTCATGGAGATAGAATTATTGGGTCTCTATTTGGGTCTCTTCTGGACCTTACATCATTTTGGTTTGGTTTGGGCACTGGGATAGGGCTGATGGTAACTTCCAAAGGGAAAACAGAGGTATGCTTGTGGCTCATGGGGCAGCTGATACATTTAGCACTTTGTGGGGGTAATTGCATCCATGGACATTCCATTATTAGGCTTTTACTTGATGCCTAGTGAAGGACTAAGCACTTTAGGAGTTCCAAAAACAATAGAAGACAAGATTTCAGTCTTTGAGGAATTTATAATCTTCTTAGGTCAACAAGATGTGCACATGTAGAACACTCAGGAAATCCGTTAAGGAAGTGCCGGATGGTGTCTGTAGAAGAGGCTCTGAGTTCTGTGACACATCAGGGCCTGGGGTTTGCAGCCTGGGTGGAAAGACAGGGAAAACTCCCTAGAGGAATTTGAGCTGGGGCTTGGGGAACAAAATGCAGGATGAATGCAGGAGGATGGCCCCCCAAATAATAAATTTTTATTGTGCCTTAGTATAGATAAATGAAAATCAGGTTTTGCAAAGGAGGTAGCCAGGGTGGATGCTGCCTTAGAATGAGGACCCAGGTCTCGTCCCAAAGAATATGAAGAAATACCTTTGTTCTCCGGCTGCAACATGCATTTTGGAGAAAGGACAATTCACTTTCCTTTTAAAATTAAAAAAAAAAAATTTAATGTTTATTTTTGAAAGAGAGACAGAGCATGAGTCGGGAGGGGTAGAGAGAGAGGGAGACACAGAATCTGAAGCAGACTCTAGGCTTAGCTGTCAGCACAGAGCCCGATGCGGGGCTCAAACCCACAAACCGTGAGATCATGACCTGAGCTGAAGTTGGATGCTTAACCGACTGAGAGACTGAGACACCCAGGCACCCCAGGACAATTCACTTTCTATGGAGATTTTGAGAGTGGATAGATTATCTATGTAAAATCCTTAGGACAGCCTTTGGCAAGTAGGAAAGACTCAATAAACAGTTGTTGTTATTATTGTAAGGAAATATAATCTAGGTGTAGGCAGTTGGAGCAGGAACCATTGTGGTTCACTACTTATTATGCGCCTGACCCTGGACTACATAGGCACTTTACACATATGATTAAATGTAATCATCACAAAAGACATGTGAGGGAGGTAGAGTGATCTTCATTTTAGAGATGAGAAAAGTGAGCCTCAAGGAGCTTAAGGGGCCCCAGTGAGGTTAAGGAACCTAAGGGTGCCTGATTCCAGAATCTTGCTCTCTTTTCTTTAGGTGGACAATAAAAGATGGCTGGTTGAGGTATGAGGTGGAGGATGGGGTGGCCAGGCAATTTCCAGGCCAGAGGCTGCATCATAGACTCTCCATTCAGATGTCTTAGAAGGGACCCAGGATATTGGAGGTGAGGGGGCAGTGATGCAAACCTAGTAGAAATGGTTGCTAAGACAAGATACAGGTAGGTGATCTCTTCTTGAGCCAAATGCCCCAATGAATTTCTGCCAGCAGCATTTGCCCAGGAATGCCAGAGAGAGAGGGAGTCCCTGAGAACCCTGGGAGCTTTGCTAAGCAAGTGTGACCTTTCCCTTCCCTTGGGTCAGAGCCTCCTCTCTCAGGAAGGCCCGGAGCTCTTGGGAGACCTCTTGCCCCGGTGACCCCTCTCCAGCCCCACAGAGGAGGGGTGCTGGCTGGAGCTCCCCATGTGGGGGTGGCAGCCAGCCTCTGCCATGGCAATTGCTCCCATCTAATGAAAACATTTCAGGACGGCATAAAGCAAAGGCACAAAGCGAAGTGGAGCTTTACTGATGTGTGGGCAGGTGCAGGCCAAGGAAAAAAAAGGTTTGAGTATGCAAAGTTGAATTGCTGAGACATGGGATATCTTAATAGCGTGGGAAAAGGGGATTGTGAGATCAAAGGCTGTGATAAGAGGGAGATTATTTCATCATGACTGCTGAGGAGACGGATGGTCATACATGCAGGGCAGACACCTCACACACGCCCATTTCTTTGATTTCAAAGTCGGAAACACGCAATCCAAGCCCGGCCCCCTTCCCTGACTCCCTACCACACTGGCCAATTCTGCACTGGTTTTACTTGCTGCGGGGATGCAAGACTTCCAGGGCCCACTACGTTTGCTCCTGTGTCATTTTCATTTTATTTCCCCGCTCATACTTTTATTTCTTCATAGCTAAGTATTTTTATTTTTCTCTGGTGAAGCATCCCGGCTTTTGCTTGAAGTCCCAGCCTATGTTCTTTATTTGGTTGTAACCATTGGGAGTTAATTTGGAGGCTTAAACACATTATTATTGCATTTTAAGAAAGACAAACCGGTTTGCCAGCATTATTTCTAGTTCTTAAAATTCAAAGCAGTTTGTTAGAAGTTGTTCCTCGCTTTTGGAGATGGAGCTGGTTTCAGCTTATAGCCCGTTGTCTTCACACCCGTCTCGGTGACTAATACTGTAAGATGGATTTCCTTTTTTTTTTTTTTTTTTCTTTCCTTGAAGTGGGTTTCAAATCCCCAAAGAATTTCTGGGAGGGGAAACAATCCTTTAATTGAAAGCAAGAGAAAACAAAACAAAAAAGCATAAGAGAGCTGACAAAAATATCATGTTTAATGAAACCAAGTTCCATCCCTGCAGATGGCTGTGGAGGCACAGAGTGACCTAAAGATAGAAAAACGAGTTTCTTTTACATGCCTTGTAGAGGGTTTTTTTTTTTTTTTTTTAAATGTTGCGCATATGACTGACCAGCACCTTGCAGAGCCCTGAATGAGCAGGAGCAGGTAAGAGTCCAACCTACCCTTCCAGATGGGTTGGGTCCCCCAAGGCAGTGCTAGGATGGCTTGTGAAGGCATCCTGGGTTCTACCCTCCTCTGACTGCCCACGGCACGTGTAGTGTGTGCTGTATCATTCAGCTTGGATGCAGTCACTTACCATCTGTGTGACCTCAGGCAAGGGACTTAACCTCTTTGGGCCTCAGTTTCCTCCTTTGCAAAGCTGGTGGGAATCATATCTACCTCCATGGGTTTTTGTGAGGATTATTTAAGATAAGGTGGGGAAAGTTCTTGGCATAATGTCTGGTTCTTAGAAAAGGGTGCTGGTTCTTCCTGTGGCCTGATCTTCCTACCTGTGTGTGCAGCCAGATCATAATCTCCTGGTGGGTGGGTCGGGGCCTTACATACCGGAGGAGCTTCTTGGGTGCAGGATACCCAAGGAGGCCCTTACAATCGATGTGGGCTAAACGAGTAACCAAGAATAACGGAATTACTGAGGCAGATTTCTTAAAATAACCTGAAAAAGTACCAGCCTCTTTGAACTTCCCTCTTAAAGAAACAAATTAAACAAAACACATAAAAAATGAACACATTAAAAACCTCTACAAGGTTGAAATGAACTTTAATTAAGAATTAATGACTTGAAAGTTTTCCTATTCTGTCAATTCTTGCGTCACATTGGTAACTTTTCTCGTCCGCCTTCCGTCTCTGGAGGTACTCTCTCCAAGGCTGAGACAATGTGGGTATATTTTGTAGCTGGAAATACACTTGACCTTTTTCCACTGGGGAAGGGTGCTAATGGCCCTAAAGATGGCATGTGGACCTCTGGTCCATGAGATCCTGAGATAGCAAAGGAACAGCTTATTTTGGAATCTTCTTTGCTGGAGAACAAGGGGGAACCCATGTATCTTTTTCTCACTTTTCTCACTTCCTCTGCACATGCACCGGCTGCCACCAGCCCAGAGTTATTTCAAACCCTTGGCTGGGGTCTCTGACTCCCCCTGGGTACATGTAGCCTACGTGCATTTTTCCTGCCCTCACTCCTTCTCTCCACCTTGCCCTCTGTGCAGTAATGCTCCCTGTCTTTGGTTTTCCAGCTTGGCAGTTCATCTCTCTGCATGCTATTTGCTCATCTCAGTCCCTTTTAAGATGAGGTATGGGCACCTTAACCTATTGAATTGGGTTCGTTGACCCAAGGAGGTATTGTTTCTCTCTTTCTCTCCTTCTCTCCTTTCTTCTTCCTTCTCTTTCCCTCTCTTAGTTTATTTCAGTACCTGCACCTTGCCGCTACATTTCTGGCTGGCATTTCATATTTTAACGAATTCAGAAAAACCTTTTATTTTGATGTCCTTTACTTTATAAAAATTCCATATCATACCTAGCAACCCAAATTGGCCTGAGAGATAAATAGCAGCTACCCTTTCTTTTTCAAATTATGAAAGGTTTCCCTCTAGGAACAATAGCTGGGATGCTGGCAATGAATCCATTTATTAAAACAATTTATATTTCACTTTTATGAAATATGTCTATGTGTAATTTGAGGCAAACCTGTGTTTCTTTATGGGTTTTTCATCTCCTCATTCTTTTTACTCCGGCCCTTCCTTCCCCTGTCCTAGCCATTGCTGGTCCAGTGGAAACTTAGCGGCCAGTGCACTTTAACACATTCATCTGGTGAGTAAAGTCGGGATCCCTTTAATTTGCATCCTACCCTTGCTTTGTCAGGGCAAGATGGGGGGGGGGGTGGGCAGGACGGGTGTGAAGGGACTAACACCGCTTTTTAATCACTTGGAAAACATACCCTTCCCTTTGGCTTTGCTTCTGTTCAGAGGCTTTCAAGCCTGTTAAGTCACACCTGGCCCCCAAATAATTGCATCCTCCACATTAAAGTTTATTGCCCCCTTCAATAGGAATGGAATGAACATGGGGAATTTAGAGACAGACCACAGGCTTCACTGAGCAGTGAAATTCACCCAGGTGTGACATGGTGGGGAGGCAAAGCACCAGGATGGAGGAGAAGACCCGCATGGGGCTAGATGGCACCTGTACTTACCCACGGGGCCCAGAGGTTCTGAATGGACAAAGCCTGTGTACCCTGAGCGGCAAGAGTGACCTGGGCTTGGAGGACTGGTTAATGATGCCCCCTACTTGTTTGGTGATCTTTGCTTTCTACATTTTTTAAATCCTTTCTTTCAAATGGCCTCAAAATGCTTTTTTGCTTTCATCTCTGCCAAGGCCAAAGGAACAGCATGGGTTAAATCTAGTTAGCCATGCCCGTGCTTACAGACAGCCTCTCTGTCTCTCTCAGACACACACACACACACACACACACACACGCACGCACGCACACACACAGTCCAAACTTAACTGATTTAATTTCCATTATGAAAGGTGAAGTGCTGGTAGGAAATCGGGGGATTGGCTTTGGGAACAAAGTTAACAGCACAGAATTGGAAATACTGAGTCTGAGAAAGATTACTTTTTTTTTTTTTCCTTTAAGGGCAATAAGGTGACTGACTCTGGCCACAGACAGGATATGCCAGGAGAGCCTTATCGCACACAGGCTGTTTTTGCCCCTTTCTCTGGTCACCTGATCTCTCTCCATGTGCTGCTTTTAGAACTTCCTGGTGCTCGGGCCTGGCCTCGAAAAAGGGAACAGCCATTCATGTCCAGACACATTTGCAGACTTCTGGCAAAATAGCCGGAGCTCACGAAAATTTACACTTTTCCTGGCACCTGGCCGAGAGTAGGAGCAGGATTTGGCTTGGGTTTGCTTTCAGTTAGAAAAGCCCTTTGGGGGTGGGGGGTGGAGAGTTGGGGTGAGGTGGCAGCAAGATCCTCATGAAGGGTCAGAGCTGCTGAAATAAATATCAACTCGGCTAGGGAGTGCGATTCCTGTAATTATATCTGCCCGATGACTTATAATCAGCATTCTTAGCAGAGTCTGTAACTTTCATGTTTTCTCCTCCTGTGTGCGATCTGGGTGGCACCGATGGTGTGGGTGGGAGGGAGAATAACACCTTGATTAAAAAAAAGTGGTGTTAGTGGTGGTTGGTGCTGTTAACATGAACATCATTCTCATTGAGATTACCTTTGAAATAATGCCAGTGGGGCATTTGCTGGAGTTTCTGGTGGTGGGGAAGGGGCCCAGAGGACTGTGTGTTGTTTTTCACTAGGAGAATCCTGTGTGCATAGACATTTAAACTACCAAAACAAAGCTGAGCGTGTGAACGAAGCTCAGACTTGCCATATTGGTCCTGTCCTCCAAGTGAGGGTCCATTTTGGATCCCAACCCAAACCATCCTCTATCTCCCCTTTTTGAAATACTTGAGAGAAACCAGCCGTCTGCCAGTCCACAGGCTGTGTGTCATTTCCTTTTCTCTCCAAGCCTCACTCTTTCCACAGAGGAGACTTTTCAAATTAACGTTTTCAGTTCATTAAAGACCTTTTCGCAAACATTTCGTTCTGGTAAAGGCAGTGTTTCATCTGGAAATGGTCAGGCTCGTGTTGGCACAGAATGGTGTGAGAAAGAAAAAAAAAATCAAATCCCTTCTTACCAAGTGGACAGACAGTGTGCACGAAACCTCAAGTGGGTCTTCCTTAGAGGATGGAGAGATTTCTTTGGAAGGAAAAAACAAAGTCAGTGAATGAAAATTATTTGCTTGTGTGTTTTGCAAAACTAACAAGGGAATAGGGGAGCTGGGCTTTCATTCCCTTTCTTTAAAAAAAATTCTCTGGGAAGAAGCAACTCACACTGTGCCCCTTTGTCTTGCTTTTGCTAATATCCATTGCAGCCTCTCCAGAGCTTGCTTGGTGCTCAGGGAGTAATGCATGAAAATCCTTCTGCCTTCAAATGAAAATACGCATGGCCTTCCTTTCTCTGCCCTGTTTGAACCAGACACTTGGAGAGTCTCATGCAAATGGCTGGTTTCCCCAGAACAGACCAATGGAGCAAAGCAGCAGTACCTTGACAAGCTTGAGTGCTTGGGGCTTGTTGGACAAAATTACAGAAAATATTCAGTTGATGCAGGACTGGAGATAGGCATACAGGATGTTCAGTTTCTGTTGCTGTGGTTGCCTCAACCTGGGAGAAAGAACCCAAGAATCTGAGTGCAGGAAAGGAACCTGAGACATTAGCTAGTCTGTGTGTGGATTTCTTTTTTTTTAAGCTGTGTTTTGTAGAGCCCCAGATGACCTCAGGATTAGCTCCATTTTTACATGGTGGAGTTTGGTATAAGATTTCCACCAGACCTCAAACTCCCTGAGACCTCGGCCGTATTTGTGTTGTTCATGCTATTTGCACAAAGTCAGCTATAGGTAAATATTTGCTAAGTGAATAGAGAATGAATAATGTAGCCTAAAAGGAGTATGAAAACCATGGGTCCAGTCTTTTTGCTCTCCTCTTCCACCCAGTTTACATCAAGGCCAGAGATGCTGGGTGGGTTTCCCAAGGTCCCACAGCTGGCCACTGGCATGGCCAGGGCTGGAGACCCAGGCCTCAACCACAGCTAGTGTCTTAGTGTCACCTCTGTCAGTGGGACCCAATAATAACCACAAATGCCTTGGAGACAGCTTTCAGGTAGGGTCACTGTTCCCCACTCACCTTCCTACCAGTGGGCATGACTAGCTGGAGCTGCACAAGGGCAAGGGGTATGTGTGTTTGTTCATCTCTGTGTTCTGTGTGCCTACCACAGTGCCTGACAGTAGCTGCTTGGCCACTGTCATATTTGAGGAATGAATGAACACAAACACAACTCCAGTTCGAGTTCCCTTCTCTTGGATAATCTAGAGAGAAAAGATCATTCTCGGTCCCAAGTTTGTCCTCAAGACCCATAGAGATCTGTGGGTCTTAACTGAAGTATTAGTACCAATGGAACATCACCTTCAGCAGCATCCAGTCTCCTTCATCATCATCATCATCATCATCATCATCATCATCATCATCATTGTCACCATCAATAGCACCAGGCAGATATGAAATACCTTACTCTTGTGAGGCTGTACATTTCTTCTGAGGCAAATAAGCAGTTCTTGCCTTATTTGAACATGGCTACTGGTTGGTCCTACCCCTATAATCTTCTTAGTCTTGCCCTTTGTAAATAATAGACTTCCACAGCCTAAATTCATGGGGTGATACAAAGAGCACCAGAATCCTAAAGTTGCAGGTTTTGGTGCTAGAGTTGGCTCCATAACTTCTGAGGTTCTGTTATCTTGTACACATCCCTTGTCCTATTTGACCTTCAGTTTCTGCATCTGTCAAAAAGAGAAACAGACCATGTGGATTTGCCACTTACCAGCTGTGTGACATTGGTCAAACCACTTAATCTTTAGCTCTAAGCTTCAGTGTTCTTAACTATAAAATGGGTTCCTAATGGTCTGTACTTCTCAGCGTTGATGTAAGGAGTATATGAGTTCATGTATGCAAAACGCTTGGCATAGTTAAGTGCTTGATATTTATACTGTCATAATTATTCTCATCTCACAGGAATCATGAAGACTGTATGGAATGATTCATTCTATGGAAGAATTCTATATAACATAAGGGATGGCTATTGAATTTTTAATTATTTTCTCTGTGTATCCGGTTAACTCACCAGCTTTCACACTTAGGTATTTGACAGAAATACTAAAGGTAAATAGATCCAAATGGAGTCATGACCTTAGCTCATTTCCAGTACTCTCCCCATCTCCCTCACCCTTATGGTCCAACTCATCTCCTCTTCCTGTGTTTCCTGTTTCAGTGAATGGCGTTGACAACTGTGTAGTTGTCCAAACAACTGTCCGAAAGTTGGGAAGAAGTCAGTTTCTACCTCACCTTCATAACCACTCAATTACCATGTCCTATCAATTTCCCCAGTTAGGGGACCTTCTCCTAAAGCTGGATATACTTCTCCCTTGGCACTGTACTACCGGGCAACAAATCTGAGTCTGTTGCCTGGGTTTGGGCAGCTGTCTGTCAGTGACCCTGCTGCCCCATTCTTGCTGTCTACACTCATATGTTTGTGTCTTCCCACTTGTTGCCTCTGGCCTTTACACAAATAACTCCTCTTCCCCCTTACCTGGGAAATCCTTCAGAATTTAGCTTACAGAGTTCCTACCGGAAGCACCCCTGATTACCCTTTTCTGGTCTGGGTTCCTTCTAGGGGTATCTCAACTATACTGCCCCGGGCCTACCTCTGCCATAGTATTTACCATCAGAACATATTAAGATTTTTAGAGCTTGTAAACCTGGAATGGATTAAGATGTTCTCATTTTGGGGCACCTGGGTGGCTCAGTCAGTTAAGCGGCCGACTTCGCTCAGGTCGCGATCTCACGGTCCGTGAGTTCAAGCCCCGCGTCGGGCTCTGTGCTGATGGCTCAGAGCCTGGAGCCTGCTTCCGATTCTGTGTCTCCCTCTCTCTCTGACCCTCCCCCGTTCACGCTCTGCCTCTCTCTGTCTCAAAAATAAATAAACGTTAAAAAAAAATTCTTAAAAAAAAGATGTTCTCATTTTGATGTGCTACCTAAAATGAAAGCAATACTAAACTATATATGTCATAATAATGATAGCTAATGGTTACTGAGAGCACTTATTGTGAAACAGTCTTTGATGCTTTATGCTAAAATTAATTTGATTTTCAAAATAACTAGCAATCACATAATATGCGCTATGCTATGCCTATTTTATAGATGAAGAAATTGAGGCCCAGGATGTTTAAGAAACTCGTCCAAGGTCACAGAGCTAGTAAATGGCAGAGCTGTGCTTCAAATACAGGCAGGGTTGCTCCAGAATCTATATTCTTAACCATCCACTGTAAAGAAGTTTAACAAAGTTCTGATTTTTCTCTATTTTACATTTTTTGGGGAAAAATCCAATATGAAATTCTTTCAGAAATCTTTCTCTTTTTCTCCTGCTGTTGGCACTGCTAGGCTGAGCCTCTGTGCATATGCTTAGCTTGCCTACTGGTCACCCTGTGTTGCTCAGCTTACAGTGTAGAATTGCCTTTGACATATCTCTCTTCCCTCTGGACTCTGATCCCTGAGGGCAGGTCCTGTGTCTGTGTCTGGGTGCCTCTCAGGGAGAGGCTCACCCAAAATGCAGAGCCTGTGTGTACTACCCCACCTTGGCTAGATCCCCCCTCATGGTTTCCTTCCCCAGCCAGGTTCATGCAGAGCTAGTGATAGGGTGGGCTGAAGTAAGGGTGGCTCAATCTTCTCTAGAACCTTCTATTCCCTCTCCTATGCTCCTGCAACTGATTCCCTGGTAGTTTCCTGCCTCTCTCCACAGTTCTCCACATGGCTTCAAAAACCCTGTCTCCTAAGCTGTAGTTGGAAGGAGGTGTGAGTTGTAAATACATTCTAGTATACTAAATATAAATGATAAAGAAATAAAGACTCTCTTTCACTCCCCTTGTTCTCAGGACCCATAATTCTAAAATAAACACTGTAGGATTAAGAAAACAACAACACATGAAGGTTGCCACTTGCCTAATTGAGAGGAGGTTGAACCTGAACATCTGGAACATCTGGAAGGATGTTCCAGAAACATCCTTCTGGAAGGCTCTTGACCCCTGCAGCCTTCCCCAGTCCTCATGCTGAAAATACACATGAGCCCATGAGCTATTCAGTTGTCCTTGTGGGACTCTCTCCTTCATAGGGTTAGTTGTTTTTCTCTGTACTGCTGAGCTGTATTAGCGAGTACCTGTTCACTTGGTATTGTGAAGAGAAAGCTTATATTTGACTTATCAATGTTTTATTTGCTTGTTTCTTTTTGAGTGCTAGATTCCCTTTTTCTTTGGCCCTCAAAGAGATTTCATCCTCCAAAGGAAGCAATGATGCCTCTCTCCAAACTTTCTCTTTTCTGACTTTTGTCAGTTTCATCTAACTTGAGCTAAGCTATTGGAAATATGCCTCTCAATATGTATTGCGTTTTATTTTTTCCATAAATAAGGATTGAACCTACTATGTGCCACAGGGGTGCCAGGCTTTTTATGGGAGAGTTCGTCATGGCAGGGGAGCCACAGGCAGGGAGCACTGTGGGAGGATACAGAGAAATGACTGTATTCACAGCCACGAGGAGTCCTACTGGGTGCAAACAGCCTCCTAGGTATGATAGCTGTTGTGTTCCCAGGGAGGGTTCTGCGTTCTGTATGTGTATATAGATTAAATGTCTTCTAGTCTTGATTACTTTAGGTGTAGTCTCATGGGAGTCAGTGACAGAATTACCTTTAACTTTTCCATCACTCTCAGATTCTTTGACAATTAAGCAGGTGAGTTCAGACTGTACTTTTGCAGCTGATTTCTAGTAGGACCAAGATATGTTTAGACCTGGGAGAGAGGATTTGATTTTTGGATTAGGAGGCTTCTAGACTCTGAGTCCATTTGGGCAATTAGTTTTGTGCAATGCAATCAACAATGAAAGTTTTTCGCATAAGTATATCCCCAATATTGCCTGGGGTATACTTATAGTAAATTAATATTTGTTGTTTATATGAAATTCAATTTTAACTGGGTATCTTGTGTGTTTTTGTTTGGTTTGTTTATTTTTGGTTAAATCTGGCAACCCTAGAAGGTAGGCACTTGAGGAATGGGATTTGAAAAGATCCACACTGTATGTGCCTGGTTGTGTTTGTATGTTAGGTATGTGTTTGGGGACGAGAAGGGAGGGTCTAGGGGAGAATTACTTGGGCAGCTGGACAAGTGCATGTCACAGGAAAACTCTGATAGGGAAATTAATGATGAGTATTTACTCATAAAATAATTCTGGTTATCTCAGGAGAAGCAACCTGGGGCTTAGTGATATCCTAAGGAAGAGAGTCTCTAACTGCTCTTGGCACCATGGGTTAAGTATGGTGGAAGGAATACCAAAATGTGCCAGGAAAGCTGAATATCTGTATCTTGGTCAGTCAGTGTGATCTTGGGCAACCCATTTCAGTCTGTTTTGTCTCATTTTCTGTATCTGTCAGATACGGCTTACTAATAATCATTTTATTTACTTCAAGGGTTTATTTTGAGTTATAAGTTGAAACAATTCTCAAGCTATTTGAAACATTGGTAAACTTGTAAGTTTTACTGATAACTTGGTAAACATTGGTAAACTTGCTATATTACTAAAGGAAACGGACCCTTTGTCTTGCCAAAATAGACAATTGTACCACATACTTTTGGGATTCCAGGTCTTGGAATCCATGCTTTGGATACTCCTAACAGAAAGTGCAGTGGACCCCTCTCCTCCATTCAGCAGGGAAAGCCCTTTGGATAAGTTCTCAGGTGGTTCTGGTTTTCTCTAAATACTGTTTTGAGGTGGCTACTGTTCTCAGTACCTCAGTGGGATTCTTAAGTGACCGAAGAGGATTTGGGATATTACGTACAAGCTGGTTTAACTTAGCAGAGAAGGAATGTCTGGGTAAAAATTGAATGTAGAAATGATTGAACATGCATTTCTCCACAATGACTTCAGTATCTCTACTCAGGTGAATAAGCAGAATGTGTCACATACATAATAAGATATATCATTCACATTGCACTCGAGAGTTTACGATGTGCCTTTTTACACACATTATCTCATTCATGTATATATTATCTCCCTGTGGGCAAAAAACAGACCTTTTGCTTCTTTGTACACATCTGGGGAGGAAAGCAGGCTCCAGAAAGGGTGACTGAGCAACCAGGCCCGACACACACACTGTCTCCTCCATGCACTTGTGGTTCACCATCTGGGCACTACCAAACTCCTTTGCTCCTCACTCTGCTCTATTAACAATGCTCACTTAGTGTTTTCTATCATTGGTCGTTACGTGGAACTTAGTACTTTCTTATACCATTGCTTATAGGACTGTTGTGTGGAGGGCAGGGATTTTTGTGTCTTTTGTTCATTGTCTTATTCTCCATATTGAGAATATTGCACATAACAGGTACTCAAGAAATATTCATTGAATAAGTGAATTGTTCTTCATAGCTTGGTCATATCTTCTCAACCAGATTCTAGTAACTGTGAGGGCAGGGACAATATCTTCATTTCTCATGTTTCCCCAGTGTATTTCACATGGTGCTGAAGAACTTGAATATTAGCGATGTCATTTATATGAAACAACCCACACATGCACACGGAAATGTGTTATGGATGGATAGATGTGGCTGTTGGCCATTCAAGGACCTTCATGGGCTAAATAAAGGCACTCAGTTTTGGAAGCCTCACCCCACAGTATATTGATCTTTAAAATGCACATATATTTCATGATGTGTTTGTGTGCTTGTGTGTGTGTGTCTACACACATATAATTTTGCTCTAAAATAATTTTTGTAATTTGCTTTGTTAATGGTTACTTTATCATTTTGATTTCACAATTTCTATTTTGTAATTTGGAGCCCCCCCCTTTTTTTCACCTCAAACATTTTCTTGGCCCTTGACAGGCCTACAGGTCTCAATCACTGTGCCTATAGTGACTGATGCATACAATGACTTTGCCTGTGGGTACTTCCAGGACAAGAGTGACCTAGAAGGCACAAAATGATGATGAGTTCAGCATCCCAGCGAAACTGTTCTCCATCCCCTTTTTTCCTGTCTCTGGGCCTTCTCTCCTGCCCTGCCCCATCTGCCAGACTCCAGGCGTGTGCTCAGAGAGGATGCGCTCTGAGTTTTATGGTATCTGTTGTTGTCCCCCAAGTGCAAGCGTCTAATTAGGCTTGACACTACCGAGGCGTTTCCCTGACATTTATGTCACTGTCTCTCAATCTTTAGCAGCATTTGGTCTTGTGGGAAGCACAACAAACAATGTCAGAAACAACATAAAATTCCCCATTAGAGGGGGCCCTCGGAAACCGTGGTGCTGTTTATTAGGCGCACTCAAAGGGGAGGCCGAAGGGTGGAGCCGGGTGTGTAGAATCTGGGCTTGGAGGAAGAAATAAAATGGCTCATTTAAATTCTTAAGAACTGCATAGGAGGCAGAAGACACAATGAGTATCTTAGAGAAGAAAGGCCATCAGTTGAACAAACTAATCACATGGTAATCAAAGGGGAGTGATTCGCTGCCTACTGAGAAGTACTTTAGAAGAAGTTCCAGCCGGGGAGAGTAAAGACCCTATTGAATGACAGCTTTCATAAATTATAGATTTTTAAAAATTGCACAAAGGAATCTGTAATAACGTGCGAAATGGATTTAAAGACGAAAAGTGCCCAAAGCATCTGAGCAAGTCCAGGGAACAGGCGGACCTGATGTGGGAGGGGCTGTGCGAGCCTTTGCGGGAAGCCCCCTCCCCGCAAAAGCCCCGCCTCCCGCACAAGTCCCGCCCCCATCCGGGTCCGCGCCCGGGTTGTAGGATTGCCCTGGGTTACCTGATTGCTGTCTGGATTTGCACGCTTGGAGACTGGCTCAACGTAGACCCTAACAAGGGAAGGTGCTGGTAGGTGGCAGTTCTCTGTCTCCACCACAAACCGACCCCCTGGGTGTACAGGCTGCGGGTCCTACGTTTCTCAGCCCCCGGCACTGGGAAGGGCTGGAGACGCTGCCTCACTGGGAGTCCTGCTTCTGCGCAAGGTCAGGCTCCCTGTCGGGATCTGGGTGGGCTGCCCGTTGTGATGGGATTGGTAGGAGGACTGCCCATCCCAAGTTCTTCTCCCCTTTTGTCCTAGGCTTGTCATAAATGGTAGGCCCTCGTCCCTTGCCTCCTCTCCTGTAGCATTGTTGTCAGGTGGGAGTGCGGCCTGCAGGGAAGGGCAGCCCAAGGCCAAGGGACGCTGTGAGTTGATTCTGAGCGTCAGGGCTGGGCCAGCCATCAGCCAGGAGTAAGGTGGGCCGAGTTTGCCTTCTGGCCTGTCGCCTCTGCAACCAGCAGCCCTTTTCTCCCACCTGTGTCCACTGTAGCTGCCTTGAGGCCTCTCTCAGGTGAGGGCCAACAATTCCGGGCGCACAGTTAGCAGATAATCAAGGTGATGACTGGTAAAGCCTTCAGGTGTGGCTCTACTCCAGCGTATCTCTTCGAAAAGGTAGTTTGAGAAGTTGGGAAAGTTAAGACAAGTTAGAAGTATTAGAACTGAGTGTTCTTTTTAGTTGTGCAATCTGGGCACAGTTAACCTTTCTGGGTCAAAGTTAAAATGGATATATGACTAGTACCTTCTTCTGAGTTGTGATGAGAGGATCAAATTGTAGTTTGATTATTTTAATTGTAATTTGTGATTGGACGTAAAGTGCTCCGTACAGGGCCCAGCGCAGTAAGTGTTCTGTAACGTCAGCTGTTGTCATGCTCCTGAGGTCTCCCTGAGCATGGCGGCTGATTGCAGAGATCTGCATGGGTGAGCTTAGGTCTCTTCCTGATGCCCTGGAGGATTCAGAGTAGAGAAGGAGCATTATCCCTTGCAAGTTCCTAATAGGACCTCCTAGGGAACCATGAGAGCTCCTCTTCTACTGTAGAGTAATTTAGCTAGCTGTTGTAACAAATGACCCCCAGATTTCAATAGCATACCACTATAAAGCTTTATTTCTAGCTCACAGTCCTGCGTAGATTGGTTGAACCGAAGAGGCCTTTCCGTTCCATGTTGTCATTCAGGACCCAAATTCTTTCCATGTAATGGTTCATTCACACATCACTTGTGCTCATGTCCATTGGTAAGAATCGGTCACACATCTCTGCTAATGTGCAAGGGGACTCGGTAATGTAGTTTAGCTGTGAGTTCACAAGAGAAAACAGGCTTGATGAGAACTTACTTGTCCCCAGAATAAACTCCAGAGTGGTATAGCTTTTGGATAGCTCAAAAACTGGAGGTTCTTAACCCAAGCCCCTTGAATTTGTGGAGGGTTCATGAACCTCTTGAAATTGGATGCTAAGTGTTGTATATATGAGCCTTTTCACTTTCATCCTATTCTCCAAAGCTGAGAGGGTGAAGTCCTGCCCCTGCTTGGACCAGAGTAGTATTATGGTACCTGCTTCCTGCATCTGATATTCTTTGAAAAAAATGGTGGGCAGGGTCAGGATTTCTCTCCCCTTGTCTCTCTCTTTACTTTTCTTCCTCCCCTCTAGTTGGGAGAGAATGATGGCTAAGAGGCAGAGATTTGTTAGCACCATATCCTGTGATGGTACTCTATTGAGAAGCTGTCAACATCAGGGAGGAGGGTTTATGTGGCTGTGAAGAGTCTAAGAGACTGCAGCGGGCAGGGTAAGGGCCCAGCGTTGCTCTTCCAGAATGCAGCTGGGACTAAGGGTCATCCAGGCCTCATCAATTTTTAATTTAGGGGCACAGTAAGTAAGAGGAGGGAGAGAGATCCGAGGGGAAGGACTCCCAGATGCCCATCTGAGACAGCCTCTGTAAGTAGAGAGGTGACTTGATGGGGAAATGGGCATTTTCGCACTGTTGTCTCGATGCGGCATCTGCTTGAGATGGTCCAGAGTGCCATTGTTTTCTTCCTGGTAATGGCCTTTACCTAAAAGACCTTCCAGATGTCGAGGGCATGGCTGAGGAGTTACAAACATTTCCATGGCTTAAAAAGCAAAGTTGGAAAGCCACCGGTGTAGTCTCACAATGGGGCTTTGTACTGTAGCCTGACCCTGCCTACCAGAGGGCTTTTGTTTCCAGTAGTTTCTGGCACTGGACTTCAGGAGGCCATTGGCTCTGTTTCTCTGCTAAAGTCAGAAATACTTGCAGCTGGCATTTTGTTTGCATCCTATCTCCTTAAATTCAGGGACCTGCCCCCCTTTGAGGTCATGGCTGAACAGGAGTGGCCTGCTCTCTCTCCCATTTGTAAGGCAGGGCAGGAGACAATACTCCATCCGGCCCGGAGCGTCGGCTGTCTGGATGAGTACGACGCCAGCTGTCAGCCTGGGATGAGGTCAGACAGAGGCCACCCTGGTTCCAGGTGGGCAGGGGTCACTCAGGTGACCAGACTACACTGGAGGCCCAAAGAGTGTGCAGGAGCATGAACTTTTGGCCTCCTCTGCAGGGGAGGAGCTGCGATGCTGAGCAGAGTGAACTGCACACTCTGGCCAGGGAGCCGGCATTCCAGGTGCCTCCATTCCTTCAGGAAGTTCAGGCTCCCCATTGAACTTGGCTGTCTGCAACCTGAACACAGGGGCCTCTACTGTGCTGCCTGGGTAGCCCGTCACTGTTAATAGTTTTATCATCTGGGGAAGTGTTTCAGGCAGAGGTGATGCACGGATCAAACCCTGTGTCTGGCTTTGGAGGCAGTGAAGTTTAATGAGTAGGGAGAAACATGTTGGAACCAGACAGCCTTTGTTCAAATTCTGTTCTACCACTGTGCAAGTGACTCAGTTTGTTCCTTTGTAAAATAGGCCAAATAAGAGTATGTACTTATTTCATAGGGTTGTTGTAAGTTTGAGTTGATGCATGTAACACATTCAGAGCAGTGCCTGGTAAACAGTAAGCACTCAGTAAATGTCAGTTGTTATTATTAGCCAAAAATATACAGCCTGTAAGCAGATCTCCAGGGGAAAGGGACCCTTCTTGCTCGTGACAGTTCAAGGCTCTGTGAGTAGTATTTATGTCTATCTCATCATCCCTGAGAAGCTTCTCTGATTACTCAGATCCACAGGGCTATCTTTTGTTTTAAGTGTCCTGGTGTGTTTTGACACCTTTTTCTCTAAATGATTCCTACAGATTGAGATCTCTGCCTTATCTTTTCTGTCAGTTCTCGCAGCAAGTAATATAGTAAATTCTTTTTTTTTAATTTTTTAATTTTTAGAGAGAGAGTGTGAGCAGAGGAGGGGGCAGAGGGAGGGAGGGAGGGAGAGAGAGAGAGAGAGAGAGAGAGAATGAATGAGTCCCAAGCAGGTTGTGCACTCAGTGCAGAACCCGATGTGGGGCTCCATCCCATCACCCTGGGACCATGACCTGAGCCAAAATCAAGAGTCATATGCTCAACTGACTGAACCACCCAGGTGTCCCAGTAATATAGTAAATTCTTATTAAACATTTCTTTTATGGTTGATTGATTGCACACTCTGGTTTGTTTGTTTGTTTGTTTCTTGCTTTCTTTTAATGAACTCAAACTCTTTGTGTGAATATCCTTCATGAAAGGAAGAATTTCTGTCCTAGGATAAGATCCTGACAATTTTGTGCTTTTTATAAACTCCAGTTTTTTAAAAAAGCACCCTACCAGACCAAAACTATATTGTAAAGCTATAGTAATAAAACAGTATGGTATAGTTCAGAAGAAGGATAGACAAAGTAATGAAACAAAATAGAAAGTCCAGAAATACAGCCAGAAATATATGAGACTTTATGACATTATAAAGGTGGCATTGCAAAGCAGTGGAGAATTGGTATGTTGATTAATGGTGTTGAGATGCTGACAAGTCATTAAGAAAAATAAATAAATTTGGATCCCTAAATGTAAAAAGAAAAATTAAGCCATAAATTATCACAAAAAAATGACATTAATTTTTTTTTAACATTTATTTATTTTGAGAGAGAGAGAGGTAGTGTGAGCAGGGGAGGGACAGAGAGAGAGGGAGACACAGAATCCGAAGCAGGTTCCAGGCTCTGAGATGTCAGCACAGAGCCGGATGCGGGGCTCAAACTCAAGAACCATGAGATCATGACCTGAGCCGCAGTCGGACGCTTAACCAACTGAGCCACCCAGGCACCCCCCAAAAATGACATTTTAAATGATATTCAAGTAGAGCAGACATTTCTAAGTATGACATGAAACCATGGGAGCTATAAAGAACTGATTACATAAAATCTGAAACATCCAAATGGCAGAATATTGGAAATTGGAAATAATTGGAAATAAACGTGGCTAAATGATTCTACACAGCAAAAATGCCATTTTTGGAAATAAACGTGGCTAAATGATTCTACACAGCAAAAATGCCATTTGAACAGATGAAAAAAATGACTAATTGGAGAACATCTTTTAAACGTATATTTCCTTGGGGCACCTGGGTGGCTCAGTCAGTTAAGCATCTGGCTTTGGCCCAGGTCATTATCCCGCATCAGGCTCTGTGCTATCAGTTGAGATCCTGGAGCTTGCTTTGGATTCCGTGTCTCCCTCTCTCTCTGCCCCTCCTTCTCTCACGCTTTGGCTCTTTCAAAAAATGAATAAATGCTAAAATTTTTTTAAACATATATTTCCTTAATATACAAAGAGCTCTTCCAAATCAGTAAAAAGACAAATATGCTAATAGGAAAACAGGCAAAACTCAAGAACAGGAGTTTCAAGAAAAAGACATGTAAGTGACCAGGAAACCTACAAAAGATTACCTTGTAGTTTCTACAGGTTAAACCGTATATGATTTTCACTTATCTCATCGGTAGTTTCCAGAGTCTCATAATGCCTGTGTTTCCAGGGTATTAGGTAACAAGCTCTCAGTGTTGGTGGGCATGTAAATCAGTACTGTTTTTTAAAAAGGTAGTTTGATAATATCTATCAAAATTCAAGCTGTGCATTCTGTTGACATAGAAATGCTAAACGTCTCCATACATACAAAAATGAGCATTTAATGTAACAATAGCAAAAATTGGAAACAACTAGATTTTCATCAGTAGGGGAATGGTTAAATAATCATACTTTGATACATTGGAATTCTGTACAGCTGCTAAAAAAAATGAAATAAGTATTTCTCTATTTTTATAGAAACTTGTCCAAAATATGTTGTTAAGAGAAATAGTGGTGAAACAGTATATATAGTATGATCTCACTTGCATAAAAATGTATGTATTATTGCATATATATAACAGAGTTTTGGAAGGATATACATACAAGGAAGAATTAACAGTTTTTACCTGTGGGGGTAGGATGGGAAGGGTGCTGGTAAGGGAAGAGAGGTGCTTTAACTTTTAACTTTGCACCCTTCTGACTCTTTTAGTTTTGTTTATAACATGCACATATTACCTTTAACATAAAGTCCTAAAATCTGAAAATTATATTGATGTTAACACAATAGCAACATCAATAGTATTTTAATTTTTTTAAATGTTTATTTATTTTTGGGAGAGAGAGAGAGAGACAGAGGCACGAGTGAGGGAGGGGCAGAGGGAGAGGGAGACACTGAATCCAAAGAAGGCTCCAGACTCTGAGCTGTCAGCACAGAACCTGATGCAGGGCTGGAACTCAACAGCCATCAGATCATGACCTGAGCTGAAGTTAGACGCTTAACTGACTGAGCCACTCAGGTGCCCCAATAATATTTTAGAAAACATTGTAACGGTACCACATGTCCAGTTGTATAGGTTGTTCATTCTACAAATCCAGACGGCACCATTCACAAAAATACACTGTACAGCCATACATGTCATTTAATATAAATCCATTGTGGTATTTTCTTTGTTAGATCAACAGATATAAAGTCTTTGATTTCCATAAGATATCATGCCTGAACCAGCCCCACGGAATCCATAGATATAAGATAAAGGTTGAAACACAGTCGGTACCTGTTGCAGTGAGTAGGAGACAGGAAGAAAAAAGGAAGGGAGAATTAAAAAATTAAATGAGGGAACTTTACATGGGCCAGCCGTGATGGGTGCCATGAACGAGCATAAGGGTAACTCAGCTCTGAGGGCCTGTCAGTTTTATTAATTACATGTTCTAGACTCCAGCTCTTCCTGGAATACGATTTGAAGGAAGATAGGCTTGGCGTGGAAGGTCCCTTACCAGCTGACACCATCTTTCCTTTTCTTCTACATACCGTTTCTAAGGGCCATTCATTAGCTGGCTAGAGAACAATATAAAGAGGCCTCCCATTTGTGGGCCTCTTTCTTCCTTCATTTCTATTTCAGGTGGCTTTCCTTCTGCCTTACCTTGCCCCAGTCTGGCATCATGCTTTCACATGTGAAGGAGTGGTGTAGAGCTCCCTCCTTCTATTCCCTATGCTCTTCCATGCCATCTTTGGTCTGCTATTCAGCAGGCCACCTTAGGCACACTTGACTTTCAGGGCTCATCTCTGACTCCAAAGACACCCCTCCTCTCTGGAAGGTATTCTTCCTTGTCAGAGGGCCATTGTTGTCAAGCTTACTTCTTATTAGCTGTGGCCATCATTTTGGTTAACTTGGAGATGCATGGGCATATTTAAACCCAAATTGACCCAAATTAACTTCCAGTAATTTTAGTCATTTAGATCCTGGCAGCTCTACTCTCAGGTAGTCTCCAGCATCCTTGAAAATAAGTTGCCTGTGGATAGTGAAACTTGAAGTTGGTTAGTGCCTCTAATTATACCCATGACTCAGATGGCGACTGATGCAGAATGACTCTTGCCACTGGGCGAAGAAATCACAATGTCGGCTGTCTCTGGTCTGTACCCTTTCAATGCATGTATTCTCCCAAGTTCAAGCTGTGGTGTCTTGGCCCATAATGATTTTTCTTTGTTAGACTTCAAAGATGAGGAAAGGAGTCAGGAACTTGAATAAGCAAGACCTGAAATTTTGAGCCAGATCTGTAAAGGGGAATCATTAAAATATTTTCATCTGGATTAATGCCCTGCTGGTGGTATCTTTCTTTAACTATCTAGGGATAAAGTCCAACCGGAATAAGAATAATTAAAAAAAATCCCACTCGAGCCTCCAAGCATCCTATCTTCATCAGAAACTTGGCAGCATGGATCTGGGGTGGTTTTGTGGAGCCCTGTTGGGAAGCAGAGGCCCGGAACCATGCACTTCTGTAGTTTCCCTACCCAAGCTAGGATTCCAGGGTGAAGAGTCTATGGTACTTTTCCCTCTTTGTGTTGTATGCTTATTGTCTCTTCATCTTCTCTTTTCCCTTTCTGAAGGTTTACTTTGTTTATTTTTTATTATGAAATTTATTGTCAAATTGGTTTCCATACAACACCCAGTGCTCATCCCAACAGGTGCCCTCCTCAATGCCTGAAGGTTTAATTAATGTACTAACATGACAGTAGAAGGCAGACTTCTGAAAAGGGCTCATTTGCAATGGTGGTGATGGGCAGGGGTAGAAAAAACTGAGAAGATAACGGAGGGTGGGGCGAAAGGGCATTGTAAAGGCAAGCATTACCACTCAGCAGGACCTGTCTGCAGGAACCACTGCACTAGAGGCTTTCCTGGCCCTAGAAGCTTCAACAGGGTGTCCTGGGCCTGGGGTCCCCTTTGTCTACTATTGTGAGAGAACCTGGGGCTAGGGACCAAGACCAGGAAGACCCACCTTGCCCACTCAATCTATCTCTTCCTGCTGTATCGGGGACATACTAGACCCATCTAACTATAATGGAGGTCTGGAGTGTTTTTGTGGTTTGAAACAACCTTTCTTTTTATAAATGGTGATAACTGGGTGCATGAGAAATGCTGTGTCCTAGGTTGATATTCTTGCCAGTAGAGAGAGGAGAAAGGCACCTGGTGCTAGAACCAGTATGGAATTTGGAGCCATTTTTCTTGGCTGATTATTTGGCATTACGATAATGGACAAGGTGTTTGGCCTTCTCTGAGGAGATGAAGGCAGATTTCTGGTGGGTTCTGATAATAATGGTGGGAAGAGAAGGTGCGGTAATGATTCTGTAGGAGAAATTGGGGGCTAGAGGCAGGAATGAACCCCATTTGAAATATGCCAGACACCATTCAGTGGAAATGATTGTTTTAAAGCTGGCAAGCAGAACACACACTGTCATACAAAGGCTTAGTATCATGGTCTTAAAAATAAGCTCCGAAACATTTCTTGCCCAGACAGATGTTTTCTGAACCACAAAGATGGTGGTAAGAGAGCAGACAAAATTGGTATTTATTTTTCTACAGGGCTGGTAAAAGTTAAAAAGTAAATGAATACACTAGGCTTGCAGATAAGGACTTACTCCCAAGGTGATCCTAAGAGAACCTTTTCTAAGAGAGGTAGGACGAGGGATGGAGGACCATGGTATCCACAGACAAGAACAGTAAAGGCATGTACAGTTTCCTCTTCATTGTGTCCCGTGTCTTTGGCCTTGAAGGACAGAGACTCAGAATTGGTCCAGTGTAATGCTTCATCAGTCATAAAGACTTAATTACAGTCCGTATTTGACCAGGATTGTAACGTGAAGTCTGTAAGTATTTACTGGGATTCTCTGTCGTCGCCTCTCACTTTCTCCCCTTCCCGCCCACCTTCCGTTGGCCCCCCCTATTAAAAGGATGACCAGTTTTGAATTACGGTAATAGCTGCACTCTTGGTTTAGGACTAACCTCCCTGAAATTTTCAGGACCACTAATTTGTGGTTACTCCAGTGCTAGAATGAACTTGGCGCTCTGGCCTTTAGACTGGCAATGCAGTAAAAGTTTAAAGCGAAGACTGCCTCAGAGCCAAAAGAAGAGAGGAGATTGAAACCTAAAGGTTATCCTGAAATGCACTTTACTGTTATCTATGAGAACAAATGAGTTAAAAAAATTTCAAATACCAGAATACCCTACAGGGAGGAGATATAACTATTAAAGGGCTGTTATAGCTGCAATAAATGTAGGAACAATAAAAATAAATTGATGAAGTAAATGTCAGCGCTGTTCCCCTGAGCTGCCCCCACACCTTTGTCCAAAAGTAGAACATCTCCAATTACAGAGGGTGGAAACAGCCTTCAATGACAATATGACAAGGACAGAACACAGAACGCTGGCACAGAGAACACAATTATGCACAGCCTTGAAAAATTGTATCATAGCACAATGCATGGGAGAAATCAATTAATGATGCAGGGCTTCCACTGCTGTCTAATAATTCTAGAAAGGAAAGGAGGGGAAGAAAAAAAAACTCTGTACACCCAGTGCATCAAAAAGGTGACCCTTAAGTGGAAGTCTACATAATACCAGAGGTCAGTCTTCAGAGTTTATAGCATCTGAAATACTCTTTTTTTTTCTTCTCAGTTTTTTTCCCCTTAAAAAAAAATCTAACAGTCTTAAGGAGGCATTTAAGTAAAAGTCACTTCTTCTCTGGTTAAATAGGCTTGCAAAAGAGAGTTCTTTGGTGGAAAGGGCAGGGATGAGCAAAGCGTGTGGCTGTCGCCTCAAGCCCACCAGCTGAAAGGGGAAAGGCAAAAGTTAGGCATAAACACTGTGGAAGGTAGAAGGTGATTTATCTTGTGCAATTTACAACAGGTGCTAAACATTACGAAAACCAGAGCTATTAAGCAATCAAATTAAGCTATAATTATAACCGAAGAAAACTGTACAGGAATTCTAATTAATTCAAATCTGAACATGTCCAAGAGGAATGCTCCAGCAACCCCACTTCTGAATAAAACAAAACAAAAATAACCCTTGGATAATGCCTTCAGATTACACAGGAAATTAAGAAATACTTCTCTGCCGGAATATTCCAGGCATTCCTTATTAAATGGTGAGAGAAATTCCCCACAATGCCTGAGCACTTGGCTTTTCAGGTACACACCACATAAAGCGTGTAGTTGGGGGGCCCTTAACTGGGCAGGATTTGAAGACCGAGCGGACCGAGGGATTCCACTGTACGTGTAAGTACTTCAAAGGGTCTGCAGGGTTAGCTCATTCTTCTCTCCTTTGAAGGTTTCTCCCAGGGCATGTGAGCCTTTTAAAGAACTGTTCACACTCCCCTTTTACTTTTTATTTTTTTGTGTCTTTTGGACCAATTCCATTTTCTTTTCAGCCACTCCTCTTCCAGTCCTCAATCCCAGTCTTTCCACCTGACTTGAGCTTTCTGCTTTTCTTCCACCCCAGGGAGCCCTGGGGTGTCAGAAGACCAGGGCAGGGTTTTCTATTGGATATGCCTGAACCGTGCACGTTGTGTCCCATTAAGCCACAGATGTTATGGGAAGAAAGGGATGTTTAGGTGTTTGAATAAGATTTCCAACCCAGAGACTGAACCATTTGATTAGGGTGCCTGTTTCCCCTAATTCATGATTCTTTAATTTTAACAATTCAGGAACAGGAACAACAAAAACAACAGTGACAGCTAACATTTATCAACTGCTTGTTATGTCCCAGACATTGTGCTGAACTCTTTACCTCAATTAATTCTTTATCTCAATTAATTTTTTCAACCACTCTGTGAGGTAGGCGGTCTTATAATACCCATTTCATAGAAGAATCAAGACCAACTGTTGGCCGTTAAATCGACTGTAAAACAAAAACCCCTTTGTTTTTATTCAATTGATGTTTTTACGTTTCTAAATAATTTAATGTAAAATTTCTTTGCTTTTTACTCTCTCAGGTTGAAGTGGTGGGGAGTATGGGTGGAAGGAGAGTGATTTTCTCGGGATGAGTTTGTCTTCTGGACTCAGGATGAATGTAGCATGGCCCTGTCGTTAACACAGTTTTGTCCACCATTTTGAATATTTACTTCTGAACGTGTCTTTGACCTTTGCTTTGACTTTGCTTCCATTCACATTATAATATGGTGCTTGGGGGCAAAGATGTGTGAAGAAACACTGCGTTTGTGCATATTGTTGAATTCATAGCTCTTTTAACCATTACTGGAGTTTGTGTTCTCATGGGAATCTCTACACTGACTGTTGAGAGTTGCTAAAGGGCATGTAGCTATTTTTCTTCCATGCTCTGGGTCCCTTGGAGCCTTCCTCCAAGGCCACATGCCCTTTCCCTTTGATTCACGGGGCAGGGGAGGGTTGGTATCTTCCTAGTTTGGCAAGATTAGTCCATAAGTGTTTGCTGGAAGCAATTCTAATAATAACACTGTGAAGAAATTCAAATTCCCATGGATAGATGAGGAAACCAAGAATCAGAGAGTTAGAAATTTGACTATGGTCACATTGCTGGTTATGTGGTAGTCCCAGGAAATGAGCTAGAGTGCAAAATGCTCTTCATGGGCCACCCCACCTATGTGCGTATGTGGACACGCATACCCATAGCTTCCCTTCTCTGCCCCTATGGCACACTGCAGGAACTACAGAACTCCATGTGGCTACCTTTTCCCTGTTGCTTTTGAGTGCTCCTGCCAAACCTGGGACTGAGGGGAGTGCAGAAACTGCCCAAGGCTCACCCCTGGGAGATTTATGCCAACAAAAATGACTTTTGTGTAGGGTACCAGGCAGGCCATCCAGCCTGGAGTCTCCCAAATGGCAGCTTAGGGATTCACTGACCTAGAGCAGGACTTGGCACATGGTAGCTCCACAGCAGAAAGTACACAGTGTTGGGGGGAGCAGGGGGAGACGTGAAGACACCCTATCATGGAAATATGTACTAGCTGGGCAAAAGCTAAAATATAGGAACATTCAAAAAGATAACTAATAATCCTTAACTTTCATTAAGTAGCTACTACTGTTTGTGCCCAGGCCCTTGCATACATGTCTTGATTCTTAGAACAACCCAACGAGGTTGATCTAATTACTGTTCCCAGCCCAGGGCTGAGGAAATTGGGCTTTAGAGAGATTCAGTGACTTGTCCAAGATCTTACGGCTGGTAAGTAAAGGGCAGAACTAGTATTCTCACCCAGACAGGTGGACCCAGGAGCCCAGCTCCTCAGCGAAGAGCTGTGCCCATCGCAAGCCCATAATGCAAGCAGGGGTCCCAAAGGCAGAGTGTGAAAAGCTGAGTAGGAGTGGTCTGTGGACCTGGGGTGGGGTGGTTAGGAGGAGTTCTCTGGACAGCTTAATGGAGGAAGAGGGTCTTTTCAGTGGCATAAGGTAACAGATAAGTGGGATTCAGGAAGGCAGGGAATGATGGAAGAGGGAGGCATGTGTAGGCCTTTCAAATGGTATGAGCAGAGGGCAAGTCCAGCCAGAGGATCCTGAGGTGGAAGGACCCACATGGTGAGTGCTGTTGGTCTCCTTTTACCTCCCTTCCCTTTCAGGATTCTGCCTGGGTCCAGCTTGCACACACCCCTCACCCCTAGTGTGATTTTGGTCCTAAAGCACTTTCTTCAGCTTGCTCCTGTAGGGGTGGCAGGTTCCTTGGGATCCCACAGGGAACTTTTGGCCACTTGCTTCATGGCCTGAGGTTTAATCTGTGCTTTCTGTCCTTTGAAATATATGGGCAAAGGCCTGAAGTAGCCTGTTGTCCTGACAAGCTCTGCTTGGTGATCTGGCCTCATAGGACTTTTACCAGCGTTCCCAGTGAGGAGCTTCTGGAGTTGAAGAGGCCCTGGCATTCCTTAGGCCTGCACTGCACACTCTGCTTCTGGCTTCTGAAAGTTGCTCCAGTTTTGCATAAGTAATGGACATTTCACCCACCATGCTTTGGGGCTAATTTTGACTTCATGTAATAAGGCTTAGTTTTAAACTGGCCTAGAGGGTGACCTAGGGGCAGCTCCAGGTGGTGGCTGGAGGCCTGGAATGGGCAAACCAGTATGACAGCCACCCAGCGTCCTGCTTGCTGTTTCTATAGAGTTGGACCAGAAGTCATTTCTGGGACTAGAGCCCGGTGGTGATGAGGTTTGGCTCTGGGATCCGACTGTCTGGAATTATTTTTTACTTATTTTTAAAAAATGTTTATTTATTTTTGAGAGAGAAAGTGCGAGCACAAGTTGAGGGGCGGAGAGAGATGAGGCACAGGATTTAAAGTGGGCTCCGTGCTGACAGCAGAGAGCCGGATGTGGGGCTCGAGCTCTCGGACCGTGAGATCATGACCTGAGCCAAAGTCGGATGCTTAACCTACCAAGCCACCCAGGCGCCCCTAGACTGTCTGGATTTAAATCCTGGGGCTCCCATCACCAACAGGGCAGCCCTGGACAGGTCACATAACACTCTACTATTCATTTTCCTCATTGCACCCCTCTCATATGTTTGAGGAGTAAATGGAAAAATGTGAAAAATACTTAGAACATCTGCATATAATAGATGCTCAATAAATGCTAGCTATTATTTTTGTATAGTTAGAGTTCTAGGACTCTCGTCTTACCTGTCCATTTCACTGATGGAGTCTGAGACCCAAACAGGTTGTTTACCTGCCTAAGATTACCTACCGGGTGTCAGAGCTAGGGCCTGTTCCAGCAGCCCTGGACTCCCAAGTCAGGGCTTTTTCCATCTAGCCGAGGTCCTGGGATTGGGTCTTTCTCACAGCATGATGTAAAACCCCATGCATCTTTTATTGTTTTAATTTTTTTAATGTTTATTTATTATTTTTGAGAGAGAAACAGTGCAAGCGGGGAAGGGGCAGAGAGGGAGGGAGACACAGAATCTGAAACAGGCTCCAGGCTCCGAGCTGTCAGCACAAAGCCTGATACGGGGCTTGAACTCATGAACTGTGAGATCAAGACCTGAGCTAAAGTTGAATGCTTAACCGACTGAGCCACCCAGGTGCCCCACGACCCCATGCATCTTATTAAAAATAGATTCCTGGGCCCCACCCTAGACTTATTGAAACAATTTCTGGAATGGTGTATGAAAACCTATGCTTTAGCCAACCGCATGTCTCTCCTCCCTAGCTTCCACCCCCTACTTGATTCTTACGTACTTCAGACCTTGAGAACTGCCAGCTTAGCTTTGAGTAATTTGGTCAAAATACAGAAGCATCATCTGCCGCAACGTCTCCAGTCTTTCAGCCAGGCTGTTTGTGTCCTGCCTCCTGTGTGCCCTGCATGCTGCCCCATCATCCTGTCCTCAGGAAGCTTACAGATCTGTCGATCAGTGTCTGGGGCGAATGGGGTGCCGGTGAGAAGTGAGGAAAGCCAGTAGGAGATTGAGTTCTCAAAGGGAGGCTGAGATGACTGGTGACAATGACATTTAGAGGGAGCAGAGGCCAGTGAGTGGAGTCAGGAAAAACTTCAGCACAGGGAGGCCTTTGCAGGATACAGAGCTTGGAGTAGGCAAAGGAGAGAAGGGCAGCTCATCCAGAGTCACCCCTGGGTGTGGGTGGGGGGAGCTTCTGGGAGCAGATGTCACTGTGGGCAGCTGCAGGGGTGTGGAGTGGGGAGAATAGCCTGACTTAGCCAGTTACTAAGATATCCACCTTCTTCTTTTGATACTGTCAGGCTGCTCTTGTATGATTAAACAAACATCCTCCCCTCCAGAGCTACTGTTGATTTGATTTCATTGGTGTAATTTTGGGGTGGGGTAGCCATGGGAGAGCAGTTTGCCCCTTGATATTCTTTGTTCCTGCAACCCCTGCAGGACAGCAGAGGCCAGCGTGGGCATGGTGTGGCTACAAGAAATGTGGGAGCAGCAGGCAGGCTGGGCAAGTAGGAATGGCCTGGTATGGCGTGGGGGTGCCAGGTCTGTGGTGCCAGGTAGTCTGTTACCACCCTCCTGCACCTGCTCCCTGGTTATCCCCTGTCTGCTTGGAAGGGGTAGGGTGGGCTGACCTTCCTGGCAGATGTGGAAGAAGAGAATGCCCTCATTCCTGTCACTGGAGGTTGAGTAGATTTATCTGTGCTGCTTTACATTCTTTCTGGAAGCTGGCAGAGTATAAATTAGAAATAAAAATGGATTTATCAGCACTTTCCAAGTTCTTACCAAATTCAGGGGTGGTAGTGCAAGTACCTCTGAGCCCTTTAAGTCAGGGGTCAAGGTGTATGTGAGTAGAAAGACCACATAGCTGCTGCCATCCCCTGGGCCTCTCCCACTGAGTGGAGGGTCCCAGCCAGACATCCTGATGAAACAGGGGACATGTGCCAATGGCTGATATTCCTAAGTGTGGACTGTAGACCCTTCACTGTGATAAGCCCTTTATGTAGGTTAACCCTTCAAGGTGGATACCAGTATTGCCATTTTGCAGATGAGAAAACTGAGGCCCAACAAGAATAAGTCACCCAAAGACACACTGGTTGAGTAGTAAATTGGAATTGGAACCTAGGCAGTCTGGCTCCAGAGGTCCCACTCAAACATAGGCCATAGGACAACTGTCCCATTTGCTTGGAGGCAGAAGGGACTCTGTTGTGTTTTCTACTGGTTGATTGCAGAGACAGCTGATGTGTTTGGCTCTGTTTTGTTCAGTGGTGGCTGACGTCAGCACTGTTTGTGGCAGACAGACTGGCCACTGCTGGAGGGCAGGGCCACTGCTGGAGGGTGGCTGGTTGAATGGCTCGGCCAAGGCTCTGGCACCTCCGACTTAAGTGTTTGGTGCCTTTGCCTGCAGATTGTCAAGTGCTGCCATTTCTGCACTGCCCAGCCTTGATTGAGAACCCCTTTTTCATTACTAGCAAGCTCTCCCCTTCCCGTCGTTCTTTCACCCACTAAGTTCACCCACTAACCCATCAGGGGTTCTCGCCTGTCACAATTACTACAGTGTATCTGCTCAGTGGTGGTTTTCTGTTTCTCTCACTTCTTCCACATTTGTTATTTGGAATTCTGCTGTAAGAAGTAGATGCTCCTTCTCCTCCATCTACTTATTTTGGAAATTATTTATTTATATTAGCATGGACTTGGATACTTACTGTATTTAACCCGTAGATCAGCCTTAAATCCTGTTGCCATGGTTTTGAGGCAGCCTTGCCTCATTTCTTGCCCGGATCACTGCAACAGCCTCCTAACTGGTCTTCTGGCCTCCAGCTTCCTTTGGAGCCAGCCGTCACATGCCCTGAGGCTGTGTAATGCCACTCTGACCATGTCACAACCCTTCAGTTGCTCTCTTTGGCCCCTAAGCTCCTGTGAATGATAATATAATGACAACTAACATTTGTTGAATATTCTAGAATGCTTTACATGCATATTCTCATTGAACCCTCAGAATACTTGGGTAGATCAGGTAGTATCCACCTCATCAGCAAGAGCAGCATCTCCCTGGTGCAAATGAAGAAAATGAAGCACAGAAGGATTAAGCAGCTTTCCCAGGGTTGCTGAACTATTAAATGGTGAGCTTCTACCATCAGCCACTAGACCCTATCCCTTACTACGTAGGCCCTTGATGACCTGACCGTAGCTGCTTGTCCAACCACATTTTCACCAGCCTTGACATTCATTGCACCTTCCAGAAACAGTTACTTGTAGGATTTCTCACCCAGCATTGCTGAGGGTCCAGATGACATTTCTGGCTGCAGTGCTGGTAGGGACATTGGTAGTAGGAGCAGTCTAATTGTATAAATAGTGGCCATCTGTCCTTCGACTATACATGAGTCTGGTAGTTCAGTATAGGCAACTAGATTGCAGGTCTAGGTGAATTTCTCACCTTACTTGCCCACACCTGGACTGCCTTCCCAGGCCTTCATTGCCTTTTCTGTTTCTTCTTTACCAGCCAGGGTAAGGTTAACCTATGCAAAGTTCTTTCTGAGCACCAGTCTGCCATGATGCCTTTCTTGTCAAATTTCTTCTCTGGGCCAATAATAGCATGTTGGTTCTACTTTAGATCTATAGGACATAGGGCTATGAGAACTTGTGGTCAAGGATCGTGAATTTTAACTTGTTACATGCCTTCACTGCCTGGGGAGTTTCCTCCTATAATAAGTGCATAGCTTGAGGATTTACTAATTGATAAGTAGATGTGAGACATGAAGAATAAGGACTCTAAGTTACCACTGTCCCCAAATCCATTATCTAAAACCTGTGGGGACGTATGTGATTCAGAATACAGAATTTTTCAGATTTGAGCAAGATATTATGGTGCATATCCAGTATCATTTATAATACCTCAAGTGGGGTCTGGGGAATTGTTCCATAGTCAAAGAAACTAATATTATTTTAGTGAAATGTATGAATATTCTAAGTGAGATAAATAATTTAAATGGATTCGTAAGTTTTACTATCAAAAAAGTTCTACTTTTTTTTATTTTCAGAGTTTTCTCTATTTTGGAATTGCAGATAAAGGATCGTGCACTGGCATTAAGGTATTCAACAGGTGGCATAAAGAGGCACCCACATTTTGTCCTAGGAGTTGACATGAAAGTGAATTCTGGGCATGAGCATGCCAAGGCCACTGGCACTTGAGAGCAGGGGAGTTCTGTGACCTTCACCTAGTTGTGGATTGAGACCCTATAGGACAGGCAAGTTGGGAGTAATTACAGTTGTCCAGGTGAGAGGGCCTGAGGGCTGGACTTGGATGGTGGTGATGGGACGGAGAAACAAAACTTGATGTGAAATGTTACAGAGACGGGCCATGGAACTTCAGGGGGCAGTTGAATCGGATGTTCCCAGATTTTGTGCTCTGCAGTTTGGGAGAGGGTTGATGTCCTTAACAGCCCTGGAGTAGACGGGACGTGGGCAGAGGAGAAGACAGATGCCTTTGAGCATGTGGAATGTACTCAGAGGCCATCCAGATGGAAATCACTTCTAAGAATAAAAGAGAAAATGAGTGTGAAACTACTTCTGACATGATATGTGCTCTGCAAATATTGGTTACCGTCATCATTCTGTCTGATATCAGCCTATTATTTTGCAAGTATCCTCATCACTAGCCAGCAGTCCCCTGCTGTCCAAAGCTAGGCCCATTCTCAGGCCAGTGTTTGCCCAGTCCAGTTTGATCTGCTTCCAAGTCTTTCAGGAAAGCATCACATGCATGCTCTGTTGGTTTACACTGTCAACCTGTAAATGATCACTGATTTATTTAAAAGTACAGGTTTTGTCTCTGAGTGGATGTTTAGAGCTGGGGTTTCACCTGGGGATATAGGTTTCCCAGCTGGGTTATGAACCTGGGAAATAGAGGACTGAATGAGTATAGTGTCGGGCTTCGGTAGGTCGTAAAGTTCATCTTTAGGCTTTTAGAAGTACAATTCTACAGGTGTAAATAGTCACAAAGGATAAGCCCAATCTGTCCTTAGCCTAGCCAAGACTAAAACCCCCCTTGACCAGCAATCTCTGATCAAAATAACCATCCTCATAGCTAAGTGTTCCTGCTGTAGGGCTAGTTCACCCTTCTCATTTTCTTGGCTCAGACAGAGGTGAAGAGGACAGGACACATTCTGGTTAGACCTTGTCCTGCAGGGCTGCCTCAAACTGGGAGGACTGGTCCAGTGGGCCAGGTGGGTGGTTGTCTGTGTGTCTGGAGGAGTGGGCAGGGCCTCTCTGTCTCCCTGCCTGTGCCTCTTTCACTGCTGCTGCTGGGAGCTCAGGACTGGGGTGCAGAGAGGAGACAAAGGGAGATGGGTTGAGGGACTGCATAGAAAGGGAAAATAAAACTGGCAGACTTGATTCAACTCTGATCTCAGTTTTCAAGGATTGCTTTGGGTAGAACCAAATAGTCCTCAGTAAACGGAAGCGTCATGTCTCTGAAGAAGTGCCAGCCCTCACAAATGATTCGCGTCATTGATACCCATTGTCAGTCCCCAGATACAAGAGGGTTCCTGCTGTGTCCTCCTTCTAAACCTGTCCTTCTCCATGGATAGGGAGGGAAAGGAAGGAGACACTGGTCTTTGTCTTTCTCAGTGGTTCCAAAACATTTACCTTAAACACGCCCTGGCTGACCCAGCACCATGTCTGCAGTTATGGGGAGAGGATGCTGACATCCATAAAGGCTCTTTCTTGGAATGTAAATGCTCCTTTAAATGGCTGTAAACTCACCTCCAGAGATGGTGAAGGCTGGAGCCCTCTCTAGCATTCTTGGACTTTAACATCTGCTGCTCTCCCAAGGGTGTTCTGTTTTTTAAGGAGGAGATGCCAACCTCAGTGAGGGTCCCTGCCTGTAGGTAGATCTGAGCAACAGCTGTGATGGGGAGCAGTTTCAGCTCTGGCATTGATGCAGGGGCCTTTCCTCAGGAGGATGGAGAAATGCTAAGAGCTCAGAGGGCTGCCTCACTTTTCCTCCTGGCTCCCCAACCTGGCTCAGGTGGCCACCTGACTGAGAACACATTGGTACTCGTTTTTTGGGGGAGTCTGAGACCTCCTTTCTAGACCGATGATCATATCTGCCCTCATCTCACCTTGCTTTTCCAGGGAGAAATGGGAACACAAGGAATCACAATTTTGAGGTCTGCACTGGGGAGCAGCTGTGGGCATGATTGAACTTCTATTCAATCATGTACTGAGTACACACTCTGTGTCCCTCTAATCTCTCTCTTTCCAGGTTCCTGAATAGGCCACTTAGTACCTCTGCTCCCACCTTTCTCTTCTTCATCTCATTATAGCCTGGGTCCCTGACTTTTCCAAATGCAAAGGGATCCTTTGCATTTTTGGCTAACTTGATTGGCCTCTGTGGTTTTGGACACTCTTGGCCACTCCCTTTGTCTAGAAAGTCTCCTCCACATTGACAAGTATGAATGTACTCTGTTGGGCTTTGAGTAAGTTATTTAGCCTCTGTGAGCTTTGATTGCCCTGGTGTGACAGTGGGATCAGTTGTAATGTAGCATGGAGTTGTGAAGAATAAGTGTGTGATATGGTGTTTCCCCAGATGAGGTCATGAGTACTGTTATAGATAATGTTTGGCAAACAGCCAATTGGACATTACAGTTGTATATTTCATCCCAATGTATTTTACCAAAAATACACATCAAACCCATGATTGTATTATGGTACTATGAGATTTTTCTCTTAATAATAAATAAGTAAATTTATCAAAAGAAAAGCATTTAGCAAATGATACTATTAGTATACATGGATATGACCAACATTGGAAAAAACCCGAGACAGCACACGTAGAGGTGCTCGCAAGGTGCATGGCATATAGTAAATGCAAGTAATTAATTAATTATGATTGTCCTACACTCTAACCATGTTTTTTCCTGTCTTAGTTGGATTCTTTTCCTCATTCTGTGTAAACATACACTCACACGCATAGTATATGTGGTGGTGTGTGTGTATATAGAGACACTATAAATATATAGTGTGTATATATGTATACGTTATAAATGTGTGTTATAAATATATATATATATTTATATATATATAGAGAGAGGGGGGATATGTGTGTGTGTGTGTATATGTATATATATCTATAGAGAGAGAGACAGAAACTTAAAAAATTTTTTTACTGTTTATTTATTTTTGAGAGAAAGAGAGACAGAGCCTGAGCAGGGGAGGGGCAGAGAGAGAGGGAGACACAGAATCTGAAGCAGGCTTCAGGATCTGAGCTGTCAGCACAGAGCCCGATGTGGGACTCGAACTCATGATCCGTGAGGTCATGACCTGAGCTGAAGTCAGATGAGTAACAGACTGAGCCACCCAGGCACCCCTTGAAACTTTCTAATTACTCTGATTACAACCCAGATAGAAGTCTTTCAGGAGAGGGGAGATGAGCATAAACTGAAATAAAGGAAGACATTTTCTGTAGAGAAAAACATGAAGGGAGATTTTTCGTGTTCATCAGTGTGACCCATTGGAAATTGTCCACTTGTGACCTTTATTTTCCAGTCCCAGTATCCCCCAAGGCCTGGTGGTCAGCCCCTTGGGTGATGGGAGAAATGAAACAGTGGCAGCCACGTGTGGGTCAGGTCTCCCCAGGGGATGCCACAATTCCTGGCTCTCACCAAGGTCTCATGTTCTTACAGGGCGTGAGCAGTTAACCTGCTCTGCCAGTGGGCTGAGCCAGGAGCCAGATCCCTCTGATGTTAGCGCTGGTACCAAGAGGGACTTATTACAAACACACACTGATCCTCCACCAGAACTGTAGGTATGTGTTGTAAGCCACATCTACAAATCATAAGCATATTTGAAATATTCATGACCATGTCCCATAGCAAACCCTATTGCCACTCAGTGTTCCCTGAGCCTCTCTGGAGCAGCTCAGTTGGTCTCTGAAAAGCCATCCCCCCTCCAAAGGGATTGGAGCTCTTTGGATCCTGGGATTGCATTAGGATTTAGTTCTGGACCCTGTGCCAGGTCCCATAGACTTGTGTCAGAGTTTTTATGCCTGTAGGACAGTGAGAGAAATGTACCAAAATGTGTCATCCTCATGGAGATTTAAATCTACCTAACCCAGTGCATTGATTAATGGTGTAATGGTTGCAATTCTGTTGATAGTGTATTTTCTGGAATGAGAGATGGAAAGAGTTGAGTAGAAAATCCACAAGCTTCCTCATCTCGGCTCTCTGGGCCCACCTATCCCCACAGCCAACCAGTGGACCCAGAATGCCTAATCTGGATCCTGAGCTGGAAGCAGGGTAGGTAGGGCTGAAAGAGATATCTTCTCCAGAACTCTGTCTCTCTCCCAGGGGACCTCTTGAAGAAACCCTGCGGCAGAGAATTTTTGTGCTCTCCTTATCAAAGAGAAGGATTTCATTTGCTTGTTTATAAATGGGTGCTGTCTAGTAGTTAAATCTGCTTGGGGACTAGGGTGTGAGAGCGTGTTTGAGAGTTTCTTGTTGATAAATACCACGTGGAAATGGAGTTCTGCTAGCATAAGCCAACTCCTGAAAAATGGGTCCCTTAATGTCCTCTCAATGAGACCGGCTACATGACAACTAGCCCGGGGAACTAAAATACTGGTGAGAAATTGAAGCCATACATCTGTCTCCGAGTGCGGCCTCATCAGCTGTGATTGTTAGGTGTTAAGTTGAAGACTCTACAGCCCTCTGGTCTTGCTTGCTGTCTGATGAATAACAGCTCGGGAATCAGCCAGGGCAGGAAAGGCTGATGGTGGGTGCTGCTGCTGCCAGGTGCTAATTTTATATATGCGCCCCCCCCCCCCCCCCCCACCGGCATGCACTGAGGGGGGGCCTCAGGGGAGAAGAGAGACCCAGAGAGTTGGTGATTGCATCAGTCAGGGTCGAGCCAGGGAAATGGGAACCACCTGGGATGTTTCACAAAGAGGACATTTAACACAGGGACTTGGTTACAAAGGTGCTGGAAGGAGGGAAGGACTAGAGCAAAAGGAGAAAGTAGGGTGGTTGTGAAGGAGCAGAAGAAACAAGAGGCAATACCCAGAGATTAGGAAGCTGCTAATCCCCCTGGATTGGGGTCTGCACCTGAGCCCACGGCTGTGCTATTGGAACCACCGAGGAGGTGCCGGCTGCCACCCTTCTGGGCAGCTGGGACCAGGAACAACTCTTTCCTGCTGCCGTTATGGTGACTGGCAGCCAGAGCCAGAGCTGCCTCTGATGTCCGAGAAAAAGGCAGGGAGCTTTTCCCTTTCTCCCACCTCCCTGTCACCCCCTGGTGCCTGACTTGGCAGAACCTAACCAGAAGCTGCTGGAGAGTATGTGAAGTGTAATTTTCAGACTTTCAGCCCCAGTGGTCAAGAGGAGTATAGAAGGACCTGTGTAGAACTGACAGGCAACAGAAGGGTTCTTGGTTTCCAACTTGGCTCAGTGACTAGGGCACGTTCAAGTTTTAAAATCCATTGTGCCCTGAGTATGCATTTGTGTTTTTCTACAATTTTCTGGAGAAAAGAAATTAGAGGTGGAAAGTGATCAATACTCCATCCAGGGCAAGAATGTCTTTCTGCAGCATTCAGAAGCATGGGAAGATGGCCCTTTAGCTGTTGTTTGAACATTTCCAGTGATGGGAAGCTCACTGCCTCAGTAAGGTAGCCCGTTCATTTCACAGCTAGGCAGTTCTTCTTGGCAAGAACTTTGTTGAGCTGAAACCTGTCTTCAAGGAACTTCTGCCCACAGGTCCTTGTTTGCTACACCATAAGTGATTTCCTCACCCTACCTCCTCTTTGCTTTGGAAAGCACTATGTGTTATGCAGACAAGGTGGGCTTTGGGTTTTGTATTAGTCAGGAGTAGGCTTGTCCATGAAAGATAGGACCCTCTCCCATCTCAAAAGTGGGGGAGACAGTTCAGGGTAAGTTGGGGGCTCTGCCCACTGATTTTCCAGGGATCCTGTCTCCTTCCACATTTCTACTCTGTCAGACCCAAAGTATAACCATCATGCTCATGGTCCACGATGAAGCTAAGGCATTACATCCATGTGCCAACCAGTAGGATGGCTGGGGTGGAGGTGAGTGGGATGCTAGCTCTCCCTTAAGGAAGTGTTCTGGAAGCTATCATTGGAAACTTCCACTTACATTTGATTGGCCAGAACTTCATCACATGGTAAAAATTTTAGCTGCAAAAGAGTCTGGGAAATGTATTTTTTATTGGGACAGCTAAGTGCCCAGTCAGAATTTCTATGACTATGGAAAAGAAGACGACAGATGTTGGGGCACAGCGAATAATCAAGCGGCAGAGTCAAGTTTTTGACCTAACACAAGTCAAGCAATGTGCTAGGTCAGTGCTTCTCACACTTAATATAATGTGAATCCCCTGGGAAGTTTGTTAAAGGCAGATGCTGACTTAAAGATCCCACTAGGACCCGAGATTCTGCATTTCTTTCAGGCTCCCAGCTACTACCAGTATTCTGGTTGAAGGACCATACAGTCCCCAAAGGGCTGAACTCTGGAAATAACAGTGTTGAAAAAGATGAACAGAGGTTCATCTTGTACCCCACAAGTGGAGTTGAACCCCAGCCTTTTTACTGTAAACCTACCTCTTGGGGATACAGTGAGATTTAAAGAACTGGCTCCCATTAGGTGCTTAATGTAGCCTCCAGCCTGCCTTTGGAGAGGCTTCCCCGCCTGCCCTCCTGGAGGGTACAGATGACAGGACTTGCTCAAATCTAGTGTATCAGCCACAGACTCTAGAACAATGAGCAGAGGCGGTTTCCTGAGAGCCAGGAGGGATCTTCGTTGATTGCGGACCAAGAAGGTCCACTGGGCACTGACGACAGCAGAGAGGAAGCTTCAGGCTGGGCATAGGGCAGTACAGCAGAGAGTGCTTCCTCCTGTGCCAGGGAGGACCAGGGCCTGAAAGCAACCAGACTGCCACCACGGGCCTGCCCAACTCCCCATCTGCTCAGGGAGAAAAAGGACGTGGAGCAGAGGCAGGAATTCAGGCAATTAATCCTTTATTTAAAGAATAATAAACAGCCAGATTTTACATACTGAAAGAGGGAACAAGGTAAAAGGGGTTAAAAACTAAAAAGCAAGGACGGCAGACACCAATTAACACAATGCTAATTGACAATTTCCCCAAGCTTCCATGAAACATGCCAGGCCGATTTCCCCAATTGCTAATTAAATCAAACCGCATACACAATACTAATTTCCCTAACTTAGGGAACTCAGTAGACAAATAAAATGAGGAACTAACTTAAACATTTTGTCAAAGTATGGGAAGAAGGATGAATGAAATCTTAACATGAATAAACTTTGGCTTCATGTAAATGTGTTAAACTTCTGGCATGTTTAATGAAGTCTTGAAATATCCCAGTATCTCCGTTCTACTCACAATTGCATAAATGCACTTCGCTAATCACAAAATAATACACAGCAGTCCTCTTAAACTTACGTTCTCTCCCTCCAGTGAAGGGTACCCAGCGCATCATGGAAGTGACATGTAAATTGCACCATTTAAAAATTATAAAATACCTAATTAATTACAATTAAAAACAAAGGAATAACTTTTCTTTAAAATAGTCCCTGAGGTTCTTTGAGCTAGAGTTTGGCTTTGTGAAAAAGAGAAGCCAGTCACTTAATCACATAGTTGAGTGTAGAGGCTGCTAGCCTTGGCTGGTATTCTTGCAGTCTCCCCTCCCCCCAGCCCTGCACTCACACTCCCTCTGATCTATCTCAGGGGCCCCATCGCTCCCTCTTCCCACTAGCCCCCACTGCTTCGTGCTTTGAAGTGTCCCCTTTACCCTCTGGGCTATACTCAGGGCCCACTAGATGCATTTGCATTGAATTATGCCATCACAGAATGGGGATGGATCTTTGAGGTCATCTATCTAATTCGCTCATTTTACTATTGTGGAAACTCATACCAACAGATGTGGATGTGTCTAAGATCTGATAGCTGGCCTTAGGCACCCTGTTTTTTTTAATTATGCAAGAAAGATATGATTATCTGAATAATCACAGATAATACTTGCACAGTACTTGCTATGTGTCAGCCACTGTTCTAAAATCATCCCATTTGATGCTCACAGTGGTCCTGAGAGGCTGGCACGATTATTTCCCCATTTTACAGATAAAGAAACTGAGGCACTGGAGAATTAAATAGCTTACTCTAGGTCACATCCTTCAGTGGCAGAACTAGATTTAATTCCAGAAAGACTGATTCCAGGTCCATGCTCCTAACCACTCTATTAACCTGCTCCTTTGTAGACTGATAAGAAAATACAGACCAAAAAAATAAAGTAGAAAATGAGAAGTAAGCATCACTTGTCATAATGCTACCCAGATATAACCATTATTAGCATTTTGAACATATCCTAGCATAGTTTGTCCTCTTTCTTCTTACCTATTAAAAAGAAATAGAATCAGACATGTTTAGATGCTCTCAAAGGACTCACTTGATTTTTATTTTTTCTTTCAAAAGTATGCTATGACCAGCTGTCTCTTGCTGATAAATGCAATGTGCAACATAGTCAGTGGTTGAAATGCATTCCATTGAATGGATGTGCCACAATTTATTTAAGCTGTGCACCATTGATGACGTTTAGGTTGTTTTCTTCTTCTTTATAATATGTTGCAGTGGACATCCGTACAGAAACGTCTTTACCTTGTTGGCTTTTCCTTATGATAGTCCCTTCACTAGTAAATATATGGAAACACAAAGATCTGAAAGTTGAGTGGGTGGGAGTGGTAAGTAGGGATAGGGGACACTCCTAGATGTACAGAACTAGGAAGCTGGATTCCCAGCCAGCACTGGAGGAAATCTTGACTCCCTAAATTAAATGTTTCACCTCAAGCCTGCCCTTGTGCTGCCCCAGTTTCTTGGGGATCACTAAGGCAAGGGCCAGAGCCCTCAAAAGATTATAATAGGAGACTTACCTTTGTGGCTCAGGAAGCTGTTCTTGGAGGGATAAGTGATTAGCTTTAGACATATGTGTCTTAGACATTTTAAGAATTATTTTAAGATAATGGCTTTTTATTGGGGTACACGGAACTATGCTGTTGGTGAAATTTGTTTCCATGGATCTGCATTTTCTACCCATCCGCTAGAGGGGCAGGTAGCCATCCCTGCTCAGCCTGGGATGTAGGCACGGGAGACGACCACGCACAGCTGCAGAGCTAGGCTCTGTGGCCTTTTTGTTTGACTGGCATCCGTAATGCATTTGTCAAGAGGGAGGCTGCTTATCTGTCCTTGTCCCTTCCTGGGACAAAGGCAGACCTGTCACCGTCAGATCAAGGGAACTCTGGAACCGTGTGGAAGGACAGCTGAAAGTCTTTCTCGTTCATTGTGATTTATCATAATCACTGACCCCTCCCCCAGGATGAAATAGGAATGAAATAGTAATGTGATAGGTTAATGCTGATAATTAAAGAGAGTTTAAGACCAGTGTGAGACTGAACTGTGTGTGTGGGTGGTTGAAATGGTTGTTTGATGTGAAAGTCAATGATTGAATTATTCAGAGAGAGTGATTTCCAAATGATAATTTTACACTTTACATAACTGATTTTGATTTATTATAGTGGCACCCAGTTGAGCTGCTTTAGTTCTAAGGGCCTGTCAGCTTTTCCAGCTTTTCCATCCCAAACCTCTGGTTTGGAGCCCAAACACACAAAAACCTGCTCATGTCTGAAAATTTGACATTGTTGTTATCTCTCTGGCTTGGCTTTTCCCCCTCGTCCCTCATAAGAGTTTATGGCTTGTTTGGCTTTGCAGTTTATAATCTGGCAAAGGAAGTGTGTGTGTGTGTGTGTGTGTGTGTGTGTGTGTGTGTGTGTGTACATGAGTACACACATGCCTGTGTATGTGTATAGCGATGGCCCAGATAACCTGATCTCTCCTTCCCTCTCATTGTGGCTTTATGAAAGCTTTGATCTTTTGTCATTTAGTAAGAGGTAGAGCCATGCTGGGAATGGGGCCCCATGGGCAGTTGGAATGAAAACTGGATCACAGTGGCAAATCACAGTGCTGCTTCAGAACTGAGAGGAGAGAGTGAAAAGCGTCCATGAGTCCTACTTCAGGATCAGCCCAAGAGAAGGAATGCAAGACTTTGAACAGATACGAACTTTTGCCAAGTAAATCCATCTGAAAAATCAGGCCTCCAGAGGCTGCTGCTGCTTTTCCTCTAAATTGGTTCTGTTGGAAGTGATGCAAACCAACACACAGATCTGTTGATCTTTTCGGGAGTGGTGTGGGATGCAAGGGCCATGCGACAGGCAAGCAGGTTACTTACCCTCACATGTCTGCTTGCTTGACACCATACCTCTACAACCCCCTCCCTGCCCCACTTCAGCCAGCATCCCTCCATGCTTTTAGGACAGGGGATTGCTTATTCTTATGGACAAAAGCAGTGGCACAAGAACCATTCGTTAGTTGAGCAAACTAATTGAGCAGTTATATATGGTATAATAATAGGGACAAGAGCTGACTTTTATTGAGTGCTGACTTTGTGAAAACTGCCTTTAGGACTTTATCTGTGTTAACTCATATGATTCTCCTTAGACCCTGCAAAGTAGTTCTGTTTTTTTGACCCATTTATTATTATTATTATTATTATTATTATTATTTTAATTTAAATTCAAGTTAGTTATACAGTTATACAGTATAACTATAGTATAGTTATACAGACTTGGCTTCAGGAGTAGAACCCAGTGATTGATCTCTTACATATAACACCCAGTGCTCATCCCCAAAAGTGCCCTCCTTCATGCCCATCACCCACGTTATACATCAGGAGACCAACAGTAACTAACTTACCCCTGAGGGTTCAGTGTGGCATTTTGCTACAGTGCCTGTCTTAGTGAAAGATGCCACATTCCATGGTAACTCCTGAAGTAAAGGTGGTCTTTGCTTGCCCAGGTTGCAGGTTTGTGATCTATGGCTCCGAAATAGGAATAAAGCAGCCCCATGCAAGAATATGTTGGAAAATTGTGGGGCAGCTAGAGGAGTTTGGGGATGTTGAGGAAAGGGTAGGATGAGTGGAAGGCAGAAAAAATGAGCCAGGACACCTTTGTGGAGGAAGGGGCAGGAGGGGCAGAGGGAATGGAAGCATTAGCAAAGGGTTCTGGAAGCACAGTCTAGACCTTTCCCCTTTGTGTTCAGCACTCAGGTCAGATTCCCAGGATGACAGGTCCTGAAAGGAGCTGTCAGTTCCCTAACCTGTGGAACTTGTCAACTGGACATTGTCCCCCCTCTCTGCTTTGGTCTAATTTTATTGATTGATTGATTGATTGTTTTTTTAAATGTAATTTATTGACAAGTTGGTTTCCATACAACACCCAGTGCTCATCCCAAGAAGTGCCCTCCTCATTGCCCATCACCCATTTTCCCCTCTCCCCCACCCTCATCAACCCTCAGTTTGTTCTCAGTATCCAAGGGTCTCTTATGGTTTGCCTCCCTTCCGCTCTGTAACATTGTTTTTTTCCCCTTCCTCTCCCCCATGGGCTTCTGTTAAGTTTCTTAAGATCCATCCACCTATGAGTGAAAACATATGGTATCTGTCTTTCTCTGACTGACTTGTTTCACTTAGCATAATACCTTCCAGTTCCATCTACGTTGCTGCAAATGGCCAGATTTCATTCTTTCTCATTGCCAAGTAGTATTCTATTGTATATATAAACCACATCTTTTTTTATCCATTTTTCAGTTGATGGACATTTAGGCTCTTTCCATAATTTGGCTATTGTTGAAAGTGCTGCTATAAACATTGGGGTACATGTTCCTCTATGCATCAGCACTCCTGTGTCCTTTGGGTAAATTCCTAGCAGTGCTATTGCTGGGTCATAGGGTAGTTCTATTTTTAATTTTGTGAGGAACCTCCATACTGTTTTCCAGAGCAGCCACACCAGATTTCATTCCCACCAAAAGTGCAAGAGGGTTCCTGTTTCTCCACATCTTGGCCAGCATCTATAGTCTCCTGATTTGTTCATTTTAGCCACTCTTGCTTTGGTCTAATTTTAATTAGACAATTTTAATTTAACAATTTAAAAATATGCCTGAACCTGGGGTTCAGTTACCACTGGAAGTGCCTAGTGCTGCCTGCCTCATAAACCTGGTGGATTTCAAGGAGGGGAAGTTAAATAATTTAGTTTGGTAGTAATCAAAATATTACTTCTATAGCAAAATAAGTATTAATAGGTCATGGAGTAGAAAACAAAATTCTAATGAATTCTTAAGATAAAGCATGGGATTTCTAAGAACTTTTTCCTTTCACTGAGCTGGGCTGTCAGACCCCTGGCAGTGTGGATCCACTCTTCTCTGACCTTTGGAGTATTTTGGGAGAGAAGCAGGAGCAGTGCTGCTGCTCAGTATCCCCCAGCCTTGCCCACCAGTTACCTAGGGCTCCAACCCAACCCTCTTTGTGTGTGACTCCAGGGGACTCCCAGCCTCAGAACTTCTACCACGCATAATATTCTATAAACTTAGGGGTGGAATCACTTGCAAAGGAAGACAGGAACCCCAGAGGCCTTGGAGAAAAAAGAATAGAAACATAGGACTCAAAAGCAAAAAATTTTGCACATGTGAAAAGACAATGTAAACAAATTTATAAGACAGATGACCGACTGGGAGAAGATATTTGCATCCCATATAAAGGATTACAATTCTTAATATATAAGAATTCTTAATCTATAAGGTCTTACAAACAGAAAGTAAAAGACAGCCCATAGAAAAATGGACAAAAATATGAACAGGTAATTTACAGAAAAATATATATCAGTGGCTGATAAACATTTGTAGTTTAAAAAAAATTTTTTAATGTTTTTTTATTTTTTAGAGAAAGAGGGACAGAGCACGAGTGGGGGAGGGGCAGAGAGAGAGGGAGAGACAGAATCCAAAACAGGCTCTAGGCTCTGAGCTGTCAGCACAGAACCCAACATGGGGCTTGAGCTCACAAACCCTGAGATCATTACCTGAACTGGAGTCGGATGCTTAACTGACTGAGCCACCCAGGCGCCCCTGGCTGATAAACATTTGAAAAGATACTCAGCCTTACTAGTTATTAAAGAAATGTTAAACACTAGCATATAATTGTTTTTTCACCTAGGAGAGTTGCAAAAATGAAAACACATTGATACTGACAAGCATTCAGGGAAATGAGCAGACACATATAGTATCAGTGGGAATGGGTATATGGGTACAGACTTTCTGGTGAGTAGTTTTGCTGGATTCCTTAGAATTTAAAATGCTCTTGTGTAGTACCTAAAAAATAAAATAATAATAGGAGTATTGTATCTATATTAAGGATATATGTATAATGACATTCTTCACAATTCTTTGTGAAATGGCTGTAATTTAAATGTTCATTCAGTGAGAGGGGAAATGGTGAGATGTACAGTTCCATGCAGTGATGGAAGATGATGCATCATATTGCCTTATTAGGCAAATCTTTATATGCTGATATGAGCAGAAACACAGTGCAGGCCAACAGCCTGATCACTTGCTTTTTGATTAAAAAAAAAAAAAAAAGATGTGTGTCTATATATGTTATGTTATTGAAACAAAAGTACAAATCAGGAAAGAGCAATGCACCAAACTCCAAAGGGGGCTGTAGTTGGTGAGATTAGAGATGGCTTTTCTTTTATATGTTTTGTAGTGTTTTTCAGAGGTTAAACAATACGTGAACAAATGCATTTTGTGCGCTCATTCTGCCCCCAGTATTCACTATTTTGTGTTCCTGGTTAGGTGTCCAGATGAATATCCTTCCCCCCCTTACTATACTCATCGTATAGTACTATACTTATCGTATAGTACTATACTCATGCCCTCTTGACCTCGGTGTTTCATCCAGCCTCTCTATTTTGGAGATGAGTGTGCGAGGCTCTGAGGGACCACATGTCTCCATTTCCTGAGGACAACCTTGGTTTATCTGTCATCCCAGCATCCTGTCTGGTTAGTTTTCCCCTTCAGTCTCAGATGTGTTCTGTTCTGGACTATAAATTACACAGCTCTGCTGCTTAAAGAGACCAGATAGCAGTTCAAGTTCACACAGTAGGTGAGAGGTGGAGGCAGGGATTAAACTCAGAGCTCCTAATTTCATTGGATTTGGTAAAAGGCAATTCTTGCCCTCAGTGAGCTTCTAGTAACTTTTGACGAGAAAAAGTATTTTCTCACAAAGGCAGGTAGTTCTCTGGAAAATACTGGATTTAGAATCAGGCTGGATTTAATTTTTAGTGCTGCCTCTAGTTACTGGCTGTTCTCTGAGCTCAGCTCCTTTTCTGTAAGATGGGGTTAATAGTGCAGGTCTCAGGGGATTGATGTATTAAATACAGTGCTGAACATAATGCTTAGTACATGAACTTCATTTATGAAAAGAGCAGTCCAGAGTAATTCTAAATAATGTAAAGCTCTAAGTGTGTGGAATTCTCTGTCATATAAAATGAAATTTTCAATGTGTCCAGGCGCCCAAGGACACCAGGCACCTTGAACAAACCCGTTCTCATTTCATAGATGCTCTTTCCAAATATCTGAGGGAAAATGTGTTTTAAGGATGCTGGAACATGGAAAAACTTTGAGTTGCTTGTCAGAAGTCAAAGTTGATGGCTAAGAGCTTTGGTTCTCTCAGGTGTGTGGTGTGGAGTCAGAGCCTTTTGCAGTCAGAAGGGAACTTGGAAATGATGTGGGGCCACTAGGGGCAGACATGGCTCCAGCAGCCTTCGGTAGCCAGAACCTATACTGTCCTGCACTGATCCTGTTGGGAAACAACCGCAAGAGGTCTTCTGGTCCTCTCTCTGGTCTCTAGCTTTCCTCCTGTAGGAGTCCTAGCTGTGGAGAGCCTCTGAAAGGCCACATCTCTCTTAGAGCACCTGCCACCCAGCTGGTTAGAAGCCTGGGTCACAGGTGCTTCGTGGCCAGTTCACACCCTCTGTATCCCTGGCAATGGCCGAGTCTGTAGGTAAATACCTCTTGTGTTTCCTGCTCAGTACAGTAAAGGGTTTTTGGGTTTTCACTTCTGAACTAGCAACAGGAAGGGACAAAGGACCTGGATGAAAACAACAACAAAAAACCCCACTTTTTTACACTTCAGAGGGACACTTGGTCTTTGCACATTTGAACCTAAAAATCTCACTCATCCTTAGCTCAGCAGTGAACAAAATTTAGAAGGGTTCATGGGTAGTTTTAGTTTCCATTTCCCATGTTTTCTTTCCTTTTAGTTTGTAGCATTTTCTTCTGCATCTTTCAGAGAAGGTAGAATATTCCAGCACAACAAAGGCATATTTTAAAGGGCTACATGCTGAACATGAACTAATATTATTGGACAAAAAGTTTTAGACTATTCTGCTCTTATGTTTATCACAACAATAATTTCTAATATTTTGTGAACATTCGCTATGTGCCAGACACTGCCAAGTGCTTTACAAGCATGATCTCATTTAATTCTATTAAGAACCTCTGAGTTTGATGCTGTTATTATCTCTGTTATTCAAATGCTGAGACCAAGGCTTAAAGAAATTAACTTGCCCAAAGTTCCCAGCTAGAAAATTCCAGAGTCTGAAGGCAGATCTCTCTGATGTCAACAACCATGTCTTAATTGTATATTGTATTGCCTTCCATCGTGCCTGTTAACCTACAGTATGCCAGGCCGTGTCCTAAAGAAGAGTTCTGTTGTTGGCAGGTTTTGACGATGAATTTCAGTGGCACACTTGAAATATTTTTGCCCGGTTCTGATTGACACCTCCCTCTTCCTCCACCTCCTTCATTTTTTTTTCTTTCCTTTCCTTTTCTTTTCTTTCTTTTTTTTTTTTTTTTTTTAGAAGAAAGTCCCAAATACCTGCTGGTTGCCATATCTTCCAGCTTATGTGGTCAACATTTAATTACATTAGCATTTGTTTTCACTAAAAAGTAATCACATTACTGCCTTTCATGTCACATTAGTGAAAATGGATACCAATATGATACATATTAATAGAATATGATGGGAAATTGCTAATACAATTAGACTTTCACATTTTATTAGTTCTGGAGTGACACCATACGCTGAAGAACAGCTCACTTTAGTGGTGATGAAGAACAAGGTGGAAAGTGGTAGATGCCTTTCTATCCTGCATAGACAGAGCAGGCTCCCAGGGGGCCCTGGTACGTTCATGGGGCCCCACGCTCAGTTTCTGAGCCCCACTTCCTGTTTCTTCCTGTAACATGAGCACCTTTTGGATTCGGGCTGGGAGAGGAGTTCCTCCTTCACAGCCAGGCTGTGTTGCCTGACTTGTGGTCATTAAAGTATCATATGACATGATACTGCCCGGGTGGCCCCAGATCAGATAGAATTAATATTTTATTATCCCTTCTGTGGCGGGTGCTGGTGAAGAGGGGGGGACACAGGCAGGGAAAATGTCCCTAGGGCCCTTCCCAACTCTCATCCGCAGATTTCACATAGGCCTCTGTCTTTGTCTTGGGGCCTCAGGAGTAGCATTTGTTGTTTTGGCTTTTCAGAGGTCCCCTGTTTTCCATTCTTTTCTTCCTGCCCATCCCCCCTTTTCTGCATTCACCCAGGTGATCTCTTGGAGGAAATCTCTTGACCATGCCACTGGTGGACATCTATAGGCTCATTGTTTGAAGGACAGCTATAGTTTATTATTTTTTTTTTAATATATGAAATTTATTGTCAAATTGGTTTCCATACAACACCCAGTGCTCATCCCAAAAGGTGCCCTCCTCAATACCCATCACCCACCCTCCCCTCCCTCCCACCCCCCATCAACCCTCAGTTTGTTCTCAGTTTTTAACAGTCTCTTATGCTTTGGCTCTCTCCCACTCTAACCTCTTTTTTTTTTTTTTTCTTCCCCTCCCCCATGGGTTTCTGTTAAGTTTCTCAGGATCCACATAAGAGTGAAACCATATGGTATCTGTCTTTCTCTGTATGGCTTATGTCACTTAGCATCACACTCTCCAGTTCCATCCACGTTGCTACAAAAGGCCATATTTCATTCTTTCTCATTGCCACGTAGTACTCCATTGTGTATATAAACCACAATTTCTTTATCCATTCATCAGTTGATGGACATTTAGGCTCTTTCCATAATTTGGCTATTGTTGAAAGTGCTGCTATAAACATTGGGGTACAAGTGCCCCTATGCATCAGTACTCCTGTATCCCTTGGGTAAATTCCTAGCAGTGCTATTGCTGGGTCATAGGGTAGGTCTATTTTTAATTTTCTGAGGAACCTCCACACTGCTTTCCAGAGAGGCTGCACCAATTTGCATTCCCACCAACAGTTATAGTTTATACTCAGTCCTGGTTAATTGTCTCCTCCCACATTAGATCCTACTCCTGTGACTTTGTCTCCTTATGTCCCCCACTTCAAACACTGTCCAAATCCAATTTGTCTTTTAAGGACCATTTCAAATCGTACTTTTTCTACGAAGCCATCCCTGTGTACCATAGGCTGATGTTACCCCTGAATCGAACATACATTTGTATACTTGCTTGTATGTTCTCATATGACTTCACTAACAAGTTACAGTGGCTACTTCCTGGCCTTGTTCAAAAGAAAAAATGTGATTCCAAACTGAGAGTGAAGCAGACAGAACCTTGTAAAGTTAATGTTAGACTTGAAAGGACACGAGGGCCACTGTGGACTCCCTAGGGTATGGGGTGTGGTGCAGTCTGATTAAGTAGCAACAGGGACTCAGAGAGGGGCAGCACCCTTGCTTCCAGCTTATTTCTTGGCATTTTTATTTTATCTGTCTTACCCTGGAACAAGATCCAGAACTTGGGACCTTGGACGGAAAGGCTGTGTTGTGACAATTGGGAAGACAAACTGTGGCAATTAAGGAAGATGCCTACTGCCTCGGCAAAGGATTCATTTTGAGGGGAGGGGAGGTAGAGGAAAAGAGATAAAGGTGGAAATGGCTTTTAAGTAATAGGTAATTTGCTGTGGAGAAAGCTACACACTGTGGAAAAAATAAAAAGAGACCTTCTAGCCTCAGAATAGTTAGGCATCCTAAACCAGTATGGCAGCAGGGATTTCACTGGCCAGCCTTTTCTTGCTCCTCTGCAGGGAGGGCGCCATGGGAAGCTCTGAGAGAACAGCGGAAGGCAGCTGACTGGGAAGTTGCCCTCCAGAAGCCCATGACGCTCCATGGCCTAGGGGCAAGCTCTCTGGTCTGCAGAGTGGGAAGGCCGTGTGTACACTTTGGAATTCTGTCTAGAAGAACTGAAGGATGCTACATTAGGTGATGTGTAAGGTCACTTCCTCCTCGTAGTTCTGTAACTCTCCTGAAGAGTGCATATACCTGGTGTCAAATGAGAGATCCTGAGCATCAGACTAGGTGTTGTAGTTTACAGAGGTGGGTAAGGATATTGGGGTGGGGGGACCCCATAGGATCTGGATTGCTGGAGCAGGAGGGCTGGAGAATGCTCTCAAGAGCAGGAGAAGGTGCTAGCAAAGGTGGGTGGCAGGAATTTCCTGCCAGATATGGAGGGTTGTGAATAAGAGGATTTCTGTAGGGAGGCTGGATTGCAAGGCTGGAGCCAGATGGTTGGCAGCATGGGATGGCAGCCTAGAAAGTGGGGACTTGACCTTGTAGGTATAAGGAAGCCAGTGAAGGCAAATTCTGTCTTTTGCTGGAGCTTGGCTCTCTGATGGCTCACAAAGGGCTCCTAGGAAGGCAGCCAGTTCTGTCCAGTCAATTGTGCAGGCCCTGGAGTGCTGGCAGATGATCTTGTTGTCAAAGCTGGGGGTCTTGTGGGAGGTGGGTGTGAAGGAAGCCAACCGGGGGTGGCGTTGGATGTTGGATGAGTAGGTTTGCTTATCAGTTTTCAAAGTGAAGGGTAGGCTGAGGGTGTAATCAGGGGCCTCTTTTAAAATTCATTTTCAGTCTGCCTCTTAGAGGGTGAGAAGCTTTCAAAGTAAAGTGAATTAAGTCCCCGGATAAAGTCCCCAGTCGGCATGGCATCGTCAGTTCTACATCTCCCATCCAGGTGTCTGGGCTTTCTCACTCTTGCCTTTTAAGAACACACAGAGACACAGTTTGAAGGTGACTGTGGGAGCGTGCCTGGCTTAGGCCGAGCCCCACAAGATCCCACACAAGGTGAAAGTAAAATTGAGGCAAGAGCCAATGACTTCGTGAACCCCAAGAGTCCTGACCCAGTGTTCCAGGCCTGGGGGTTCTGGCCACAAAATGTCCCCTGGGGTGGAGAACCATTTCATTAGCGTTGCATCACCACTGCTGCCGTCACTGGGAGGATAACCCAGCATCAAAACATGCCATTGACTGGTGTGGTCCTTTTTATTTGTTCTCCTTCCTCCCAGTGTATTTCCTAAAGGCGCATGTAAAACGGGTATTTGTAAGTTCCGTGGATTACATATTGAAATCGTTATCACCATTCAGGCCACTGTAACAAACAATACTGATTATAGAGCAGGGATATATTTTGTAATTATAATGTTCTTCAAACTTCTCTGATTGACACTCAGCGTATTTAAACAGGGATGATCAAAAATTATGTTCACAGCGCGGGCCTTGTCTTCCCTTTGGCAGCACAAAAGCTCGCCTCAGTAGGTAACAGCCACCAGGCTGCCTTTGAGCAGCTGTGTCGAGATGGGATTCAGTTTCTTTGGGGGTGGGGGTGGGGGAAGACACCCCGGCTTTCAAATCAAAGACAATTCAGTTTAGAGAAAGATGTACCTTGTGGAAATAAATAAAAGGAGGCGCAGTGTACCGTCAGCTGGCCGTCTTAAATCAATAATGCAGGCAGTCCATCTTGCATGCCCATTCAGCTCCTCACTCATTCTGAGCGGCGGGGAGGGGCCCCTGCCTTCCAGCCTGGGCCCACAATAAAAGCCGTTGTCGAGAGATGTCCGGGGATGCAAGTGAGTCTTGCTCTGCTCTTCAAGGCCTCTCTGGAGCTGGCCTGGCAGTGTGCCTGCCAGAGGTCTCAGGATGTTAATGTCCTTTACCTCCAGAGCACATCAATCTGCATCCATTATTTTGCCAAGCAGGGACACCTGGACGGGAGGCTCTATTTTCTTTCAGTGGCCCCTGGCTTATAAAACAAAACCAGCAAAGAGCACGTAATCCCTTTGAGTATTCTTGTGGTGTGCCTAATGGGGGCTTTTGAGAGTGCCAGGTACTGTGAGAAGACTCTGGGAAAGAAAAAAAAAAAAAAGGCAGAGTTTTTTAATCATCTTTGTTTACAAAGTGGTAACATTGAGTCTTGAGTCAAAGGGAATAGTTTCCAGGTAGAAAAGTCTTGGGTTTGTTTTTTGTCAGCTGCCAGCTACCAGCATGTCTCCCCTCCAAACTTTGCACAAAATCAACTTACCTTGATTTAAGTAACAAAGAAAAGGACTTGGGGGTTAGAAGGGTGGGAAAGGGGGAAGCTTTTAAAAGATTATCCTTTTGGAGTTTTGATAGATTAAGAGGGTGATCAGACTAGGCAGCATCTTAATAATAGGGCCATGTGAATTTTGGCTAGACTAATGGAAGCTCTTTTGTCAATTTCCTGTACCCTGTACTTGACAGGACTCAGGAAATGGCAGGACTGGCTCACCTTTGATACCTAGAAGGGGCTTAATGAGATTTAAAGATGTGCTACCATGACTGGAGTTTCCCACATTAAGTTTAAGTTACACACAGACTCCTCCTTTGCACCAGTCCCTAGCTGGCTTTGTTGCCTGTCTGCCGGAATCCAAAACGTGTTTTCTCTATAGAAGTAACAGCTGAAAGTGGGCAGCTGAGTTTCTGAACAGAAATTGTTTTTCTAAGAAGGTTTTCTTTCTTTTTTTTTTTTTTTTGGTTCCATTCAGGACTGTGTCTCTGAAATATTATCTATCATAAAAAACATGACATGAATTTACTATGGCAGTCAGCTGCAATTTTTAAATACACTTGTTAGGTTAGTGAGTAACATCTTCCCTTCCCAAAGAGACAGAGAAGAGAGGGAACATCAGACTGTTATTTCTTGGGGGTGGATGGGGAGGGGTGTGGGCCAGGCCATGACAGAACGTGTGAGCTCAGATGGGGCCCAAATGTTTCTGATGGAATATTTGAGCTGGAGATATTCAACGGGAAAGATCCCGCCTCAGGGAGCACCCTGTCAGCTGGAAAGGGGCCGGGAGTCATGATGAGTCCGTGTGTGACTGTTATGTGGGCTTGAGGGTGGAGCTGCGTGGGCAGGGCGTGGGGGTTGCAAAGTCATTCTTGCTAACCTTTATGAGTGTGGATTTTTAGGCGACCCCCGAGGAAGCAAAAAGGTTTGTCTCTGGCAGTGATTCTGGTGAGGCTGTGGTGGAATAGAACAGACCCTAGTTAAAGTGGGTGAGAAATGCTTTCAGAATCCTGTTCATTTTGGTGACTGCTTCCTGTGGACATTAGGCCTGGTTGCTGGAGGTGACAGCTCCTGTGTTGGCCCTAAGGCTAGAGATCCTGTACCATACCACCTGCTGAAAGTAGACCTCCCTCTCTGGGAGGCTGCCAGCCAGGACTTGCTTGCCATTCCAGAGCTTCTTTTGAATTCTAGTCCTGAGGGGTTGTAGATAAACTTGGCTGTAGCATGTTCTCTGTCCATTTCAAGTAAAAGCTCAAGTTGTTGGTCTTTAGCATTTTGGTTATCTGCACACACCTGTAGAAGTAGCCCCTGGGCTCCTGCATTGGGGTGGCCATGGCCCCCTGCCTGTCTGTTGTCATAGGCAGAATCAGGCCTGGAATACTGCTTCCGGATTTTGAATCAGACAACAGGATGTTCATATTTCCCAAAGAATCAGGGCCTGAGTTTCCTAGGAGCCAAGCCGATAACCAAGCCGAAAGATTGATATTTAAAGGGGCAAAAAGCTCCCAGGAATATTTCAAGCTGATTTTCAAGGTATGCAGTATCCATATTTTAATTTTGGATTGTCCCCAGATATACTTAAAGAATCGATGAGAATAAGTGGGATAGATAGGTCTTGTTAGATCTAGTTCAAGTTTTTCTGTTTTACCTCATCTAGCCTTATTAGAATGGATTCTCTTTCTTCTTTTTTTCCCCATCTGATGCTCAGGATTTATAAATATCAGATCCCCCTTTGCCATCATTGGCCTGGCATCAGCTAACCTTTCTCTCTCAGTTTTCCTTCTATGGTATTTGAGCCACCACTTGGGAGAAATCAAATATAAACTGACCTATTTTACAGATAGGCTGAGAAATTTGTATGATTTTTTTTTTAATGCACATCTGTTTAAGATATCCACAAATAGAAGCCATTGGAATACTCACATGTGGCTCCTAAAATTGTGAGAAGGGCCAGGTGAGGTTGGAGGGTACATGTTCAGGAGCCCCAGGAGGAGCCTGGCTGATGTGGCTGTGGGCCAGGGGCTGTCGGATGTACCACCTATGATGAAGACCAATGTGCATGAGAGCTGGGAGGCACCCTGACTTCAGTCCAATGCCAGTGCCACCACTTGGTAGCTGTGTGACTTTGAAAAATCACTTAGAGTTTCTGAATGGTGCCCTTAGCTATGGAATGGGGATAATACCCACCTCATGAGATTGCTGTACACTTTCTGTTTTTTTTTTTTTTTTTTTTTTTTTTTTACCACAAGCCACAGTAAGAAATGCAGTATGTATCACAACCCAACCCACAGAAATATATACTCACACTTACGAAACTGAACCAAACCTTTCATGAAACAATTTTTACTTATGTGCTAAAAGTAGCTCCTGATATTTTCTATTCTATTCTATTTTTCTTTGAACATGGTGATTATAATCCACCAAATTGATTTCAGGACCAAATAATAGGTTGCAATGCAGAATTTGACAAACACTATAGGCAATTAATATATCTCCATTCCCTTAATACTTCGAAGGACCAGAATCTTTGTTAATTAGGGTACAATAAGCCATGCTACAGAAACAGCCTGACAGAGCTGGAGCATAACACTGTGGAAGTTTATTTCTTGCTTTTATAAAGTTTGGTGGGGGGGTTGGGCAGGCTTTCAAGGCAGGTCTCCTCTGTCTGGATCCAAGTGGGTTCCATCTTATCACTTTGTCATCTTCATATCTGGCCTCCCCACTTGCCACCAAAACGAAAAAGAGAGACGGCATGTCTTCTGGATGCCTTTAAGGACTGGATCTGAAAGTTGTATTATTACTACTACCACCATTCTAATGGACAGAGCTCACTCAGGTACATGGTCCCAACCCAGTCGCCGGGGAGGCTGGAACACGCAGTCTTCCTGTGTGTGCAGAGGAAGGAGACAGTAAGGAGATTCAGTGAATGATATATACCGTGTAAGGTAGTGTTTAGACAGAACCCAGGGTGGGTCTTTGATATACTGAGGGTCAGCAATCGAGTAAGATGTAGGATTAGTCCAATTTGGGGTAATGTTGGCTAGCTGCAAAGAAACAGCCTGAATTAATGACTTCAGGGGGCTTCTTTGTGTTTTTTTTAATGTCATCCTCATGATTCTAAAGTTTCACAGAACTCACTTGTGGGTGTAGATAGTTTTCTGCAACTAATGTGAATTTACCTGTTGCTTGCTCTTAGGGGCTCAATGGTGGCATTCTCATGGACAGTGGAGTAGGAATCAAAGCTCTGTTTCCGGTTGGTGAGACCAGATGGTGCCTATTGCTCACTGGTAATTATAGCGAGCATTTATATTGAGTGCTTACTGTGTACTTCCAGGCATTGAGCTAAGCATTTCACAAGCTTCTTCTCAATTCATCATCATCACAGACTTATTAGGCAGAATCTTAGACATTTTAGTCCCCTTTTAAGATCATTTGTTCTGATAAGTTTACTTCACCAGTGAAGAAAAGCTCAAGTTCAGAGCTGTTATTTCCCCAGGGTTGCACAGCAACCTAGTTACACATTAGTGGTTATACTAGGATCAAAAGCCCAGATTTCTTGATCCCTACAACAAGGACATGAGGGCAATGTGAGGCACATTTTAGTGGTCATAGCAAAGTGTTAACTGAACCTTCAGTTTAGGATCTTCAGTTTTTCCCTGGGATAGACACCAGGAATTCTAATTAGTGCTGGAATAGAATGCCCCAAACTGCAGATACTATTAAACTTCTAGTTTTCATTTGAACTGGTCATTTTAGGCAGAAGTAACCAAAGTTTTCTCAAAAGCCAACTCGGGTATGGGCCTGATAATTTAAACTGTTATCAACTTCAGGTAAAAATATACATCTAGATTGTAGTTAAAGATCTTTATCTGTGGTTTTTATTTGTTTTCACATAAATCTGCATGCTGTCCCCTATTACTCAGCAGTCCTTAGTTGCTACCAGTACTGAAGAGAAAAATTGGAATTTGCCAAAAGAATGCAAATGTGCTTCTGATAATGACAGGCTAGAGGGAGGGAGTTGGTTTAAGCCACAGCCTGAAGGATGTAAGTTGTTCTTAAGGAAAGACTTGCTAATGAGGAAGCAGCTAAACTGTCCTAGAGGTGACTGAGGAGGGTTCTACTTCATCTCTCGTTTGGAGGTCTTTAAAGGTGCTTCTTCAGATTGGCTCTAGCCAGAGGTGCCGACCTGTGACTTCCTGGGTTTTCTCCCCTAGGCAGAGGGATTCTATGATTTCATGAAGTTACCTTCTGCTACTCAGTGTCCTTATGTAGTTACAGAAAGTAACAACCTGTGTTGTGTGTGTACCTGCACATACGTGGTTTGCACATGTGTGGCCCATGTCCAAGTATTCTCTAGAATGCCTCCTGAGGAGGGCCAGAGGGCATGGATGTTTGTTTATTTATATGAGAGAAAGAGAGAGAGAGAAAGAGAGAGGGAGGGAGGGAGAGAGGGAGGAGAGAATCCTAAGCAGGCTCTGCACTGTCAGAGTGCAGAGCCTGATGCGGAACTCGAACTCATGAACTGTGAGACCATGTCCTGATCCACAACCAAAAGTCAGTTGCTCAGTTGACTGAGCCACCCAGGTGCCCCCATAGGGCATGGATGTTTAGAAAGAGGTGTTCCTAGCCTGGCCTGGTTGGAATTTGTACTCTTACTGTCTTGGCATAGATTAGCAAAATGTAACAGGTGACATTCTTTTTCTGTTTGACACCCCCCCTCCCTTTTATATTTCAGGATCAGGAAAAGGGCAAAAATTTGAGACTAGTCAGGTAGATGCTTCCAGCATCTTCCTCCACCTCTGCCTCTGCAGATGTGTAGGCCCCATCCAGCTCGCAATTTATCATGTGTCCTGAAAGGGGTGCAGGGAAGAGGTGCTGTGTCTTATGGCTTTGCTATTAGCCAGTGTGTGAAGGGATGCACTGCTTGGGGGGCACCGAGCCTCCCGGGGCCTGCTCCAAGGTGTGCACTCAGCTGGGGAGAGCATATCTGTGCTCTGCATGTACTGATAATTTTATACTGGAAACCAAGCTTTTCTGCCTCAACACAGACTCCTGATATTCTTGCATAATGTGTTTGACATTTCTGAGACAGTGCAGTCTGGGAGAATGAGCACTGAATAGGGAATCAGGAGTGCCAGTTTTTTGTCCTGATTTGGCTGTTGACCTGCTCCTTCTCCCTAGGCAGGTCACCTAACCTCTCTGTGCCTCATTACCCTCCTTTCCCCACCTGGAAAATAAAGACCATTTCCTCTACCTGCTCTAACTCAGAGACCTCAGGGGCATCCAGGCAATTTACTTGGGGAAGGTGTCCTCTCCACTCATGATGGGTGTTTTTGTCTTTGTTGTGATTATAGTTATTCATTTTTTATTGGCTCAGTAGAAACCATGTGAACCTAGTATCGGAGGACAAACCGTATCTTACGGTGATCCACTATTGAGATGTGATCTTTCAGGGCTATGATATAATTTCCAAGTGCTGCCTTCTGAATGCAAGCCAGCATTTTGTCCTAACTCTCGAGACCTAGTTATATGGGTCCCCATTCTGAGATTTGTCACCATCCTTCTTTCACTTTTTCGTTGGACAAGGTAGGTTCCTTTTTGTTTTTGTTTTTTTACATTCTGAAGATTTATGAGCTCCCTTCCTCTGTCCCAATCCTACTCTTTAAAAAATTCTTTTTGTATGTCCTGGGTGGAAGAAAGTCTCCTGAGGCTTATCACCTGCAGATGGTGCTTCTGAAAAGGAAACTGTTTCAGAAAGTTCCAAGCACTGAAAATGGGTGTGTAATGAACCCTGTTTTGCATCTTTAATTATAGCATTTGCCACCGTGCATGCTGTAATCATGTGCTTTCTCTAGAGCCAAAGCAATGTGCAATTCCAGGTCCATTCATTAGCAAACCGGCAAATCAATCACAGGTCTTGTCAAAAACACCACTGCAGTGTGGGGGTCCCTTTGCATAGACCATGGGATCACATCTACAATGGACCTCTTCTCCCCAAGGGGTTCAGAGGGCTTCTTAACAAATGACTTGCTCAAATGTGCAGGTTTTCTGATGTCTGTTTGTCTGTCTCTGTTGCTTCCTCTCTCCCTCCCTACTTCCATGTCATATAGTGACTGCTGGTTCCTTGGAAAACATGACTTGCCTCTGGCATTTGACAAGTGACGGATGCAAGAGGCAGATGTAGGGGACGGAGATGGAGATTTATATGATCCCAGGAGAGTGCCCAGAAGGCCTCTTGGCTTACAAATTCAGGTTTCACAAAGTATAAAATTCCTCCACCAGGGGTAGACTCTTGGGTTAAGCACTGCTCTTGGGGGAGAGGGGGCTTCACATTTAAATAGCAGATACTTGCAAGAGGTAAACCAGAGCCCCTACAACTGTAAACTGTGTTTGTAGCGATGCGCTTTCCCTGGCCTGAGGGTCCTAGAGCAGAAGAGTGAGGACCTGCCGGGTGTCAGCGTGGAGACTGCAGCTTTGCTGTGGGAGAAACGCCGGAAGGGGCTGGACGGTGTTGAGGATCACCCTGGTTTCCTTCTTGGTCCTGTTGGAGCCTAGCCTTGGTAAGCAGAGATTGGGGCTGAGGTGATGAGAAGGATTAAGGAGGTGATAAAATCAGGCCAACAGTGTTTGGAGTTCAGATGTCACAACTTCTGAATGATTTGCCAATGTCACATGAAGGTCTGGGCTTCTCTTAGGAAAGATCTTGAGTTTCTCTGTGAAACACCTAAAGTTTCTCCAACATATCTATTACTAGTGGTAATAATAGTTATTATTAACATATTAGTGCCATATATATGGCACATATATATATATGTATAATATATAAAACATAATATCATACAGTGTTTACTGTTTGTTGTCTCCTTCCCCTCAAGAGAATGTAAGTCCCTGAGGACAGCTTCTTTGTGTTCATTGTTGTATTCAGGTACTGAGAACACTGCCTGGCACACAGCGTAGTTGGTGCTCAATAAGTATTTGTTGGATAAGTTAGCATGTTTATTCTTCTCCTTGGTGTACGAGAATGCACTCTGTACCATTCTGGCGTCTACATACTACTCACTGCTGCCCCAGGAATCCTTTGACTTGGGAGCTTGGTGCCATCTTTCTTCTCTAGGGCCCTCTCAGCACTGGGACAATTGCAAACATTCGATTTCCACCCCTTTTCTTCAAGTGAGAAAGCTGTAAACAGTGATATGGCAGTCTCCACGATGCTTTTCTGCACGATGCCAGTGACGGTTTATTGCAAAGGGCAAGGCCTGGGATTGAATGTAAACAAACACAGCCCACGAGTTTAAAATAGACCATTGAGCAGCTCACAAAATAGGCCCCTTGTTTTTAAAAGAGCAGTGGACGCTCTCAAGAAATAATAAGAAATAATAAGTTTGGAAGCTGGATGGAAAGCTCTGATGCTTTCTGGCTGCGTTTGTCCTCCGAACTTTCTTTGCGCTTGGCACGCCTGTGATACAGCCTCTGCCAGCCACGGCCCAGGAGCTGCAGGCGATGGAAAGTTTATCTTGCTGCTAAAGGGAAATGGAAATGTCTTTGAAAAAGCTGCACCATGCTTGTTGTGCTAAGATCCGAGACACACAGACGTCCTTTGCAGAGGGAGTCCACTGTTCATCCCAAGAGGAGTGTGAGACTTGAGGGTTGACAAAATCAGGTTCTGGAACATGTTTGACCTCAAGACATTTTCTCAACGTCACCAAACCCATGCTTCCGCAACTGCAGAAGTGGACCATTACTACCTACTTTATAGACTTGTTTGAAATGAGGTGATGTGAACGTCAATTCCGTGGGTTTGGGGCTGCCTTTGATGTATTCATTTCTCCACGCCCAGTGCCTCACACCGTGCCTGGCATCTGATAGGTGACAGCAGCACTCACCCCTTCTACAAAGGAGCAGTAGAGGACAGCAGAGATCCTTTGTCAGCAGTTTGGAGGCATAAATAGCATTCTTTTCCCTTCCTTCCCTCCAGAATCTTTGTTCTTTTAGAAACAAATGTAAACATACACCCACAAATAATATATTAGTACATTCTCATTGTAAAACATTTTAACAAGTAAGAAATATATCCCACTTCTTCCCAAAATAAGTACCGTGGAAGTGTTTCTTTCCAGAGACTATGTATCCTTATCCCCTCTCTTTCTCTGTCTGTCTGTATCTCTCTATCATGTTTTTCTATAGCTAAAGGCCTGTCTTCCTCTTTGCCTATTTGTGATGGTTAATTTTATGTGTCAACTGGGGCGAAAATGCGTAGATCTTTAGTGAAACATTATTCTGGATGTTCTGTGAAGGTGGTTTTAGATGAGATTAACATTTAAATTGGTGGGCATCCATGATATGGGCAGGTCTCATCCAGTCAGGTTGATGGCCTTGAACAAAGACTGCCTTTGGATTCCAACTGCAACTCTTCCCTGGGTCTCTAGCCTGCCAACCTACCTGGCAGATTTTGGACTTACCAGGCCTTCACAATCATGTGAGCCAATTCAGTAGTAGAACTAATAAATCGCTCTGTCTATATGTACATCCTGTTGGTTCTGTTGCTCTAGGGGACCCTAAAACCCGATCTCTCTCTATCTTACCCTATCCTGTCCTAGCCTGCCCTTTTTTCCTTCCATCTGTCCATCCATCCATAGCAGGATAATTTATTGAGATTAATTTGTATTCCATTCTTAGTCTATTTTCTTCTCCCATTCTAAGAAGGCAGCCAGCTTGGTATTATAAAGTCAAAACAGAAATTGTCTGCCCCCAGCTTCCCTTTCTGACAGCTTTAGCAACTTGGGTGTAGGGGCATGGTAGGACTGGAAAAGTGGCAGAGACTCTGAGATGGGGAGATAGGGAGATGCCCCAAGACCAGGGGCAAGTTCTTTGGGATGGGGCCTTGTGCATACGTTTACCTTTTCCATAGGCAAGGACAGGGCCTATGGGAGGGCCTAAGTTGTTTCTTGTGCCCAAGGAGGCACTTCAGTCACCAGACTTCTACAAAGATTCCCATGCCCCAAAGTGATAGAATGACTCCTTTCTTTTAGATAATGTAATAACCAGGGTAAACCAAAGGCTGGAAGGGCCACATGGACATTTTTCTTTTGTGTGACCCTGGAACCTTGGTATAACATGAGGGTAGGGAGTGGGGGGATACAGGTCAGAATAATGACTGGTACCATATATAGTTCTTCAACTATAATAATGTTTATGTAAACATGTATATGTACTGAATGGTTCTTAAAAACTTTTTTTTTAATGTTTATTTTTGAGAGAGAGAGAGAGAGCGAGCAAGCGTGAGCAGGGAAGGGGCAGAGATAGGGAGAGACGGAGACAGAGAATCTGAAGCAAGCTCCAGGCTCTGAGCTGTCAGCACAGAGCCCGATGCGGGGCTCAAACTCAAGAACTGTGAGATCATGACCTAAGCTGAAGTGAGATGGTTAACTGACTGAGCCACCCAGGCGCCCTTGTACTGAATGGTTTTAAGTGTTCCAAGTGTTTCTTTTTTCCTTCCTTTCTTCCTTTTTCCTTTCCTTTCCTTCCCTTCCTTTCTTCTTTCCTTTCCCTCCCTCTTTTCTTTCTTCTTTCTTTTTTCTTTCTTTCTTTCTTTCTTTCTTTCTTTCTTTCTTTCTTTCTTTCTCTCTTTCTGAGTGTTCAAAGTGGGACTTGTATTTTTCATTTACTACATCTTGGATAACTTTCCATAACTCTCTCATTCTTTTAAATATTCTGTAAAATATTCCATATTACTGATGTACCTTAATTCATATAAACGATTTCCTATTGATAAAGATTCAAATTGTTTCCATTTTAATTGTAAACAACACTCTAGTGAACATCCTTTAACGCTGGGTAATTATTACCAATTGCCTGGAAAAGCTAACATCCACTCTTTCCAAAATTCTGTTCTACCTTCACATGTTTATGAACCCAGTTCTATGACAGGCTCAGTGGGAATCCAGAGCAGACAGAAGAAACTGTTCTCCCCACTGGAGCCTGTGATCTTATGAAAAAAGTGAAACCTGAAAAACAAGTGACTTTTTTCTGTGGCCACACAACACCATGGGCTAAAAAGTCAGAACTGGCAAGTCCAGGACTGGGGTGTCGTAGGAGATTGAGACTGTTTCCAGGTGGGACAGAACCTTCCCTGATGAATTCTCCACCTTCTGTGACACTTCCTGTGAGCACTTGAATGTGTGGCAAATCAGGCTTCTCTCTATAGTTATTAAAGCTGTTTACCTTACTTTATTTCCCTTTGGAGTTGTTACCTTGTTTTAAAGAATAAACTTGACAGAGCTAAAGTCCTATGCTTTCTTGCCCTGACAAGTTTGTGTGTATCATTGCTGTGCATACTTCTGTACTTTTAACATATATACATATTTCCATCAATAATATAAACTATTGTTTAAATGTTTTAAAATTCTACAGATCTTTTCAGCAAGATGTAAACACACCTGGCCAGAGACTTAGTCTTTCTTTGTGAACCTGCCAGCCTTACATGGGTAGTTAGTGTGATATTCCCGCTTGACCAGATTCGAGAAAGTGGAGCCTAGGAGGCCTCTTCACCTTCCTTCTTCACACTCATCCCACCCCTCCCTCCTGGTGTCCCTCTCCTCAGATCCCTCCACCAGGGGCCTGACATTTATTTCTGAAGGCTTTTGAAAGACTTTGGGCCAAGACCTTAGCTCATAAAAACTTAAAGATCTGTTCTCCAAGGAACCTTTTTATGGGGAAACACCTGAGAGGGAACATTTAAAAGCTAAGGAGGAAATGTGTCTCTAGTAAGTGAATTGTGAGAGTGGACAGGGACCTTTTGGGCTCCTCTTTGGAGTGCTCCAGAGGTGTGAGTACATGAAGGGATGCAGCCCTCTTTATCTCCTTGGCTAATGTTGGTAACTAGCTATGGAGAGGAACATGCCCCTCATAATGGCTGTCCCAGATCAGGAACAGGGCTCTCCCTGGTAGGGCTATTTAGAAAACTCCATTTTTGGTCACTGATGATAAAATGAGGTAAACAAGTATTGTCTCCCTTTTTAGATAGCCTTGTCTGGCCAGGGTGGACAAGCGAAAACTGGGAGGATGAAATACCTCAGCCCTCTAACTCTAAAAGGTGACAGGACCAAGTTCCTCTGGCCCCAGGTGAAGGTGCTCATTCCTTCCAGGGCACAGAGGATAAAGTAGCAGGGCTTTTTCTTTCCTTCCCTGCTTTCCTCCCTTCCTTCCTCATTCTTTCATTCCTTCTTTCCAAATATCTAGGAAATGTGACTCTTCTTGTTTCAGATACTTGTACTTTAGTATGATTTGATTTAATCTGTTTGTTTTTTTTTTTAAGCTGAAGGAATGCTAGTGTTGGCTGGGTCTTTTTGTGTTGGAAAGGGAAGTAACAAAGAAAAGAGGTATGAAAAGTTCCTTTTGATATAAGAACAATTTGTCATATGATTCTGCACCCCAAATACCCAGTCTCAAAGAGGCTATTTTTGCATCAGCCTTGTCACCCAAGACTCCATTCTTTCTCTTTTCTTCCCTTCCTTCCTCCTCCGACACTTCTGCATGTGTGTCTGAATATAGTAAAGTTGCTTTGAGCTTTTTTTTTTTTTTTTTTTTTCAATTATTCAACAGCTTTCAAGTGGAGAAAAATTTGGGTCTTTTAATTTCATTTTTGGCTTTTTTTTTTTTTTTTTTTGCATGTGTGTGTCTCCTTTCTGTTTGCTAAACAGTAATTGCGGATCTTCCTGGCCACCTTTAATACTCCCAGCTAATTATCCTGAAATAAATCTCTTTCAAGCCCGCATGCCAGCAGTTCTGGGATCCGAGCGGCTCTTTCAGCTCCCGGCTGCCTGTCACTCAAATGGGCCTCAGCTGCAACTCCGAATGATGAGTATTAACCTCCCGCTGGGAAGATTCGCCCAATCTCCCCACTTCCAACAGCAGCTCCCAGGGCCGCACCACGCTCCTACCTGTTAGCCTAAGCTGGGATTTTCTTTTGCTAACGCTGTGATTTTGAAAAGTGGAAGAGGATTCCTGGGAGAAGGACACTCAGTTAACCTTCTCCTAATTGCCATTCAAGATGGAAAAGGGAGAGAAAGATGGTGGCTGTCCCAGGAGGGCAACTGGGCCACAGAGTGGCCTGCGGCCTTGCCAGGAAGCACACTGGTCTGTTTGTTGGTGAGTGTGCATGAGTGTGTTTTGGCCCAGGGCTCTATGTTCATAGACTCCTACCTGAGGGTGGTTGATGGCTGGGATCTGGGGACAGGCCTTGATTTGGACTTAACTGTCTTCTCTGATGTCCTCCCTCCTTCTCAAATGTTCCTCACTGTTGTACTCTGGTAGTTCACTGGGTTCTCCTTTCTCCAATCTCGGCGATTCCCTTCCAGATTTTCTTTTGCCTTGTACAGCAAGATTCATTTTTTTTTTCTTTGTGTGCGTGTGTGTGTGCGCGTGCACGTGCGTGCATGTGTGTGTTTTGCTAACATCTAGCTTGTTTATTTGCTTAGAAATTTGTGGCTGGTCCCATTTGCCTCTCCTCAGTGATGCAGTGCTCTCCTCTCATTTCTCTTCTGATCCCATAGGCTTCCCAGCTTCCATACCAGATCATTCTAGTGAGAGAAAGGGATGGTTACTTGGGCAGGCCCCATAGCACAGTGGCAAATGGCACAGGCTTGGAAATGACAGTACCCAGTGCCTGGCAAAGAGTAATCGTCTAGTTAAATGAGTGGATGAATACATCATAATGATGTAACATAACATATCTTGTCCCCACATATCAAGATACCTTCCTCTTAGATTGACTTCTTTGAAACCTTTTCTTCTTGTGGAAGACTGTTTACCGAAAGTTAATTCCCCTCCTTGTGAGGAAAATTCCACTGCCTGGACACTGGCATCCACAGTCACAAGACCTGATTTAGTCAATAAATGTTAACTAAAGCCAGTGTGTGTCACTTCAGGGTGGAAGCTGGGGTAACTTAGTATTCTCTCTTTTTTTTTTTCTGTCACATCTCTGGCAAAGTTTCAGATAGTGACTGTTCCATGAGCTTAGATATTGGGGTGAGAGCCCCCAGTTGATGTGCTATTGGAGTATGGTGTGAACAAGAAATAAACCTTTGTAGTTTTATGACACTGAAGTTTTGGGTTTTTAAGTGACTGTACCATAATCTGACTATCCTGACTGGTGCACAAATACACAGATATACTCATCTGTATTCATATGTGGTTTCTTATCCTCAGACTTTAAATGTACAATTTCTACCTGCCTCTGAATAAAGATCTTTTTCTACTTAGCTGGCCTCTTATTCTTCTCAGTAGTGCAAACCAGATATCAGAAACCCAAATCTTGGCCAAAGAGAGAGAGAAATGTGTTTGTTTAGATACTTGAACTAGGTAGGTAAGTCTTACATCATCACTGGATCTCTAGTAATTTATGTGGAACACCAAATAACTCCTATGTCTGTATATCATGTCTCAAGATAACAAAGCAGAGCTGCTACATATAGTTGTGAGGTTGTGCACTGAACAAGTAAGGGGCAGGACATTCTCAAAGACTTCAGCATGAATGGTCATGCAGATACTTTGCTGGGCCCCTTTAACAGAGGATCTGCTTATAAGAAATTTCCAGGAGCCAGGGAGCAACTGTGCACTCCACCATCAATACAGAACCACAGAGTTCATGCTGAATGATGTCTTGATGCTGAACATTGCTGAAATCCTTCAGGAAATTGTAATGGGAGGACCCCTTACAATGTTGTGTCTTTGTCACAACTCAAGCAAAATGAGTGCCTGATACTTCCAGGCTTCCTGCCATTCTCAGTTTGCTCCTTAACCTTCGCTCCAGAGAGGCCCACGGACTTGTGCTGTGTTGTGTCTTGGAGGACAGTGTTTTCTGGTTTTCCTTTTTGTGGTCTGTGCCTTCTGGGCCTGTCCAATAGGGGGGGCTAAGTAGATTTCACCTCACATCCATCCCCTCTGGACTTTTATCCTCTATTCAGTTTCTGCTCTAGATTACTTTTGTCTGCCAAACCCTTGGTCTTGATTGGTCAAGGCTCTGCCCTAAGACATTGTGATGTTTTAATTCCAGTGAGCACTAGTTGGACAGTGAAATGTACAGTTACATGTGGGTCTTAGGTTTTCTTTCTTTCAGAGGGTTCCCTCTTCAATCTCTAGCATGTGGCAGAGAATAAAAACCATTAACTGTCAGAAGAATCCTCTGCAGCTGAATATTTCCTACATCTGTAAATCATCCTCCTACTGCCTGCCATGACAGTTATGCAAGTGACCTTTGGATTTCACAATTAAAAAAAAATTTATGACCTTGTAATCCCCACCATTCATGGGAATGCACCACACTGAGATTGTGAAATCAAAGAATGAGTGAAAAACAATCATCAATGAAAACAATAAGAAAATGATGGTTTGGATTGAAAGATACTGTATTGTAATAGGAAGAGCTCTAATCCCAACTCTACCACTATCTGTGTGACCTTGAGTGGATCACTTAACCTCTCTGGGTCTTAGTTTTCCTATCTGTAAAATATGAAAGGATCCTTTCCAGCTCTAGCATTTTACAGTTCTAGAATATAATGTTTATGAATATTAAATCATAATAATTTCAAAAATGTATGCTAGGTATGGTTATTTCTTAGGTTCCCTGAGAAATTCTTGTTAGTGCTTTTGATAACCTTTTTTTATTGGGCTGATTTTTATCCCTTAAAAAGTTATTCCCAGCAAATTTTTGAAATTAACAAGGATAGCTATCTCCATTTCACATTTGAGACCTATTGAGATTATGTACTTTGTCCAAAATTACATAGGCACTTCAGCGGGGAACGGAACCCAGAAATCCAGAGTCTCATACCATATATTAGACAAGAGAGAATTGTCTCTCCTATGCTATTACTAGAGTGGGAATTACTGAGACATGCTCTACAATAAATCAATGTTAATTGAATGTATTTTATATATTTAGTGGTGAATAAATAGTGGCTATAAATAGGATATAAATAAGAATAAATAAGAATATAAATAAGAATAAATAAGGCTAGTATTCTCTAGCCTTAAAGAAGGTATGGTCTTGTGAGAGTCCATTACATAAGCAGATGTAGGGAGTGCTGTGGTAAAGGTATTTTCAGGACTTCTTTCTCCAGTTAGGATAGAGTAAGGGTGGGGGGGGGGGGGAGGTTAACTCTCACCCAAAAAACTGAAATTGGACAAAATATAGGAGATAATGGCTTTTAAGTCATTAGGCACAAGGTAACCATGGGTGATATCCCTGAAATATGGGTAACAAATGAAATGAGCCCTATGGTCACTCCAGCTTAATGTCTGAAGAAAGTTTCTAAGCCATGGTAACAGAAAGGAAATCCCAGCAGTTTCTCTGAGTTTAGAAGACATGACTACAAGTCTGGAAAGGCAAAGTGTAGAGCACACAGGGCAGACTAGTGGAGTGAAGAGACCTCTATAGAGATCTGTAGAGGATCCCATCAAATTGCCAGTTGCTGAGTACCTGAGTGGCTCGATTGGTTGATCTCTGCTCAGGTCTCCACTCTTGATCTTCGCTCAGGTCGTGATCTCATGGTTCATGAGTTTGAGCCCTGCATTGGGCTCAGTGCTGACAGTGAGGAGCCTGCTTGGGATTCTCTCTCCCTTTCTCTCTCTGCCCCTTCCCTGCTTGTGTGCACTCTTTATCTCTCTCTCAAAATAAATAAACATTAAAAAAATCCTCAGTTGAGTGGTACTAATCAGTACATGCAGGTGAGGAAACTAGTCAAGGCTAGAGAAGGAATCACCTACAAGGATTAGAGGGAACATATCTTTGCAGATCATACAGTGGCAGGAATAGTTCCTGTTTCCATCATTCAGAATAGAAAACCTCATAATCCACAGGACATTGAGTAGAGTATTCAGAAGAGTTTTGTCTTGGTAGTGGAAAACATTAGCCAAAGATTAAATGTTGATCCCATCCAATGAAACATCCAAAAAAAAAAAAAAAAAAAAAAAAAAAAGACCTAAAGAATCAAACTGTTTCCAAGCAACTTAACTGTGAGACAGAAAAAACAAAAAAACAAAAACTCAAATCATTTAGAGAAATACAAAAATATCCGGTACTCAACAAAGTAAAGTGTATAGTGCCTAGCAATCTGATAAAAAACAAAACAAAGCTCAATAAGGCATGCAAAGAAGCAGGAAAATATGACCCACGATGAAGAGAAAACTCTGTTAATAGAAACCAACTAAGAAATTAAAAAACGATAGAATTTATAGACATGGACACTAAAACAGTTATAACTGCTTTAAGTTTGTAAATTCAAGAAACCAGCACCAGAGAAGAAAACATCAATGAACCTAAAGATGTAGCAATAGAAACTATTGATAATAAAACATAGGAAAACAAGCTGAAAAAAAAATAGAAAACAAAAAACACCACACTGATTTGTGGGACAACTCTATGTGGTCTAATATATGTGTCAGTGGACTCCTTAAAAGGGAAGAGAGAGAAGCAAGAAAAAAAAAAAATCTGAAAAAATGGGTAAAATTTTCCATTAGAAATGAGAAGCTTTGTGGGAAATGGATGTATAAGGTTGTAAGGTATGTATATATGAAGTATCATTATCACTCAAAGGTTGTGATAAAGATAAATATGGTAAACTCTAAAATATTAAAATAACATAGTTACAGCTACTAAACCAAAAAGCAAATGAAATGCAACAAAAATACTCAGTTAATCCAAAATGATGTAAGAAAGAAGTAAAAGGGAAAAGGTAGGACAGATAGAAAACCAACAGCAATGTGAGAGGTTAAAATCCAACCATATCATTAATCACAGTAAATGTAAATGGTCCAAAAATCTCAATCAAAAGCCCTAAATTGTTGATAAAAAAAAAAAAAAAAACAAAAACAACCAACTCTAGATCATCCATAAAAAATCCATTTTAAGTCCAAGACACAAAGTATGGAATGTATTATATAAACCAACACTAATAAAGAAAAAAGCAGGAGCAAGTATTTTAATACCAGAGAAAATAAATTTCTGAACAAAGAATATTACCTTGAATAAAGAGTGTCATTTCATAGAGACAAAAGTGCCAGTTTTCCAATGGGTTAGTATAATCCTAAAGATATAAGAACTGAGAAAAGAGTAAGAAGAAATAGATTACACAATTATAATCAGAAATTTCAATATCTCCCAGTACTTGGTGGAATAAGAGGATAGAAAATCAGTAAGGATGTGGGAGACTTGGACAACACTATAAACCAACTTGTTCTAATTGACTTTTATAGTTCACACTACACAACAACAGCAGAATACACATTCTTTTCAAGTTTACGCAGAGTATTTTTTTTTTTTTTTTTTACTAAGACCATATTCTGGTTCATAAATAGGATCCAAATCCAAGTATGTTCTCTGATCAGGAGGGAAGTAAATTAGAGCTAAATATAAAAGATATTTTGGAACCCCAAGATATTTGAAAATTATATAGCACACTTAAAAATGCTTATGGGGCAGGGAGCGTGGGTGGCTCAGTTGGTTGCCTCTTTGTATTTATGTATGTATCTATTAATTTAGAGAGTGCATGCCCATATGCAAACATAGGTGGAGGGGCAGAGGAGAGAGGGAGAGAGGGAGAGAGGGAGGAGAGAGGAGAGGGAGAGAAAAAATCCCAAGCAGGCTCTGTCAGTGCAGCACCCGACACAGGGCTCAATCTCACCACCGTGAGATCATGACTTGAGCTGAAATTAAGAGTCGTACACTTAACCAACTGAGCCACCCAGGCACCCCCATCTGACTCTTGATTTTGGCTCAGGTCATGATCTCATGGTTTGTGAGTTGGAGCTCTGAGTTGTGCTCAACGCTGACAGTGCAGAGCCTGCTTAGGATTCTCTCTGCCTCTCCCCCTGCTCTCATGCATGTGTGTTCTCTCTCTCTCAAAATAAATAAACATAAAAAAATGCCCATGGGTCAAAAAAGTAATCAAGAAATAAATTATAAAGTGTTTTTAATTGAACAGAAATGAAAAAAAATCAAAATTTGTGAAAAGCAGCTAACATAGTTTTAAAGGGAAATTTATAGCACTAAATGTGTATTAGAAAAGGCTGCAAGCTAATGACCTCAACTTCCACTTTGAGAAATTAAGATGAGAAAGATACTCAAAAGGAATATTAGGAAGAAGATAGTATTAGACATCACAGTGGAAATCAACAGAAAAATAATAGAGATTAATCAGAAAAACTCAAACCTAATTCTTTGAGAAGATCAGTAAAACTGATACATCTCTAGAAAGACTCATTAGGAAAAAAAAAGAGAAGACACAAATTACTAATATCACGAATGAGAGTGGTAATATCACTATCGATTTTACAGATATTTAAAGGACAATAAAGGAGAATTTTATGCCAGTATTTTTCTGCAACTTAAATAGAAAATATACAAACTACCAATGCCCATTCAAGAAGAAATAGGTAACCTTAACAATTCTACATAAAAGATATTGAATCTATAGTTCAAAACCCTTCTACACAGAAGGCTCTAGGGCCAGAGGGTTTCATGAAGAAATTCTACCGAACATTTAAGAAAGAAAGAAAAAAAAAAGAATTCTACACAAACTTTTCCAGTAAATTGAAGAGGATAAAATATTTTTCGACTCAGTCTGTAAGACAGCATGAGTGATACCACAACCAGACAGACATTACAGTCTGTGTGGATCAGTAGTCCTCACGACCATAGATACAATATTCTTAACAAAGCTTTATCAATCAAATTCACTAATATATAAAAGAATAATAATACATCACAAACAAGTGGTGTTTATCTCAAGAATTCAATGTTGATTTAACTTTTGAAAGGGAAACAAGTGAAATCACCAATTCAACAATACAGATTAAAACTATTTTAAATGTCATCTCAATAGATGCAAAGCAAAAACCCAAAACATTTTGGGAAAATTCAACTTCATTTCTGATATAAGCACCCAGTAAACAAAGAACAGAAGTAAAATTCCTAACAATAATGGATATCTTTGAAAAATGCATAGCTTACGCCAGATGTAATGGTAACATTGAATACTTTTTTCCAGTGCTTTTCTTGAGTCTTGTTTGGAAGGCTCAAGAACCAGACGAGGATGTCCATTTTTCGATGCATTTTACTGGAGGGTCTAGGCAGTATGATATAGCAAAAAAGAAAGGGGGAATAAAAAGACCCCCAGATAAGAAAGGAACAAGTCAAATTATATTTGTGCATGGCATAATTACCTGTGTTGAAAACCTTGTGAAATCTACAAAAAACTGCTAGACTTAGTAAGTGAATTTAACAGTTTTGGGGTAAAAGAACAATATACATAATTCAATTGCATTTTTATATGCTAGCAACAAACAATTAGAAATTGAAATAAAAAATATGCTTTATAATAGCATTAAAATATGAAATATTATGGACAAATATGAAGGTTGCATGAGATCTATACTCTAAAAAATTACAAAACAATGCTAAGAGAAATTAAGGAGTATGTAAATAATTGGAGAGGTATACTGTGCTTATGGATGGATTGAAAGATTTAATATTATTAAGGTTCTGTCCAATCAAAATTGCAACAGACTTTTATTTTCTTTGTAGAAATTGGCAAGCTGATTCCAAAGTTCACATGGAAATGAAAGGACTTAGAATACTTACTCAAAACAACATTGAAAAAGGACAGTGTTGGAGGATTTACTATAAAGCTATAATAATCATGACTGTGGTATTACCATAAAGATAAACAAGTCAGTGGAACAGAATAGAGTTGAGAAACAGACACATATATATGTCAATGATTTTTGACAAAGGTTCAAAGACCGTGCAGTGGTGAGAGAATTTTTTCAATAAATGGCACTGGAGCAATTGTGTATCCATATAAAAGAAGCAGAAAAAGAACTTCAGCTCTCACTTCATGCCATATAAAAAATTAAATGGATCATAGACCTAAAATAAAATCTAAAATGAAGGCCTAGAAGAAAACATAGGAGGACATCTTTACCTAGGGTTAGATCTGCATCAAAAGCATGATTCATAGGGGGAAAAAAACAAACAAACTGGACTTAATCACATTAAGAAAGTCTGCTTTTCAAAAGTCACTATTAAAATAATAAAAAGACAAGATATAGACAGGGAGGAAATATTTGTAAATCACATATTTGATGAAGGATTTGTATCCAGAATATCTAGAAAACTTCAACATTCAATTGTAAGAAAATAACCTTTCTCCCTTGGGTAAAAGGTTTAAATAGACATTATACTAAAGAAGATGTATTGACGACCAGTGCCTCCATGCTTTTTGATCAACATTGTTAGTCAAAAGGAAAATACAGATTAAAACCACAGTGTACTACCATTGTTCATCTGTGAGGATGTCTAAAATAAAAGTTATTGGTCATACCAAGTGTTGGCAGTGTATGTGGCAGCTGGGACTCGCATACACTGCTGGTGGGAATGTTAAATGATAAAAAAGATTTTTGAAAACAGTTTGCAGTTTCTTAAAAAGTTATACATCTACAGATGACCCATTCATTCTACTTCTAGGTGTTTGTCCAAGATGCGTGAGAGCATGTTCCATGTAAAGACTTGTCCAAGAATGTTCATAGCAGCTTTTTTTGAATTGCTTAAAAGGCTAAACAACCCGAGTGTCCATCAACAGTTGAATGGATAAACAAATTGTGGTATATCTATACAATAGGCCATTACTCAGGAATAAAAATAAAAAATATATACCTGCAGCATAGATGAATATTAATTACTCTGAGTGGAAGAAGCCAAATATAAAGAGGACATACTGTATGATTCCACTGTAAAAAAATTTAGAAAATGCAAAGTAATCTATAGTGATAGCAGATCAGTGGTTGCCTGGGAATGGGGTGAAGTGGGGAGGGGCAGGAGAGCGGGATTATTAAGGGGCATGAGGAAACACTAAATTGATTGTGGTGATGGTGTCATGAGTGTGTATCTCAAAATTGATCGTATTGTACACTTTAAACATACAGTTTATTGCATGTTAAATATACCTCAATAAAGCTGTTAGGAAACAGCAAAAATATATTCAAGCAACTTATATTTCTTAACACAATGGATTAAATTGTATACCTGGATCCAAATATCCATACTTCTATAAATTAAAATTGAGACTTATTAAAATAAGAGGGATGTTCAGGGCTCTGGGGTAGCCTAGAAAACTCAACAGCATACTACCAATAGGGTTTTTATTTCTTTAAAAAAATTTTTTTAGAACATTTATTCATTTTTGAGAGAGCCAGAGCATGAGTGGGGGGGGGGGGCAGAGAGAGAGAGGGAGACATGGGATGTGAGGCATGCTCCAGGCTCTGACCTGTCAACATAGAGCCCAGTGCAGGGCTTGAACCCTCAGACTGCCAGATCATGACCTGAGCTGAAGTTGGACACTTAACCTACTGAGCCACCCAGGAGCCCCTTCTTTCTTTTATTTTAATGTTTATTTATTTATTTTGAGAGAGAAAACACTAGTGATGGAGAGGCAGAGAGAGAGAGGGAGAGAGAGAATCCCAAGCTGGCTCTACGCTGTCAGCACCAAGCCTGATGTGGGGCTCAATCCCATGAGCTGTGAGATTACGACCTAAGCTGAAACCAGGAGTTGGGTACTCAATGACTGAGCCACCCATGTGCTCCTTAATAATGTTTTTCTATCCTTACATTATATTATGCAAATAATTAGGCAAGGATGCATTTGCTGTAGAAGATGCCTTCCAAATTCTGAGCCACATTCTGATTTATTAGGTCTGGGTTGCTTGAGACCAGGAATCTGCATTTTTAATAAATCCTTTAGGAGATTCTGAGGCAGATGAGTCATGGGTGGCACTAGAGAAACAGTGGTCAAATTCTTGGCAGCATCAAAATCTCCTGTTTGGAGCTTGGCTTGTGTTTAGTTCTCGTTTACCTGGCTGAACTAGTAGTATCTTCTATTGGGTAAGACCTACCTGCCCACCTTTGGACAGCATCAATGCTCAGAAATATTGTTACAACGTTACATTTGGGGATAACCCCAGTGGCGTAATTATGGCCACAGAACAACCACTTAGTCATGCAGTCCAGGCCCTGCCCTCGGTACAGAACATCCATCCCTCTTAGACCATTTCAGGCAAGTAAAGGCTGGGCTTTGGCAGCCCAGGGGCAGGGAGGTCTTGCTTGCTGCAGGCTCTGGTGCCAATGACTCTTAGCCAGGAAATTCTTTTCTGGGTTTCACAGTTTTCCTCTTGAAAGTGCCCCTCATTGCTGTGACTTTTGCGGTTTAATGGATTAAGTCACCCCTCTACTTAAAACATTCTGGAAGCTTTCCATACCTGTCAGGATAAAACCCAAACTCCTGACCTTGGCCAATAAGCTCTGCATGATCTCCGCCCCGACTGCCCCTTCCACTGCACCTCCACCAAGCACCAGGCAACCTTGCACTTGACTCTAAGTGCTTAAACACACCAAGAAGTCCCTTCCCACCTCTTTCATGCCTTTCCTCTTCCCAAAAGCTTTCTTAGGCCCCTTTGTGTCTGTCTTCTCTCATCCTTTACACCTCATCAAGATGTCACTTCCTCAGGGAGACCTTCTCTGACCAGCCTCTCTGAAGTTGGCTCTCTCCTCTCCCCAGTTATTCTTTGTTCCATCTCTCATCACAAGTTGTAATTATTTTGTTCAACTTTTTAGATTCTCTTCACTAGAATGTTAGCTCTGCTTTGCTCATCGCTATATCAACATTACTGGTTGAATAAATGAATTACTCCTCCAGGATCCCCTAATTTTTATAAATGCTATGTCAGTGGTGTAAATAGAGTTCTTATACCTGAAGGTTTTAGGCTTCAGTGTTTTCACAACTGTTCAGAAAAGCTCTTTGTTTAATGAGTGACAACTCTCCTTGCCCCTCTCCCCCTGGAAAAAAAAACAACCCAAAATCCAAAAAACAACAACAACTTTTGAGTGCAGCAAAACAGAAAAGCATTCAGTGCACGTAGAGGAAAACAGATATACATTTGCTATCAAACTATCTTGCCTGTCATGTTCACCTCGGAGTCAACTCCCATGTGGGGAAATGGTTCAGAAATTGAGTTCAGGATTTAGTTGAGTCCAGTCCTGGCTTTTGGATTCGCTGGTTATTGTTGATAGGCCTGTAGGGAGGACTGGGCTCCTGGTAGTGTGGCTGGGGTGGGGTGTGGCTACATGACCTCTGACTTCTTGGCTTTTCCAGGCAGATGGGAAATGAATGATCTTGATCATATAGTATGGAGACCACCACATTTGAATGAAAGCTCTGAAGCCAGAAAGATAGGTCATAATCATGACTATTCCTCTTTTTATTGCTGAGTTTGATATTTGAAATTAACAAAGCCAGAAGCCTAATGACAGGTGTCACTCTATGGGCCACAAGGTGTGACCCCAGGTGCTAAAGGGCTGAACTTCCTTGAAGGAGATGCATTTGTGGAATCTCTTTGACTCCATACTTTTTCTTTCAAAACATTTTCATTTTACTTCCAGTTATTTTCTCTCCTTTTTACATCTTCCTTTATCTCTCTTCTATTTTATTTTTACCAGATATTTTTACCTTTCATATCCAGGTCACTTTTTAGTTTTTCCTGTCTGTCCTTCTCTTTCTTCTCTATCTCCATGGCTCATCTCCTATCTCTCAAATTTTAATCCCCTTCTTCCTTTCCTTGTCTTCATTTAAGATCATCCAGTGAAGCCAGGGACATTCTTTTCTCATCACTTTGAATCTAACCTTTTCATGACTGGCTATATTAACCCATATATAAATTTAAAATGATATGCTGTTCTGGTCAATTGAGTACTTTTTAAATCGTTGTGATATGTTCCTCTTAATTTCAGCAAATGATTTTTGCCTTGAATTCTACTTTGGTATTAATCTAGTTGTGGCAGCTTCATTTTGGTTAGTATTTGCATAGTGTATTTTTTTTTCCATCTTTTCAACCTTAAATTTTTTTTAAGTTTATTTATTTTGAGAGACACAGAGACAGCATGAGCAGGGGAGGGACAGAGAGAGAGAGAGAGAGGTAGAGAGAGGGAGAATTCCAGTCAGGCTCCACATTGTCAGTACGGAGCCTGACTCAGGTCTTGAACTGATGAAACCATGAGATCATGACCTGAGCTGAAACCAAGAGTCAGAAGCTTAAACAACTGAGCCACCCAGGTGCCCTCTTTTCAACCTTTATGTATGATTATATTCAATGAATGTCACTTGTAGGCAGTATGTATTTTTGGAGTTTTGGGTTGTTAGCTTGTCTTAGAATCTTTCTCTTGCAACTAGAGTATTTTGTCCATCTGTCCTTTAATCTATTTATGGATATATTGGGGTTTAAATCTACATACTTACTATTTTATGTTTGTCTCACCTAGGTATTCTGTGTGTTCTCACCTTCTTTGCTTTCTTTTTGATTTATGATTTAGTATTTCATTTTCTATCTGTATTCATTGTATCATAGTTATATTTTGGTGATAATTATAGTAGATACTTAAAAAATTTACATATACATCTTTCACATAATAAGTATAAAATAGAACTTCCATCACTCAGTAGTTAAAGCAAAGCCCAGAATACTATATATTTTCCCCCTTTGAATTTACATGCTATGATGATAATTTTTAGATATTTTAAGTCTTACAAAACAAAATTATTATTTTATATAGCAGTTATTCATTTAGCTTACCCACATATTTACCCACATATTTTCTGTTGCACTTTATGTCTTCCTGCATCTTTAAGGCTCTGCTGGGGATGGCTTCTTTCTGTGTATAGACATTTCCTTTAGTTCATGTCTGCTGACAAATTCTCTTCAGTTTTATTTGTGTGAAAGATGTCTTGATTTCATTGACAATTTTCAGTGACATTTTGGCTGGGTATAGGAATTTGGAATGGAATGGCTGTTATTTCCTCAGCACTTGTAAGGTATCGTTATAGTATTGTCAGACTTCTGCTGTCTTTCAGTGGAAGTCAGATGTGAGTTCTGTTGTTGCTTCTGACATTTTTCCTGTTTTAATTCAAAGACCTCCTTTTATATTAACCATCAGTTTTTTTTAATAAGTAGGTAAGATTTAAAAATAATTAATTTGATATTTTTCCTGCTTGATATTCATAGTGAGTACTTTTTGAATTGTGCTTTTTTATGTGTTAGAAGATTTGGAAAATGCTCTTATATATTGTTGTTCCTCCATTCTCTCTTCTTCTATGACAACAGTTATACTACTTAGGCCTTTTCTTCATAACAGTCTTGATTTCTTATATGTTCTTTTTCTATTTTCTATCCTTTTATCTTTTGGTGTTTTGTTCTGGACATTCTGTTCTGACTTTATTTTCTAGTTCACTAATTAACTTTTCAGTTGTATTTAATCTGTTGTTAAAACCTTCTATTAATTAAAAAAATTAGTTACTATAACTTTTTTAGTTTTAGTATTGTGTTTTTAGTGTATTTATTTCCTTCTTCTTAGTTTCCAGTTGATTGCCTGGATTTTCCATTTTGAATTTAACTCTTGAATATGTTAAGCATTGTTATTTTAAAGTCTATGACAACTATTATCTGGGACCTACTGTATGCTTGGTTCTTTTTGATTGAGTACCAGGTATTGCATATGAAAAAAAGTAAAGGTAATTTGAGGCTTAGCATAAAGTATCTAACTTTAGACAGGATTTAATATACCTGTTACTAGAAATTAAAGCCCCTTAGAAATCTAGGCTTGCTTTAATCTTTTTGTTTTGTTTTGTTTTGTTTTTTGAGAGAGAGAGTGCACGAGTATGAGCACAAGGGAAGGGAGGAGAGAGAGAATCTCAAGCAGCCTCCATGCCTTGTGTGTGAGTCTGATATGTGGCTCGATCTCATGACCAACTATTAGATCATGACCTGAGCCAAAATCAAGAGTTGGATGCTTAACTGACTAAGCCACCCAGGTACTGTAAGGCTCACCATAATCTGATCAGCAATAAATGTTCAAACTTGTCTCTTAGTTCCTGTGAGAACTGCTTTATTTTTATTATTTACTTATTTAAATGTTTATTTATTAAAATTTTTTTTAATGTTTATTTTTTGAGAGAGAGAGAGAGCACAAGAGTGCATGAGCACAGGAGGGACAGGGAGAGAGGGAGACACAGAATCTGAAGCAGGCTCCAGGCTCTAAGTTGTCAGCACAGAGGCCGACATAGGACTTGAACTCATGAACTCTGAGATCATGACCTTAGCTGAAGTTGGAGGCATAACCAACTGAGCCACCAAGGCACCCCAATGTTTATTTCTTTTTGAGAGAGAGAGAGAGAGTGGGCCTGCACAGGCACACACACAATTTGGGGAGGGGCGGGGGGGGGCAGAAGATCTGAAGCAGTCTCTGCACTGACAGCGGTGAGCCCGATATGGGGCTCGAACTCACAAACCACAAGATCATGAACTGAGCTGAAGTCCAATGCTCAACCGCCTGAGCCACCCAGGTGCCCCCAAAATGGTTTGTTTTTTGATTCAACTTTATTCTTACAATAAGGTTATATCCCTTTCATCTACCAACCCAAAATTCAGGGATTTACTAACCTCTCTGCCTTACTGGATCTTGAGACTGGTTTTTTTGTTTCCTGTTGTAAGACAGATTGTCACAAGGTCTTCAGTTTTACACCTCTCAACCATCTACCTGTACTGGAGTTGGCTGAGCCCCTGGAGTCTGGGGAAAAGTAGCCTCAAATGCCAGACTGACTTTTCTGGGTTTCCTTTTTAATCCTCAAACTAGGTCCTGTAATTCTTTCCTGTCTTGGAACATCTCCAGTGCCAGGTTAATTTTTGTATATTGCCCAGATTTTCGGGTTGTTCTCTGTATGAAGGTTTGTTCAAATTTCCTAGTCTACCAGTACAAGCACGCACAGCTATTATGTTGCTGTGTAATCCTGGACAAAACATTTCCCATCTCTGGACCTCAGTTTTCATACCTATATGATAAAAGGGTTAGACTGGAAGACCTCCACAAATTCGTCTTTCAGCCAATGTCAGCATTATTCTTGATCTGTAGGCTGTATGCATCAGACCTGTGGGTTAGACTGTCCATTTTATAGGGAAGGCCTAGTTCTTTCTACACAGGACTGGCATCCTGCTCCACCTGGCCAAGGTGACTAGTAAGGCTTTAGAATGCTGACAGTGAGCACAACTGTTACTTTTGGGAGATCGAAAACATGTACTATAATGCTAGAATACAGCTAGCTTGAAATAAATACCCTTCTATCCATACTGGTGTGAAATGTAGGCAGGGATGTTTCATTTTTCTCTCAACTCAGAAATAGGAAGGACTCCCCAGGGCTATTTATCACAGCCAGAAGGGAGATAAATAAAGAACAGGGATGTTGTTAATTTACTCAAACCCCAAACTCAAAGTCCCTTTGATGGAGCAGGGGCACTGAGAGAGCCCTGATGTAAGGTTTCTGGTGAACCATCTGGAATGTCTGCCACTCATCTCACTCTACATGAGTGCGTGCGCAAACACACACAGACACACGCACACACACAAACATACACACACACACCCCAAACACGTGTGCCTAATGATGACCATGTTACAAATGGACACATCTGGTGGAAAGAGTTTCCAATATGAATTTCAAAGCACTATCACTTTCATTCTAAAGGACTAATTTCATTACATTTTCCTCTGGTTCTTTATTTTTACTTATTTATTTTTATTTTTATTAAAAACTGTTTGTTTATTTATTTTTGAGAGACAGAGAGTGCAAGCATGAGCAGGGTAGGGGCAGGGAGAGAGGGAGACCAGAATCCCAAGCAGGCTCTGTCCTGTCAGTACAGAGCCCAACATGGGGCTCAAACTCCTGAACCATGAGATCATGCCCTGAGCCAAAATCAAGAGTTAGCTGCTTAACCAACTGAGCCACACAGGCTCCCCCTTTATTTTGTTTGTTTATTTATTTATTTTGAGGGGGGGGTGGAGACAGGCAGAGAAAGAATCCCAAGCAGGCTCTGCAGTGACAGAGCCTGACATGGGGCTCGATCCCATGACCTGAGCTGAAATCAAGGGTCAGACGCTTAACATACTGGGCCACCCCAACACCCCTGGCTCTTTAATTTGAAAAGCACTTATCATTGCTTTTTTTTTTTTAATGTTTATTTATTTTTGACAGAGACGGAGACAGAATGTGAGTGGGTTAGGGGCAGAGAGAGAGGGAGACAGAAGCAGAAGCAGGCTCCAGGCTGCGAGCTGTCAGCACAGAGCCCGAAGCGGGGCTTGAACTCACGAGCTGTGAGATCATGACCTGAGCTGAAGTCGGATGCTCAACCAACTGAGCCACCCAGGCACCCCAACATCATTGCTTTTTAATATACTGTTGCAGAGCTCCAGCTCTGAGAAGGAAGTTGTCTAGTACTACCTTAGCTTCCTTTCGGTTAAGACAGATTCTGGGACCAAATTGCCTGAGTTCAAATCCTGACTTCTCCAAATGTACCATCGCGGTTAATGTTAAATTTCCTTGTGCCTTGGTTTCCTCGTGTATAACATGAATATAAGGAATAGTTCCTGTGTCCTAGGACTGTTGTGAGGATTAGATGAGTGAATCCACGTGAAGTGTGCAGGAGGGTGAGGTGTTGATTCAGAGAACTGGTGTGTCAACCCTTCTGTACTGATACAGTATGTGTAAGCCACAGAGGCCCATAAGCAAGAGGTGAAGTGAACTAGGCAGAGCACTGGATTCAGGGTCAGAAGACCTGCTCTTGTGTCAGACTGATTTTTGGGTTAACCCCCAAAACTTTTGGACCTCAGTTTAGTCTTCACACCATTCCTGGAAAATAGGACAGTAACACTCCTGCCTACCTCACAGGGGAGATCATAGATGAAGTGATGGATGTAGAAATTTTTTGCAAAAGTACTAAGTGCTATATAAATATGAGGTACTGTTACTGAAAGTGATGGAACACTCATGATCCTTTGTAGGGAGAGATGAAAAGGAGAGGCGACTGTTCTGTGGGGCTGCCTGGGGAAGGGATCTGATGGTTCCCTAGATGCAGTGTTGTATTCCATTTCTTTTCACCCAGGGTCTAGTCCTATAGACTCTGAACTTGCTATCTGGCAATGTGTCCATTTGGCTGAGCGAGGAAATTCCCAGGCTCTTGCTCCAAAGAGCCTGCAAGAAGATTAAAAGTCCTTCTGGAGTGATGACGTGGGACAGTAACCTGGCATGGGGTGGGCCAGATACTGGGGGGCCAGATTGGGTGTGGTCAGAGCCCTGAGGTGGGCACAAATGAAAGGTCAGGAGAAGTGGTATATTAGTTTTCTGTGGCTGCTGTAACTAATTATGAACAGCAGACTATTTTTTTTTTTTTTTTTACAGGCCAGAAGTCTGAAATCACTGTCAGTGGGCCCAAATCAGTTATCGGCAATCTCATGCTTCCATGAAGGTCTTAGGGACGAGCCTCTTCTTTGTCTCTTGCAGCTTCTGGTGGCTATGGGTATTTCTTGGCTAATTCCAACTCTGCTTCTGTGGTCACGTTGCCTTTTCCACCTTTTCTGTCTTCTGCATCTTTCTTGGAAAGACAGTTGTCATGGCATTTAGAGTCCACACAGATAACCTAGGATAATGTCCTCATCTCAAGATCTTTAAGTTAACCACATCTACAAGGACACCTTTCCCAAATAAGGTAGCATTTACAGATTCCAGGGATTAGAATGAGGATATCTTTGGGGGGCTGTTTAGCCTATTACAAGTGGTAAGGCAGGAAATAGGGAGGGCAGGAATTAGCCCACACAGGGGGATTCCTGGAATGAAGGCTAAAAGAATCTGCCTCATTGAGGCAGAGGAAATTAGACAAAATGGGAACAAAAATATATCTATGGGGTGAGTAACAAAGGAGCCTTTATAATTTCCTAACCTGAATGAAGTAATGGTATTTGCCAAAGACCTACTAAGTGCCAGGCACTGTTCTTGGGAATGGAAAGAAAGCATGAAGTTTGCATTCATTAGATGAATGAGTAAATAAAGGGATGAATAACTGAGAACATTCTTTGCTTAGCAAGGAAGGGCTTTGTTTCTCATTACATCAGATATCAAGGCTATCAAGAAGAGCTAAGCCCTCAAGGATGTGCAGTTGGAAATCAGAGAGCAGGTACTCTGCCTGGAGTGGGGTCTCTGGGGTGCAGGAAGGCCTACCCTCTTCTAGTGGTGGGGAGAAGTGTTTATTTAACTGAGTAGGTTCTCAGCCCTGGATGTGCATTGATCACCCGAGGAGCTTTTTAACAAATGCCCAGACCCTACCTTCAGAGATTCTGATTCAAGTGATCAGGATGGGCTGGCCATGTATATATAATATAAGCTTCCCTGGTGATTCTAATGTGGATGAGAACTGGGGTTAGCTTTTCTTTGATTTGGAGTCAGACTTGGCTAAAATCAAGGCTCTGGGAGTTTCTTTAAGTTGTGTGATCTTCTTGGCATATCATACAACTTCTCTGAGTCTCTGTTTACTTATCTGTAAAGTGAGGATAATACTACTTACCTTATATATTTCTCTAAGGATTAAAGTAGAAAATATTTGCAAAGTGCTGACCATGATATCTGGCACGTGGTAAATACTCAGTAATTATCTTTATAGCCCCCACTGAGGTAGGGATTATTGTACCCATTTTATAGATTCAGGAATTGAGGTTCAGACATGTCAAGTTAACTTGTTCAAAGCCACTTTTTTAGTAAATGGCAAATAAAATTTAGCCCAGACTTCCTTTAATGACCTTCAATTCTACCTAGTCTTTTTGACAATGGAGTGTTAAAACCCACTACTCTACTCTCTTTGGCCTCTGTGGCTGTGAAGGAGCTCATCTGTTAAAGCTCTGGTTTTCCCTCAATACTTAGGAATTTAGGGTGGGAGAGAAGCCCCACCCCCACTTTCCCTCCTAGCCCCATCATTTCTTACTCTGAGATAAATTGGACATGAGATTGCTGTAGAGAGGTATAGCAGGCTGAATAAGGGCCCCCCAAAGATATCAGTTCCTAATCCCTGGAATTTATGAACATTCCTTCTATGCCAGAATCTTTCCTGATGTGATTACATTAAAGATTTTGAGATGAGAAGATTTTTCTGGAATTTCCAGGTGAGCCTTAAGTGCCATCACAAGTGTTCTTAGAAGAGAAAGATTTGATATATACATAAATACAGAGGAGAAGGCAATATAACCACAGAGGCAGAGATTGGAGTGATAAAGCCATAAACCAAGGAATACCCTTGGCCACCAGGAGCTGGCAGAAGCAAAGAGTGGATTCTCTCCTAGTCCTCTCTAAGGGAGTTTTGGCCAAGTATTACTGGTTTTGAACTTCTGGCCCCTACAACTGTGAAAAACTAAATTTCTGTTTTAAGCCACTCAGTTTGTGGTAATTTGTTGAGTAGCTACAGGAAACTACTGGAAGTTCTCTTTGGATTCCCCCGGTGCTCTACAGTGGTACCTTCAGGTCACAATGAACCTGACTGGGCTCTACTTGTGTCTCTTTTGGCTGTCTGATCACTGGCTCCTATGCAGGGCCAGTAGGGCCCTCAGGAAGTGTGTGCACCTGCGGCCCAGGGCAGCACTGGCACATCCCTGTCCTTTCTCACCTGGGGAGTGGACGTGAGTCTTACCGACTCTGCTGTACATGGAGAAAGCGTGTCCAGTATGGGTTGGGGCAGAGCAAAGGGGCTGACAGCTGCCCAAATCGCCATTCCCTGCCTCCTTTTTGACATTGAGGGTCCCCAGCCAAATTTACCCTCATCTTCCCGGCCCTGTTGCTCAAGGGCAAGGGCTTTCTGGAACAATTTTACTCAGTGCACCAGGAACAAAGGAGAAACCAAATGCCTTGCTTGGGAGCGACCCATATGGAGGAGGCAAGGCAAGGCCCAGTGACAGGATAATTGCTTAAATATCTGCTTTAAGTATAAAGGCAGACTCTACCTCCAGCTGGAGTTCAGGTTCCCACAGGTCATGAAAACAAAGAGGGGAACGGGAGAATTAAAGAGGAATAGAAATGGAAATGATTAGGAAAGATTGCCACTACTTACAGTGTGTGTTGGGGGGGAGGTGGTGGGGAGGTGGGGAGTAGAGAATTAACCCTTTTGGGATTGTGCAAGTAGGGTGTGGGCTCACGGCTCTTGGCTTTCCTTCTCAGGATGGGAAAGCTGGAGGCCTGGGCCCATGGGGGAAGTGTTCCGCGCCAGGGGGCAGCTCTCCCAGGACCCGGAGAAGAGGCTTGTGGGGCGTATTTAGGGCACTGTGCTCTGGGCAGTGCGAATTGGGAATAGCTTTGAGTGGTGGGGGTGAATCTGTGGGTAGCACATTCAGGTTTCCTTACTTTATCAGAATTCCTCCTTTCTGCTCTGCTGCTTGAGTATTGTCTTCTGGCTGGCGATGCCTCTTTATACTTGATGTTTTTACTGAACCAGCACTCTGGCGCTCCCAAATTCCTGGGGATGGTTGTGGTGGGGATAGGGGTTTCTGCACCCACTGCCATAGCATTCTCTGTTTCTTCTTTGCAGTCCTCACTATGCTGGCAATTGTTACATTGATTATAATGATTTCATCTCCTCAATTCTTAGAAGCAGAAGTTTTCGTGTTTTAACATCTTTGGAATTAGGGCCTGGCTTACAATTAATGAGCATATTTAATGGGTACATTAGACATGGTTCCCAGAGCAATAGAACCAATAGGATCTCTCTCTCTCTCATTATATATCATATATCCTATCAAGTTATATCCTATCTATATGTTTATATCTATTCTTAGAGGTTTTAAGGAATTGGCTTACATGGTTGTGGGGAATAGAAAGTCTGAAATTTGTGCCCGACAGGCTGGAAACTCAGGTAGGATTTGTGTGTTGCGGTCTGGAGGCAGATTTTTTTTTTTCCTTTGGAACTTTAGTCTTTGCTGTTAAGGCCTTCAACTGATTTGGCCTACCCACATTATGGAGGGTAATCTGCTTTACTTAAAGTTCACTGGCTATAAATGTTAATTACATCTGAAAATTACCTTCACAGCAGCATCTAGACTGGTGTTTGACCAAACCTGGGCACCATAGTCTAGCCAAGTTGACACATGGAATTAACCACCACAGGAGGATAGTCATTCGTTTATTTCTATTAATTAATTAATTCATTCCTCCAAAAAAATCTGCTCTAGAAGTGTGTACAGTCTTGGTGGGTACCTTAAGCATTGGGCTATAATGACATTTGTTTTGAGTCTGCCTTCTGGTAGGCTATGTGCTTGACGAAGGCAAGGGTCGTACCTGTTTGTTCACTCAGCATCTTCAGTGCAGAGGACTGGTACGTGGTAGGTCCTCAGTATTGCTCACCTACCTGACTGGCTAGGTGGATAAGTAATAAATGATTTGGATTCAGGTGCTCCTTGGACTTTTAATTTCTTCTCTTCAGGGTTGTTACAGGGACTTTTTCCACTTCCTTTCCCCCCTCGTGAAGACTATACACTCCTTTCCTTCTCTCCATCTCCCTGTCTTTCTGGCTCCTTGTCCTCCCATCCCTTTGATTTGGCTAATGTTCTGTGCCTAATCATGTTAGCCAACACTGGCATTATAGAGATGTTTGCAATCCAACCCAGGTCTGATTATGAGCTTCAGCAGCCCCAGGCTACTTTAAGAATGTGTTGATTGGTGGGGGTGGGGAGCCCCCAGAGAGGACCAGCATTTTTGGCTGATGGAGCCGCCCACATGTGTGTCTGGGCACCGCAAGGGAGCCTGGGCCGGGTGGGTTTTGGTTCTCTCCTTGATCAGGCTCCTGGTGGGGTATTTATCATGGCTGGGCATCTAAGCCCTTCCTGATTGTATTAAGCCTCATGAAAGTGAGGCCCAAAACAATCCAGCTAGTGTGGCTAGTGCTGTAACCACAGCAAAGTGTGCCCTGTATTTCTTGTCATTCTCTGTTCGAGCTCATTTCAACTTTCTCCCCAACACCGGGAGTATAAAGAAACTGCCACGTGTTTCTCTGGTTTGCAAGCATTACCTCATTTCCCTTGTCTAGGATATTAATTCAGAAATATTTATTAAGTGATTTCAGGATTTGGGGCAATTTTGAAAGCATTCAGTTCAAATTCCAAGAAGGATGTCATGGGTTTGAAGGAAATTAGCTACTTCTCCCCTTCTCTCCATTTTCTCAAAAGCACTCTGTATTTTTCTTTAGAGCACTTTGCTTTCTTGTTGTTGTTCCTAAATTATTTAGATTCATTCCGTCGTTGTCTGTCTTCTCTACTAGACTGTAAAAATCTCCATCTGGGCAGGGTCCACGAGTGCTGTCTTCACCACAATAAATTCTTGACCATCTATTGACTAATTTTGATTAACTAATGATATGGCATTCCACTTAGAAGGCATAATTATGTTTCAGAAAGTTTGTACACAGGAGGAAGGAATATTCATGTGTGAAAACTGGATCCGTGGGATCAGGCTAAAAGCTCACGCTGTATCTCAAAGAGCCTTAAAGTGATCCTTTCTTGTGTTCCTTGAAAAGATCTGAGACAAGTCTATGTGAGTCACCATCCCTAGGGAGGCCAGTGTGAAATGAAATTACTTCAGGTTATACAATTGTGAGGGCACACATCCCCATGTTTGTGTATATTGTAGTATGCTGTACTCTGCTAAAATGTGCGGCTCTGTGAATCAGACTTCCTGGACTCCTCTCTTGGTTCTACCAGTGTTTAGATGTCCTACATGAATGTCATATGGCCTTCAGCACAATATTTGCCATCTCTGTGCCTTAACCCATTCATCTTATTAAAGGGGATAATGATAGTCTTTACCTCGTAGACTTGTTTTGGGATTATGTGAGATAATTTATATAAAGTACTGAGGTCAGTGTCTAGCTCAGAGGAAAGTGAATATCAATTATTGTTATTATTTGCATATATATATATATGATAGTGAAGCTGTCTTTGTATGCACAGCAAGTTGAAAAAAAGAGAGAGAGAAGGATAAGTTTTTTTTAAGGAGGAAAAACTCCAGTTACGGAAAATGGTATGTGGGCTCTACCTGTAAATAGAAATGAGGCTGATAGCCCAGGACACAGCAATTTAGGGAGCAAGGAGAGGAGAGGGGAGTATGGAGAAGATATATACTGTCAAGGATGTGTGCTAGCAGGGAATGGGGATGATAGAAAAAGAAAGATACATCTAGTCATTGAGTAGTAGTGTAAGTGGAGTTGACTCATTTGGCATCTGGCTGCTTCCAACCGTGTTCACCTGGCATCAGCACAACCAGTCATTTCAATCCAGAAGTTCAGTCCAGCAAACATTCGGGGAGAGCTGGTGGCCTGCCTTTGTGAGGCCCAAACTCTAAATCGTCATTTGGCCCTGGAGGCTTTTGGGATTGGGCAGTTGTGACAGCAGCATCTGCCAACTGCGCTCCCCACTTCCAGGACAGTTATTAGGGTCAGAAACTGCATTGCCCAGTGATTACTTAGCAGGGACCAAAATTCTGATTCCAGAGTACTCTTGTACTAAGACAGATTTGACCGTAAATGATATCGTCTTGCTGCTCAGAGCAAACACAAGAGCTGCAGTGATTCAGCCTTGTCATCATATCCTCAAATTCATTCAGTAGAGTGGGGTTCAAATACACTTTTATTTATTTACTTTTTTTAGACTATGGTAAGTGCTCTTTTAATGGTACCTTATATGACGACTGCTATTTTTTTTTTGAATTTTTACACACACTCATATCGTGCTCTTGTATACATATGATGTCGCATAGGCTGTATTTTCTGCATAAAACTTTAATTATTGATTTTACCTGTCCAAAACTTATGAATTGCTGTTGCCTTTTAAACACTTAAGTGGATTTTTTAATATGAAATTTATTGTCAAATTGGTTTTCATACAACACCCAGTGCTCATCCCAACAGGTGCCCTCCTCAATACCCATCACCCACTTTCCCCTCCCTCCCACCCCCCATCAACTCTCAGTTTGTTCTCAGTTTTTAAGAGTCTCTTATGTTTTGGCTCCCTCCCTCGCTAACCTTTATTTTTTCCTTCCCCTCCCCCATGGTCTTCTGTTAAGTTTCTCAGGATCCACATAAGAGTGAAAACATATGCTATTTGTCTGTCTCTGTATGACTTATTTCACTTAGCATCACACTCTCTAGTTCTATCCATGTTGCTACAAAAGGCCATATTTCATTCTTTCTCATTGCCACGTAGTATTCCATTGTGTATATAAACCACAATTTCTTTATCCATTCATCAGTTGATGGACAGTTAGGCTCTTTCCATAATTTGGCTATTGTTGAAAGTGCTGGTATAAACATTGGGGTACAAGTGCCCCTATGCATCAGTACTCCTGCATCCATTGGGTAAATTCCTAGCAGTACTATTGCTGGGTCCTAGGGTAGATCTATTTTTAATTTTTTGAGGAACCTCCACACTGTTTTCCAGAGCAGATGCACCAGTTTGCATTCCCACCAACAGTGCAAGAGGGTTCCCGTTCCTCCACATCCTCACCAGCATCTATAGTCTCCTGATTTGTTCATGTTAGTCACTCTGACTGGTGTGAGGTGGTATCTGAGTGTGGTTTTGATTTGTCAAATACACTTTTAGAAGTAAAAACCAAGCTGGCATATTCCCTTCCAAATCTTCCCCGCAACTGGGCCCATGGAGGAGTCCCTGGCCGATTCAGGATTTCTTTTTAATTCCTTTAACATGAAGGACTCGATTTTAATTGATGTATATTATTATTATATTGGAAAGTAATATATTACAGATATTACTGTGAAGTGTTTTTGTGTCCCAAAGAACTTTTCACATCAATTGGGTTATTTGATTTTTTCAGCAACCCTGTGAGGTAAGTTGGGTAGAAAAGTATGTTATTAATTTCTAAACATATAATATGTTTAAATATGTATAACATATAATATGTTATAAATGTTATTAGTGGGGACTCAGGAAGGGAAAGTGATGACTTATCCAAAGATGTCCAGTGGCTAAACTGATGAAAATAATAGCTAATATGTAGCAGTCACTGCATACCAGGCACTACAGTAAGTATTCATTCAGTCTTCATAGTGACCCAGTGAGGAAGGTGCAGTTATCATCCCTGTTGTGCAGATGAGGAAACTGAGGCATAGAACGAGAAAGTCGATTGCCTTCTCTTCCAGCTGGTATGCGGTGGACCTGAGAGTAGAAGCCACGTGCCTGGGCTGCACAGTCTAGGCACTTCTGTTCTGCGATGTACTGAACAGTGCAGGCCGGGGGGGGTGGGGGGGTGGGGGGTGGTCTCAGGAACTCTCAGGTGATTCTTGTAGTTACTGCCTCCCTTCCCTGCTCCATGTCTTCTCTAAGGATTTCTCAGTCTTAGATGGATAAAAGCGTGTTTTAAAATGTTAAGAAAGCAGAGGTAAAAAATATCTTTTTATTTCTTATAAAAGCTAGGTCACCAGTTGGGGGAAGAAGACAGGAACCCCCTTCAAAATGATAAAGAAATGAAAGATTGAAGCTTCTGAGGAGGGAAAATACCGCTGCAATTGTTGTCTCATTCTTTTGGTTGTTGCCAAGGACTCTTGTTGGCTTCCTGCTCTGTGCAGTTTTATTTTGTTGAGGTAGGAGGAGGCGTCTCAGGGCTCAGTTCAGCCTCACGGTGGGGAAGGAGGGTGGTCTGTGTCAGTCGCTGTTTTCTTTCTTTGTGAACTTCACCCACGTGTTGGCAGCAACTACATTGGAGATTGTGCAGGTAAGAGTTTTAGGGCCACTGGTTGCTCCTGCTCTTTGAGTGAGCTCCTAGGTTGGTGGGATGTGGAATTCACAGGAAAGCTGTAAAGAGATTTGGAAAGAAAGAATTATTTTATTTTATTTTATTTTATTTTATTTTATTTTATTTTATTTTATTTTATTTTATTTTTAATGTGTATTTATTTTTGAGAGAGAGAGACAACGCAAGCGGGGTAGGGGCAGAGAGAGAGAGGGAGACAGAATCCGAAGCAGGCTCCAGGCTTCAAGCTGTCAGTACAGAGCCCACTGTGGGGCTCGAACTCACAAACCACGAGATTAGGACCTGAGCCAAAGTCAGATACTTAACTGACTAAGCCACCCAGGGCACCCCAAAAAGGTATTTTAAAACCTTAACATCTCTTTATGGACTGTAGGTGTTTTTGGTGCTAAGGGTTTAGGATGTTCTCTTCAGAAATGAGGTCCTTATAGCCAGGAGTCCAAAAGGCATTTTTCAGGGCTATTCTGAGACAGTGAGAATGCACTGAGAAGTAGGTAGCTGATGTTTGATTCTTTGGACCACCAGGTGTTGTGATGACTGAAATAATTCATTGTTACTCTCAGTGTATGGTTTGGAGAAAATACCATTTTCTAAGTGGCAGAAATTCTCCCACGGAAGAGATTGCTTTTGGTTGGGTGGGAGTGGAATGGGGAAGTGAGTGGGAATTTTCAGGGCTGCAAAATGCTCGTAAGTTTGTTTCTTGCCTGACTTCACAGGCAGCAGAATAACTAACTCAGATAACTCCATGGGGGCCTCACCTGGGTTTCCTGTATGGTGTCTAATTTTCTTCCTGCCTGAGTTATTATGTAATCACATTATGTTGTCAAAACTTGGACGGTGGGAGAGAATATGGTAATAGAGAGAGACCCCAATTCCCTGGGCACTTCTGCTTAACATGACTTTTATGACCTTTGGCATAAGTATTAACCTGAGAATGCCAACTTTGTCATGTCTACAAGCATGTGTGCATGGGTGGAGGAGGTGAGATAGGGGGTGACATTAGACATGTATTATAGTAGGCACGATGCCAAGGCAGACAATTGAAAAATGAAAATGTTTGCCAAACTAGTTTATTTGACATCTTCAGACAAATAAATGATGTTCCTTGAGAGAATTTTGTTTTTGAAAAATTGGAGTTGATAATCATGGATTTGCGTGCAGAAAATGTGTGCCTATAAATATGAAGAAGGGGTTTATGTATTGACGCTCTCTGAGGGTAATTCTAAATACTGCCCCCCACAGATTGTTATACTTATTTATTTTTCATTGATTCATAAAATTGTAAAAGTAACATAACAATAATATTAAGTGAATTCAGAATAAGAAAAAAAGAAGAAACATCTCCCGCAATCTTAACATTTTGGTATCGTGACTTTTTTTCATGTTTGAGTTTTCCCTTTTTGCTGTTGGCTGACATATTTCTACCCAGTTGCAATTCTAACTACACAGACTTTTACCCAATAACATTTGCAAACTGGAAGCAGCTTCAGTAGTAGATCCACGGACGGATGAGCAAGAGGGGACATTCAAGAGCATCTGGCCCGATTTCCTTGTTCTGTGGGTGAAATGGCAGAAGTCCAGAGAGGTGAAGAGTTTGCCTGAAGGACAAAGATTGGAAGTAGCTGAGCTGGGGCTCTTCTAGCGCAGTGCTGCTCTGACCATCCCATGCTATCTCTGACTTTGTCCTGGGGAGGCTTGCCTTCAACACCTCTGTCCCTTCAGCTTGGCTTTTAAGCGTGTGCGCGTGTGTGTATGTGTGTTTACATACGTGAAAATATATGTTTATATTTATAGACGTGAATTACCATCTAATATATAGAGAAGCTTAATTATGGTGAACTCAATTTCATAAACAACTATAAAAATAGAAAATATTTGAAAAAATTGTTCTGGGCCTCCGAAATTTGACATTTTCTCACATAATATTTTTCTTGCCAAGTCTGCTAAAAAAAGTTTTTTCTAAGATTTTACGCTATGTACTGTTAGGTTATTTATGATGGAATGCCACTGCCCAGAAATGTGAAGCCATACTGGCACTGGGAAGTAAGCCCACAGGAGATGGAAAAGAGAATAATAATGCCGTAGGGTGAGCTTATTACAATGGACAATTGTTTTCTCACAAAACTCAAGCTTATATAAACCTTAGTAAATGGGGAAACCACAAGTTTGTTGATTTATTTATTTACTTGGCTCTAAGTGGAAATAAAGATTGATTCCTCATTGAGATAGAGGTTCTGGTTTTTGGTTTTTTTTTTCCCCCCTTAAATCCTGATCTTTAAGATTAGCCTTTAGCAGAAGTCTATAGAAATGGTAGTCACCATCCTGGAATGCTTTGAATACATCTAGATTAAAGCTTTCCCTCTTTTAGGTGTAGTTAGCCACACTTTTACAAATGAGTATAGAGAATTAAAGAGAATGAAAACATCCACCCAGATTTGCTTGAAAGGTAGATTTGTAGGTAACTATGGGGAGGGGAAATTTTTTTCCTAAACTACAAATCGTTTCTTGTAGTTAAAAGTATCGGTCAAAGACAAATATTTTTCCAGTTTCAATCAGCTCCTTGAAAGAACACTGGATGTTTTTCTAACGGAGGATACTTTTTGAATTTCTGAGTTCAGGAAGAGTAATGTATGCAGCACATCAGCACCACCCCATCACAAAAATTAGTACTTGATAAATATTACTTAAGTGAATGGATTTTGTTCATTCAGTTCCTTTACTTTCTATCCTGTGTCCCCTGTTGGTACTCTCCAGAAACAGGACTTCTCTGCATTTTGTATCTGTCAGGTGGACTAGGTTATGCTGCAGTAACAAACTAGCCTAAACATCTCTGTGACTTCACACTCATGCTGCATATCCATTGTGGGTTGATAGGGAAGCTCTGTGCAATCAGTCACTCAGAGATTTAAGCTGATAGAGGCTTCATTTTAACATGTCTTCCCACAATACTGTTGTAAGGAGGAAAGATCATGGCAAATTGTGCTGCTCTTAAGTCGTCTCCTCAGAAGAGACACTTAACCACCTTCTGCAGTGGCAAATGCATGATGCATGGCCATACATAGGTCAAATCCTACCATGTTGCTTGGAGGGAGGATCAAAATAAGTGGGAATAGCCCTCACGACTACCATGTGATTATGTGGTAATAATGGTGATTCAGGTGGACTTTTTCCTGAAGGCTTTAAAGTGGCTTCGGTATTCACACATAATGCACAATTAAGAGAGACAGGCAGGTTGCTGGTGCCATTGCTCTTGAAGGAAGTAGAAGGACATACAGAGGGAGAATTAGTGATGTCCTCAAAGCCGTGGAATGTGTTAGCAGAAATCCTGATGCTCAGACCCCTAGATTCCTGATGTCCAGTGTTCAGAACCACCTTCATGACTCACCTCAGTCTTTTCAGGAATAGCTCATTCCTTTAAGCATCTTGAGTCCAAGTCTCTGTGGTAGTGGGTGAGTTTGCAGTTTAGATGGTCTTTAGAATGGTTAGTCTTCTGGAGCAACTCTGGGAGGCTGGACTAGGTAGACTAGAAATAAAATAAAATTGAGATTCTGGGTTTAAATTCCAGTTTTGTCCGTTCCCTGTGAAACCTCAGGGGAGTTCCTTCACTTGTCTGAGATTCTGTCTCTTCCTGTGGGAAACAAGGGCAGTGTTTGGCATCTGGAAGTTTGTGGCGATGAGTGAAGGAGGAAGAGCCGTCCGCGAGCAGGAGCTGTCGTTACTGGCATCCCCTGCATCGGTGGTTTTTGGTGTCCCACATGGAAAACATTAGAACAGGCCCAGAAATATTGGGGCAGTGTTCCCAAGTGAGGCTGATATTGTTTCAAGATAAATAAACTTGGTTTTTGTTTGTTGTAAGCCACTTTGTAATTTTGCTAAAATATCATTAAGTTCGAATAAGTTCCATCATACATTTTGAGGGCCTTTTTGTTTGTTTCATTTTTCTCCCCCCATGCTTGGAACTGCTTTTAGGGCAACCTAGTAGTCATGGTAAGGGCAACTAGGCACCAAGAAGTTACTTGAGTCAAACAGAAGTTTCTAAAAGCCATCTCATTTTAGCCATCTCTTTGGATACCCAGTGCCAGGGATAGCCTGTCTGCTTTACTTGTGGGGAAACTCTTGTCATTGTGATATAGCAGAGAGGAGTCACAGTCCCGAGGTGGCCGCCTTGTTGAAAAGCATAACTTTGCTTTAGGCAAAAGATGGCTGGTCTCGTTTTCCCTGTTTAATGGGATACCAGCCTTTGCCAACTTCATCTGTTGTGGTTCATGTGGGTGGGATCACATGTTTCAACGGTATTACTGAGTGCCTTGTAGGTCTGATTTCACTCCGAGTTTCTCCTTGCTCCACTTTTTCAGTATATTGCAGAATGAGGCTGTTTGGACCAAAGTCAGGAGGAAAAAAGAAAACAAAACATCATTTTGAGTCAACAGTTGCTTAGTAAGTACCTGCTGACTAGGAATCCACCGCTTGTTTTGACTATTATAAGCCAAAAAAGAATATTCAAACTGGTTTAGGAGTGTAGATACCATCTTGGTTTTTTCAAAGCCCACAAATAAAATCTAATCTCTAAAAGTGTGTACCTGTTTGTAAAGACACATAAATATTGGGTCAAAATTTGAAATGTACCTAATTTTGCAACTCAGATTCCAAACTACTTATAACCTTGTTCCTTGTATTTT